>NC_055989.1:114255870-114880870 GCF_018446385.1 Zingiber officinale
CTTGAGTCTTGATATTTGGATTTCGATGTTTGACAATATATGGAGATTGCAAGTATAATCATCAATTTAAAGAGTTTGTTGGAACAATTCCCCTCTGGTCAATGTTTGACGAGGTTGATAAGAAAAAGAGTTAAGTAAGTCAAGGTTGACCGGATACTTGACTGAGAAAGTTCTAACTGGAGGTTAGGCAAGGATAAGTCCAACAGGAAGGTTGGCAGAAGAGGGAAATCCAAATGGGTCAGTGTTGACCGGACACTTAGTGTTGAAAGTCCTGGTGAGTGAAGCCAGACAAATGGAAATCCTGGTGAGTGATGGTGAGTGAAGCCAGGCAGTTGGAAATCCTAGTGAGTGAAGCTATGTGGAAGTCTTGGTGAGTGAAGCTATGCAGTTGGAAATCTTAGTGAGTGAAACTAGGTGAAAGTCCTGATAAGTGAAGTCAGGCAATGGAAGTTCAAGTGGGTCAAGGGATTGACCGGACACTTGATGAAGAAGTCCCAGCAGGTCAAGGTTAACCGGATGTTAGGCAATGAGAAGTTCCAACAGGTCAAGGTTGATTGGATATTGGACTAGGGAACTCTAAACTTGAGTTAGGTAAGTTAGGGTTAGATCAGGTGATCAAATTGAACCAAGCTCAATCAATCAGTTGATCGATTGAGAGTGTGCTACGAGCAGAAATGGCCAATTGATCAGTCGATCGATTGAGAGTTTGAATCGCAAGCACAGAGGAGTGCCCAATTGATCGGTCGATCGATTGGGCCACGCCAATCCATCAACCCGATCGATTGGGGCTGGATTTCTCATAAGGAGAACTAAATCGATTGGGGTTGGATTTCTCACAAGGAGAACTAAATCGATTGGTCAATCGATTCAGGGCTTTTCTAGTGAGAGCACAGAGGCGCTCTAAAACAATCGGTCGATCAATTCAAGCCTCCCCAATCGATTGATCAATCGATTTGGATATGACCATTGTGCAGATAGCAAGCTTTGGACAGCTGGGATTGCACTGATCTGACTGTCAATCAATTGGGAGTAAGTCTAATCAATAGAGTATAAAGTTGTTGATGAGCTTTCTTCTTCGTAGATCTCTCCCAATTCTTCTCTACCGAGCTCACGAGTCTTTCGCCAGTTCTTGGAGCATCTTGGGGACAAGTGTTGCTGAACTTCCAAGAGTCAAGAGACATCTACAAGCTACACGAGATCAAACAAGAGAGGCTATTCATTGTATTATTTACTTTTACTTCTTGTTTTGAGTTGTATGCTTGTGTGAGTTTGTACGAGGTTTCTCCACCTCCGGTAGTTACTGAGAAATGTTTTTCATAGTGGAGAGTGTTCGTATGTGTGAATTCTTGGATTAGTCACCTCTTCTTATGGTAGATACCAAGTAAATCATGATGTTAGTGTTGTGAGCTTGCTGTGAGGTTTTTCGCTGCATCATCATCATCTTCGAAGCAAACAAACAAGCACTCTCCCTTCTAGCTCTGAAGTGTCCCAACAGGATTCATGTGTTAGGAAATCTTCATT
The DNA here is from genome assembly GCF_018446385.1 of Zingiber officinale. Lineage (NCBI taxonomy): Eukaryota > Viridiplantae > Streptophyta > Magnoliopsida > Zingiberales > Zingiberaceae > Zingiber > Zingiber officinale. The sequence continues at coordinate 114,257,392 of NC_055989.1, forward strand.
TAGGCCTTAGCATGAGAACATAGGATGGTGGGCTAATGAGTTAATTTAACTTGAACATATTGTCAAACATAAAAAATGGGAACAATTGACCTCTAGTCAATATTGACCAGGTTGACCAAGCTCGAATTGACTCAAGTTGAGTTTCTATATTTGACCAATATATTAGTTGATTAAATGAGACGTTAAGTATGTCAAGGTCGATTGGATACTTGATGATGAGGAAAATTTAAGTGAGTTATAGTTGATCAGACACTTGGTGGTCAGAAAGTCCAACATGGAGTTGACAAGTGAAAAGTCCAAGTGGATGATGATTAATTCAGGCACTTGACAGTTGGAAGTCCAATATGAAGTTAATAAGTTAAAAGTCTAAGTGAGTTACAGTTGACTAAACACTTAGCAGCCAGAAGTCCAACAAGGAGTTGACAAGTATATCATAGTTGATCAGATACTTGGCGGTTGGAAGTCTAATAGGAAGTTGACAAGTGAAAAGTTTAAGTGGATCATAGTTGACCGGATACTTGGTGGTTCGAAGTCCAATGGGAAGTTGACATGAGAAGTGAAGTTCAAGTGGGGTAAGAAGGATCAGATACTTGACACAAAATGGGAAGTCTCGGCAGATCAAGGTTTACTAGATGTTAGGAAACGGGAAGTCTTGATGGGTCAAGGTTGATTGTATCTAGGCAATGAGAAGTTTGAGCATATCAATGTTGATCGGATGTCGGACAAAGAAAGTCTTCGTAGGTTGAGATAAAATAGATACTAAGCAAGATGAGAATTCAGCTTTGGTAACATTGAAATAGGAGTATCAGTCTATTGATAGGGTGTATCGATTAACCAATGGATTTTACATCTTGAATTTGAGATTTAGGTTTTTTAGGGTTTGCTATAGTTACTAGGGTTGCTATGGTAATTAGAGTTTCTATATTAATTAGGATTGATATAGTAACGATGTTTGCTATAGTGTAAGAGTTTAGAGTTTCTACTATAGTATTTTTTTATGGTACTAGTCAACTGATGAGTTTGATCAATCGAGTGTTAATACTATAACAATGAACAAAAGATTTAAAAATCAATTGAAACTCAACTAGTTGTCTATCAGTCGATCGATGAGTTTAAGCAATCGACTAATGACACTATAGCAGCGAATATAAGATTTAGAAATTTATTAAAAACTCGATTGGTTGCCTATCATTTAATTGATGAGGTTTAGCAGTCAACTAATGGTGATTAAATTGAGTTGGAAAGAGCCATTATGCATGTGCAACGATCGAATTCAATGAAGCAGTCAATCGATAGGTAAGATTAGTTGATCGATAGGTGAAAATCAGCCCGACAACAACCCTATAATTGAGGAAGTTGAAGATGTTAGTTCTTGAGGGGTTGAAGATAAAGTGCTACTGCATTTTCTACCATTAAGAGACAATCTAAAGCGAAAGCATCCAAAGCCAAATTTTCATTAGTAAAGTTGTTTTACTTTTATTTGTATTTGTATTTTAGCTTCTTATTGTATTATTTTAAGAAACAAGTTATAAACGACTTCTCTATTTCCGTAAGGTATCCAAGAAGGAGAAGGTTAATGATAGTAGTTTGTTAGGAATATGCCTTGGATGTAGTAATCCCGAGGGACTGTTAACCAAGTGTACTAACTGAGTTAGCATTGTGTTGCTCTTGTCCTTGCTTGTCAAAGTATATTTGCTGTGCAATCTCAAAGTTGTCGTGAATCAGAGCTATTCATCCTGGCCTCTCTAGCTCGCATCAGATCTACTAGAGATTACATAATTTTTAATTATGACTATTCACGCCCTCCCTACTTGTCACATTGATCCAACATTGTAAACATTCTAAGGTTGAGATTGTAATATCTCTTATGGAAGGAGTAGTTTATAAAATTAACAATGGCCTTTGAAACATATTATATGCCCATTTTAGCTGAGTTGTTATTTATATTTTTTAATTTTTGCTATGTACTCATCTACTTGACATGAACAAACGCACTCGAACAAACTTGAACAACTTACTGTCTTATTGACTTTTTGCTTTACACATTTTTCAATGAAATGATGTCTTTTATTTGTTAATTGTATTTGGATAAAGGAGTTAAGTTAGGTCTTGCCTTGTAAGTTAATATGTGTGTTTAAGTGTATAAAGACTCAATGGACACACACATTGAGATGACTTGATGCAACCAAGGTGATGGTTACCTAATGACTTAAAACCATGTAGATTGGAGATGGGTGGTATGGACACCGGAGGAATTATGGAAAGAGGATAATTTGAGTACAACTTTGCTTGGGAAGTGGACTATACAAGCGGCGCGTAAAGAATTGTAGCAAAAAGGTGGAATCCGCCACTCCAGCGACCCTACATGGTCGCCCCCACGACTATTTGTGAGGAGGTAAATCGGGAAGTTGTAGTTGGCTAGTGCGGGGGAGGACCTTTTCCTCGACATTGCTGAGATTCGAACCCTTGCTCTATTATAGCAACTTTATTTCGTACTAACCAACTCAACCTTTCCCTGGGGGCAAGCAGAGCGTAAAGAATGACACAAGGAGAGAGATGATGATTAGTGCATTCCAAGGATAGAAGCTTGATAGAAGATGGTAGGGGGTGGACTTCATAAGAGGAGAAAAAAGATGACACATGAAGAGAATTAATGACTTCATGTATTCAAGAGATGAGAAACATAATGAAAAATGGTCTCATGGAAGAAGATGCATGGTAAACTAAAAGTAGAGAGCAAATATTTGAGTGAGGATAATTTTCAACTTAGATAATGATCGATTGTAATTGACACACTAGTCAATTGAAGAGTCTTTTAATAGACTCGATTGAATCGTCTAGGTAATTGATTTAGAAACTAATTCCAAAAGTGCTCTCTAGTGAATAATTAACTGATGTCTATGATCAATCGATTGAAATAGGCTAGATGAAGAAATTACTAGTGAAAAATAGTCGCGATCTAAAGGAATCAATCAAATATTAAAGACATATTCGACCATAGTGTAATGGAATGAATGTATAAAGCTTTTCATCTATGCCAACCATCAATCGACTACTGATGGTTGCTAACACATCAAGACCGTGTCAAGCAATTATTACAAGGAGAAGGCTCTAAAAGGTTTTGAAATGCTATGAACAACAACAACAAAATGATCGACACTAACATCTTATATTATTTTTCTTAAACTTTATTGTAAATCTCTAACATTCTATTGTAAACCTCTCGCACTCTTTGCAATCAAAGAGCAAGAAGTTTCTCCATCTCTGATTTAGTGTAAGGAGAAAATATTGAAGATTTTAAAAAATCATAGGCTACAATAAAAATTAGGGTTTGCATCATGTTATACCATTAATAATTTTAAAATGTATTTTAAAAATTAAATATTAAGCCTATTTCAGATTAATAAACTTATTTATTATTTAACTTAATTCATGTTTTTATTCTCCATAAACATCGACTTATTTATATTCAGAACTTACTTAAATTTTGACTCATTTTTAAAAAATATAATAATAATTATTATATATATTTTTATGTATTATAAACCCAAGAGACCAACTCCAACCACAAACATCATTTTGGTGCACTTTTAACACCATTTTAGTGTCATTGGAGCACCAAAAATGTTTCCAACTCCAACCAATACACACTATTCCTACACCAAAAGGAATATTTTTTAGAATATTCTATTTTTCCATCTTATAATTTATTATTTAACATATATATTAATTTATTAAATATTTTTATTATGATAATACTTACTATTAAAATTAAAAATTTTATTGTACATGATAACTAATTTTTATGATATTATGTTTTTAGTTATAAGAAAATTAAAATTAGTATTTTGTAATTTTGTTAGAAATAATTTAATAAACATACTAATATTTAATATTTAAAGATAATACACCATCATACACAATTTAGATAATTTTTTAAAATATTTTCACAAAACATTGTGTGTTTAGTGTTTGTGGCATCTTTAAATTGTATGATGGATGTATTTTGAAATTTTAAATGTTTAATTGTGTGTTTGTTATGAAATTACTAATATTATAAATTTTAATATATTTATAATCTTAGTAATATAACAAATATTTTAAATATTAATTATTTAAGTTAATAACTAATATAAATTTATAATATATAAAATTTACCTAATAAATTTAATTAAATTAAATAATATTAATTTATAATATTTAAAAATATTTTAAATATAATTTTGGTGTAAAATTTGGGGTCTCCATTGGAATAAGCTTGGTGTCTCTTTTATATCATTTTAGTGTAAAAGGGCATGGTTGGAGTTGGTCTTAGGGTTTATTTATTTATTCATTTAATTTTTTAGAATCCTTAAAAAGTAACGAGGGAATTTCATCCAGCGGGCGGCGCATGTTCGGATCTCTCCGGTTGGCAGCGGCGTCTCTCCGGTGGGCAGCGGCGCCACTCCAGCCTTCCATAGTTGTTGCAGTCGGGGCCAGTCAAGTACTTCTTATCTATCAGCTCTAAGAAACTTAAAAAGAAGAGTTTTTCCCCCCCTTCCCCTGGTTCTGCCAGTGGCTCACAGCGCAGAGTCTCCTTGAACAGGTGAAAGTTATCGGAGGGCGGTGATCAGGCGTAATGGACGGTGCCGAGGAGGGCATGCCTTCCACTGGCGCCGGAAGCAGCATGTCGTACAAGGCATGCGTCGATGGCATCAACAAAAGCCTCCAACGTAAGTTCTTCACACTCTAGCGATTGCGAAAGCTCATCTCGTGATTCAAAGGTCAAATGGGTTAATTTGTTTCATTGTTAATTTTTGTGGGCGTTGCAATCAGATCCTACGGTGAGGTTTCTGAGGGAGAAGATGGAACAGGCTGGGTGCCCCGTGTGGGGGCGCCTTCTCATGGGGATCACATGCAAAGGACAGACCTCCGCAGGTGGCTATTCCAGAGGCCGCGGGGTAGCTTATATTTAAAACAAAATTTGAATTTTTTACTTCGTTTCATTCTTCAGCGACACTAGATATCATGCACTTTTCGTCATCAATTGATGTGTTTTGGTATTCATGATACTAAATTGCATTATTCTGCATTGCTATGATGTGCAAATTAACTGATTTCTATTAAGTGCATTGTTTAATCTTGGGTTCTAGTCCTGAATGCTACTGGTCAATTTACTGTCACTCACTTCCAATTTCTAAGGGAAGGCCTTTGGCTTTTAGAGTTGCATGAGCCAATTTTTGGCTGATATCATAAGTCATGGAAATTTGTACTCATTTGAGTGAGGAGAATATTTTGTTTACACTCACTGCTAGACGCCAGAAACCTTTTTTGTGCTTATGATGACCTATTTATTGGATCAATGCCTCCCCCTTAAACACAATCACAATTTTTCCCCCCAATTGTAGAGTCATATCAGTTGTATTTCTCATGCCTTGATTTTATTTCTTGTTGAGGTTACATTGTGAACTCAATTTTATTTCCAGCATTGGAAGTCTATGATTGTCATTTCACAAAGGGAAAACTAGCAAAAGTAAAGTTCTCATTGTGCATTAGTTATGCGTGGTTGATATAAATGCCAAAATAAAGCTTATTTTGGTTGTGGAAAATCCTCAAAATTTTATTTAGATAAATATTTAATGCTGGAGAGGCTTCACTGTAGGCTACAAAAAAAAAATACATCTTTATTGACATTTAACATTTTAGCCCAGTGCATTAAGCTCCCGTTAATATGGGGTCCCGAGGAAGGGTTGAACTGCATTGGATCTATTGTACACAGTCTTACCCTACATTGTAAGATGTTTCCACGACTTACCTGTGACCATAAGGTCACACGACAACAACTTTATTGAAAGGAAGCTCCCATCATGCGGAGTCTCGGGGAAGGATCCATTATAAGCAGCGTTATCTTGCTTTTGCAAGAGACTGTTTCCAGGATTCGAACCCGTGACCTTTAAGTTACAAAGTAATAACTTTACCGTTACGACAATGCTCTCCTTCAGCAACTTTATTGACAACAATAATAAAATGAATTATGATTGTATTCCCTTTCACTTTAATATATATACAACTTCAGTAAGATAAATTCTAAAATCATCGAAGTTGAAGACTTCTTATGGAAAGTTGGATGAGTTTTAGTAACACTTGTTAGAAGACTGTCATAATTTGGTAGGCTAAAATAATGAATTTTAATTCCATAAGCTTATTGTAGCAAGTCATTGAAGAATATCTTTTTGAGTGTTAAGAGTCTAATTGATACCAAAGTTAATATATTACATCTATGGGAATGTATACAATATAAAGTCATGCAAAAATGTTGGATGACATGATCAAATTGTTGTTGCCAACTTGTATTGGTCTTGGTATTAGTTGTCTTCAATACACTTCTGTTCCGAGTTGTGATCAAGAAATTCAAGAATGGTAATAAAGCTAAGGTTTAAATTTCTTATGCAAATTGGGCTGTAGGATTGTATACATATAAATTCGTCAAAGGTGTGAATGCATGGAAGAACATCTTCTCTTTGTTATCTGAATGATAAAAAAGGTTGTTTAGTAGGAGCTATCCTACAAGACTATTCATTCTGCATCCAATATTCCAACTGTAATACAAGGTTTTGTAACAAAATTAGCAAATATGATAGATTGAAATGTGTACTGATTGCCTTTTTGTTCTGGACCACTATGATTTGGTAAGAATGGAGTATGGCTCTTAGATTTTATGCAGTGCTCTTGGTGAAAATTCCTAGAGTAGTTCATTCTTGACTTTGCGTTTGATGTTCTTGTTTTGTTTTAGTGTTGGTAATGGTTGCTGGGACTTGATTTGTAGAAAGATTTTTTATTTTTTTGCAAATACTGCAGATCTTCCAAATATCCACCTGTAGTTATTTTACTCATTAAACATGTGCTCTAATAATTATCTTGGTTGACTGGGTGATATTCCAAGTTGTACTTTTTGAACTTACAATTTTCCTTTAAATCCTTACACTTTTTCTTTGTAATTTAAATGGATGGCATGAGTTATACATTAATTAATAACTTTGTCTCAACATTCTTTTTACTTTTAGCTGTATTACATGTGCCACCTTAATTTAATCTTTGTTATTTTTGTATTGCAGATAACAATTTGTTGTAATCATATGTCTTTCCAAAATGAGATAGATCAAGTTATTATTCACGAGTTAATCCATGCCTATGATGATTGCCGGGCAAAAAACTTGGACTGGACAAATTGTGCTCATCATGCTTGTTCTGAGGTACAATATTACTGGGTGCTAAAATTACTGACTTGTACTTGTGAACTTCATGAGATTTGATCAGTTGCTGAGCATCAGAATGTGAGAGCACAATTTCTTACAATGTTTGTTTTGCAACATGAATAATATCTCTACATCAAGTTTTCAGGATCTGCGTTTTCTTAAAATATTGCATGTGATTGATATTCTTCTTTTTTCTAGATTCGTGCTAATCACCTGAGTGGAGATTGCCATTACAAGCGAGAGTTGTTACGTGGATTTTTAAAAATACGAGGTCATGAACAAGTGAGTTTATCTTACGCTAGAACTTGCAAAAAATAGTTATATGTCATTACAGCTACTATAGTGGATTTTACAGGATCTATTTGTTTTTGAATATTGTGAAATTGCGCATCTGTATACTGCAGTCGCTTGGATGCTGGGATATTAAGCAATGACTTTCTAAAATCAATGTTGTCCTTTTTCTCCATCGACCTTTTTATTATTCTAAGGAAACCAATCTGTAGATGCATACATTTCTAAAACACGACAACCTTTGTCAATTATTTCAACATGGCTTAGTTGTTAAAGTTGTCACAACCCAAAAGGTTCCCTTTCTATATAAGGGATAAGCCTCCTTGCTCAAGACAACATTCATCCCTGCATCATACCCACAGAATGACACTATTAAGGGTGCACAAGGTTATAACAATAGTAAACGTTGAAATTTATTAAATAATATAAAAATATGTTGATTTAATATTTGACTCACGACTTAACTAGACCCATGTGGACAAGATGACATAATTAGACTCATGTACATATGAGGAAATACAAAAAAAAAACAAAACCAAAATGCACAAAAGCATCAATCTATGAAAATAAAATGAATAGACAATAAAAGAACCATTTCCAATATTGCCGTCAAGTATCTTTGTAAGATCGTCCTGAAATATTATCAAACATTAAAGGTCACGTCAAGTATGCAAATCTGAAGGTCAAAGGAAAAAGAAAAAGGTGTGATCACATAAGTATAAAGTGGGGTGAGAAAAGATGTGCATTGAATCTTTTTATTTTTTTAGTAATTATTTTTCATTATCCTTCTTTTATTTCTTTTTTTTAATAGTTTCATTATGTCCCCTATGTTTCCTTGTTTACAATGATACACAACAACAACCAAGCATTATCCCACTAGGTGGGTCGGCTATATGGATCCTTTTTCACCATTGAGCTCTATCTCCTACTATATCATTGTCTATATTTAAATAAATTTTATCTTATTTTATTGTTGCTAACTAAGTCTATTTTTGTCTTCTTCTTCCTCATTTGATACATGTGTTTGTCATAGTTTCACTTCACCTAACTGGAGCATTTATTGGTCATCTAAGTACATACCCATACTATCTTAAACGCGTCTCTTAGAGTTTTTCCTCAATAGTCTCTCTAATGCTCTCATTTCTTATTCTGTTCATCCTCGTATGCCTACACATCCACCTTAACATCCTCGTCTCTGCGAGTTTCATCTTCTACTTATGTGCTTGAACATTCAGCTTTTCATATAACATAACATGTCTAATTGCGATTTTGTAGAACTTTCCTTTAAGTTTTAGAGATACTTTACGGTCCTAAAACATTCGATGCTCTCCTCCATTTGTATTCTATGTAAGACATCTCTCTCAATCCTTCATTATTTTGTAAAAATGATCCTAAATATTTAAACCTCTCGGTTCCGGACAACTCGTTAACTCCTATGTTAACAATTGTCTCATTTCGTCTAATATTGCTAAACTTAAATTTCATATATTCTATTTTTATTCTACTAAGCCTAAAATCTTTCCCTTCTAGTATTTCCCGCCAAGATTCTAGTTTAGCATTTACACCTTCATGTGTTTCATCCACTGAAACAATATTATCTGCAAACAACATGCACCACGGAACTGTGTCTTGAATGCGCGCAGTGAGTTCGTCCATAATTAGTGTAAAAAGATAGGGACTTAGAGCTGATTCTTGATATAACTCTTTCTTTATTGGAAATGCTTTAGTTACTCCACCTGGAGTCTTTACTTTGGTTATTACATTCTCGTACATATCCTTAATTAGTTCAATATATGATGCTAACACCTGTCTTTTCTAGAATTCTACATATAATTTCTTTTGAGACTCTATCATAAACTTTTTATAAGTCAATGAATACCATGTGTAGATCTTATTTTTGTTCTCAATATTTTTCAATTAATTACTTAAGAAGATGTATATCTTCTATTGTCGACCTTCCATGCATGAACTTAAATTAATTTTCGATCATCGTTGTCTCCTTCTTTAATCTATTTTCTATTATTTTTTTTTTCAAAGTTTCATGTATGACTCATTAGTTTAATACCCCTATAGTTTGTACAATTTTGTACATCTCTCTTATTCTTATATAAGGAAACTAGAGTACTTACCCTCTATTGATCAGACATTTTTTCATTTTCAATATTATGTTAAATAATTTTGTAAGTCATTCAATACCTTGTTTTCCTAGGCACTTTTATACCTTTATCGGAATATCATCTGGTCTAATGATTTTTTCATTATGCATCTCATTTAAAGATTGTTCTACTTCTAAAGTTTGAATTCTACGATAAAAATTTATATTTCTATATTCATTTGACCTACTTAAATTACATAAGTTAAGTTGGTCACCTAAACTTTCATTAAAAAGTTGATGAAAATGCCTCTTCTATCGCTCTTTTATTTCTCCATCGTTTACTTAGTACCCTATTATATTCATTTTTAATACATTTTATTTGGATAAGATTTATTGTCTTCCTTTCCTCACTTTAGCTATTTTATAAATGTCTCTTCCTTTTTTTTTTTTATATAATTTTTGATATAATCGTTCAAAAGTTTCATTCTTTGCTTCATTCATTACTTTTTAGTCTGTTTCTGGGCTATTGTGTATTATTTTTAAGTTTTCCTCGTTCTTACAAATATATAATTCTTTATAAGCTGTTCGTTTTTTTATTCACTTTCTCTTATACTTTCTCATTTCACCATCAAGATTTCTTACTTAGTGATGCATGTCTCTTTGACTCACCAAGATTCAACAAGTACACTCTTAGCTACTATGTTCAACTTTGATACTATCTTATCTCATTTCATATTAGAGTCACTATATATTTCACCTAATGTTTATACTCCTAACTTTTTCTTAAATATACTTTGTTTCTCATCCTTTAACTTCCACCCCTTAATTCTAGGAATAGTATATATTTTCTTTCTATTGATACTAAACTTGAAACGTATATCCAACATTACTAACCTATGTTGGATAGTTAAGCTTTCTCAAGGGATGACCTTACAATCTTTATAAATTTTTGTATTCTTTTTCCTAACTATAAGAAAGTCAATTTGCGATTTATTATTCCCACTTTTGAACATGACTAAGTGTTCTTTTCTTTTCTTAAAAAATGTATTAGCTAATATAAGGTTATATGCTATTGCAAAATCTAATATAGTTTTCCCTTCTTCATTTCTCATTCCAAACCCATAATCCCCATGTACCCTCAAATTTCTCATTTTTTACTCCGACATGCTCATTTAGATCACCTCATATTAAAATCATTTCATTTGACAGAATATTTTGCATTACTTCATCCAAGTCGTCCCAAAACCTTGATTTAGTAGCTTCATTTAATCATACTTGCGGTGCATATATGCTAATTATGTTTATAGTTTTTTTTGCTACTATTATCTTAAGAGTTATAATTCTATCTTCTTTTTTAACTACTCTTACGATTTCATCCTTTAACGAACTATCTACAATAATGCCCACTCTATTTTTGCTTTGCTTTTTCCTGTGTATCATAACTTAAAACCCGAGTTCTCTATTATCTTTGTCTTCTCGCCTACCCATTTTGTGTCTTGTACCTACAAAATACTAATTATTCTCCTAATCATCATATCTACTACCTCTATTGATTTACAGGGTTCTTATATTCCATGTTCCAAATCTTAGACTATTAGTTTTCTTATCATATTTGTTTTTATCCAACATATGGTGTGAGAACTCTTGTCTATTTAACACTACATCCAAGTTCTCATGGAGATGTAGCGGTCATTGCTGATACATTACAGTCGGACCCTGCAATGCGAATTCTTGCATATTTAGTACTATACCTGAGTTTTGGAGATGTAGCGGTCCTTGCTAAGATGTTACAGTCGAACCCTGCAATGCGTTCCTTCCGAAGAGCAACCTAGCATTAGCAAAATAGTTTAATAGATCAATTCATTGGACATTTGTCATAGTTTTATCGTTGGTTGACAACTTAACGCAATCCTCCTCTTTTATCCAGGCTTAAGACCTGCTATAATTGGTTCGTCATGGACAGAGTTATTTTATTTTACATAAGAATTAACATAATTTATAAAGAGGCTTGATGAACTATAATCTACCCATCAAAAGATGTATCATATATATAGGTGAACGATTTACAATCCACCTAATATGAGACTACATCATATATAAATATAAAATAGATGGTGAATCACTCATAATCCACTTGATAAGAATACATCGTATATAGGAGTGAATGATTTGCAATCCACTCACAACAAAGTGCATCATGTGTGTGTGGCTGTGTATAGTGAACCACCCGTAATCTACTAGAAATGCACTTTACTTAAGAAGGAGTGAATGACCTGCAATCCATTTAGCGAGAAAAGATCTTATGTAAAATAACCAAAGCCTACAAGCACTCAAAAAGATCCAAGAGCCCATCTTTATTGTAGAGTTAATGCTCTAAATTTATTTGATTCTTAATTCATCGTAAATAGTTATGCAACTGTTATAGAGTGTGGAGCTGAAGCCCTATGGTATAAAGCTGCATTCACTATCTTCTTAATTTTGTTTATCATGGAGCTCTTTCAGAATGTAGAGTCAAAACTCTATTGTATAATTTGTCTATCATTTGATTAGTTTAGCATAATTACTCATGTAATTTAATTGATCATGGTAGTTCAAATTCTCTTAAAGGGACCACCCTATATTTCCATGTTTTGTGTGTTTAGAGTTATTTCTTGGTAATTATCTTTTCACCAATAAGTTTTAATAGAGAATAAACAAAATAGATAAACAACTAGAATATAAAAGAGTAGCAATATAGGAGAAGCTGTCAAGCGATAAAAGGAGACAAGGTATATAACTAATTTTTCCCTTCTAATAAAGTTACAGCTAAACTCATGGTATCCATTTCATCAAATTAAATCATTCACCAGATAAATTTTGGAAACAAGTAGGCACATCCACATTGGCCCATTTCATCAAATTAAATCATTCACCAGATAAATTTTGGAAACAAGTAGGCACATCCAAATCGGCTCGCTGTAAGACAACTCTAGACTCCTCTAATTGGTAGATCTATTAGGACACATCAAGAGAAAATATGTCACAACTCAGATATAATATCAAACAACAACAACAATCAAATCTTATCTCATTAGATGGGGTTGGCTATGTGGATCGTTCTGTGCCATTAGACTATATCTCTTACTATATTATCATCTATACCTAAATAAATTTTTATCTTATTTTATTATTGCTAACCAAATCTTTGTTTGGTCCTCCTCTTCCATGTGTATTTGTTATAATTTCACATCGCCAAAGTGAGCATTTATTGACCGTCTAAGTATATATTCACACTATTTTAAATGTCTCTCGGAGTTTTTCCTCAATAGATGCAACTTCAACTTTCTCTCTAATACTCTTATTTCTTAGTCTGCCCATCCTTGTATGTTCACACATCCACCTTAATATCCTCATCTCTACAACTTATCTACTCATGTGTTCGAGTCATAGCCTAACATTCAACGCCATATAACATAGCTCAACATTCAGATATAATATCAAAGATAAGGTAAGAAGATAAACTACGGGCACTAAATCAATTTTTTTTATACGAGTTGACTAGGTATTCAACTAAGGTGATGCCTTATATATAAGTTATGGGTTACCCAACACTAACAAAGAGGTTTAAAATAGAAATTTAAATTGCAATGCTCTAGAAGAGAAGGAAACAAACTCAAGAAACCCCCTTCAACAATTTCTCATTTTCATATTTAAGAAAAAACCCTAAACTATTTATCATCCACTATCATCTTTACAAATATCATACATTAAAGAGAAGGAAATACATTTGAACATAATGAAAGAAGGGAAAATAATGATGATTATATTATGCAAAAATGGAACATCTTTATAAAGGAGATCAAAGTGAATGCACGTGAATAACTTGCTAGTCTTCTCATACATTTCTAATTTCAACATGATTAAAGGCAATAAGACTCTAATTGATATGATTTGATGAAAATTGATCGAGTAGCTTACCTGAAACTCAAAACCTAATGTTATTGGAGAAGAGAAGCATTAGCAACAATAGGAGGCAATGGTGGTAACCACAATGGCATCTTATTGTTGCTGTAGTGACAGTGAAACAATAGTAGGCATGCCGAAATGATAGTGTTGTAAAGTACCTCTAAGATTAAAAAGAAAGTTTTATAAAATGACGATTAAATCTGCTATGTTATATGGAGTTAAATATTGGGTTTTGACTCGAGCACATGAGTAGAATATGAGAGTTGTAGAGAACAGGATGCTAAGATGGATGTGCGAACATACAATGATGAACAAGATAAGAAATAAAAATATTAGAGAGAAAGTCGGAGTTGCACTTATTGTGGGAGACGACCAATAGATGCTCCAGTTAGGTTATGTGAAACTATGATAAATGTGCACATCAAATGAGAAAGATGAAAACTAGAGAAGACTTGATTTGCAACAATAAAATAAAATAAAATTTATTTAAATATAAATAATGATATAATATGAGATAAAAATCAATGACGTAAAAGGATCCATATAGCTGACACTACTTAATGAGTTATTCTCCACAAATAAATCCATTTAATTATCGCCATTTATTTATCACAAGTCATTTCACTCAATTTCATCATCTTTTATCACAATTAAATGCATTTTACACTATCACCTTTTATTTTCACTAATAAATCCACTAAGAAATAAATATTAAAGTCACCCTTCAAGATAGTGTCATTTGATACATACATGGATTAAAGGCTTAATAAGTGATAAACAACAATATAGTAGTGCATGAGGGCAACTTTGAGTATCAAATGACACTATTGTTGTTAGCGGCTAGCGCATGAGGTGTTGCCACCATGAGATATGAGGTTCGAATCTCAGCAAAGTCGAGATAAATATCTCCCTTATGTGCTAGTCACTATTCCAAAGGCTAGTAGCCGCCTGTGATTTACCTCCTCTGTGTTGACTCTTGGACGGGTTGGCAGGGGCGCTGGAGGCGAGCGTATTCGTCTTTTGCCATCATGAGGGCAACCCATGGCGCCATGTTGTTGCGGGAGTGTAGCTACACGGGTAAACACTAGTTTAGAGGGTTTATTTTTTAATATTTATTTTTAGTATTTATAATTGTTGTCGTTTCACTTTGACTTTCTACTCAATATTATCCTCCTTGGGTTCACATATTATGTAATTATGTTATTTGAGCAATGGTTAGTTTGAGAGACTATCGTAAATCATCATTTAAGTCGCATTAATTTAACCATATTTCAGCAATGGTTAGATAAAGGTTTATAACACAAGTATACAAATGTCAATATATGCATGATATAAGCATACACGTAATCACATATAGCATAGAAGGGAAAGCAAAATATATATATAAATATATATATATATATATATATATATATATATATATATACACCAAACAAGGAGCAATTGTAGTATCAACTTAATCCTATGAAAATAATCCCTCCCCATGTTGATTGATCACCGATATGTATATAATAAAAAAAGAATATCATTAGCAGTATAAATAATATTTTTTACTTATTAATTCATGCACAAGAGGTATATAGTGCACAAAGGATAACTTTAGCAAAATCTGGAAAGTTGGGTGTTGGGCGTGAATTCGCTTGTGCTTCTGGATTTATTGGTAGGCGAACCGGGGGAAGACCGTCCACCTCTAGGATTAGTTGAGCCTGGATTATAAAAAGAAACAAAAAACCAAAGGATAACTTTAGCCATTTCAAACATACAATAGGTAAACATCTAAAACTCAAACCAAGGAATAATTTTACTAGGTACAATAATCACACAAAAATCTAAGAATTAATTAAAACTATGATTTATTAAAACTCAAGGTCAATAATAGATCCAATCTTGGCCTAATTACCTAAAACATAAATTAAAGAATCCAATTCCTACTACTAATAAACAACTATTAATTTCTCATCCTAAACTAAATATACCAATATAATTACTCAAATAAACCTAAAATAGAAATATAATAAAAGCAAATTTTTACCTTGCAATTTTCTTAATGGATAGAACATAATATGCTATTTGATAATACGAAACACTTGCACCAATCCAACGGCGACACACAAGGCTTGTAGGCGTGGGTGACAGTGCTAGAATGTATATACAATGATGATACGGCACACAAGCGTTAGCGCAGTGTGCAAAGAAGGAAAGAGAGGGAAAAGGGGAAACAGTTGCAATGATAATTGCTCTCCAGTGGCGATGGTTGTGCTGACTTTGAGTGACGATGGCTACCTGCCAAAGGACAAAAGCGAGAGGGAAATTGAGAGAGCAGGTAGAAGAGGGGAGGCCGATGCTGACTATGTGCGGAGAGGGGTATCAGCAGTGACATCATGAACGCATGGGAAGAAGAATCAAAAGGGAGAGGGGGATACATAGAGAGAGAAAGGAGGGAGTTTGCTGAGCTAACTTGTGCCTTCCCTGTCTAAGAAAACTACGGGAAGAATTGATCCAGGAAGTGATGTGTCACTTTGATGACGGTAAAGACCTTCCCTCTAAAAGGAAAACATTACTGCTTTCCTTCATCCTATGCTTCTTCAGGGCATGGGAGTTTGACTCATTATGCTTTTCCCTTCTAAGTGATGCTCTCTAATTATCAAATATTTGTTGCTTCATCCTCCTTTGAACTAGCAAAGTTGTGCAAATGCCTCCTCTTGATTGACTCGTTAATCTGAAATCTTAAGTGTATCATTCTCATGGTCCCAATGATATTGAGAATATTTTGTTCAATCCTTATGGAACACATTGAACTGTTGCATCTTAGGCAATGGTCTATTCGATTCTTGGTTTCCATAAGTTCCTCATTCCATGGGACATTCAAAGGTATTCCTTTTGTCCTCATTTAGGTTGGTGCTTATCAAACTCTCTTGGACGTTTCTGCTGCTACTGAATGCTCCTCGACTCTGGCCCTTTGAGGTTTCATCTCTACTGTCATATTTTGCATTACATCGTCCATAATAACATATCCACTTGTGTTTCTAAGATCCTAGCATAGTCCATGGTGTTTCTCTTATAAATAATGAAAAGACCATGTATTCTTAAAATAACTTAAGGCAGTCATTAGGACGGTAGAATTAGAATCGTCTTTATAAAAATCTTTAAAAATTTTAAAAGCATTTTTATCACCCTCTTGCTTCAGCATCATCAAACTATCTGCACTTTGGGCTATCTGACTACTGCCCGTAAACTAAGCTTCAGAAACTCAGTGAATTCTTCAAGTTCTTTGGGGCTTGCACCTTTTGATTTCCAAGATGAAAGTTGTTCTAATCTCCAAGCTCTTCACTTTTGATCACCTTGGACTTTTCTCTTCACATCGGTTCCTTAAACCACCTCTATCTCAATCTCGGAACCTTCTTTTCTTTCTTCCTTAGGCGCTTGAATTCTTCTTGTTACCCATCAGTTTCGTACTCTCAGATCATCCGTCACATTAGCATCAACTTTTGGCCCTTCCTCTTCCGCCTCCATCTATCCAGAAAACACCCTCCCCATTACTCGTGTAGTAAACTTATGCTAGACTCTTGGTCTACCTTCGACCTCAGTTGGGGGAAACATTAGCTAGGTGAGTTGTAATTGGCCGAACTGCTTGGAACTCAGTCAAGTTAGTTTGAAGTCTGTCAAAATGATTGTGCTTGTTTGAACTGTGATTGGTCCAAAGTGAGGTTGAGAGGCTGTTCAGGTAACAAAGAAAGTGATTGAGAATTTAGGTTGATATGGGATTTTAGGATTGATGTAGAGTTTAGGGAGAGTCGATAGATCATGCCAAGGTAGCGAGAAATGAGGAAACAACTATTGAAGGATCTGTGTTGGCGGTTAACTTTTGCCCTTGAATTACCTAGAGCTTTGGTGATTCACCATCCCTAGTCTGCTAACCCAACCAAAATGTCCCCTTTCATGTAGTAGCTAGACCCTTTTTTATGGGCCAATGTTGGAATGCTGCATGGTTGTATCTTTTCAATTTGCCCCAACAATGGTTCTCACATGTGGATTTGAGTGATGTTACATGTCTGTATTTCGTTTGTCGAACCTAGAGCACATGTCTATAAGCGCTCCTAGCGTGTAGGGAATATAGGAAGAAAAACAAGGGCTTGAAGGATCATTAAAACTGGAGGTACCCCTTCCTATGGCAGACTTGTAGTATTGCCCTTGATTCTTTCAAGAGTCTCCAGATACTTCGGTAGTAACCGACTCTAAATTATAGTGTTTGTATGCAATTCTGTTTTCTTGTGCTACAAACCTGTTTTGTATGTCAACTGCCGATTCTATTCTTGAAACCACATCCAAATGCGTAAGCTGTATTTGCTTCAATGATAATTTCAATATGCTCCAGACTGGCTATTGTAATATTGATATTTGCTTTCTTGTCTTGCTAAAGGAGTGCGTTCGAAGGCGGTCTCTGAAGTCGGTTCAGAGCAATCCCCACTGCTCGGATGTCACTGCAAAAGATGCCATTGAGGCAATTTGGGGCATCTGCTACAATGACACTACCCCATTTGACAGGGCACCTTAATTCACCTGCGATTCACTTCAGCGCGCGAAGATTTATTTCCTCCCTTTTTTTTCTCAACGAGGGCAGGTTGATGATACTACATTTACATGAAGAGTTGTTTCCCTTGTTTTGGTTATTTAATTACATCAGAATTTTCCTTTGCTTCTTTGCAAATCACATTTTTTTCATCTTCAGCATCTGAATAAGAAGCAAGAGAATGGTAATTTTTCATGTAATCTTTTAATCAATTGGGATGTAGCTGTTGGATTGAAATTGTTATTTGCAATGGAGGTGACTGAGTCTCAATACTTCATACAACTGTTTCAGTATAATTTGATAAGAAATTGCTCTACTATTTGAATTTGGCAAGAAAATGATTGATAAATTGCCCTTAAATGTGAGGTACTCGAACAGAAACACCGTGCGATGTGATTTTGCCGTCGCTAGTTGCTTAGCAGCGAGAAGCCAGCTTTAACTTTGATCAATGTGACAATTTTCTTATTTCAATACATTCCTTTGAAGACGGGATTAGTTCTGCAAATGCTGGCTCCATACTCTTCATATTCTGCTTTGGTGTGGCAAGCCTGCACAATCGGTCGAAGTACCATTAAAAAGCTTTGATTGCAACCGAGCAAAGCATGTAATTTGCAGCAAAGAAATTTGGCTTTTACGTTTTGATTTGTGGCTCGCAGGTAGGCTTAAATGAAAACAGAAAAGAGAGGATCCTTACGGAAGCTTAAAAATAAAATAAAAAAAATCTCCACCTGTTGATGCACTTGCACTAAATTAACTACCAAAACAGAAAACGGTCAAAATTCTTTAGAGATTTGTAACGAATTTATTATTATTATTATTATTATTATTATTATTATTATTATTCATATTTCATATTGCAGAGGAGAGGTATTTTTGTGAAGTAACTCAAACTAAAAGCTAAAAGGAGATTTTTATAAAATACCAATCGAGTAAGTTATATAAAACTAAATGTTGGATTATGACTTGAGCAGAGAAAGTTAGGATGATATACGATCAATAAATGCTTCAGTAAAATGATATGAGTTGTCCCCAGGGCGTAGCACAGATGGGGAGTGCATGGTTCTGTGGCTGAAAGGTCCAGGGGTCGATCCCCGGGGTGTCACTGCCTGGGGTTAACGTCTCCGCCATGCACTTTCCACCTGTGTACCTGCATTTACCTCCCTCCATATCCGTGGGACCGGCTCTAGGGGGGCCGCTGATGTGGCGGTTCCACATTTTTTTTTCAGTAAAATGATATGAAATTATAGTAAATATACACATCAAACGAGAAAAAAAAGACCGAAGACTTGATAATAATAATAAAATAAAATAAAATTTATTTAAATATAAATAATGATATAGTAAAGGACAACGCTTGATGATTAAATAAATATAAATCTAAGTATCCAATTCTTTGAACTAACTAATCTTAGAGGTGACATCTTAGAGGTGACCGGTTTGTTCTCACAGAAATTTTCTACCAGATAAAGCGCTCACGGAGGTCTATTCAAGTGACCAGCTATCTTAGGGTTGTCTCACTCAAAGAAAATTTTTGCAGTGCGCCGCAGTTGAAATTTAATCCTTAGATGTTTGATTAACCACTTGGAGGACTTAACCGCTGCACCGTTATCCCTAACCCCGGGGGCGACCATATTGTGGTTAGGATTAAAGGAAATTATGAAGCATTGAAAAATTGCCTCCAAATTCAGCAGTAGAGTCCAGACAATGAGGTGGAGAAATAAGTACCCCATAGAATTCAGGAGTAGAGGCAAGTATAGAACCTCCAAACCAAACTGCATGTCTCTGGATCGGATGGCTCACAACATTAACTTGAATAGGCTGAGACTGCAGACGAATAATAAAGCGCAGTCAGTTTTGAGAACAGGTATTTGAAAAAGAATGTAAAAATATCTACTTTTACAACTTCAAGCTGGGCAGCAGAGGCTAAAATCCTAGTGTCGACAATCTTTTTCAAATCTCGTTGCAATCTCCTGTTGAAGTCCTTAAACATGGTTGATCCTCCTGACAGCACCACATTCTGAGGACAGAAGAAGTTACAGGAAGAAGAGGCTTGAACAGATGGATAAGACAATTCTAACCTTGTACAAAGCTCTTCTAGTGTCAATTGGAGCCGACTGGATGCACTTGTCAATGACAGAAGGTAAAGGACTGATAAAATCACTACTATAAATCTCAGGATGAAAAAATATCTACAAAATACGAGTATAAGAGGAAGATCAACACATTGTAAAGAGGAAAATGTCAAACATTACGTATAACAATGTGTAATGAGCACTAAAACATACTGATACCAGTATTACTCAAGGCTGCTGCGAATTCTCATATGCACAACATAGAGTGTTATATAACATATTAAAAGGTATTTGTGTTGAAGCATGGCTGTTATGCAATTGTGCACTGTGTTGAAGTATCAATTCCATCCATCCTTAGTCTCATATGGGAGAGTAGGAACCTTTGAAGGCTTATGTGAAGTAGGCATTTCTCGACCAGGTAAGCAGTTATTTTTAGATGCATTGGGCTGTTCCCAATATGAAGAGACAATCAAAGAGGGCTCCACATCTTGGGATGGATGACTTGTGAGAAAGCGTTTGCAAGCAATGGATACTAGCCTCTACCCTTCTATGTAAATATCAATCAATAGGGTACCCACAAAGTTTGCAGTGGATACTATACCCATATCGACCCTTCTATGTAAAGAGAAACCGATAGAGTACCCACAAAATTTTACCTACTCGTACCTACTGAGATGTTTTATATTTGTATCTATCCTATGATAACTCATACCCGTTCCATAATATAAAGATCGGGGTAACCATATCTGAATAAATGAGTAGAATACCTATGAGTACTTGCCAAAATTTCACTAGTTATCAAATAGAAAAATGAATGGTTGGGAATTTTAATTTACATATTTTCTATTTTTTTTAGGTATTCTTTACTCGATTCTTTGAACTCAAACCCATCAACACTCATCTGGGTTTTAACTATTCTCCCTAATTTGTCCCGAGCCAATTTAATTAGTGCAAATGCCAAATTAAATGGGTTGAAAATCTTGGGTGTCCACTAATATTCATCCCATTGTGCCTCTACCCATGTAAAGGAATACATGAAGCAAATATAATGCGAACTTTCAGTTGATATAATGCAGATGATTATTATACAACTTGTATTAGTTTCACCATTTTCTAATTACATTTTTTTTTGCTTTAGTCTTTCAATGACAAAATACATTTCATTACTGGACTATGACATTCCAACATGCAAGTTAGTCTGAGAACAAATTCATGGGTCACATCCTCAGCCTAAAAATATAGAGAAACAAATAATTTTTCATAATATAGGATTTCAGATTTATTTATTTACATGCTAGAGATACTTAAACTTGAAAATTAATTAATTTGATTTAAAAAGCTGAGAATCGATAGAATGTTAAGAAGTTGCCCAAATGACTTCTGTGTATCGGTATTTTTAACCATCGAGGTGGAATGGTAATGCAACTCTAAGAAAACAAGGTTTTGATGCTAATTGTCATTATCATCATTATTATCAAACTCAAGATACAAGGTTTTTTTTTCTATTCCACCAGTAATATTCATATTGAGATAATTAGATTGAGGTAGCTATGGGAAGGAAACATGAATAATACAATATGTGAGATTGAGGTAGCTATGGGAAGGAAACATGAATAATACAATATGTGAGATTGAGGTAGCTATGGGAAGGAACCATACCTTAGCTATTGTTCTACCTTTAATTCCTCTAGTGACATCCCTATGCATGAAAGGTGTATAAGATGTGTTTTTGACATTTTGGTTAACTCCTAATAATGAGAGATGTGTCGTCCTTTCTTGTTATTTTAGTTTTTAACCCAACCTTATTATTTGCTACCGTTTAGCCTTGTAACATTATATCAAGATATTTGGAGCATTTGTTAATCCTTTCTAGAATAGTCTTCATCTCATAAAGTTGAAAATTCCAATTTTCATTTTTAAGTTCAAGTTGTTCAACATGTTCACATGTCAGATAAAAGGAATCTACCTTAGTCTTTCAATACTTCCTATATGCCTTGATCTTATTCTCAAACTTTGTTAGTTCCTTAAGCTAGAAATTCATCATTAGATAAGGCATTTACATTGAAGTCGTTTTCACCGTCACTAGTATCTTCCCCTTCAAGTAGGATTTCTTTTTCATGTGTAATTGCTGAGAAAAATTTTATGGTGGCTTCATCAACAGATGACTTGATGTTTGTTATCATCCCAAGTAGTTGTAACTTTTTCTCTTTCCCTTTTCTTACTTTTCTTTCCTATTCAATTTTAGGCATTCACTTTTGATATGTCATTTCTTATTACACTTGTAACATGTGATTCTTTGCTTCCATCTTATTTTATTTTCTCATCTTGTGCGCATCATCTTCTATATATGTCTTCCTTGCTCAATTTTTTTTGTCCAATCTTTTTCTTCACCATATTGGCAATTTGTGTAGCTTCATTTTCACTAGTATTTGATAAAGAGGATGATAATGATGATGATGCCTTGCCTTCTCTATCTGTAAATATCTCTTTTCTTTATCTCTTCATATTTACTTTCAAGTTTTCATAAAGCTCCACAATGCAAAATGTCTTCAAGCTTGCATGTGCTTAGATCCTTTAATACTCAATAAAGGTCCACCATTGAACTCGACATAGAAGTTCTAAGAATTTTTTTGAGTGCATTCTATATCAAATTCCTTGATGATTTGCTTGTATTAAATATGCATTT
Source organism: Zingiber officinale (assembly GCF_018446385.1). NCBI lineage: Eukaryota > Viridiplantae > Streptophyta > Magnoliopsida > Zingiberales > Zingiberaceae > Zingiber > Zingiber officinale. The sequence continues at coordinate 114,280,286 of NC_055989.1, forward strand.
TGCCACGGTTTCTCCATTCTCCATTCTCCATTCTTCATGAAGGCATTGAGTTAATTTCTTAGGAGATTCCTTCTTTCTTTTCTTAATTCAATGGAAATTTAAAAAGAAAAACCTTTAATTCAATAAGCTTGTCCTATACATATTGAGCATTCTTGTAGTGACTTTTTTATTCAATTCTTTTGAAAGGTCACAAATCAATGTATAAGTGTCTTTTTTGCAAGCTATATATATTCATCTTTATGATTTTTAGTCTATTTGAGCATCTTAATAAGATTTCCATTTTTGTCTCATGGCTTTTTATATTCCTCTTTCAAGACTATCATCATATATTCATACCAAAGTTCAAGCGAAAATAAATCTCCATTTGCATCCTCCAATAGGCGAAGTTAATTCCTTCATACAATGGAGAACAATTGGTGAAGTAATCTCCTTGATTGTCACTCATTGCTCTAGGATGTTAAGTTTTTTTTAAAATTTAAGTAATAAGGATAACCTTGAATGCAATTAACTAGACAAAAAAAAAAAAGAGTAAATAGACGATGAGTGTGTATAAAGATCAGAGTTGAGTGCAACTGAGATGTAAAGTGAAATATAAATAAAGATAAATAAATAACATAACGCTAACAAGAGATATAATGTAGTTTTGGAACACTAAGTTCTTACATTTATAGCCTATCGATCTGGTGCAATAATCCCAAAATAAAAATCACTATATTGCTCCTAGTCACGAAGCAGTAGGGTTGGCCTCGATAGTTTAAGATAAAAACTCACGAAAATAAAACCTTAACACAAATTTCCACCCAGCTCTCTTTACAACAATAGAATAAACAAATCTATAGAGAAAAACTTGCATCTCACCCTACAAGATAGAAATTAATCCTAGGTGAGGAGAAATATTATTGAAGAGAGCTTTTAATGCAAGGATGAAATCTTGAACAAGCCTTTCGTAGCCCCTAGGCAATTCTTTGGCACTTCAACAAAGATAAAGGAACAATTGAAATGTTTTCGTACTTCTTGCGCTAAGAGAACCACCAAAATGGACTTTAAGCTGAGATCCAACAATAATATTTTTAATGTTTGGTTGGCTAAAAGCCGTTATGATCCTTAAATGTCAACATTCAACACTTGATTGACTTCCAAAATTTTGTCATCTAAGCAGATTTTGTTGACTAAAAAATGTTTTGGCCGATCAAACTTGCAAACCTTTAAGTTTAACTTAGAACACCATTTTCAGAAAACTAACACAAAGTTTGATCACCCAAATCCTAGTTACAAGCATAAATTTGCTATCATCTCTATAGGTCATCAAAATAAGCTCTCTAAATAAACCCAACTTAGATAACTCGGTGCTTCACAAGCTTGTCCATTAAGGTAGACACTTGACGCAGCTCAAAACTCACTCTTGAATGCCTATCAATCTTGATTACCTTTTAAATAATTTTTTCAATAAACATGAGTTCAACAACCTTTACATGCTTGCAAACAAATCATAAAATGCAAAGCATTTATCACAATCATTATTGAGTTCTAAAAAAAAAAAAAAGAAGCAATGCTTCCATATGTTAGTTAGAGCCCTAGAGCGATTATATGATGATTGTTATATGGACTCGATGTATCATATTCCTATATATTTATAAAGACATTTTCTTTATGGTTATTATACTTGTATTGGTGCCAAATAACTAAGTATAATAGCGTCCTTGAGTAGAAGGTTCTTATCTATATCAATCGATTGGTTGAATCGATAGTGAGATGATATAGAGAACACTACTCTTAATCATTCTAGTCAAGTATTAACATTCAGGGGCAATGTTAATGCGACGAGACTAGCATGTAGGTCAACTCGATGACTTGATCTCACAAGTCATGGATATAGAGATATCAAGTTGACACATGGGTATGCATTGGAGAATGTATGCTGAATGACCCGCCGTGAGAAAGTATCATGGATCGTTATATGAGTATCATATACTTTCTCATGTGACTATTAGTATGACTATTAGTCCTTACACCTGAAGTCATCATGGTTCTCTACATAAGGAGTTGCATACTTTGGCTTCGTCAAACGTCACCCGTAACTGGGTGGACTATAAAGGCGATTACTGGGTATGTAACAAATTATGCGGAGGGATGTGAGTGATGTAGATGAGATCTATCCCTCCTATATGACGGGAGTGACATCATTATTCTTGATAGAGTGAGATCACTAAGTGCATGGCCATGCCCAAATGAGTCAATATGAGATATTGAGCTCATTTGATTAGAGTGAGTCTACTTGGAGTTCAAGATATAGATTGATTAGAGGATGGCACGGTCTATGCCTCAAATTGATCAATCTAGATGTCAAAGATAGAAGGACATTGTCACATATTGTGAGAGTCACAATTAGTAGTCACAAAGGTGATGTTGGATCTCAACATTCTTGTAACTTGGGTAGTAATGATGTGTTGCTAGGTACCGCTCATTACTTATGTTTCTAAATGGGTTTAGGAACATTGTCAACGTTACAAGAACCTATAGGGTCACACACAAAGGGCAATTAGATTCATATGATGGACCAAGAGGATTAGGTTCATGTGATGAACCAAATTGGATTAAGAGTAATCCAAATTAGACTAATTGAGTTGGACTCAATTTGATTCATGTTTCCAATGAGTCTAATTAGATTATGATTCATTGAGTCAATTTAATTCAATGAATATAGATTCATTAAATTAAATTGGTTCGAATCAAATGGTTAGATTTGATCAACCATGGGAGATAAGAGGTCAAGTTTGACTTGATTTGAGAAGGGAAGATGAAGGGTCAAGTTTGACTTGACCAAATGCCACCTCATTGTGACATGGCATGGGGACGACCAATGATGGTGTTCCACATCATCAAGGCTTCTTTACTTGGTCAAGATTGACTTGACCAAGTGCCGCCTCATAAGGGAGACCAAGAGCCATGACTCTTGGTATCCCATGGAGGTTTAAAACCCTTTAAATGTGGCCGGCCACATAATGGTGCTTGAATAGCATTGTGTGCTCATTCAATCTATCTTCTTCCTTCCTCTCTTCTTCTCTTCTCTCCCTCTCCTCCTTGGCCGAGACTCCTTGGGGTGCTAGCACACTCTACGGTTTCCTCTCCATCTCTTGTTCGTGTGGATACTTCTAGAGGTGTGTACACTTGAACACACTTGAGATCCGACGGACCTTGGACGAGCGGGATTTGCGAAGGGCTTCGCTTCAAAGGTATACTTCCCTTTTTCATGTAGATCTAGTGTAGACCTAGGATAAAACATGTACATGATTTATTTTATATGTCTTCGCACTGATCCGTGGCAAGACTTCGGGGTTTCCGCAACGCAAAAAACGATTTTTGCGGCCCGAAAGTCCCAACACCATAATCAATTAAATCAAAATTTAGTAGACATAAATCATAAAAAATTTAAACTTCTAAATCATAACATATGTTTACTAAATCTTATTAGTGAGAGCATCTACTGATACCAAAATGAGTTTTGTTGCATTGAATGAGAGTATTAGTTCTTACAACTTCTACATGAGATCAACCTCAAAATTTATGATCACACAGATTTCGTAATACTTCTAGGATATCTAATATTAGTATTGGTTGATCAACAAGTCCAGTTGACAACAAAAAGATGGTTGACACAACGAAAATTGGAATAGATGCATGTACATGATATGGAGTTATGGACACAAAGCAGAAGATTGTGAGTATGAGTGTTTGAAATAATTGAATAAGTTTTCATGGATTTATTCTCACTTAATGCAATACTTACAGTTACTATCATATTTTAAATCTTTAATTAACTCATTGTTTAATTGAAGAATTATTTAGTACTAAATAGAAATTTGGTTTGGTTTAATTTAATACCCAAAGAGAAATGGATATGGGTGACAGGCTACAAATCTTCACCTAATCAATTTCAATTTTAGTACACGGGAAGAAATAGATATTGCTTGTTCTAACCGAAACTCATCAAGTTATCAAACCATGCTCAACAAACAATCCACTTCTAGCACTTTGAAAAAAAAAAAATTTCTATCAAAAATAAAGGAGAAAAATTCACAATGACCACCTCAAGGTTCATAAAGAAGGCTTGTTGATCTTTGTTAAAAGAATTATATTAGAATGAACATGCAGCATAGGTTAGTTGCAACATTAGATTGAAAACTCACCTCAGGACCAAGAAAGCGCTCATATCCAATATCACAGGTATATGATACTCCAGTCTTTGGTTTAATACCAGTCCACTGCTTAGTATACTTACGAGGGTCCTTATCATGTTTATTGAACTCCTAACAGTAGTGAAAAATATTAGGTAATGATATTGAACAAGTAACAAAATTCATCATCAAAGTTCTTTTTGTGATTCTTTATCATAATCATAAGTGCAATTTGGCTTAATAATTGTGTATACAACAATCAGCATCCATTCTCTAGTGGGAAAGAATACAACACACCCAAAAGTGACTTGATCATCCATTAGACTCTAAACTTAAAGTAATCAAATTGCTCTAAACATAAAATAATTAAATACTTACTGGTAATGTGAGTTTGATAGCAAGGTCAGCATTTTGTTATGTATAACTGAGGACAAACTTAAAATTGAGCACTTTAAGCTTTTGTGAGTTAGAAAGTGGTATGAACTGATCACTCTTATTTGGCATGTGACAGTTTGTCCCTTTATCTAGTATCATTGATACATCTTTTGCATAAGGAGCTTGAAGCCATGCAAAATGCAGAAATATATGATGCAGAGGAGCTTATGCATCCTCCTTTCCCAGAAATCATATCTTTAACTAACCTTCACAATATCTGAACAAGTGTAACAATACAGTTCTTTGACCTTCCTTGCTACTTCCAATGAATCTTCTGGTGGTATATGTTCTCCTCTCTCCTATATGATAAGATAAGTGTTAATAGGTAATTACGAGCACAATATAGCTAACTCGTAGAAGTTGACAATTACAATAGGTCATAACTGGGAGTATCATAGGAGTTAGTTTATCAAGAAAAACACTGGCGTATGTTGTGCTAATGTGCAGAAAAGTACAAATCTGAAACCTGATAAAAATACAGAAATAGTACTACTACTGGAGGATCCAAAAAGTGAGTAACCAATATTATGCACTTAATTTACATTTTATAAGGAAGTCCACCCATGACAAACCAGTCATGGCCAATCCCAAGTCCGGATAATGGAGGAGGGTTGCGTTAGGTTGCCGGCCAACGTTAAACTATGTCAAATGTTCAATGAATGGATAGCCGACCCCACCTAGTGGGATAAACCTTGGTTGTTGTCGTTGTTGTAATTTACATCTTTATAAGGGGTTTATCTGACTATATTGACACTGATAAGAATCTCAACCCACATTTAATGCTTGCCAATAATTAAAATCATTATCTGAAGAGATAAACTAGGATAACAACAAAATCAAGGAGAAGCCACTCTTTTAAGTAAGGGTGTTCATTAAGTTCAAATCGAACAAAACTGAATTAACATATAAACCAAATTGAAACTAAATCAAAATGATCAGTTCGGACTGATTAAATTTGGTTTGAACTGAATCTGCAATCAAACAAATTAATTATTTTACTAGACTACCATTTAATGCATTCAGACTATAACTTTATATCTTCAAAGTCAAAAAATGTTGCAGCCCTGATGCTGAACTCAAGATTCTCATTAACACTAATTTTCAAAAATCTTGCAGAGTTCCGGTTACATTCCAACTATATATATTTTCTGGAAATTGAAATAATTCATGACAACAAAGATCAGAAGGTTGGTGGTTGGCACTTCCTATCTCTTTCAGTACAATTAACTAGCTGAAAAACTTCCATTGACTATTTCTAACTCAGAAATTCATGCAACTACATGTAACAAAGATATTAGTGTTTACAATATATAGACTGAAACCAAGATATAGAAGGATTTAGCTTCGACATAGTTCCTTCATACATTTAGATTCACCTGCCAACAAAAGTGATTGCCTATAAGAATATACACTGAAACCAAAACATAGAAAATATTAAGCTTCAACATAGTTTCTTAATCCATATAGATTGACTAATATGATCAATAGTTCATTTGGTTTCCATATATGCCTATTGACTATCATGAAAATATTGATTAAAAATCTTCTAAAATTCAAGCCATATTTTATGACATTTCAGATGCTAAATTTTTTTTCTGTTCAACAAAAATCTTTCAAACAATGTGTTGAAAACTAAACAAAATTAATCGCATATATTGCAGTGAGAAAGTTCCACTTGTATGATCGACCAAATTAGTTGGTATAATAATAGGTCAGCCTGTGCGGGGTCTGGGGAAGGCTCAAACCACATTGAGTCTCTTATACATAACCTTACCTTGCATTTTTGCAAGAGATTATTTCCACAACTCGAACCCGTGACCTCAAGATCACATGACAACAACTTTACTATTGCGCTGAGGCTCCCCTCCAAATTAGCTGATATAATACAGGGTGAAAAAAGTTTTAACATAGAAGATGTTCTACCTTCATAAGCTGTTGAACAAATTGAGTAACATCCTTGCCAGCAATAGGAATGGATTTGATGCTACCTCCAATCACATAACCATCAGCCACTGGCACTACATGAGTAGCTCCATCTCCAACATCTACAACAACGCCTGTCATTTCGCACTGAAAAGTGGAAGCCAACTTTCAAAACAAAGAGTTTATAGCTACATCACTCAAAATAAACTTACAACAAAAATCCCCACTATCAGAAACTTACACTAGCTAATAATTAAATCTGATAAAATATTTCTGATAGAAATCAGAATTGATTTTGAGCTTCTATTAGAATTGATTTTGAGCAATATCTCATGATGAGAATTTCAGGAGACTAAGATAATATAAATTGGAATCATCAACCATACCACATTTAAAATCTAACCTTTGAAGTAGTGTACCCGGCTGCAAGGGCAAGGACAGGTTGAACAGCAATATATAACCCAGGGACATTAAACGTCTCGAACATGATTTCTCCTGCATATTCTCGATTCTCAGGTGCAGTAAGTGGGCTTTCAGTTAGGAGGAAATAATGATCTTCTGGATCACAGCGCAAGTAATTGAAAATACATTGCTGCCAAAATCTTTCCATTGCATCCCAATTCTCCACCTGCAAAAGGGTATTTTAACTTCTGTACATGATGAGGGCTATGCAATAATGAATTGTCAATTCTTCACGGTTCATACCTGACCATTCCGAACAGGGTAACTAAGACTGTACGTGTTACTAACACGAAAACGCTGTAAAGCATCTTCCCCAATTAAATAATCAAGATCTGCCATTACACTTGCATTATGCTGTGCCATCCAATTTCCTTTAGTAGGGCCTCTAGATTGATTTGAAAAGGATTCATTGGTAGCAACAACAGTGGGTATGGTGAAGCAAGGTTCTACATTGCCAGCAAATCCCAACTTGGTATACCTAAGCATAAAACAGATTTGTCAGTGAAGAAAACAACAGATAAAAATATACAAAGAATACATGGAGCATGTGCCATGTGCAAGCTTTGTGACCACTGGAAGTATGGGGCATGTGTAGACTTTCTAGTTTCATACAAAGGTTGACATGAAAATGACTAAGAAAGCATGATGCAGAAAAGGAATCTAATCAACCAATATTTGAAGTTTGAATTCTGATTTGAGTTTTTTTTCTTTTTATTGCACAAGACAAGTGAGTATATATATTGATATTAAAAGATATGTACATGTACATTTCAGACCAAAAACTTGTCATGCAAGAAGAAACTCTCACATCTCTGCTATCTGTTACTACTATCTCATATGCAAGGGGAAAAACTCTGACAAAACTATCTGCATGTTGCTAATTTCCTAAAGGAAAAACAAACTGGGTAACCAATTACCTTCATAATAAAACCTTTTAAACATGAAATTTTATAGCAGCCTTAAACTCATAGCAGCTCAAGGAGAAAATATAGTGATCCTGTCCGAACGCTGAATCAACGGACGCTGGGCACGTGGCGCTCTCCGAACTGCTGACGTGGATCTCCGACTGGTCGTACGGACCTTCGGCGAACCTGCAAGAAAGTCGGGCCGGGAAGGGGTTCCCGGCGACGACCCTCCGACGCTCAAGTCAGGCAAGTGGACAACAAAGAAGTGACTCCCAATATTAGAGAATGCATACCTCCGGCGAAGTGTGAGGCTCCTTATATAGAGCTGTGAAGGGGCTCAAGCACACATACCGAGGCGAATACGTGTCCTCAGCCCATACCTCAGTATGGGCTTGTCAGAAAAGCTTACCTGACACCATACTGCTATAGTCCGAGCACATCTCTGATGGGACAGCGGAACCCTCTGTCATAAGATCCTGCGTATGGCCTGATCGTCGAACATACCCGCTGTCAGAAGATGTTCCCTTGTCCTTTTCTCCTTTTACCCCATACCGAGCGTCCGGCCGGTCGGCAGTTCCCTCACGTCCGGCCGGTCGTATGCGCCGGTCCACTCGGGAGATTCCCGGTCGTGTGCTCTGTAAACTGTTCGCAGTGTTGCTACTTTATGTCTTTGGCCGAGCGGGCTACCCGCTCGGCCATACGACCATGTTCAACATGAGCGTCGGAACCCCGACTCCCCGCCGGGGTGTCTTTGCTTTCATTTAGACCCCGGTCGGCCGGTAGGTCCACCCTTTTCCGATCGGCCTTTTGACCTTTTGACTTCCACGTGGCGTTGACTTCCCGGAACGGGGGTCCCCTGTTCTTACCGCCGGATCACTTGCCGCCCCTTCAAGTCTAGTCGAAGGAGGCGATTAGTCCGACTGACTGGACGATTATTTCGCCGAGCGACTCTTCCAAGAAACCATCCTCCGCTCGGCATATGTGGCAGTGACTACGGCCTCAGTCAACGCCACCATCCCCCGGATCTCCTCGGAAGTTGCGCCAATCTTCGTCATTAAGGCCAAGCACGTGCTCTGCGCCTCGATAAGGCGCTTATTAAATGCTCTCTCGTGGCGGAATGCCACGTGGCATTGCTGCCGTCAGCGTACGGCGACGGCGTCGCAGGCGACGAGACCGAGGCGATTTGAAACTGACGGCCCGATGCGTGCTTTGGTTCTTGTGACCTGCATCCAACGGTGGAGGCCGCTCGGGCTCATCCCTATAAGGCCTTCGCTTTCTCCGTCTTCGCCGCATTTATGCTCTCGCGTGCCCAGAAGCTTCAGCGTTTCAGTGCTCCGGCGACCCTGTTCTTCTGTTCTCCGACGATCTCCGGCGTTCTTTCTTCGATCCTCCTTCTTCTCTGTAAGGCCCTTCCTCTGCTCTATCTTTGGTTCCTGTGGTTTTTTTTTGCATTTCTTTCCCAAGTTTTGGTCCTCGGGGTACTGTTTTGTTACCATCTTCTTCCTTTTACCCTCTTTCGTCTTTTTTGGTTTCGTCCGCTCGGACAATGGCTAGCTCTTCCCAACCTCAAGACCAAGCCCTAGGCCCATGGTATACTATCATGGAGTCTCGCTTCGATCGGCGCGAAGTCGATATTCTGATAGATAATTTTGAGATTCCTTCCGACCTCGAACTTATCTTACCCACTCCTTCCGCTCGGCCACACAAACCGCCGCGCGGAGCTTTTTGTGTTTTCCGCGACCAATTCACAGCCGGTCTGCGATTTCCAATTCATCCCTTTATCATTGACGTCTGCAATTTTTTCGGTGTTCCGCTCGGAAGCCTAGTTCCCAACACTTTCCGCCTTCTATGCGGTGTTGTTGTCCTATTCAAAATCCATAACATTCCCCTCCGGCCGGAGGTTTTCTACTATTTCTACTACCCTAAACAATCTGAGCCGGGCACTTACATGTTCCAGCCTCGGCCCGGTTTAGTTTTCTTCAATAAACTACCTTCTTCCAATAAGCATTGGAAAGAATTCTACTTTTATATTCGCCTTCCCGAGCGGGCCACCTTCCGAACGCAATGGCAGGTCGGACATCCTCTCTCCCCAGAACTCAAAAGGTTCAAGACCCGGCCGGACTATCTTCACGCCGCCAACATGTTAGCCGGTCTGAAGGTCGACATCAACAAATTCCTTCCGGAAGGGGTTATGTACATATTCGGCTTGAGCCCGATCAGAACCCCCCTCCCGAGCGGCTTCGGTAAGAATTTTACTCGTACTTTCGCCTTGATTGCTAACTGATTTTCTCCTTTTTCCCTTACAGCTAATATTGTCATGGAGTCGGTGATGGCTGGTATTTTGAAGAGAAAGGCGGCGGCGCTCGAGGCCGCAGCTGCTAAGGAGATGGAAGCGCTCGGCATTGAGCCGGTCGGCTCGCATGAGGGAGAGAGTGCCACTCAACAAGGGTCGGCCGCTCAGGCTTCTCTCCCGGGGCAGGCAGCGGGAGCAACTGTTAGCCAAGAGCCTTCCATCCGGGAGGAAGGCTCTGCTCCAGAAGAAGAGCGGCCTCTTCGACAAAAGAGGCGCCGAGTGGAGACTCCCCTTCGGTCGGCCACATCCGCTGTCCAGCCGTCCGAACAGGCCACCGCAGCCGCTCGTGGCAAAGCTCCAGAGATCGAGGCGATTTCGTCCGATCGGACTCCCTCCCAACTTGACGCGTCTGCGGACCCTCTTGAGGCCGTTCCAGTCAGCGTCCTTCCGCCCACTCCCCGCCAAGTCCATCGTTCTACAATTTTGTCCCAGTTTTCTACGCCGGCTTCCGCTCCTTCTCCGGCTTCCGCCCAGACGACCCCCGGTCGGCGCCGCACCGTCCGAGTCTCACTTCACCTCCCGACCGAAGAATTGCTGCCCGAGGCCGATCGACCAACCGCGCCCGAGCACATGATCACAATGAAGGGGCCCTTAGCCGAAATGTGGGCCGACGCTCGGGCACGTGTGGCGATGATTCCACTCAGCAACTTGGCCAATAGCCACATGCAACAGGCCACCGGGGTAAGTGCATTTTCTTAAGTCCTTTACACATTCTTTCCGATCGGCTACTAACAATTTTTCTTTTGTCAGAGATGGGTGGAGGAGATTGCTGTCTCCAATCGGCTTGCATGGTGGACGAGGAGCTCAAAAGGCTACGGAGTTCGGGCGGCGCTCCTTCCCAAGGCCCTTCATATGCCGAGCTTCAGAAGGAGCTCAAAAAGACCCAAGATCTGTTGGAGGCCGAACGGAAGAAGACGGCCGACCAGGCTCACAATCTGGCCGAACTTGATCGCGTGAATAAATCACTGGATCGCAAGATAAGCCTGGCGACCGAACGGAAGAACACGGCTATCTCCGATCTGGAGAAGAAGAATGTAGAGGCTCGGGGGCTGGAGCAAAAAGTTAAAGAGCTGATGGAGCAGCCCGATGAGGAGAAGGCGGGCCGCTCGGCCGATGCAATTAAGCATAAGGACGAACTGAAAACTCTGCAGGAGTCCCTCGCCGCCTCCCAAGCGGCCTTCAAAGAATATCAAGAGGCTGAGCCTGGCCGAGTCGCAGCCCTGAGGCTAAACTACATCCGTTCGGCCGAATTTTCAGAGAAAGTCTGCGAACGGATGTACACTGCCTTTGACCTTGCTATGACCGCCACCACAACATATTTGAAGTCCAAGGGTCTTCTTCCCGACTCTGCTCTCATCCCGGCCGCAGATCAAGTGGCGCTCCTTGACAACATCCCGAAGGATCTTTACGATTATCTAGAATAGAAGTTTATATGTAATTCGGCCGCTCGGCTAAAAACAGTCACTTTTTTGTAATTCAGGCGCTCGGCCTTAAGGTTTTAAATGCTATCCTTTCGCTTGCTTTTTCATTTATTAATCAGTATGTGTGCTAGCCGCTCGGATTGCCAACTACCGTTGTTCGTATTCCCTTAATTCTCCTTGTCATTCGCCTTTCCTCCCACCTTTCTTGTGTTCGAAAGGGATTTTTACGAAGTCTTTTGGATAGCTAGTCCGCTCGGCTGAATATATCCTGTTTTGCAAACGGGATTTCCGCCGGACATTTACGAAGTGCTTTTGGTTAGTTGACCGATCGGCCAAATTGACTTACAAAGTCCCTCTTTATGTCTTCTTCCGGCCGGAGGGTTTACGATCTTTAAGGCTAATTTCAACACTGCCGTTCGGAGAAGATTGCTAAATGCGTTTATCATTTTGCCTCCTGCATTAAAGGAACACAGACGACCAATAAATACACAAAGTGAATTACATCAGCACATCTCTCACCCAGCTCGGTACGGCTGGAGATGATTTGCGCTCCATGGTCTATCCAACCGCCGTCCGTCTTCATCCGCCAAGTAATAAGCACCCGAGCGGAGCTTTTCAATGACTCTGAAGGGGCCCGCCCAAGGAGCCTCCAGCTTTCCAACGTCCCCGACCGGCTTTACTTTCTTCGAGACTAGGTCGCCAACTTGGAATGCTCTAGGGATCACGCGCCGGTTGTAGTTCTGCTTCATTCTTTGCCGGTACGCCATCAGCCGGATGGACGCCTTGGCTCGCTCCTCGTCGACCAAATCCAGCTCCATGTTCCTCCGCTCGGCGTTATCATCATCATAATTCTGGATCTGGACGGACTCGACACCAACTTCAACCGGGATCACCGCTTCGCAGCCATACACCAAATGAAATGGCGTGACGCCCGTTCCTTCCTTTGGGGTCGTGCGGATAGCCCATAAGACGTCCGGCAGCTCGTCCACCAAGCTTCCTCCCATGTGGTCGAGCCGAGCCCGAAGAATGCGAAGAATCTCCCGATTGGCTACTTCCGCTTGCCCGTTGCTCTGGGGATACGCCACGGAAGTAAAGTGTTGCTCGATGCCATAATTTTCGCACCATTCTTCGAGCTGCTTCCCTACGAACTGTCGTCCGTTATCAGATACGAGCTGGCGAGGGATGCCGAACCGACAGATTATATGCTGCCAGATAAATTTCTTGACCATCTGCTCGGTGATCTTGGCTAGCGGCTCGGCCTCCACCCATTTGGAAAAATAGTCAACCGTCACTAGTAGAAACTTCCGCTGCCCGGTCGCCATAGGAAACGGACCCACAATATCCATTCCCCATTGGTCGAACGGACAGGACACGGTAGCTGCTTTCATTTCCTCCGCCGGTCGGTGGGAGAAGTTGTGATACTTCTGGCAGGAAAGGCACGTCGCGACGGTCCGAGCGGCGTCTGCTTGCAGGGTTGGCCAAAAGTATCCGGCCAGCAGGATCTTCTTAGCCAGCGATCGTCCGCCTGGACGCCCTCCGCACGATCCTTGATGCACTTCTTGGAGGATGTACGCCGCGTCTTCCGAGCTCACGTATTTCAAAAGCGGACGGGAGTAAGCCTTCTTGTAGAGTTGGTCTCCAATGAGTGTGAACCGACCAGCTCTCCTTCTTAATAGTTGGGCAGCCTCCCGATCGGACGGTGTCGCACCCGAGCGCAGAAACTCTATGATGGTTGTCCTCCAATCGCTCGGAAACGCGAGGCCTTCCATCCGGTCGACGTGCGCCACCAAAGATACTTGTTCAATTGGCTGTTGGATGACGACCGGTGATATTGAACTTGCAAGTTTGGCTAACTCATCTGCTGCCTGGTTTTCCGCTCGAGGTATCTTCTGGATAATGACTTCTCTGAAGTTGGCCTTGAGCTTTTCGAAGGCTTCAGCATAGAGTTTGAGCCGAGCGTTGTTAATCTCAAAAGTGTCAGAGAGCTGCTGAGCGGCCAGCTGAGAATCTGAATGGAGCGTCACCCGACCGGCCCCAACATGCCGAGCGGCCTGTAAGCCGGCTATAAGGGCCTCATACTCTGCCTCATTATTTGTGGCTCTGTAATCCAGCCGGACGGATAGATGCATCCGTTCTTCTTGTGGAGAGAGTAATAACACGCCAATTCCGCTCCCGAGCCGAGTGGACGATCCATCCACAAATATTTTCCACATAGCTTCGGGCTCTGGCTTTTGCACTTCTGTGACAAAATCTACCAAGGACTGCGCCTTTATCGCCGAACGGGGTTGATACTGAATGTCGAATTCGCTCAACTCCGTGGTCCATTTGATGAGCCGTCCGGACGCTTCTGGGTTCAACAGCACTCTTCCCAAAGGGCTATTTGTCCGGACGATGATAGTATGTGCCAAGAAATAGGGGCGAAGTCTCCGAGCGGCGAGGACCAAAGCAAAAGCCAGCTTCTTGAGCCCAGTGTAGCGAGATTCAGCATCTTTTAAAATATGGCTAAGACATTTGGTTCTTCTCCGCTCGCCCTCACTAATGCCGAGCCCTCGCTTGATCGATTGAAGACAAGCAAATCTGAGTGGCTCACCCATGGCTTAGCTTACAGGCAAGAGAGTTCAATCGTCTTGACTCTTGCCGCCCGATCGCATTCTTCATCCAATGGAACTTGGTAGCCTCATGAATTTTGGCAGGACTCGATCGCGATCTTGAGATGAATCGACAATCTTGTGTATCCGGTCAGCGTTGTACTTCCTCAATTTCTTGGAGGCGTATCTTGTAATGCTTTCACCTTGCTGGATTTGCCTCGATGCCCGGTCACTATGTAGCCAAGAAATGCCGTCTTTTGCTCGACAGACACTTACGAGGTTCACAACTCCATACCCTCGGCGTTGGAAAGTCTCCTCCATGTCTTTCAAGAGATCGGCCGCTCGGACGGACTTGATGAGAATATCATCCACGTACACTTCCAATTTTGTCCGATCTGCTCCTTGAGCAGTTTGTTCATTAAGTTGCTCCGCGTTCTTGATCACGTTATAGCAATAAGTATCGTCAGATGTCACAAAACTGACCTTCTCTTGATCCTCTCGGCGGCGCGATGGTATCCGATAAGCGTCGAGTATGCATATCAACTCGCAGCCGGCTGTGGAGTCCACCAGTTGATCGATCCGGGGCAGGATAAAAATCCTTCGGGCACGCTTTGTTGAGATCCCGAAAATCGATGCACACTCTCCACTTGTTGCCCGGCTTGGAGACTAGTACCACATTCGCCAGCCAGCTCGGGAACTGGACCTCGCGTATGTGGCCGGCCTCCAGGAGCCTCTCGACCTCCGCTCGGATGATGGCATTTTGTTCGGCGCTGAAGTCCCTCTTCCTCTGCTTCACCGGCCGAGCGTCCAGTCGGACGTGGAGCTCGTGCTGCGCTATACTCGGCGAAATTCCGGGCAGCTCATGCGTCGACCAAACGAAGACATCACAGTTTCTCTCGAGGCATTTGATCACTTCCTCTTTCTGGCTTGCCTCCAGATCGGCCGCAATGAATGTGGTGGCCTCCGATCGGGTCGGGTGAATCTGCACTTCCTCTTTATCTTCATAAACCAAAGAGGGTGATTTTTCGGTTATAGCGTTCACCTCGATCCGTGGCGTCTTCCGAGCGGAATTTAGTTCAGCTCGGACCATCTCGACGTAGCATCGCCGAGCCGCCAGTTGATCTCCTCGTACTTCTCCCACTTTATCTCCCACTGGGAACTTGATTTTCTGGTGGAAAGTCGAGACGGCCGCTCGGAACTCGCTGAACGCCGGTCGCCCCAGGATAACGTTGTATGCTGAGGGAGAGTCGACCATGACGAAGTTTGCAGTCCGCGTCCTTCTGAGCAGCTCCTCTCCCAGCGAAATGGCCAGCCGGATCTGTCCGACCGGCAGAACTTCATTGCCCGTAAACCCGTAGAGGGGGGTTGTCATGGGCAGTAGCTCGGCTCGATCAATTTGCAGTTGGTTGAAGGCCTTTTTGAATATAATATTGACCGAGCTTCCTGTATCAATGAAAACGTGGTGAATAGTGTAGTTAGCTATTACCGCTTTGATGAGGAGAGCGTCGTCATGCAGCACTTCGACTCCCTCCAAGTCCCTAGGCCCGAAACTGATTTCGGGTCCGCTCGCCCGTTCTTGGCTGCAGCCGACAGCATGGATCTGAAGCTGGCTGACGCTCGCCTTCCTTGCTCTGTTGGAGTCTCCTCCAGTCGGCCCGCCAGCTATAATGTTGATTTCGTCTCGGGAAGTGTTGTTTCTATTTTCTTCTTCCTGAGCGGACGGTCTAGGCCGCTCCCTAGACATCCGGGGATTCTCACGCCTCGGAGTATGATGCCGCTCGGGAGTCTGTCTTTGTTGCATGTCGGGTATCATCCGATCGGCTTCACGAGGTCTCTGTCGCCTGTCGGATGATGGCGATCGACGGCCGCCACTCCGGGGAACGGGGTGAGCGATCAGGGGAAGACTTCGGCAATCTCTTGTGTTATGCGTGTTGGTCCGGTGGAATGAGCAGAACATAGGGGTCTATACCTTCTTCTTTGGCTTGGGCCGCTCGGCAACTACCTCTTGGACATAGGACCTCACATGGTAAGAGCGGATTGCTTCGGCCCGCAGTCCTCCGGGCGGCTCCGGGCGAGTGACAGGCTTCCGCTCGGCAGTTGGAACTTCTTTCCTTCGAGCCGCCTGGGCTTCCTCCACATTGATGTATTCATTGGCCCGGTGTAACATATGATCGTAGTCTCGGGGCGGCTTCCGAATGAGCGATCGGAAGAAGTCACCGTCCACGAGGCCTTGCGTGAACGCATTCATCATCGTTTCTGAGGTGGCCGTTGGAATGTCCATGGCCACCTTGTTGAATCGCTGGATATAAGCTCTGAGCGGCTCTCTGGGCTCTTGCTTGATGGCGAACAGGCTGACACTTGTCTTCTGATAACGCCGACTGCTTGCAAAGTGGTGGAGGAAGGTCGTGCGGAAGTCTTTGAAACTTGTGATGGATCCGTCCGACAACCTCCGAAACCACCGTTGAGCCGATCCCGAGAGGGTGATAAGGAAAACCCGACACTTCACTCCATCAGTGTATTGATGAAGGGTAGCTGTGTTGTCGAACTTACCCAAATGATCGTCCGGGTCGGTGGTTCCGTTGTATTCACCGATCGCCGGGGGCACATAGTGCTTTGGTAGAGGGTCTCGTAGAATGGCCTCTGAGAATTGTCGATTGATCCGCTCGGGAGAAGCGTCCGCTCGAGGGGCCTTGCCTTTTCTGTTGTCTCGTATTGGCACTTCGCCTGATGAAGATCCTCGATCACGATTAATTGCTGCGGCTTCCGGAGGCGTGCGGAATAGGGCCCGATGAAATGGAACCGTGGCTTGAGGTGCTTCCGCTCGGTCCCCTGATACTGATGTCGCTTGCTGCTCAATCCGCTCGGCTTGTGACTTCTGTCTCTGTTGTTCCACAAGCTTAGCTGCTCTTGTCTCGATCAGAGCGTCGAGCTCTTCTGTGGAGAGCATCACCGAGTGCGGTCGTCCAACTTCGTCCATTGCTTCTGATCGGATGCAGGAGCGTTCCCACATACGGCGCCAAATTGATCCTGTCCGAACGCTGAATCAACGGACGCTGGGCACGTGGCGCTCTCCGAACTGCTGACGTGGATCTCCGACTGGTCGTACGGACCTTCGGCGAACCTGCAAGGAAGTCGGGCCGGGAAGGGGTTCCCGGCGACGACCCTTCGACGCTCAAGTCAGGCAAGTGGACAACGAAGAAGTGGCTCCCAATATTAGAGAATGCATACCTCCGGCGAAGTGTGAGGCTCCTTATATAGAGCTGTGAAAGGGCTCAAGCACACATACCGAGGCGAATACGTGTCCTCAGCCCATACCTCAGTATGGGCTTGTCAGAAAAGCTTACCTGACACCATACTGCTACAGTCCGAGCACATCTCTGATGGGACAGCGGAACCCTCTGTCATAAGATCCTGCGTATGGCCTGATCGTCGAACATACCCGCTGTCAGAAGATGTTCCCTTGTCCTTTTCTCCTTTTACCCCATACCGAGCGTCCGGCCGGTCGGCAATTCCCTCACGTCCGGCCGGTCGTATGCGCCGGTCCACTCGGGAGATTCCCGGTCGTGTGCTCTGTAAACTGTTCGCAGTGTTGCTACTTTATGTCTTTGGCCGAGCGGGCTACCTGCTCGGCCATACGACCCTGTTCAACATGAGCGTCGGAACCCCTGATCGCATTTTAATGTATTGTTAAAATAGCATTTAAAGTTAATCTGAATTGAACCTAGACTACAAACACTAAATCTCAGTATTATACTTTCATAGTTCTCACAATAGTTCAATTAGAGACTTATCTAAGGTAACATTTATTTTCGTTCAAATTTAACTAGATTAACTTAGCTCCAATTTGAGGCCAAAAACTCAAACGCCCTGAAAGTGAATATTCTTCATATCAAACCACGATCTTAAACTCAAATTTTATTAAAATAATATTTAAAAAAAAAAAAAAACTAGAAGTATACTCAAAACACTGCCTTCCCTTATTCACAAGGATCTCTGCTCTTCTAATCTTCAAATTTCACACAACACTGTTCTAGTCTTTAAATTTCACACAAAGACTATGCCTTGAGAATTCTAGATCATTTTTATACATCATTTGGATTCACCACTCAGAACTCTGAATATCATCACGCTATTGGCTAACAATTTTAAATCTTGGCTTATAACTGATATATCTCAATCACCAAGTCACAATCACAATTTAACAACTATCCTCCATGTCTAGGTCCACCAATAACTATTTCAAGATTTTCTAGCTTGCAACTTTTCCAAAGTTAATCTAAAAGAGGTCCAATAATGATGACAGTTTGCTACTAGTTATTTATTTATTTCTTTATTTTAAAAGACACACATATCAACATAGTTTCAAATAGCTCCTTCCTAATGCTTGTGAACCTGCATTTACCTCCCTCTATATCCGTGGGATCGGTACTAAGGGGCCGTTAATGTAGCTGGTCTATATATTTTTTTTTCAAATAGCTCCTTATAAAATTTAAGAATTTTCAGTAACTTGGACTCCAATTTTCCTAGTTGATTCTAGTAACAATCTTACAATATGGTAGCAGATTTATCAAAATAAGTCAAACTCGTGTGATATTCATATAAATACTAAACTAGGAGAGTAAATACAGGCTCTAATCCAATTAATAAAGCAATCGGGAGACCTCATCTTTCTCATCAAGGCAAAAAAATATTTGTGGTTTAAGGTGTCAAATGCCTTTTATAGTCAACCTTAATACACATTCTGGGAAGCCCTAGTTCTAGGTGATACCCTTTCCGCAAGTCCTAATAAATAACCATACTATTCTAGATTAGTCTTCCATTTATGAAAGCATGCTGATCCCAGCATTGATTTTTAATAACATAGGCTTTATCCTATTAACAATAATTTTTGCAATAAATCTGTACAAAACCTTACATATTGACAGAGGGCTAAAATGCAAAAGGCTGAAGTTTTCTTCATCAAGGTTATAGTGGTAACATTTACCTCATCGACCATCAGCCTCATCAAGCACCTGCTCATGACCAAAAAAGATTGTATAGCTTTTATAACATCTTCATAGAACTCTACATTATAGAAATCCACCTCTGGGGCTTAATCCAATGGTTCCTTGAGTATAACATACTCAATTTCTTTATCAGAAAAGTCCTTATAAGACAGGTTTTCAGCTTCAAGAACTCTATTCAACATGGGTAAGAGAACTCTATTTAACATGGGTACGAGGTTAACAATTTCATCTTCATGCCAATCCACCCCAGTAGCACCTAGAAGGGAGGTAAAGCCTCTTCTTCACAATTGTCCTCCTTGCAACACATTTCTATCCAATGCAGAGTTTATAGAATTCTTATGCATTCTAGCCTGCAAAGATCTATAAGCATACCTCATGTTAGAGTCACCTAATGCTATTGTGGTATCTCTAGATGTTTGTCTTAACTGCACGTCCTCCAATTCAAGCAGCACCATGGTTTCCCTGTGCAAACTCAATTCTTTCTGTTGCAAAATTATATTAGTCAGCAAGGCTTTTTGTACT
This sequence comes from Zingiber officinale, assembly GCF_018446385.1. Classification (NCBI taxonomy): domain Eukaryota; kingdom Viridiplantae; phylum Streptophyta; class Magnoliopsida; order Zingiberales; family Zingiberaceae; genus Zingiber; species Zingiber officinale. The sequence goes on from NC_055989.1 coordinate 114,300,076, forward strand.
TCTTCTAGCTTCAATTTCACAGTAGCAGTCTGGTGGTCATTACCTCTCTTGATGTCACGCGACCACAACTACAACTCTCTTTTCAAAATCTGCAACTTTGTCACCAGCACAAACATACGGGTTGAGGTCCTCGCAATTTGAGTTGTTTGGTAGTAACTATGGTTGGTCAGGTAATAAATCTAGTTTAGTTTGACAGCTTTCAATTAGGTAGTCAATTAATTAATGAGGGTAATAGTAGTTTTTTATTTTTTTTTAACATATTTCCAAGATTTCATTGGAATTGAGTTTCTAAAAGTAGTAACCTCAATTTTCGATCAATAAGAATTTTACTTTTTAGTTCTCTGTGTGATTTCCTTTGTGTGATGCTTGATTCTGTTTGTGTTATGCGAATTGTTATCAAAGTCAGGTTCAGTCTCTATACGAGTTCTTTTTTCTCCTGGTACTCTGTCGTTAAGAGATCTAAAGATAAAGCCACCCTTCCACTATTGCTCCACCCACACAGAACCTATTTTGATTCATGCACATCATCCACCTTCCGCCCAAAGTAATCATCGACTATACACCTCCAAGCAACATAGTCGAGGCCCATTGTTGTTGCTTCTTTGACTTTCCCTCCTTACTCTCTTTTGTAACCAGAGTCATAGTGGCATCTTCCGACCACCACTACAAGTTCCCTGAAGTCAATCATTGCCTTGCCACACCATCTCGAACCATGCTGCAACATGCATCTTCATCTTGCTGCCTCTTGCCATCATTGCAATCTCGTACGGTTGGCCTAGCGCCCATGCCCCTGTCATCTTCTTCTATTGTCTGAAATTCCTATGGTTTCTACCACTCCAATTCAATTTGACATTGTTGTCAACACACCCCCATCCACGAAGATTCAAATATCAAATAAGGATTCACTTAGTTAAGCAAAAAAAGAAATAAAAAAATCAGCAACAACATTAACAAAACAATTCCTTTGGATTTAAATAATTGTTAAAACCGACTGGATGGAGGTCTAACAAAAAATTCACTAAATTCTAGCAAATCTCACAACTCAATCAAAAGTTAGAGTGTCAATATGTAATCAAACTCTAAAAGTAAACTATAGTGGAAAAATAAATAATTAAAGAAACATTAATTATTTGCAATGAGAAAACTAGGACAAGAGAGAGACAATGCTAACACTATATTGAACATGGCTCATGTCATTTTGGTGTGACACTATGCTAACGAAAAAACAATTAATCTTGTAAACAAGTATGACAAATCTCAGATCTGATCTAAGAGGATAACAAAACTTCAATACTATATATGCTTTGAAAATGATTGTAGAATATAAGTAGAAAAGAGAGAAGAAAAAGAAGGCAACTCAATCTCACCCATCCTACAGCATATATAAATAAAGCATATAGGAAAAAAGTTAGAAAAACTGAACTTGGTGTATTATAAAAGACGGACACAAAACTTGCAAAGAGGTTGGCTCAAGAGCTCGAAAAAAAAAACTCATGGAGAAAATCTCTTGTTAACGCAATCAATAATATAATTTTATTAAAAGTTGTCAAAATCGTTCATTTTTAGAAATTACTAGAATTTTTTAAAAAATTAATTTATTTTTTTTTAAAAGAGTTAGTCAAATTTTATTAGGATAATTGGAGTTTTATTAGAAAAGGTCTTTTATTTTGTAAAAAATAAGTCATGTTATCAAATTATAAAAAGAGATCAGGATTAGTGTATAAAATATCATTCTGTGTCACTAGCAAGAATGTTTTTTACCGTTCCACTGGGCGGGTGAAACTCACACAAGAGGCGTCCTCGTATCGAGGCACTGGAGGAGTCATAGATGCCTCCGATGGCGTCGAAGGAGTCGCGGGATGCCTTCGGCGACCTTCTGGGGGTCGTCGGACGCATCCGGCGACCTTCCGGGGCCTCTAGATGTGTCCGGCGACGCTTCCGGGAAATCAAAGGCCGTAGTTTCTTTTCTCGATAGAAATTAATTATTTAATTTAATTAATTTAAACAATTCCTAAGGAAGTGTGATATTTCGAACAGCCTTTTATAAACCCTAATTAAATTATGTTAATAGAATATATAAAAATATATTTAAAATTAAAATAAATTTAATAAATTAATATTCTAAAAAATTATTTTTTAATGTTTTAAATTTTATTTAAAAATTTTAAAAAATATAATAATTTTTATTTATATTCTAATATATATATTGCATTATTTTAAATTTCATTTAAAATTTAAAAAAATCTTTAAAAATTCTAAAAAAAATCTAATAAATTAGATTTATATTCTGATATTTTTTTTATTATTTTGTATCTTTTTTACTTGATATTTTTTTACTATTTAAAATATATATTATTTAATTAATAATTAATTAAATGAATAAATAGTTAATTGATATAATTATTATATATAAAGTAATATCTCGTATTAATTTATATACTTATTTATATATTTTCTGGAAACAACCTCTTGCAAAAAACAAGCTAAGACCATGTACAATGGATCCTTCCTCGAGACCCCGCATGGCGGGAGCTCCGTGCACCGGCCTACTTTTATTATTATTATTATTATACATAGATCCATTTTAATTCGAATTATTGATATATCAATTTTATTTAAATAAAACTATTTTTAATTATTTTTTCTAACAATACTAAGTTGTTCAATAATTAAGAACTTATACAAGATCAATATACAACTCCTGTTTATATACACCATAAACATATTTATCTTATAATTACTATATATAAAATTATAAATAAAAAAATATCAAATCCGTATCGGCACAACACAATACAATACCGAAATCGTATCGTTCCAGTTTGAGACCGAAACCTCAGCACGGGTCGAAATTTTAAACCTTGATCAATATCACTATAATATACAAGTTTTGTGTTAATACAATTTATCATTTTCTTTGGGTGAGAATTGACAACCCTTCCTCTAGGTGAAGATCGTGACTTTGTTCATCTGTTGTACTCGGACAATTAGTATCAGAGCCAAATTCTTAATTTGGTATTCAATACCACCCATCCATCTTTCTCATTATTTTTTGCTTCTCACCACTAATGCACTCTTCCTCCTCCGGCTTGAATTACCTCACAATTCGTCTCCCCACATTCATTGTGCATCAGCAATCTACTTCGTGCAAATATTCAATTGAAAAGGCTCGCATCAACCCAGTAGCATCGTTATCATTTGAAAATAACTTTTGTTTAAATTTAGTAGGCTAATTAATTTTCGTGCATTCCCTATTTGACTCATATATCATCTAATTTTATCAATTATCAATTCTTATCCTCATTTTTTAGTGACCTACCTATTTTGTCACTATTTTCCTAGTTCCTACTTCTTTACTTTAAATTATTGTGTTGCTTAAATTATAAATTTCATTACTTGTCGAACCTCCACATTGACTATGACGAAAACCCCCACAATTAGAGAGGTAGATACTAGGTGTGACCTTTTGGAAGATGAACTTAAAATCCTCCAAGCTAAAGTGGAAGACCTAGAACGGTTTAAAGTTTCTTCTGAAAGCATGATCAACAAGTTGGCAAAGGACACAAGTCTTGAACCTATAGATCGCACATCTCACGTAGCCCAACAATCACATAGACATTAGTCACATTAGGACCATCATTCATTATCGATGAAGGAGACCACTTCTGAGACATCTAAACCCGACCTAGGTCAAGACCTGAACATTGATTTAAAATTAGGTCAAAAATAGATGCTATCCATCAAGTCAAATTAGATGCCTCTAGTTTTGATGGACGACTAAACCCAAACACATTCCATTGCTAGGTCATTGAGATTGAGAATTATTTTGACTGCAATAGTATGATCCAAATTGAACGAGTACAATTTGCAAAAGTCAAACTCGTAGGTTTGGCAAAGAAATACTAGCAGAATATTCAAGATCAATACATTATGAATGGGGAAGAACTAATCACACGTTGGGTAGAGATAAGATGAATTCTAAATAGAAAATATGTTCTAACATACTTTAGAAACCAACAGTACACTATGGGGATCAATCTAAAGCAATTAAAGATGAATGCAAATGAGTATCTAAGCAAATTTGAAAACATAAAAAATGTATCACAAACCCAAATTAGACCCTAGGGAAACCCTTATCCACTGTATTAATGGAAGACAAGTAAAATTAGTTGCCCCTCAATTGAAGAAGTGTGTCAAAAGACTGAAGAGATTGAACAACATATAAAAACCCCTACCTTGCAACCCGGTAGTACTCTTTCTTAAAGGGTATCAGTATAATAGGTAAACCCACTAGCTCAACCTGCCCTGGATCTATCATACAAGTAGAAATGAATACACAAGCACTTAAGAAAAAAAATCCTAACATTCAATGTTTTAATTGTCATAATAAGGGTCATGTAGCATCAAGTGCCCACATAGGGTCTTAGCCTTAGAACAAGAACACAATTTAGAGGAAGAAGTGGCTTATGTTTCAATCCAAGCTATTGATGAGGAAGTTGACTCTCTTGATCTACACTATGAAACAAGGAAATTGAAGAACAAATCATAGGACTTAATATAGTGCATTGTTTCCTTTCAATACCCATGTCAAATGACACATAAAAACGTACTAGCATCTTTTACACCTATGCAAAATGCGAGAGTAAGACTTGTAAGATTGTGATCACCAACTCAACCTTCAACACAAACCCCTCCACCTACTCACACAGTCTCAAGTTGAGAAAGAAGGAAAGGAATTAGGAGTGGCGGTAGCATTAGTAACCCAAAATCTCACAGTTGGCACTAGAGATTCACTAAAAGATATTTTCCTTGAAGTCAAAGAGATATTACATGAGTTCCAAGATACAACTAGTGATGAATTGCCCAATGAACTCCCACCTATGCGCATGATCCAACACTCCATTGATCTAATCCTAGGGTCACAATTACCCAACCTACCACATTATCTTCAGAGCGTGTTGAATTACATAGGCAAGTTGAAGAACTCTTATGAAAATATTTTATTAAAGGAAGAATGAGTTCATGCGTCGTTCACGCCTTATTGGTCCCCAAAAAAGATGGCCCTTGGAGAATGTGCATAGATAGTCATGCCATCAACAAGATTACAATTAAGTATAGGTTTCCCATACCAAGACTTTATGACATGCTTGACTTGATGGCAAGAGCTCGTTGGTTCTCCAAGATTGACTTACATAGTGGATATTAGAACAAGGATTAGCAATGAGTGGAAAACTACCTTTGAGAAACAAGATAGACCGTATGAGTGGTTAGTCATGCCCTTTGGAGTTTCTAGTGCTCCTAGTACTTTCATGAGGTTGATGAACCAAGTCCAAAAACCTTTCATAGGAAAATTTATAGTGGTCTATTTTATGACATTCTGATTTATAACATAACACACGATGACAACGTGGAGCATATTCGCCTTGTCTGGAGACCCTTAGGAGAGAAAAAAAATTATCAATCTACAAAAGTATTCTTTCCTACAACCTTAGATTCTCTTCCTTGTGTTTATCATTTTTGTAGAAGGCATTTCGACAAATCTAGAAAAGATTATGGTAATCCAGGAATGGCCCGAGCCATGAACCCTTCAAGAGGCTCGAAGCTTTCGTGGATTTGTGACTTTCTATTGTCGCTTTATTAAGAACTTTAGCACCATTATGACTCCTGTAACAAACTGCCTAAAAAAGAAGAGTTTCATTGGACAAAATCCACATGGCTTTAGGAAGATCAAGGAAAGGATGACTAAAGCTCCTAGTCTTAGACATCCTGACCTCTCCAAACCATTTGAGGTAGCTTGTGACGCATCGGGAGTAGGTATAGGGGGGACACTAAGTCAAGATGGTTGCATTCTTTAGCGAAAAACTCAATGATACTCAACAGCACTATTCCACCTATGACAGAGTTATGCTATTATTTGAGCCCTAAGACATTGGTGGTATTATCTACTACCCTATGAATCCATTCTCCATTCAGACCATAAAGCATCAAGTTTCAATCAGTCTCGGAAGAAATTAAATGTTAAACATGCTAGGTGGGTTGAATTCTTCCAAGAGTACACTTTTGTTCTAAAACATCATTCTTGCCTGGTCAACAAACCAGGCGATGCACTAAGTCGTATTGTCACCACATTGAAATAATTTTTCAAGATGTTCAAAATGGAAATCATCATGATTGATAGATTTTGTGATAAACGATGAATACCTATTTAAAGGAACACTCCTATGCATCCCTAGAACATTACTTAGAGATTTTCTTATTTGGAAATTACTCACCCTCAATTCGAGATGTTGCCTGAATCATTTCACAATGTCACACATGTCAAATGACAAAGACAAGTAAGCAAAATATAGGACGCCACTATGTATATCCCATGAACCTTGGAAAGACGTTAGCAGACTTTGTCTTAGGATTACCTAGTTCCAACTGAAGCCATGACTCAATTTGACTAGTAGTAGACCGATTTTCTAAAATGCACATTGTATTCCATACAATAAAACAAATGATGCATCACATATAGATAAATCGTTCTTTAAGGAAATCGTCTAATTGCACAGGCTACCCATGACTATAGTGTTAGATAGGGATGTAAAATTTGTTACCTATTTTTGAAAAAACCCTATAGAAGTTATTTGAGATCCAACTTAAATTCTATTCCGTCTTTCTTCCGCAAACTAGTGGTCAGACTGAGGTTGTTAATTGTAGGTTAGGAAACTTGTTAAGGTGTCTAATGGGTGAAACAAGTATTTGGGCCTCAATCTTGCCACTCACTAAATTTGCTTAAAACAATTTAGTAAACCGATCTATAGGTAGATGTCCATTTGAAATCATTTACGGGGTCGAAAGCTCATCAACCAATTGACTTGATTCCATTGCCTATCCTTTCTCATTCTTCTGAATTAACTTATACATGCTGATGTCAGGAGGAAAATCACACCGAGAAATGAGGCTTATAAAATTCAAGCTTTCACATCATGAGTTTGAGTACAACATAGGGGACTATATGCTTATCCACATTCGCCCATGACTCTTTCCTAAAAATTCTTTTAAAAAGTTCCATACTTGCTCTTCTAGTTCATTTCAAATTGTGAGAATAATTACGACTAAAGATTTCAATACTGAGGACTTACTACTATATTGGGGACATTAGAGCTTTCTTCTTTGTCTATTGATTTGCCTACAAGTCATATATCTACAACGCCAATTCCGACATTCCTATCTGTAACGCAATCTTCTCATCAGAGTAAAATCATTATAGACCATTAAATAGTGGTCTCTTCATATGGAAACACTGATCGATATCTAATTTGTTGGAAAGGACTTTCTAAGATTGATGACCTGCAGATCACCGAAGATGAACTTTGAAGCCTCTCCCCTAAACTTCTAGAAGAAATGGAGCAACAACTACTTGATTCAACTAGAGAGGAACCTCCTCACACCAATATGTTGTGCTGATAGACTTGAATTTGTCAATCTATCTCCCCGCTCGACAAGTTTTCTTCGATTAGGGAGAATAACACAGTCAATAATTTAATTTTATTAAAAGTTTTCTAAATTGCTAATTTTTATAATTTGTTTGAATTTTTGGAAAGTTATTTTATTTCTCTTTGAAAGAGTTAGTGAAATTTTATTAGGATAATTAAAGTTTTATTACAAAAGGTTTTTTATTTTGTAAAGAATAAGTCATGCTATCAAATTATAAAAAAGGATCAAGATCACATGTAATGGATAAGTTTTGAGTTAACACAATTTGTAATTTTCTTCTCTGTGTGAGAATCGGCAACCATTCCTTTAGGTGAGGATCGTGACTTTGCTCATCCGTTGTGCTACACCACTTGTGTATGTTGTGTGTTCTGAGCAAGAATCCTCAAGGGACTATTTGTAAATGATTTAGAATATTGAAAATTCAAATTTAGATCCAATCCATGACTTCTTTAAAATATGAAGTTAGTTCAAATTCAAGCTATGTTGCAACCTTTGGTTGAAAACTATTTATTCAATCATATCACCATCAAAACTGCTAATGGATAACTATTTTATAACGATCACTAGCCGATCATTATCCATTAATTTGGCTGATTAAAAAAAACTTGTTTATACATGTTGAGATTTAATTAAAATCTCACATTAAAAAGATTTGGTAAAGATCATGGATTTAAAAGGATGTAAGATATCTCCATTAGCATGAGGCCTTTTGGGTAGAACCTAAGAGCAAAGCCATGAGAGCCTAGGCCCAAAGTAGATAATATCATGTCATTGTAGAGATATGTGAACATCCGTTGGGCACAACAAATGGTATCAGAGTCATGGTCTAGACCAGATGTCATGTGGGGTGGCCTTGAACAATGTTGAGAGTAGGCCCGGAACAGGTCAGGTTGACCAGATGCTTGCAAGGAGGCCTTGGAACAGGTCAAGATGACTAGATGCTCGCGGGGAGGCCCGAAGTAGGTCAGGTTAACCGGATACTTATGGGGAGGCCCGAAGCAAATCAGGGTGACCGGATGCTTGCGGGGAGGTCCAGAACAAGTCAAGGTGATCGGATGCTCGCGGGGAGACCCGGAGCAGATCAATGTGATCGGATGTTTGCGGAGAGACCCAGAGCAGGTTAGTGTGATCGGATGCTCGCGGGGAGACCCGGAGCAGATCAATGTGATCGGATGTTTGCGGAGAGACCCAGAGCAGGTCAGGGTGAGCAGATGCTCGCGGGAAGGCCCGGAGCAGGTCAGGGTGACCGGATGCTCGGGGGAAGGCCCGGAGTAGGTCAAGGAGACCGGATGCTAGCGGGAAGGCCCGGAGCAGGTCAGGATGACCGAATACTTACGGGGAGGCCTGATGCAGGTTAAAAGTGACCAGATCCAGATGCTTGTGGGGAGGTCAAGAGCAGGTCAGGATAACCGGATGCTCGCGAGGAGGCCCAGACATGAGAGTAATGATGATCCTTCAATCAAAGTCCCACATTGGAAAGATTTGGTAAAGATCATGGGTTTAAAAGGATATAAGATATCTCACATGAGGTCTTTTAGGTAGAGCTCAAGAATAAAGCCATGAGGGCTCAGACCCAAAGTAGACAATATCATGCCATTGTAGAAATATGTGAATATCCTTTGGGCACAACGATACCAATCACTTGATGATCATTATCTATTAGTTTGGTCAATTAATGGTCACCTAATGGTACTTAGTTGACAAAACAAAGCTATTTGTTTGACCACTCGTGAAGAATAAACGTTAAAATCATTTTTTAGGCTTTTTAAGTAATTCACTTTGATTTTACACACATGTTTATATATTACAATGTATTCTACCCAAACATATAAACATTTTGGCATTCTTTACTAGTTAAAATACTTTCTAACTAATGCTCAACTAGGTTAACTCACAAACTTAAATGAACTTGTAAAATACAATTCACACAAGCATTAAATATTTTAAACATAAACATGTTTATCAAGCATAAAAAATCCATGAGGGACTAACAAGACTAATTGAACTAACAACTCCATTCTAATAGGGTAGACTAGTTTTCAGAAGAGAGGGTAGAAGAAGTACAAATATTAGAAGAAGTACATGGTGGCTCGAATATGACAGGATAATATAACATTAAATTTGAAAACAATAGCCAAGAGCGTATTTAATGAGTCAAGAGGAACGACAACCGCCAAATAAAGAATATTAGTGGCAGAATGAAAAAGTATATGTGAAATCCTATAAGTTATTGTACGCTTATAAAAATGAACAATTCTTTAAATATATAGTATCCAAGAAAGAGATCAAAAAAGTAGTGCGTGAAGCTAAAAATGAAGCTTTGAAACGTTTATATTGGATGCAAAAGAACGGGGAAAAAAGATTCATATAATAACTAAAGTGAAAGAGAAGAAAATAAAAGATTTTATCCAAATAGGATGCATTAAAGCTGGATTCAATAGAGGATGAGGAAATAAAGGAACAATTGAAAAAAATATTTTCATTAATTTTTTAATGAAAGTTTAGATGACTAACTTAGATTAGATAATTTAAGTAGATCGAGTATATAAATTTAAATTTTTATTAAAAAATTCAAACTTCAGAAGTAGAACATGTATTAAATGAGATGTAAATGGAAAAACAATTAGACCGAATGATATTCCAACAAAGGTATAGAATTGCTTAGGGAAGCATAGTATTGAATGACTTATAAAGTTATTCAAATCGATATTGAAAACATAGAAAATGTATTTTCAATAACGATTAAGAACTCTAGTATTCTCTATATAAACAAAAGAGATGTACACAATTATGTAAATTATATGAACATTATGCTAATGAGCTATATCATGAAATTTTAAAAAAGAGAATAAAATTAAAGAAGGTGACTGAGGTGACCGAAAATCAAATTGAATTTATGACGAAACGTCAATAATAGAAGTTATACTTATTCTCAAATAATTGATTGAAAAGTATTTAGAAAGAAGCAAGACTTACATAGTATTCATTAACCTAGAAAAAGTTTATAATAGAATCTTGAGGGAAATTATATAAAAAAATTTAAAAAGAAAGGTATTAGCATAGTGTATATTGAAACAACTAAGTATATGAAGATGTAACAATAAGAGTAAAGACTCTAGATGAATTAACCAAAGCGTTTCCTATAAAGATAAAGTTAATCCAGGATCAACTATAAGTTCATATCTTTTTACATTAATCATAGAACTCTATAGACACATTCAAGACACATTACCATAGTGCGTGTTGTTTACAAATGATATTATTATGGTCGCTAAGACATGTTAAGGAATAAATGTCAAACTCAAATATTGGTGAAAAATAGTAGAAGTTTTTAGACTTAGTAAACACTAAATATATAGAGTTTACATTTAGTAGCATTAACATACTAGGAAAATTGTTAGGATAGGAGATGATGAATCTAAGAGTTTTAAGCATCTAGGATCATTTTTTCAAAAGGACGGAGTTGATAAAGATGTTTTACATAACATAAAAGCAAGATAGTTAAAATAGAAGAGAGCGTTAAGTGTTTTATTACTCATAAGGTATTTCTAAAGCTTAAAGGAAAATTTTATAAAACGACATTAAGATATGCTATGTTATATGAAGTTGAATGTTAGATTATGAATTGAGTACACAAATAGAAGATGAGAGTCGCAAAGATGAAGATGTTAAGATGAATGTTCAATTATACGAGGATGGACAAGATAGAAAATGAGATCATTAGATAGAAAGTCAGGGGTGACGCCTATTGAGGGGAAAGCTCCAATATGCGTTTAAGATGATATGAACATACACTTAAGTGACCAATAAATGTCACAGTTAGGCAATATGTAACTATGATAAATACGCATATTAGTCGAGAACGAGAGACTAAAAAAACTTGATTAGCAATAATAAAATATGATAAAATTTATTTAAATATAAATAATGATAGAATAGGGGATAGATCCCAATAATCTAGGAGGATCCATATAACCAACCCCACCTAGTTGGATAAGACTTATTTGCTGCTGTTATTATTGTCAAACATTAACTCTATTTTAATAGGGTATGTTAGTTTTCAAAGATGAACTGATTTTTAGGGAAATTGATAGATTACATGGGTTGTCCACATCTTCAAATAGGGATGTAAAATTTATTATTGCTTTAATATTAGTCTAATTTGTTTATTATTATTTGAACATTACTAATCCTGTCTGAAAGCGAGCGAGTGGAAAGCTGGGAGGTGGAGATTTCGCTGATCGGATGTGGATTCCTCTCCGCTCTGCAAAACAAATGGCGTCAGTGTCGAGCCAGGGAAGGGTACGCTCGGCGTTGGCCCTCCGACGCTCAAGTCAGTCATCGAAATGCAGAGAAGTATAACAGTAGCAGAATTATGCTCAAACAGTAGATTACGTGTACCTCCGCTAGTGATGGATCTCCCTTTATATAGAGCCCTGGTGGGCGACGAACACACTCCTTGAGGCGTGGGCACGTTCTTCGATATATTTGTGGCCATGTTTTCCAACACATTCGTGACCACGTTCTCCAACATGTTCGGGGCCATGTCCTCCACTATGTCCTATGAAAGGATGTCGCGAGGACCACAGTCCTGCTGTTTGGCCGAGCGGATCAGTCGCTCAGCCAAGACTCCGCTCTGCTCGCGGTCAGGTCCCGCTGCTTGGTTGGACGAGTAGCCGCTTAGCTAAGAGTCCTCCGCTCTGTTAACTTCAGTTGTCTTTCCGTGCGGTGTCTATGTAGTAACCTGCCCTCCTCTGTACGAACAAAATATCCGGTCTCCCACAGCGTCTTGATAATATGACTTGAGCGTCTACGTATGCCATTCTCCGAGTTAGAAGGATTGTCCGCTCAAACATGTCTCCCGCCGATCGAGTCCTACCTGTCCCAACCGGCCATTGTGTTTATCCTCCGTTCGGCCCTTTGACACTTGGGCGTTGACCATCTTGACTTTGACCTCCACCTTGACGGTTGACCCCGTGCCAAGTGGGCCTCCTGTTGCCGCATCAATTAGCAATAAACGATACTTATAAATATTAAGCAACTGTGTCAATTAACCTACTACTCGCAGGAGGGACAATATTCCCCAAATTTCCAAATAGTGGATAATTAGATGGTGGGCGGACAGAGGAGTTTGAATCTTGGGCTTCATGATTCATGGTTGTGGGGTTACCAGCCATAGTCAAGTAGAGTGACAAATTTCTCTTTTAGCAGAACAATCATCCAATATTCTTTATATAACTAAAGTCGTCTTTTGTCTAGCATATCAGCAGTGGGCTTCTTATTGCGAGTAATCACTTCGTAAATTCCACATCTTTCTAGCCCCTCGATGAATCTACGATCGAAAAAACTAATTAAAATTCTCTGAATTTTCAACTGCAAAACTCAACTCCATGTGACGCATCCGAGGGAACTAAATAACCAAACCGATGCAAGGCGACACAAAACTGACAGAGAATATAAATCATGCGAGAACGGAGATGAAAGGGATACAGCTGTACATGCCCATACCCGGTGCCGTTGTCAACGATCACTGCGGGCCGAGAAGCAGCGTCCATGGAGGAAGGGGGACAAAGAATCAGCCGTGGGGATTCGGCGAGAGGGAGATCGCTCACAGTAGTGGCGCCATCGGCCGGAACAGTGGAAGAGCCCTGGGTTTGTGCTTCGCCGTGGCCGAGCTGCCTTGGGAGGCGGAGGTGCAGAATTACCGACAAAGGTGGGCACCGCCTCACCGACAGTCCACTACTTGACTCACACTTCTCTCGCTTTCTCTTGCGTCGTTTTGTCGCATCTTCCATTCTTCCCTGGTCGGTTGAATCTAGACGCTACGGATAAAAACAAACAACGTCAGCAAAATATGGCATTTGATTTAACTAGGCCGGTAAATGAATCACAAATTCATAAATAAATTTGATGTCTTCTCGGACGATTTAATGATTAGTAATGTTATCCTTATGAATTTTGAGATTTAAACAAATATCTTCAAAATGTATTAATCATTATTTTAAAGATTAATAGTCATCTGTAATTTATATTCTCCGTGTTAATTTTGTGACAAATTAATAGAACGTTGGGAAGAATATATTCATCTTGTATCATCATAAATAGGTTTGATGTTTAATTTACTAGAAACTTATTTATATTCATCAATTAAATAAATAAATAAATTTAAATAATTAAATAAATTAAATGAATAAGATTGAACATGAAAGATGTTGCACATTTATGAGCACATGAATATATTATCACAAAATAAAAAGTCATTGATAAATTACAAGTTTATTAATTTGATCATTTATTAGAATTTGAATAATTAATTAAATTATTAATAAATAATTTTTATACATATAAGATAGTTGGACAAATATATAATTTTAGTAATTAAAATTAATTAAGATGATTCTAATTATTTTTTACTAAATCTACTATATTCTAATTATTATTTACAAGGTATAAAATATGATCTTGTCCGAATCGATGAATCAACAGACGCTAGGCACGTGGCGCTCTCCTTCTCACTGACGTAGATCTCCGGCCGGACGTACGGAGTTCCGGCGAACCTGCATAGAAGTCAGGGCCGGGAAGTAGTTCCCTGCGACGACCCTCCGACGCTCAAGTCAGGCAAGTGGATAACAAAGAAATGGCTCCGAATATGTCAGAGTGCGTACCTCCGGTGAAGTGCGAGGCTCCTTATATAGAGCTGGGAAGGAGCTCATGCACACATACCGAGGCGAATACGTGTCCCCAGCCCATACCTCAGTAAGGGCTTATCAGAAAGCTTACCTAACACCATACTGCTACAGTCCAAGCACGTCTTCGATGGGACAGCGGAACCCCTTGTCGTAAGATTTGAAGTATGGCCTGGTCATAGAGCATGCCCGCTGTCAGAAGATGTTCCTTGTCCTTTTCTCTGCTTACTCCATGCCGGGAGTCCGGCCGGCCAGCACTCGCCTTACGTCCGGCCGGTCATATATAGTGATCTACTTGGGAGATTCTCGGTAATGTGCTCTGTGGAGACTGTTCGCAGTATTCTATCTTATGTCTTCGACCGAGCGTGCCATTCGCTCGGCCCTACGATCCTGTTCAACGAGCGCCGGAACCCCGACTCCCGCCGGGGCGCCTTTTGCCATCAGTTAGACACCGGTCGGTCGGCCGGGCGGTCGGCCCACCCTTCCCCGGTCGGTCGGCCCACCCTTCCCCGGTCGGTCCACGTATCCAACCTTTTCTCGGTCGGTCCATCCTTGTCCGATCGACCACCTAGCCCTTTGACTTCCACGTGGCGTTGACTTCCCGGAACGGGGTTCCCCTGTTCTTACCGCCGGATCACTTGCCTCCCCTTCAAGTCTAGTCGAAGGAGGCGCTTAGTCCGACTGACTGGACGATTGTTTAGCCGAACGGCGTCCTTCAGCTAACATCCGCTCGGAATCAAAGGGGGTAGCCAAAACGCCAGTCAACGGCCACATTCCTCAGCATCTCTTCGAAGTTCTCGCCAAATCTCTATCATTAAGGTCGAGCATGCGCCCATTAAATGCGTTCCAGTGGCTGGCTACCACGTGGCGATGCTGCCGTCATTGTACGGCGGCGGCATGGTGCTCTGATGGGATCGAGGTGGTTCGAAATGAATGGCGCGATGCGCACTCCGATTCTCGCGACCTGGATCCAACGGTGGAGGCCGCTCGGGCTCCCCCCTATAAAAGCTCCGTTTTCTTCCTTCGATGCACCCTTACTCTTGCGTTCCTTCCAGTTTCTCGCGTTCCAGCTTTCCGGCGATCTCGCTCCTCTGGTTTCGGCGATCCCCGGTGCTCCTTTTTCGATCCTCCTCTTCGTTGTAAGGTTCTATTTCTTTCCTTCTTTATTTCCGGTGTTTTCTTTGCATTTCTTTCCCAAGTTTTCATCCTTGGGGTACTATTTCGTTGTCATCCTCTTTTATCGTCTTTTTTGTTTTCTTCCGCTCGGACAAATGGCCCAATCTTCTCAATCCCAAGACCAAACCCTCGGCCCATGGTATACTACCATGGAGTCGCGCTTCGATCGGCGCGACGCCGACCTTCTGATTAATACTTTTGAGATCCCCTCCAACCTTGAAATCATCATACCCACAGACTCTGCTCGGCCACACAAACCGCCGCGCGGAGCGTTTTGTGTTTTCCGTGACCAGTTCACAGCCGGTCTGCGACTCCCCATTCATCCCTTCTTTGTAGAAGTTTGCAACTTTTTCGGCATTCCGCTCGGAAGCCTAGTCCCCAATACTTTCCGCCTTTTATGCGGTGTAGTCGTCCTCTTCAAAATCCATAACATTCCCCTCTGGCCGGAGGTCTTCTATTACTTCTATTACCCCAAGCAATCTGAGCCGGGCACCTATATGTTCCAAGCTCGGCCCGGCTTGGTCTTCTTCAATAAACCGCCTTCCTCCAATAAGCATTGGAAGGAATTCTACTTCTACATTCGCCTTCCCGAACGGCCTACCTTCCGAACCCAGTGGCAGGTCGGCCTTCCTCTCTCCCCAGAGCTCAAAAGGTTCAAGACCCGTTTTGATATCAACAAATTTCTCCTAGAAGGTGTTATGTACATATTCGGGCTGAGTCCGATCAGAACACCTCTTCCGAGCGGCTTCGGTAAGATTTTCACTTTGTACATTTGCCTTGCTTGCTAATTGATTTTGTCCTTTTTCCCTTTGCAGCGAATATTATCATGGAGTCGGTGATGGCTGGCATTCTCAAGAAGAGAGCGGCGGCGCTCGAGGCCGCGGCTGCCTGAGAAATGGAGACGCTTGGCATCCAGCCGGTCGGCTCTAATGAAGAAGAGAGCGGGACAAATGCTGGGGAGTCGGCCGCTCAGGCTTCTCTCCCAGAGCCCGCGGCTGGAGCAACGGTTAGCCAAGAGCCTTCCGCTCGGGATGAAGGCTCCGCTCCGGAAGGAGAGCGGCCCCTCCAACAAAAGAGGCGCCAAGTGGAGACTCCACTCCGATCAGCCACATCTGTGGTTCAGCCTTCCGCCCGGGCCACTGCAAGCGCCCACGGCAAGGCTCCAGAGGTCGAGGCCATTTCGTCCGACCGGACCCCCTCTCACTTGGACGCGTCGGCAGACCCTATTGAGGTTGTTCCCGTCAGCATCCTTCCGCCCGCTCCCCAACGAGTCCAGCGTTCAACCATCTTATCCCAATTCTCGGCACCGGCCTCTGATCCTTCTCCGACCTCTGCTCAGACAACTCTCGATCGGCGCCGAACCATCCGGGTCTCCCTACATCTCCCGACTGAGGAATTAATGCCTGAAACCGATCGGCCAACAACGCCCGAGCACCTGATTACCATGAAAGGGCCCTTAGCCGAAATGTGGGCCGACGCTCGGGCTCGCGTCGCCCTGATCCCCCTCAGTAATCTGGCTGACAGTCATATACAACAGGCTACGGGGGTAAGTTTATTTCATATAGTCCATTACGCAATATTTCCGATCGGCTTCTAACACCTTGCTCGTGACAGAGATGGGTGGAGGAGATTGCCGTTTGCAATCGTCTGGCGATGGTGGACGCAGAATTGAGGCAACTAAAGGCTGCAAGCGGTCCGTCCGGCTCTCAAGGCCCTTCATATGCCGAGCTGAAGAAAGAGCTTAAAAAGGCTCAGGATTTACTGGCGGCCAAGCAAAAGAAGACAGCCGACCAGGCTCACAATCTGGCCGAGCTCGAGCGAGTGAATAAATCTCTGGATCACAAGATAAGCTTGGCGACCGAGCGGAAGAACACGGCTATCTCTGACCTGGAGAAAAAGAATGTGGAGGCTCGGGGCCTAGAGCAAAAAGTAAAGGAGCTGATGGAGCAGCTCGATGGCGAGAAAGCGGGCCGCTCGGCTGACTCACTCAAGTATATAGACGAGCTGAAAACTCTGCAGGAGTCCCTTGCCACGTCCCAATTGGCCTTCAAAGAATACCAAGAGGTCGAGCCAAGCCGAGTCACCGCCCTGAGACAGAATTACATTCGCTCACCCGAATTTTCGGAGAAAGTTTGCGAGCGGATGTACACTGCTTTCGACCTCGCCATGACCGCCACCACCACATACTTGAAGTCCAAGGGGCAACTTCCCGAGTCGCCGTCATCCCGGCCGCAGATCAGGTGGCGCTCCTCGACAACATCCCGAAGGACCTCTATGATTACCTAGAGTAGAAGTTTTACATGTAATTTGGCCGCTCGGCAAAAGACACTCCTTTTTTGTAATTTGGCCACTCGGCCAGTCTTTTTAATATGCTATCCTTTCGCTTGTTTTGTCCTTTCGCTAGTTAATATGTGTGTTGTCCGCTCGCCTCTTATCACACCTCTCGTGCTCGAAAGGTATTTTTACAAAGTATTTTGCGTACCAGTTCCGCTCGGACGAATATATTCTGATTCGACAAAAGAGGTTATTCACTGGATATTGATGAAGTACCTTTGGGTACTGGGCTGAGCAGAACGCATAGGTGGTCAAACGATATTGACGGCGAGTACAAGTCCTCTCGATCGCCTTCTTCCGCTCGGAGGGTTTATAGACGCCGGCTCGTCTCTCGATTTTTAACGTCGGAGCTCGACGGTCTTCCGCTCGGAGGGTTTATAGACGCCGGCTCGTCTCTCGATTTTTAACGTCGGAGCTCGACGGTCTTCCGCTCGGAGGGTTTATAGACGCCGGCTCGTCTCTCGATTTTTAACGTCGGAGCTCGACGGTCTTCCGCTCGGGGGGTTTATAGACGCCGGCTCGTCTCTCGATTTTTAACGTCGGAGCTCGACGGTCTTCCGCTCGGGGGGTTTATAGACGCCGGCTCGTCTCTCGATTTTTAACGTCGGAGCTCGACGGTCTTCCGCTCGGGGGTTTATAGACGCCGGCTCGTCTCTCGATTTTTAACGTCGGAGCTCGACGGTCTTCCGCTCGGAGGGTTTATAGACGCCGGCTCGTCTCTCGATTTTTAACGTCGGAGCTCGACGGTCTTCCGCTCGGGGGGTTTATAGACGCCGACGTTCCGGGGAGTCAACGCCACGTGGAAGTCAAAGGGCCAGGTGGTCGATCGGACAAGGATGGACCGACCGAACGATCGAGAAAAGGTTGGATACGTGGACCGACCGGGGAAGGGTGGGCCGGCCGACCGCCCGGCCGGCCGACCGGTGTCTAACTGATGGCAAAAGGCGCCCCGACGGGAGTCGGGGTTCCGGCGCTCGTTGAACAGGATCGTAGGGCCGAGCGGATGACACGCTCGGCCGAAGACATAAGGTAGAATACTGCGAACAGTCTCCACAGAGCACATTACCGAGAATCTCCCAAGTAGACCACTATATATGACCGGCCGGACGTAAGGCGAGTGCTGGCCGGCCGAACGCCCGGCATGGAGTAAGCAGAGAAAAGGACAAGGAACATCTTCTGACAGCGGGCATGCTCTATGACCAGGCCATACTTCAAATCTTACGACAAGGGGTTCCGCTGTCCCATCGAAGACGTGCTTGGACTGTAGCAGTATGGTGTTAGGTAAGCTTTCTGACAAACCCTTACTGAGGTATGGGCTAGGGACACGTATTCGCCTCGGTATATGTGCATGAGCTCCTTCCCAGCTCTATATAAGGAGCCTCACACTTCACCGGAGGTACGCACTCTGGCATATTCGGAGCCATTTCTTTGCTATCCACTTGCCTGACTTGAGCGTCGGAGGGTCGTCGCCGGGAACCACTTCCCGGTCCGACTTCTGTGCAGGTTCGCCGGAACTCCATACGTCCGGTCGGAGATCTACGTCAGCGAGAAGGAGAGCGCCACGTGCCCAGCGTCCGTTGATTCATCGATTCGGACATGATCAAAATATTTTATAATTTATAAATAATCGTAACTGCTAGAGGTAATTTTTTATTAAAATAATTCTTTTAGGCTTAAAAAATATCAACATCACTTAATGTGTTCAGGAATTTATAATGGTCAAATTCTTTTGTTTTTTTTTTTTTGAAAGAGTAATTAGCGTGTCAATTTATAAATTAAATTGCAATTTAAAAATAAGAATAAATTATCACTAATTAATTTATAAAATAGGTTACCATCATATTTTAAGTAAAATAAACTCTTTTGGGCTAAAAATTTTGATATTTAAGTTAGGACATTTTTGTAGTTGGTTATTTTTTAAAAAAAATTTGAATGCAAAATATAATTTGTAAATCAATTTATATATTTTAAAAATTGACACATGTAAAGATTAGATCATCTGTCCCAAGATTCCTGTATCTCCGTATTTCCTCATTGATCAGACGAATTAAATCATATCTCAAAGATGCAGTACATATCACGAGGATGTTATGATCATCTGATTGACGAGAAAATACGGAGATACGAGAATCTTGGACAGAAGATCTGATTTGTTATTACATACTAATTTATTAAATACTCTTTGACCAAATTAATTTTATTAAAATGAACCTTTTAAACAAAGGGATAAAGTTTCTATTTAGAGTGTTAACAACTTATAATGAATTGAAGGTGTAAGAGTGTCCATATTAATTATTCAAAACAAAATTTTTATTTAAAATTTATATTTTGTATAAAAAAAATCTACATCAATTGTCGTACCAATTCTTTGAATATATTTTATAAATAATAGTTCTCTGAATTTAAAAAATAAATTTCATTCCTAAATATTAAATAATATTTCTCTCTCCTCTCTTGATAATAAAAAAAGTTCACTTTCCTCCCTTTAATAATAAAACATAGGAAGGAAAGAGAACAAATAATAAAAAATAAATAAATATACGATAAATTTTAAGGAATCTATGTATTATGCAGTAAAAAATAGATATCTAAATTTAATAAAATAGTTCTTATACCCTAAATTTTAAATTTTGAATGAGGATTCTAATACCAATGCTTTAATAATTTAAACTTAGAGTTTGCTATAAAATTTAATTATTCTATAAATTAAATTTTTATTTATTTGATTTATATGAAAAAAAATTCATTTTCAAATATAATAGTTGATGGAAGGTTTAGATAATAACAAATAATAGAATGAGTACATAAAATGCTATATCAGTTCTACAACTCATAGTGTCAAGTTACAAATTTAATAATTTACTTTGTCTAGGATTGACTTCTGTTTAATTTCTAGCAACATCTTTTTGGAAAAAAATGACTTTGATTTTATTTATAAAAAATATATAAGTTAAGTTTTATGTTAATTTAAAATAATATATGGATGATCAACTATAATGTAGGTTTATTATATATATATATATATATATATATATATATATATATATATACCTTGCCTGCTTAATTTTTTTTTTAATTTGAAAATGTTTTTTTTTCGCTTTATACTTTAACCCAATCTCTAAACTTTAAAAGTAAAATTCTAAATGACATAATTGCAATGTAAAAAAATAAATAAAAAAAATAAAAAAAAAGCTAACCTCTCTATCGCGAACGTAAGTCTGCAACATAAAAATATCGTATTTTAAAAAAAGACATACATATCAAATGCAATGGAATAAACATGCAAAAGCTAATCAATGGATAAGGGAAAGAGCATATAACAAAGTTAGAACTGATTGTATGTCAAAGATTTCACTTGTCAAAGAACAAACTGAACCTAATTGGGTTGTTCCTAACTTTATGGAAAGTCATAATCATCCACTCTCACTCCTTCAAAAGTGCATTTGGCGCTCTCATATCATAATGTTTCGGCAGCAAAGAAAGCATTGACTCAATTATTTTCATAGGCCAATGTGTCAACTTGTCAACAAATGCGATTATTGGAGATAGAGTATGGATGACCTGAGCGGATAGGTCGCACAAAAAAAGATTAGAAATTTTGAGAAAGAGCTAAGAGATTAACAAAAGGATATCGATACCGTCGAGTTATTTACATCTGAGAAAGAGAAGAATTTAATTTTTTTTTTGTAATTACAAGATTGATTCATATAATGTTTTTGAGTGGATCATGTATCAAGGATGGCATATAGTGTATTTGACGATGTAGTTGTATTTGATAAGACATATATCACCAACAAATATGAGTTGATCTTTGCACCATTTGTAAGAGTTAATTATCATCATTAACATTGTTTTTGGTTGTGACTTTATAAGTGATGAGAAAACTGAGTCTTTTGTTTGTTTGCTTAACAAGTTCATAGAAATCATGCCTAAAGATGCATCAAACATGATCATCACATATCAGGATCCTGCTATGACGAAAGTCATTGCCCAAGTTTTCCCTCAGACAGTGTATCGATATTATTTATGGCACATACTGAATAAATTCCTAGATAAATTAAACCATTTGATTTTTGTGACTACTACCAAGGCATGCTTTAGAAATTCTACAACACATAATGAATTTGATTTGGAAAAAGTCATACGCTGACCCCGGGGACCCCACACGGTTGGCCCCACAACCATCTGTAGAGACGTAAATCAAAAAACTAAGCATACCATCACATTGGAGGGTATTTCTCCCGGCTTCGCCAAGAATCAACTATTGTTTGATTTACAATTCTACCATGTGGTGACCAACTTAGCTAAGTTTTGGGGCTAACACTTAATGAATTTGAGAATTCATGGGAAGAGGTTATCAAGTGTGCTAACTTAGAGAAAACGATTGGTTGTCATTGATGTGATAAGGGAATTTTCTGAAATTTTTAGAAATTTTTCCGAAATTTTTCGAAGATCGTATGGACGAATTTACGGGGATTAAACTGGGCCCCGGGAAAGCCTGTTTAGGCTACCCCATTTAAGTGAGGAAAAGTTTATTTATCTTATTTATTTTTATTTTCTTTTCTTTCTCCCTTAAACGTCGTTTTCTCTCCTCACCCGCCCGATTCTTCCCCTAACCCGACGCCTCTTCCCCTTCCTCTCGACGCCGAGCTCTCCCCCTTTCTCCTTACTCCCGAGCCCGATTCCCCTTCCTCTTCCTTCTCCCTCACGCGGCGCGCAGTGCCTTCTCCTATTCCCCTTTCTTCTCCTCCCCTGCCGGTGCTCTAGGTTCCCTCTCCTCAGTCGAGCGATCCTTTGCCCTAGGTACCGACGACGCCGACACCCTCTCCGATCTCCTCTGTGCCAGCCACCGAGACTCCCCGGCCGAGCTCCCACCGTGCCCTAGCCTTTCGCGGCATCGCCTCACTGATCCTCATCTTCCTCGCGCCGCCGGTGCCCTAGGTTCTTCGCCGGCGCATCTCTACTAAGGTTGCTTCCGGCCAGGAGAAAGGAATCAGGTCCTAGTGTCTTTCTCGTGCCCTAGTTTGCAATCCTCCTCAGTCGCCGCCCCTCTGACCCGATGCCCTAATACCATTGTTGTCCTCTGCTGGTTCACCCCCACAGTAGCAAGTGGAGTTCGCCTGAGAGAAAGCTGTGAATCTGGATTTGGAGTGAAGCTTGCAAGGTATTGGATTAGCAGGATTTGATTTCGTGACCTGTATTGGAATTGTAAGCTATATGATGGATATTGACCTATACAGCAGGGTTTGGGAATTTTGGTGTGGATTTGGAGGTTAGCGGCTCCACCTAGCTCCGGGCATCATTCTGGCAACAACTACTCCGACTGTGATTCAACAGAGGAGGGTAAATTAGGTAAGTTTAGAGGTGATTTCATTTATACGTTGGAGTTGATTTGGAGGAGTTAGGTGATCCAATTAGGGTTTATGATTGGATCTGGATTTATGTTAGCTTCTCGAGGATTTGATTTAGCTAATTTATTTATATGTAATTAGCTAAATCTAGATATCATGTATCACAGGACTTTGACACGAGACGAGCATCTCGACGTCGGATTTGGACCTTCCTATTGGAGGCGTGTACCTTGACTTATCTTTGATAAAGTTATGTTGATATATTTAGTAGGTTATAACCTTTAGTAATGATTATGTTTGTCTTTGCTTCGATTGGTCACTACCTGATCTGTTACATGCTTGTTTGCTCCCCTGTTATGCATTTTATGTTAGTACCCACATGATTGTATATATGCTCATAGAGGTAGTGACATACCATGCCTTATTGTGCTCAGGACCTAGGTTTTTGATACCTTATCTGATCTGTGTACCTTTGATTTGATTCATTGTCTTATGGTATACATTTTATATTTATATATGGATGTTGCTATGTTGTTCAGGATATTGACATGTTTAGTGTCATGCATCATCTCGCATGATTGCATGCTGTGCGATAGTTTGCTCCATTATTGTCGAGCACATCGCCAGTTACATGTATCTGCACACACCACCACTCATGGGTTAGTGGTATATCAGACAGGTGTGTGGCAGTTCTGCTGTTTGGCTCCGTTGGTCTGGTGGCTCAGCGTGGTAGCCGGCAGACAGTTCTGCTCTGTTTGGCTCCGCTGGTTTAGTGTAGCAGCGTGGTAGTCGGCAGGCGGTTGGACTTTGTTTGGCTCCGTTGGTCCGCTCATGGGTAGTGTGACGTAGCGTGGTAGCCGGCAGATATTCCTCCCCGTCATCGTGTACCGGGAGATGAGAGCATTGAGCTCCCCCATTTATGATTTGGGATAGGAGGATAGGTGTACTCCGACAGCATCCCGTCCACTCGGTCACTCATCAGGAGTAGGGACGGCAGAGTGCACGGTTGTCACAGCCCTACCCACTCGGTCTCACCGTTGTGTGTGAGATGGCTGACTAGAGTTAGGTGACCATGTCATTGGCATCATATGCATTTATGCATTTACTGATTGTGTTTGCTGCACTTATATGCTGCATTTGGATGGATGCATATGTTTGACATGCATACCGGATTTATGATACTCTCGGTCTGACGACCTGACCATTCTGATAGGAGGCCCTGGTGAGTACAGTTCTCTTCAGCCCTTTCCTATTGTGCATTTCCAGCTTTTGTCTAGGAAACTGTACTCCATAGTTATTTCTATTTGTTATAGTTTACTATACATGTCAACTAGGTATCTGCTGAGTTGTTGAACTCACCCCCGTGGACACTATATTTTTCAGGTACCAGGTTATTTATGGAGTCGCTTGGAGTATCCTGCCTGTCAGTCCCCATGTCACATCAGAAGACTGTCGGTGCAACCTTATGTCAAGGTTGACCTGGTTGACCTGACTCGAGTTGACCTGACTCGAGTTGTATTTTGATGTTTGACTTAGGAAGATTGTTGGTGCAACCTTAGGTCAAGGTTGACCTAGTTGAGTTGTATTTTGATGTTTGACACTCGTGGAAGAGTTGTATTCTTGATATGGGACAAGAATAGATGTTTGGGAGATTATTGGTGCAACCGTAGGTCAAGGTTGACCTGGTTGACCTGATTCGGGAAAAAGTCCAAGTATGGAGACTTGGCAACGAAGCAAGGAGCTTGGCACTGGAAAAGTCCAAGTATGGAGACTTGGTGGAAAAGTCAAGCAGGGAGCTTGGCGCGAAAAGTCAAATATGGAGACTTGTGGAAAAGTCCAAGTATGGAGACTTAGCACGGAAAAGTCGCAGGGAGCTTGGACACGAAAAGTCCAAGTATGGAGACTTGCTGGAAAAGTCCAAGTATGGAGACTTGGCAAAAAAAAGCTTGGCCTTGGAAAAGTCCAAGTATGGAGACTTGGCACTGGAAAAGTCCAAGCAGGGAGCTTGGCACGCGAAAAGTCCAAGTATGGAGACTTGGCACGGGAAAAGTCCAAGTATGGAGACTTGGCACTGGAAAAGTCCAAGTATGGAGACTTGGCACTGGAAAAGTCCAAGTATGGAGACTTGGCACGGAGAAGTCCAAGCAGGGAGCTTGGCACGAGGGAAAGTCCTAACTGGGATGTTAGGCAGTTGGAAAGTCCTGGTGAGTGAAGCCAGGCAGTGAGAAAGTCCTAACTGGGATGTTAGGCAGTGTGGAAAGTCCTGGTGAGTGAAGCCGGGCAAGGGAAAATCCAGATGGATCAGAGATGATTGGACATCTGGTGTGGAAAAGTCTAAGTGGGTCAAAGGGATTGACCGGACACTTAGCGGGGAGTGCTAGCAGGTCAAGGGAGTGACCAGATGCTAGGGATGATGTACCAACAGGTCAAGGTTGACCGGATGCTGGTGTGGAAGCCATAGGTTTAGGGCTGAGAAGTTTGGATCGGTCTGGTGACCGATCCAGTGATACTGCGTTTGCCCTGATCGGTCTGGTGACCGATCCAGTGATACTGCATTTGCCCTGATCGGTCTGGTGACCGATCAGAATCAGACCAGTGGCTCACTGATTGTAATATGATCGGTCTGGAGACCGATCAGGAGGCAACGCAACCTCGCGAGAAGATCAGGAAGTCCCTGATCGGTCTATGGACCGATCAGGAGGTTCCCTGATCGGTCCACAGACCGATCAGGAATCTAGCCGTTGCGACGCAACGGCTAGTTCTCTGCTCTTCTTCTTCGCAGGTATAAAAGAGGGCTACAGGACTTCGGTGAACACTCTCCTTCTACTTCTTCTTCTTCCTTCCTGTTGCGAAGTGCTGTTGTGCTTGAGCTTTGTTGAGCTCCTCCTTGTCGAAGCTTCGCGTGAGCTTCATTCCACGACTGGATCAGCTGCTGCTGAGTTGCTTGTTGCATCTGTCCGTGAAGTTGCTACTTCATCCGGGACCCCAGTCGACGAGAAGGCAAGCTACTGTGTTTACATTCCTGTTGTATTTTGTTCTTGCTATTCTCTTGTACTCTTAGCTTGCTGTTGCAAGTGATTGTGGCGAGGTTTCTCCACCCACAAGGAGTTTGATTTAGCCGGTTTTCCGGGGACTCATCCACCGACGGATTGATAGGCTTCGTCCACCTTACGGACACGCCGAGGAGTAGGAGTTTCATCTCCGAACCTCGTTACATCCTTGCGTAGAGGTTTGATTTCTTCTCATGTTTTCTTTCTGCATTTAGTTTCCGCTGCGCTAACCCTAGTTTGTAGAAAGAAACGCGAGCAATTGGGGTCGGCTATTCACACCCCCCCCTCTCTAGCCGTACGAAGAGATCCTAACAAGTGGTATCAGAGCAAAGGTTTGCTCTTCATCGGATTAACACCCGGGGAGCACGAGCTAGAGGATTGATCTACTCGGAGAAGATGTCACCATTCCACCCTTCTACGAATGCGGTGACTTCGTGTATTTGAAGGTAAGGATGAAGTACTTTCTTATGACTAACATAATGAATTGGTTTTGTGTACAAGAAGGTTTTACTCCTCCGGTGGATAAGGAAGGAAAACCTCTTGAGAAGAAGGAGTGGACCAGAGAACAAATTCACAAATCCGAAATCAACGAAGAGGTAACGAGAATAATTGAATTTTCATTGCCTACTAACATCTTGTGTAAGATAGGTTACAACAATGCCAAGGAATTATGGGATAACTTGGCCAAGTACCATGAGGAGAGCTCCACTTCAAATCATGAAGAGGAGACAAGTGAGTCATCAAGTAGCTCACATCATGGAGGAGAGGAATTAGAAGTTGAGGGTTACTCAACATCTAAGGACGAAGAGAAGGAGAGTTCTTCTTCAAGTTCGGAGCAAGAAGAAGAAGCTTCTACCTCCGAAAGGGATGAAGAAGAGAGCTCGCATCCACCCTCAACCCTAGGTAACTCAAGCAATTTAAGTTCAATTAAATTACACATTATGTGCTTTGAGTGTAGGGAACATGGACATTACAAGAGTAAGTGTCCGAAGAGGGTAAGAAAGACTCCACCGGCGCCAAAGGTCAAGGAAGCCGGAGTCCCGAAACGCAAGGGCAAGGAGCACATCGTGTGCTTCCAATGCAAGCAAAGGGGACACTATAGGAGCCATTGTCCGAGGGGGAGGCAACCTCACAAGGGCAAGAGACCGGGCACATCGATAGGGGGAGTTAAGGCAAACCCTAAGGTAACCTCTAAGGTTCATTTTTGCAATTCTAATAAAATGCATGCTAGGAATTTTATTGCACTTGTCGATGATAACAAGCATGTTAACCTTAGGAATCAATACATGTGCTTAGGAGCTAAACATGTGAGTCTAGATAAGGATAATTCTAGAAAGGCTAACCCTAGGATCAACCCATCTAAGGCTAAGGATAACCTAGGTAGGAATCCTAAATCAACTAGACATATGCCTAAGAATACCTCAAGGAAGAGTGATAAATCAAAAATTGAGGTATTAGAGAAGGAGAATCAAGTCTTGAAGTCAAGACTTGATACTTTGGAAAAGACTCTTAAGAACATGCTACAAGAATTTTTGCATTCAACAACACCCAATAGACAACGCTTTTTAATAAAAACGTTGTCGTTCTTTGTTTTACAACGCTTTTAGTGAAAAGCGTTGTCTATGGTATTTACTTTTTACTAAAGACAACGGTTTTTAATGAAGTGTTGTCTTTAGTGTTGTTGTTTATGGTCAAAGACAACATTTTTTTAAAAAACGTTTTTTAAAGTGTTGTGTATGTTTCCCCTAAACTCACTTAAAATAAATTCGCAGCCCTCGCTTTGCTAAACTCTAAACCCTCAATGCGCGCGCGCCTTCTCCTCACCACTCCTCTCCACGAGTTCTCCTCTCCACGAGTGCCTTCTCCTCTCCTTCTCCTCTCCACGAGCGCCTTCTCCTCTCCACGAGCGCCTTCTCCTCTCCACTCCTCTCCACGAGCGCCTTCTCCTCTCCACGAGCGCCTTCTCCTCTCCTTGCCGCGTGATCTCCTCTGAACCCTAATCTCGACCCAAACTCCTCACGCAAAACTCCTCACGCCGGCCCAACTCCTCCAAGTCGAGAGAGATGGGATCAGTTATGGTGTAGTAAAGGGATCGCACGGGGGGACGAGCGTGGTCTACCTTTTTGTGCTGGCCCCATTTTCGATTTTGTAACCTATCTATCATAAATAATTTTGTACCGTGCAGGCCTTCCTGCTAGGGTTTTGCACAGGGCAGAGACTTCCATCCCAATTCGTAAACTAAGCCAAGGTAAACCTCTCAACCATTTCCTTCTCTTCAACACCCTTCTTGCTGATCTGGTTGGTCAATTTTTGACAGAAAGTAATGTTAGAAAGCAGTAGTTACTTACCTCTGTTCGTTGTTATATTAGGTCGGCAAAGGGTCCTGCTTTCATTGTAGAGAGAATAGAGCTGCTGGATCTTGGAGTTGACCAGAGTTTTAATGTTCCAACGATCTCATCTGGTTGGCTAGCTGGTTCTGGTTGGGGGTAACATCTAACAAGTGTTGTTCTCATCGTTGCCTTTCATTTCATTTTTCCTTTGTTGGAATTAACAACAAAAGAACGAACTTTCTTTCTTTCTTTCTTTTTTCCAATAATGAAGTTTTATCTTGTTGTTAAAATCTTATCAATTTAGTTTGCAGATTACAATTTTTGCATGCGATTTTCTACATGGGCAAATATAATGCTTTAGTGTATAATTACATATCGGATTTAATTAGACTTCCAAAATTATGTCCTGCTTAAAAATGATCTGTTTTTCAGCATAATCTTTGTGATTTCTTGCGCATTTGAACCTAACTTAGGATTATATTTAATGCTTCATATATACCTTTATTCTTGGTTGGTACTAGGAATTTTTACTATTCAATTTTACATTTTGTTATTCTTTTAAGCAATAAAATTTACTCTTTTAGCTAGTGGCACAAACATTTAAAGCATGCACATGCTCAATAAGCATCAATCTAGCCACACAACCTGTCATACTCCATGCCTATCCTTTCTCTATATTGTAATATTCCCCTCATTCAGGGTCAGGGGCATAGGTATACTCATTAATCAAGCTCAGTTAATAAGCTTGCTTCTAACATGATAAAATAAGGAGCTAATTTAAACCAGAGTGTGATCCCCTTAAGCTAATTTGTAGTGCCTTCTTTCCTCCTGTAAGTATTTTTAAAATATATTTCCTCTAAGAACCCTCTAATTGATTCACATTAAATTATTTCACATTTGTTATTTGATTTTTCTTTGTTGTAGGGACTGAATTATGTGATGATAATGACATCAATAGAGCTATTATGTGGAAGAAAGGACGCGCCAACAAAGGAGGAGAGTTTGAAGGTGAAGATTTGGTGAACACAGTACACAAGATTGTAAGTAAATTTTCATGTTCTTCTGATAATGACTTCAATATATCTTCTAGTTTTCGAGAGTAAAGTTGCATGCATGCATACCCTTTGCGTGAGGAAGCCAAGGCAAGCAGTGCAATGAGGAGTTTAACAGCCATTCCTTGCATAGCTTGAATTCTCAAGTACTAGAGCATGTATTGAGGAAGTAAATGGTGAATGAATGCATTGAGAGCTTAGAGGTGACGGGTTTATATAGAATGGATGTGGATTTACTAGGTATCTAGGTTTGAAATGTTCTTACTTGGAGAAGAGATCAAGTCGAAAAGTCTATTACATGCAGTGGTTTCCTTTTGCTGCAATCAATTAATGGTGAATGCATTGAGAACTTAGAGGTGATAGCTAGAGTTTCTATAGAACAGATGCAGATAAATCAACCAGGTTTGAAACGTTCTTGGCAGTAAGCAATTTGTAAGCTTCAGTAACCCAAGGGCCAGTAAAGTTGTTCCCCAGACCACTGCTCTGAAGCTTCTATTATGTTTTCCCACTTGATTGGTGACAAATAAAGCTCCTTGTCTCCTTGAGCATTCTCTTTGTGCTGTTTTAGTTTGAATTAAAGCATAAGATTCATGAATCGGAACTTGAGAGGTTGGGAACAACTTTACTTTTGATTATTCTTTCCTGCAACTCCAGACAATTAGCTTCAATTATGTGGTTGGTCAATGATCTTAATATTCGGTAATATTTGGTCTTTGATGCTCACGACAGAGTTCCAACGCTGCATGATTACCTTGTTCAAGCAGATTGCTCGCTGCCTCAGTAGCTCGCATTTTCAGGTTTGTTTCATCATTGATATTCCTTCTTTTTAGTGTTCTATATTAAAAGGAAATACTAACTGTCGATGAGATTGTTATCCTCTTGCTTGAACATGAACCAAAGTATATAAATTTGACCTTTTGATCTGAAAGTATAAAAAAAAGTTAATTGGATACTAGTTTTTTATTTTTTTTTGCAGTTGCATTTGTTGTATTTTCATATGTTTCTCAGTGAACTTCTAAACAATTCTTTTTTCATTAATTTATTAAGGCTTATTATAAGTTTCAGTTTGATGGTGCAAATTGTTTTCTTTTGTAATCCATCTGTTTCTTCTTTGGTTTAGGAAAGTTGAAGTGAATCCCTTGATTTGGAGGAGCTGTCAGGATTAGTACCATGGATTGGCTTGGGCAATCTCAATATTTGTGTCAAACTGTCTTCTGGCCTTCCCTATCATCTGCAGTATCTGAGGTATACTATGCACATTTACCGTGAATTTTCCTTATTGAGCTTGGGCTAGTGACGGTTACGAATGTATTTTATTTCAAGAACCGTATAAGCAAGTGTTCGTGCATCTAGTTTTATAACAATGCACTTCGTATCTTTGATCTAAAAAGCTTCTGAAACAAGTCATCTTCTCCAAGCATGCCCTGGTCAACATGCTAGTCACCTACTGGAGTCATTTCCTCGATGGCACGGATGAATACCTGAAATCCATCCTCTACTCCACCATTCTTTGCCACTCCTCAAGCCGAAACAACTGCAAAGGTAGAGTCAACATCAAGTATTACATTGTACCTGGCTACAAGAAGACCGGGGCCGCAAAATCCAATAAAGACAGGTCAAACATCAAGTAGCATTTTGTAACTTATTCCTCTTAGGTTATATGCTTGGTTAATATATATGCTTAGAACTTGTAAAGACAGGTCAAACATTAATATGCTTGGTTAATATATCCATCTACAACACTCCCGCTTTTTCCTCTAAATATGATTTTCATTTAGCATAGAACTAATGCCAATTTTTTTATTTTGATGCAGTGTTTAAAGAGCTTGAGTAGAAGTTGGCCCTAAAGAAAACTTGTCAGTTACGATATAAACACACTTACGGTATGAATTACATGTATATATAACATTGACATATTATTTAGTACGAGATTTACATGTATGAAAGTTTTCATACAAAATTTCTTGATTGCCTACAACCCCAGTGTGTTGATGACAAGTTGAAGAAGATGGCTCTAAGAGTGATAGCTGAAAGCCTTTCAGAAGAAGAGATTGCTGGACTTAAAGAAGCAATTCCATGCGATCCCCCGTTTGAGATCCCATAAGGGCCCTCGTACACTTGTCGTGGCCGCCGCCGGCATTTCTACTGCTGTCTCTGAGGCCATGGCCGCCAAGTGGGCACAGAAGACCGTCGTCGTCCCTGCTCAGAGGCGCGGATGCCATCTCATCACCCCCAAGGTTCAATCGCCCCCAAATCTGTCTCTTTTTCTTCCGATCATTTCTTGATTTTATCTCCCTTATTAATCAGTAAAAAGCAATTTTTTTCCTGTTGTGTTTGGAAAATGATCCACTGGTCAATCGATAGATGCGTTTGGTTGTACTTGATCTCTTATATTTCTTACTGATGGACGCTCGATGTATAGGAAAATGTGATGAAACATAACTCGTATGCTTCTGGTGTTGTGCCAGATTGTTGAAGAGATACAACAAGATTTGTCGGGCTTCAAATGCGGCCTTGCTCATCTTTTCCGTGAGTTTTCGTTGACTGCGATTACAATTTTATTAAAAACAAATTGTCCGTTGCATTTTGCTGCTGTTCTTCTGATCAGAAGGTTAAATACTTGTTCAGTGCAACATACAAGTGCTTCTCTCACCATAAATGAGAATTATGACTCTGATGTTCAGAGCGACACTGAAACATTTCTGAATCGGATTGTGCCAGAGGTGATATTCATAGATCCCTTTAGTGATTACTGCAAAATATAGAATTGGATTTTTTTTTTGACGATTTACTTATGATTCATCCTTTGCTTATTGTGTTAGGGTCGATCTGCACCGTGGAAGCACACATTGGAAGGTGAGTAAACGTGAAAATTGCAGCCTCCCAATTTCATTAACACCCAATACTGAAATAGCCTTCTTTCATCTCTAGCAATTGCCAGAAAAATCAGTATCAGCTGATAAAGCAGTTACGATTTATTGAACTGCTGTGCTGATCTTGGCATTAAATATTGTAGAAGAGCTTATGATTGTCATTCCCTATGTATAATTCTTCTAATCAAGCGACCATCCTTCTCGAATAATAGCAGCAAGACTATTAATCATGCTTTATCTTTCTGTTTCAATAAGACAGGAATGGTTCTTCTCTTCTTTAAGGAAAGCACACAATTGATTTCTCTCCATTTTGAGGAAGCATAGAAACTTGTTCTATTATGTAGCACTTCACACTATTAGCTTGTAACTTTTGATCATTTTGTTTCAATGTGATGTATAGGTTGCTCTCTACTGGATATGGATCCTTTAAGATTAAGTCCAGCAATCTTAAAGAAGAGTCAATGATGAGGTTTTGTAAAACTTGTGTGTTTGAAAAATTATTGTCATGAAGTTAAGGATAACTTGTATGATACAAAATTAATTAGTGGATCAATATGTATACATTTTGTTTGTATAATATAAAGTTTTATTTATTTGTTAAATAGTCTTATTATAAAAATGATTGTGGTTGTGGATATTCAATTATATGTAAATTTTGAGTATTTTTTATAATTTTTGCTATTTAATTAAGAAAAACACTATTTTTTATAAATTTAAAAAGACAACGTTTTTAAGTAATAAAAGACAACGCTTAAAAAACAATGTCTTTGAGACCAACCACAACGCTTTTAAAGCGTTGTCTTTGATATGTGCATTTTTACAACAACATCTATAACAACGCTTTTTAAGAACGAAAAGACAACGCTTAAAAAGCGTTGTCTTTGTGACCAACCACAACGCTTTTAAAGCGTTGTCTTTGATATGACTTTCTACAACACCATCTACAACATCACTTTTTAAGTACATACGACAACGCCAAAAAAGCGTTGTTGTTTAGCTTTTTTCTTGTAGTGACATGGAGAAGTCATCCCTAGGGTTTAAGGGTCAAAAACCAATGTCCAAGGATAAGAAAGGTATGGGTCACAAACCTAAGTCTCAAGTGGTCAAGCCCACCTATCATGATGTTCCATTCGATTATGGAACAAAACCTAGGGCTAGGAAGACCACCAAGGTCACAAGGGGAGTCACCCCTAGAGTTGATCTTGATGAGTCCCAAATGACCAAGGCTTCAAAGCCTAGGAGGGTCATTAGGAGGGTTGCTAGGGAAGTCATCTCTAGTGAATATTTAGTGAACCCAATGAGCTCACATAGATATTGGGTTCCTAGGAGCATCTTCTCTATCCCATAGATGGGTTAGAGAGTGTCAACTCCAATTAAAAGGGTAGTTAACCCAACTTTGAGGAAATTGACACTCAAGGAGCATTTTCAAGATTTTGATAACCTTTGAAAATGAAAAAGAATTATTATTTACTCCTTGAAGAGTAAATTGTGCCATATTTGAAAAATATCGATTTTAATCTTATTTGGCACAATTTAAGAAAACCTAGAGAAATACCATAATTGGGATTTGGGTTTTCTCTTAGGGATATATGGGCAATCTAGGGTTAGATTTTAAGTTAGCTAAGGCTAAGGATACTTAGATAGGGAATTTAGGTATTTTAGTTGTGCTAACTTGCCATGATTGGTTGCCATATGCCATGCCATGACATCATATTTATTTTATTATCATTTGAAATGTCATGATAATGCTTAGGCTAGTTTATATGTCATGCTTTATTTAAGTTTTCAAACTTTATGCCATGACATCATGACATTGGCACATGTTTTTACTTATGATATCATTATATGCCATGTCATCATCTCTTGCATTATAATCAATGAAATTGATTTGAGGACAAACATATAATTTGATATTGAGATCAAATTGGTGTTTAGAAAATGCATGAGAACTTAGCCTAAGTTGACCTTAACCCATATCTCACATCAAATTGACTTGAATGTGGTTTGATACACCTTAGATGTGTGTGAGATATTAGGATCATGAGTTAGGATCAAGGTGCATTGTCCTTGTACCTAGATGACCCTAATTCAAGAAATTAAGGATCATAGGGAAAGCTTGTGTACAAGTCATGTACATCTAGCCCTAAGATTATGGTCCTAAATTCAAATGGTTTTAAAAGCATTTTAAAATTGATTTGAAAACCTTGATGAAGCTTTCCTAGTGATAGCATTCATCATTGAACATTATGATACAAAGTTGAGTTAAACTTGAACTATTTCAAAGTTTTGAACTTTGTATCAAGATTGAAAATGGAAGTTATTTTCATAGAAAACTATTTTTCCATGATAGTATATGTTATGAGGAATGTATCCTCAAAATTTCACAATTTTTCGAATTTTCTGGAATTTTCTAGGAGTTTCTGAATTTCGGAAGGAAATTCAGAAATTCTGATATCAGTCTGTGGACCGATCAGAGAGGATTCTGATCGGTCCGTGGATCGATCCAGGAAAGCATGGATCGGTCCTGACCGATCAAGGAGAGCGTGGAGGTTGGTGCGATCCGGTGAAGGCTGATCGATCTGGGACCGATCCATGGGGTTTCGATCCGTGTCAGTTTCTGATTTTCAGCTGTTGGTCTGAAATTTCAACTGGAAGTTGGGTTTTGTGGATTTCTAAAGGTTTGGAACTCACAAAGACATTGTTGGTGCAATGGTCAAGGGGGAGTTAACCTTTAGGGGGAGTTTTACCTAATTGTCAAGGGGGAGTTGACTGTTAGGGGGAGTTTTTACTCCTTAAGACTTTTGAGGATTAGTGATATGGGATTATCACTAAGCTGATTGTTGAGTTTAGTATCAAGGGGGAAATTAAGAGTTTCAATGAAATGTATGGGACTTTCATTAGGAAGAAACTCTTGACCTTGATACCCTTTTTTTTTTTTCCTTTTTGATGTGTGTCAAAAAGGGGAGAGTGTTCATTGGAGAATTATTGAAGAACCCAAGTTAGGTTATCGGGTTAACCTAAGCTAGGGAAAGAATGTCAAGGAATGTTCAAGAAAAGAACATTGGAATTCTTTTTGATGTGTGTCAAAAAGGGGGAGAATTATTGGAAAACCTAAGTTAGGTTATCGGATTAACCTAACTTGATTATGGGTTTTGTCAAACATCAAAAAGGGGGAGATTGTTGGTGCAACCTTAGGTCAAGGTTGACCTGGTTGACCTGACTCGAGTTGACCTGACTCGAGTTGTATTTTGATGTTTGACTTAGGAAGATTGTTGGTGCAACCTTAGGTCAAGGTTGACCTAGTTGGGTTGTATTTTGATGTTTGACACTCGTGGAAGAGTTGTATTCTTGATATGGGACAAGAATAGATGTTTGGGAGATTATTGGTGCAACCGTAGGTCAAGGTTGACCTGGTTGACCTGATTCGGGAAAAAGTCCAAGTATGGAGACTTGGCAACGGAAAAGTCCAAGCAGGGAGCTTGGCACTGGAAAAGTCCAAGTATGGAGACTTGGCACTGGAAAAGTCCAAGCAGGGAGCTTGGCACGCGAAAAGTCCAAGTATGGAGACTTGGCACGGGAAAAGTCCAAGTATGGAGACTTGGGAGAATGTTGGTGCAACCAAAAGTCAAGGTAGATATGGTTGACCTGAAAAGTCCAAGCAGGGAGCTTGGCACGCGAAAAGTCCAAGTATGGAGACTTGGCACGGGAAAAGTCCAAGTATGGAGACTTGGCACTGGAAAAGTCCAAGTATGGAGACTTGGCACTGGAAAAGTCCAAGTATGGAGACTTGGCACGGAGAAGTCCAAGCAGGGAGCTTGGCACGAGGGAAAGTCCTAACTGGGATGTTAGGCAGTTGGAAAGT
This sequence comes from Zingiber officinale, assembly GCF_018446385.1. Classification (NCBI taxonomy): domain Eukaryota; kingdom Viridiplantae; phylum Streptophyta; class Magnoliopsida; order Zingiberales; family Zingiberaceae; genus Zingiber; species Zingiber officinale. The sequence goes on from NC_055989.1 coordinate 114,336,272, forward strand.
CCTGGTGAGTGAAGCCAGGCAGTGAGAAAGTCCTAACTGGGATGTTAGGCAGTGTGGAAAGTCCTGGTGAGTGAAGCCGGGCAAGGGAAAATCCAGATGGATCAGAGATGATTGGACATCTGGTGTGGAAAAGTCTAAGTGGGTCAAAGGGATTGACCGGACACTTAGCGGGGAGTGCTAGCAGGTCAAGGGAGTGACCAGATGCTAGGGATGATGTACCAACAGGTCAAGGTTGACCGGATGCTGGTGTGGAAGCCATAGGTTTAGGGCTGAGAAGTTTGGATCGGTCTGGTGACCGATCCAGTGATACTGCGTTTGCCCTGATCGGTCTGGTGACCGATCGTAATCGATCGATGGCTCATCGATCGATCGGTCTCGAGACCGATCGAGGCAACGCAACCTCGCGAGAAGCCGTGGATCGGTCTGACCGATCCACCCATGGCTTGGGGCCCGATCAGCACAGGTCCTGATCGGTCCCCGAGACCGATCAGAGAGGCTCTGGACCGATCAGGGTTCAGCCTGATCGGTCCACGCACTAGCCGTTGCGACGCAACGGCTAGTTCTCTGCTCTTCTTCTTCGCAGGTATAAAAGAGGGCTACAGGACTTCAGTGAACACTCTCCTTCTACTTCTTCTTCTTCCTTCCTGTTGCGAAGTGCTGTTGTGCTTGAGCTTTGTTGAGCTCCTCCTTGTCGAAGCTTCGCGTGAGCTTCATTCCACGACTGGATCAGCTGCTGCTGAGTTGCTTGTTGCATCTGTCCGTGAAGTTGCTACTTCATCCGGGACCCCAGTCGACGAGAAGGCAAGCTACTGTGTTTACATTCCTGTTGTATTTTGTTCTTGCTATTCTCTTGTACTCTTAGCTTGCTGTTGCAAGTGATTGTGGCGAGGTTTCTCCACCCACAAGGAGTTTGATTTAGTCGATTTTCCGGGGACTCATCCACCGACGGATTGATAGGCTTCGTCCACCTTACGGACACGCCGAGGAGTAGGAGTTTCATCTCCGAACCTCGTTACATCCTTGCGTAGAGGTTTGATTTCTTCTCATGTTTTCTTTCTGCATTTAGTTTCCGCTGCGCTAACCCTAGTTTGTAGAAAGAAACGCGAGCAATTGGGGTCGGCTATTCACACCCCCCTCTCTAGCCGTACGAAGAGATCCTAACAAAGACATGTCTCCATTTTTGTTTATTTATATTTTGGTAGATGAATGTGTGTATTTGACTTTGTGTTCCGGTTTTGTTTCCAGAGTGTTGTGTTGTTGTGTGGTGTAAGCCTAGCCGGCTAGCAGTCTTTGTTTATAGTTGTATGTGTTGTCTATTGGATTTTCGCTATGTTTGGTTTTGGTACAGCCGAGTGGGCTGTTATATTTATATATAACTGCGTGGTTGTGTATATATTCCAGCCGCCTGTGGCTAATGTATATTGTGTCTGTAGAAATGTTTCAGATTGTCACCTATACAGGGGAGGTGCTGTCGAAATTTCTTCGGACAGGGTCTTCCACAGGGAATGACAGTTATATTTGCAAAGTCGACCATGTCATGAAAGAAAATGAGGAGAAAGCTTGAATGTTATCTCTCTATGGTGCGAGGTAGATTTATGGCATTGCATCATTACTCTGAGGTGCAGGGTAAATTTATGTTACATCAGTTAGGTAAACTAAGCCTATCATGAGACAATCTAAAGTTTTCCATAGGTTTATCATGTTTCCAATTCTCATGATAATGAGCATGAAAATCATAAAATTTAGTTATAACATGTTTCTTATCATGACATAAATAAATTCTATTAAATTGTGGTACCTTAGTTTTTTTACTTTAGAAGCTTCCCCAAAACTTAAGTTTCCTCCTTTATCCTAATTAAGTTCCTTTCCCTTAAAATTGATTCCGATAATGTCCTCGTTGGTTGCATGAAAAATACATTATGTGCTCCTTGCCCTTTTATACTAAGGGTCCAACTTCTATTGACTCTCCTTTTCCTTAAATGTCACTTAAGTTTTCATCTTGTTAATTTTAGACACTTACTATTATAATACCTCCTCACCACACTCAAAATATATGATGCGATCTTTATTTTTAACAATTTAAATTGTTATATTTTCTAGGGTATAGTAGGGATGACACATGCTTCCTTCTCATTGACTTCGGATATTCATGGTTCTTTCGTTCCAGTGTTAATGGCATAAACTCCCCTTCAATCCATGAGGTAGAGGTTTCTTTACCTTTTATCGTGGATGTTGAGCACCTGCTAACCTTTGAGTGCTCTTGTTCTTGAGTCAATGAACATCCCTCCTTGTGCTTGTCTTCATTTTGTGTTAAGGATAATCTTCATGGAACTTGACCAACTTACACCATAGATCACATGCATCCTTATATTTACCTAATTTACACACAATTACATTAGACACTAAATTAGTTAAAATTTTGGTTACTATGTTGTTTGTCTTAGATTTTTGAGTTTGCCTCTCAATCTATTTCTTTTTCTTGAGGAGTTTGTCTTTGCTATCTATTGGAGTTTCAAATTCTTCCACTAGGATGAACCAATTGTCGATGTCCATCATTAAAAAAAATTTCACCCTTACCTTCCATTGAGAAAACCCTCCTAATCCGAAAGGCGGTGAAAATCGAGTGTCATATCTGAAACCTTTTTCAAACTCCATTCAACTTATCTTCTTCCTCTAATATCACTTGTTAGGTATCAAAGGGATCAAAATCTCCCTTTTCTTCCTCTAGTTACTTTCAAGACCCTACTCTAATATCACTTGATAGGATTATTGATGTCGTTAGAGGGGGTGAATATCGATTCACTTCGATTGTGTTAGTCGTTCATTGTGCTCATCTACAACTAGTTAAAATACCGTGGAAATAACAAAAACAAATACAAACAACATACAAGCACAATAAATCATTTTTATATGATTCAAAATCCCCAATTCCTACTCCATGACCTATCTATCGTCCTAGCAGTAGCATTACTATCATTTCTTTTTCTTGGATACCTTTCGAAGGCGGACAAATTTCTTACAATCCCTATACTACAAGCAACAATAACTAAATAAAAAGGTAAAGATGAAAATGAAACACAATGTAAATAAACTATTTATACAAGAGATCTTTAATTTGCTTGCTTTTGGTTTCTTTGGATTTGCCCTTATAGGTCTGGAATGTAGTGTTGCACTTCCCCTCAAAACCTCCAAGAACCAGTGCCAGAATCATCCATGAAACCTTCCTTTTATAGGATTCCTATTGTGATTGGAAACTACCTAACACTCAACTGTTTATTACCATCAATCAATTGTTCATCCAAAATTCAAATGTTGCTCCTATAGAATGACTCTTCAATCTTAGCATTAACCAAAATAGTCAACTGTTAGATCAACATTTGAGTTTTTGAATGAATTTAGAAACTCTCTATTCGCTCTAACAGTGTTATCAGTCAATTGCTCATACTAGTAGTCAATTGATATATTATAAACCCCTTTAATTCTCCTCAAACCTCAAACTTGAGATTTTAGAATTCATTAGTCAATTGCTAGTCCATAACAGTCAACTAATACTTTTGTTTCAGCTTTACAAAGGCTGAATCCTTTACTTAGCATGCAGTCAACCTTGACCTACCGATAGGGTTGTAAACAAATCAAGCCGAGCTTTGGGGTGTTCAGACTTATTTGATAAGGTAACTGAGCCAAGCCGAACCGAGCTTAAAATGAACCAAGCCTTTGAAATAATTATTCAAGCTTAGCTTGATTTATTTTTTATGAGCTTGAGCTTGTTTGAAACTTGGCTTGAGCTTGGTTTGTTTAGATGTTATCGAGCTCTCAATTCAAGCTTAGCTTGAGTTTGGTTCAAGCTTGGTTCATTTAAATGTTATTGAGCTCTCAATTCAAGTTTATTTAATTGTTTGAAACTTTGAATTGTTTGATTGGTTATTAAGCTTGATAATTTAAACTTATTTATTTATTTTATTTTATTATTTATTTAGCATATTAATAAGAGTTTTATTAATGAATATGGTTCGTGAACATTATTCATGAACATTATTTACGAATGTTGTTCACTAACGTTAACAAGCTGAATACATATGTGTTCAAGCTTGTTTGTTTAGTTTAACGAGCTGTTCAAGCTTGTTTGTTTAATTGATCTTGTGTATATTGAACGAACATTAACAAGCTCTTACTAAGCCGAACGCCAAGTTTCTTCACAAACGTTTGGTTCATTTACAACCCGCCCTATCTACCGAAACTTCCTTTGCATAACATCTGATCAATCTTAATATGTTGGAACTGTAAGACCGTTAGATTCGATAGAGGGGGGGTGAATATCGATTCGAAAATCTCGAGTTAAGACGCAGCGAAAAAGTAAAGAAGTAAAGAGATGAACACTGTTGATTTTTACTTCGTTCGGAGCCTGTGACGACTCCTACTCGAAGGCCCGTACTCCTTGAGTACTTTCGTTGGGCAATTCACTAGCAATTCGGATAATTACAATTTATGTACAAATATTGCTAATGAAAAGAAAGAAAACAAAGCTAACCGACAAACAATGAATTAAAAAGAGAACCGGAGTGAGTCGTCGGAGCTTTGTGAACGTCGTTGGAGCGCAGAGCAGCAGAGTGATTGGACTCAGAGTTCTCAGAAGACTGATATATTGAAGCTCCTGCCTGGGGCTTCTTTTATATGCTGCTCCGGGCGCCTGGATCCCTTCCGGGCGCCTGGAATGTGACGTAACACTCCCAACCAGCATGCTCCAAGTGTCAACGTCGTCCTGGGGATAAAATTTGCCTCCGGGCGCCTGGATCCCTTCCAGGCGCCCGGAGCCATTCCGGGCGCCCGGACCCTCACTGTTCCCTACCTGCAAAACAGTGTTAGTCCGAGGCAAATAAACCCTGCAGCACAGTTTGTTAGCACATTTTTACAGATACGCTAAGTAATAAAAATTAGCATCAAGAGTATGACTTAGATTCCGTCTTTCCGAGACCGGAATCTAGTCACGATCTCGACTTAGATATCCGAAATGGATCTAAGCCGGATCGACGCCTAATGTTCCCTTCCCGGGAACGCGTCCTCGCATCACTCCCTTCCAGTGACTTACCTTACTTACCGCCAGACGTCCGGTCAGTCGACTTCTCGCCAAGCGTCCGGTCAGCCCGTCGACCGCTTGGACTTCTCGCCACTATCCGGTCACCGTCGACCTAGCCGACTTCTCGCTAAGCCCCCGTCGACCGCTTGGACTTCTCGCCATATATCCGGTCAGCCCGTCTGGACTTCTCCCGCACACTTGATCAAAGTGTCAGACAACAACAAGACTAACTTAACCTATTTGTCATTCATCAAAACCTAGGTTAAATCGTTAGTGCTAGCCGCACCAACAATCTCCCCCTTTTTGATGGAATGACAACCTGGTTAAGTTAGTGAAAGCATATGCAAGAAACAACATGCATTTATGTGGTTTTAAAGTTAGTTTGTGTTTTCAAATTAGTTTAGCTAACTTAACCACCTAACCCTTCTCCCCCTTTGGCATTTCATCAAAAAAACAAGGGTAAACAATCATAGTGTAGAGTTACTGAAAACAATAACACCTAATCTTGAAAAATAACTGAGTTTGGTTCAGGATTCAAGGACAAAAGTACAATTTTTAAATCCAAGAAAAGATCAAGTTGACTGGGGGGAGTATAAAGATTTGAAAACTTTTAAGTTTAATTTTCAAACATAAGTGTATAAGGTCTAAATTTCAAGATTAAATTTTCAAAACAAGTTTCAACTTTGAAACGCTTTTCAAACATAAGTTTTCAAAACTAAAATTTCAAAACTAAGTTTGAAAAATCTATTTTTCAAAACAAATTGAAATTTATTTTTCAACACTAAGTTTGTAAAAGATTCAAATTTCAAAATCAAGGAAAATGTTTTTGAGAAGCTTAGTTTGTAAAATAATTTTTGTAAAATTTAACTTTCAAATCAAATTGTCAAAACTAAGTAAAATCAAATTTTAAGAACTAGATTCAGGAACATTTTCAAAGTAAAGTTAAATTAAATTTAAATCTTTACTTTTTAGAATGTTTTGATAAAATTTGTTTTCCAAAATCAAATTTTCAAAGTTTAAACGTACTAGATTCAAAACCATGGTTTAAAATACTTGAAAAGTTCAGTTTTCAAAGACTAGGTAACAAGGATAAAAAGTTTGTGAATTAAAAAATTTCACAATTTTAAACAAGTTGTTTTTAAATTTTGATTTTCAAAATTAAGTTTAAAGTTCAATTTGAAAAACTAAAGTAGTTTTATTTCTCCCCCTGAATTTGATACTTAACGCTTACCAGCTGTCTAACCAATTAGGTACTAACTAACTATCAGAAGATAGTAGCTTTCACTTGGTTAGTCAGATTAAGTTAATTATGATCAGTCAGTGTTTGACTTGACTGATGAACTTTAATCTGATTAATATCTGAATTGTATTTAACGTCCAGACTTATGCTGATGCACTGAAATAAGCATCTTAAGTCCAGACAGTTGGCCTATGCATCTCACCCCTTTCTATGTTTATCAAACACAAGCAAGGTAAACCTAAGATGTTGGTGAGATGCTCAAGAACTAAACCTATGGGTACATGCTTTCTAAGGATGTAAAACTAGTCTAAGGCAAATTTTTTTTTTGAAAAATCTAAAAATGGAAAGTTTTGAAAACAAACAAGTTTAACCTATAATTTGATAAAACCATTTTTGAAAGTATTTTGAAATTTCCTAGTCTATTGAGCACATCCCTAATTGTCGTCGTAAGTTGCTAAATTCACTCTCAGGGAGTGGTTTTGTAAAAATGTCAGCTAAATTTGATTTAGACTCAATGTACTTGAGTTCAATATCACCTTTAGTAACATGATCCCTGATGAAGTGATGCCTAACTTCAATATGTTTGGTTCTTGAATGATGTACAGGATTCTTGGTTAAGTTAATCGAACTTATATTATCAATTAATACTTTTACATTTGTGATATTTAAGTTGAAATCTTTTAGAGTATGCATCATCCATAATATTTGTGCAACACACTCGCCTATAGCTATGTATTCTGACTCAGTTGTAGATAGTGCAACACAGTGTTGCTTTCTACTAAACCAGCTGACAAGGGATGGACCAAGTAGTTGGCATCCACCACTTGTGCTTTTGCGGTCTAATTTGCATCCGGCATAATCTGAGTCAGAATATCCTATTAATTCAAAGTTGTTGGTCCTAGGATACCAAATTCCTACATTTGTGGTTCCCTTGAGGTATCTAAAGATTCTTTTGACTTGAGTCAAATGAGATTCTTTAGCACAGGTTTGGTATCGAGCACACATACTAACTGCAAATAAAATGTCAGTCGACTTGCAGTTAGGTAAAGTAGACTACCTATCACACTCCGATAATGTTTTAAGTCTACTGATTTTCCATTAGGATCATCATCTAGGATTGTGTTTACTGCCATAGGTGTTTTTATTTCTTTAGTATTTTCCATTCCAAATTTTTAAGTAATTCCTTAGTATATTTTTGTTGATAAATATAATTTCCTTCATTTGTTTGTTTGACTTGTAACCCTAGAAAATAAGTTAATTTTCCTACTGGACTCATTTCAATTCGTGTTCCATTAGGTTTGTAAATTCGCTTAAAAACTCTGAGTTTGTTGAACCAAAGATGATATCATCTACATAAATTTGAGCTATAAAAATATCTTCTTTTATTGATTTCACAAATAGTGTTGGGTCAATTTGACCTTGGTTGAACTCTTTAGAGGTTAAGTAAGAGGTTAGTCTTTCATACCATGCCCTAGGTGCCTGTTTAAGTCCATATAATGCCTTTTTTAATTTGTAGACATAATCAGGGTGTTCTAGGCTTTCAAAACCTGGTGGCTGACCTACATAAACTTCTTCTTTTATCAATCCATTAAGAAAGGCAGACTTGACATCCATTTGGTATAGTTTGAATCCTTTATGGGCTGCATAGCTTAGTAACATTCTAATGGACTCTAGTCTAGCTACCGGGGCATAAGTTTCATCGTAGTCAAGTCCTTCAACTTGACTGAACCCTTTGGCAACTAACCTGGCCTTGTTCCTAGTAATTTCTCCAGTTTCACTTAACTTGTTTCTAAATACCCATTTGGTTTCTATTATTTTCTTATCATTAGGTGGAGGTACTAGGTCCCAAACTTCATTGCGCTCAAATTGAGCTAATTCTTCTTGCATAGCTATGACCCAGTCTGGGTCAAGTAGAGATTCAGCTACAATTTTGGGTTCAATATTTGAGATTAACGAGATTTGACTTAGGTTTCTGAAAGATGACCTAGTTTGGACCCTCAGGTCTGGGTCACCAATTATTTGATTAGTAGGATGGTTTGGGTTGACTCTTATGGTTCTAGGAGGTTGACTTTCTTGTAGTTGTTCTTCTTCTTCATGATTTTAGGTTTGGTTTGTTCCCTCAGAATTGATATGTTCGTGAACAGAGTCAACTGGTTGAGGTTGGGCTTGTTCTAGGTTTTGATTGGATTCTTTGAATTTTACATTGGTGGTTTCCTCAATTCTTAAAGTGACTTTATTATAAATTCTGTAGCCTCTGCTATTCAGAGAGTAACCTAGAAAAATTCCATTTTTATTTTGGAAGTGAATTTGCCTAAGTGTTCTCTAGTATTTAGGATAAAGGCTGGGCAACCAAATACCTTTAAGTATTTTATATTAGGTTGTTTGTTGTAAAATATTTCAAAAAATGTTTTATTGTGTTTTTTGTTTAGTGTTGTTCGGTTTTGTACATAGCAGGCTGTACTAACAGCTTCTGCCCAAAAATATTTAGGTAAGTTGTATTCATTTAGCATAGTTCTAGATGCTTCAAGTAAGGTTCTATTTTTCCTTTCTACAATTCCATTTTGTTGGGGAGTTTTAGGGCAAGAAAATTCATGATGGTAGCCATTTTCAAGGCAAAATTTATCAAAATTATGATTTTTAAATTCTCCTCCATTATCACTTCTGATTCTTTTAATTTTTATGCCTTTTTCATTTTCAATTTGTTTGCAGAAATTTGTAAAAATTTCAAAGGTTTCATCTTTATTTTTTAAGAATTTGACCCAAGTGAACCGGGAATAGTCATCTATTATAACTAAACAGTATAGACTTCCATTTATTGATTTGACCCCATGGGAGTCAAATAAATCTAAGTGTAAAAGTTCTAGGACTGAGTTGGTTTGGGATTCATTAATTGGTTTGTGGGTAGATTTTGTTTGTTTGCCTTGTTGACAAGCATTACATATTGTTGAATCTAAGTTAGGTAATTTTGGTAAGCCTCTAACTAGACCATTTAATTTACTTATGTTTCTGAAATGTGTGTGTGACATTCTTCTGTGCCATAACCAGGTTTCTTCTTTTTGCGTTAAATAACACTTGACTGAAGAGGTGGTTAAGTTGATGGCATAGATATTGTCTTTTCTAAAGCCTTTTAGGCTTATAGTTGGATTATCTACATGTTTGATCAAACATTCTGAGGATAGAAATTTTACCTTATACCTAGTGTCACACAATTGACTTATACTCAGAAGATTGTATTTAAAATTTTCAACAAGTAGAACATTTGAAATTATGAAATCTATTTTTAATTCAATATTACCTATACCAATTACCTTGAGTTTACCGTTGTTTCCAAAGGCAACTGTTCCTAGGCTTTTGTAGGTTAATTGAGTGAACTTGGTGTGATCTCCAGTCATATGTTTGGAGCAACCACTGTCCAAAATCCACTTGGTTTCCTACAACAAGTAGGATTTTTATGTTAGTCTTAGTTTATCAATTTTTAATCAATCAATTTTTTTTTTTAATTTTGAAATTGATTTTTAAGTTTAAAGTTAAAATTTTGAAAATAATTTTTAAGTTTAAAACTAACATTTTGAAAATAATTTTTAAGTTTAAAATTAAAATTTTGAAATTAATTTTTAAGCCTTATTCATCTCACCCGATCTATATTATCAATCAGGGAATCCTATGATTTTGTGAGATGAAATTAGATTTTTAATTATGGAGTTTTGGTTTAACGTGTGTTAGATTCAGATTTAGTTTTGGTTTCCACAAATAGGCATTCTTCGGATAAATTTCTAAGCTTGGTGAGTCACATGGACATCATTAGAAGTAACCAACCTTTCGAAGTTTTCCGAATAGTCCTATCCACGGAACTTAGTACTAAATCTTGGTCTAACTGGTTAGGATTCGTTTAAGGGTAGCTTCGGTCAGTTCCACTTGGCCAAATGCACCAGATCGAAGCCATATCTTTCTAGACATGCGATGCCCAAGCTTCCCTAACGTACTATCATCCAAAAACTTCACCAGTACCATGAGTCAAGTTAAACTCGGTCTCTCTTTAACTAATCCTAATTACCCTGCCGGGTTAGTTTGTTTTGGGTTACCCTGTCGGGTAGGTTAGTTTTGGAGGTGCCAGCTATTCTGGATCCTCCCCCTGAATTATTGGCCATTAATTTAGATTTTGGGTTTGTGTCGATTCTTTTTATAGTTATAATCAACTTGGTGATAATCTAAATTTTGTTGAGTTTTGAATTTTGATTTTAATTTAGATTTATATTTTAGTTTTTGATCTGATTTATTCAAGTTTATATAATGTATTTTATCTTTAGGTATATAGAATTGATTAAGTCCTACTTGCATGGTTAAGCACGCTTTCGGGACCCAAGCTTGTTTAGTTGCTTTGTGTTGGGTTAATAATGATTTAAAGGTTTTGTTTGAGTTTGACTTATATCCAAGTCCGATTTTATTATAGCATGCCTTTTGGTTATTTAGAATTAAATCTAAATTTTTAGATCTTGTTGTGAATTTTTCCAACAATTCTTTTAACTTATTAATTTCATTTTTTAATGATAAATTCTCTTCCTCAAGTGTTCGATCTTGAGTTGGATTCGAATTTTTTAATTGTTCCTTGAGGTTTTGATTTTCCTCAAGAAGCGATTTATTTTTATTTTCCAATTTAACTAATTTTTTATTTAAACACGAGATAATTCTAAAGAATTTACGATTTAAGTTTAGGTATACCTCTTCGGAACCTTCGGAAACGAGTGCGGACTCGTGGCTCGATTCGGGTTCGGACCCGTCTTCCGATTCCTCTGATTCGTCTTCCGTTTCAGCTTCGCGAGCCATCAGCGCGAGGTGACTTTGGTGCTTTTGCCTTTCTCCTTCCGATTCGTCTGAGGAGGAATCGTCCCATGTTGCTTTGAGGGCTTTCTTCTTTGTTGACTTTGGTTTGTCAAGTTTCAATCTTGGGCATTCGTTCTTGTAGTGCCCCTTTTTGTTACATCCGAAACATGTGACATTTCTTGAGTCGGCTGGCGAACTGATCTTCTGAAGATCCTGTTTGCTGAAGCTTCTCTTTTTCCTGGTGAACATTTTCCTTACCAGGTTCACCAGGTGTTCTTCGTCTTCAGAGTCTTGATGGTTCAGACTTATTCTTCTTTTCTTTTGAGGAACCCGCAAATAAAGCTACACCTTTCTCGACCCCGGCGTTAGTTTGCTCATGAAGTTCTAATTCACAAAAGAGTTCGTCCAATTTTAATTTAGATAAATTTTTGAAATTTTGTAGGCATCTACGATTGATGCCCACAAATTGTTTCACGGAAAAGCATTTAACGCGTACTGATTAAGTCTCGGTTCTCCATTTGGTGGCCTATCGCGTGGAGACCGTTGAGGATATCTTTGACCCTCGCATGGAGCTGACTTGCCTTTCTCCTTCCTGCATTTTTATATTAAAAATTTTATTTAACAACAAATCTCTTTTGTTACCTTGCGTCGCTTGTTCCTTCGTGCGGCTCGATCGGTTTATCCCAAAGCTCCTTAGCGTTTTGATGCGGTCCGGCCCGGTTCAGTTCTTCTGTTAGTCCGCAGTGTAGAGTATTGATGGCTTTGTTTTCAATTGATGCCTTTTTCTTTATATCATTTGTCCAGTCTTCAGGGTCTACTATGTTCCCGTAGTTGTCTACTAGAATTTTGTAAGCCCTTGTGACGCTCATCCATTGGTCGTAGTCTGTCTTCATGTAGACCTCCATTCTCCTCTTCCAGTACGAAAAGTCATCCCCGTTGAATAGGGGAGGACGTACTGTGCTGAAGCCTTCTTGTTGAGACATCTTATCCTGCACACACTAAATTAACTGGAAAAAAATCCCAAGACTTCGTCTTGGATTAGCAGTGCGGGAGAAATAGAAACTCTAAGTTGGTGTTGTACCAATTTAGATTTTAAATGCAACGAGAAAAAAATCTTCCAAAAAGATAATAATATCAGTTTGGAATTGTTAAAAAAAATGATTTCACCCCCTGTCTGATTGGTGGTTGCACCAAATCAGAGCGGTACCTGCTCTGATACCACTTGTAAGACCGTTAGATTCGATAGAGGGGGGGGGTGAATATCGATTCGAAAATCTCGAGTTAAGACGCAGTGGAAAAGTAAAGAAGTAAAGAGATGAACACTGTTGATTTTTACTTCGTTCGGAGCCTGTGACGACTCCTACTCGAAGGCCCGTACTCCTTGAGTACTTTCGTTGGGCAATTCACTAGCAATTCGGATAATTACAATTTACGTACAAATATTGCTAATGAAAAGAAAGAAAACAAAGCTAACCGACAAACAATGAATTAAAAGAGAACCGGAGTGAGTCGTCGGAGCTTTGTGAACGTCGTTGGAGCGCAGAGCAGCAGAGTGATTGGACTCAGAGTTCTCAGAAGACTGATATATTGAAGCTCCTGCCTGGGGCTTCTTTTATATGCTGCTCCGGGCGCCTGGATCCCTTCCGGGCGCCTGGAATGTGACGTAACACTCCCAACCAGCATGCTCCAAGTGTCAACGTCGTCCTGGGGATAAAATTTGCCTCCGGACGCCTGGATCCCTTCCAGGCGCCCGGACTTCCGGGCGCCCGGAGCCATTCCGGGCGCCCGGACCCTCACTGTTCCCTACCTGCAAAACAGTGTTAGTCCGAGGCAAATAAACCCTGCAGCACAGTTTGTTAGCACATTTTTACAGATACGCTAAGTAATAAAAATTAGCATCAAGAGTATGACTTAGATTCCGTCTTTCCGAGACCGGAATCTAGTCACGATCTCGACTTAGATATCCGAAATGGATCTAAGCCGGATCGACGCCTAATGTTCCCTTCCCGGGAACGCGTCCTCGCAGTCACTCCCTTCCAGTGACTTACCTTACTTACCTGCCAGACGTCCGGTCGACCCGTCTGGACTTCTTGCCAAGCGTCCGGTCAGCCCATCGACCTGCTTGGACTTCTCGCCAGCTATCCGGTCAGCCCGTCGACCTAGCTGGACTTCTCGCCAAGCGTCTGGTCAGCCCGTCGACCCGCTTGGACTTCTCGCCAGACATCTGGTCAGCCCGTCGACCTGTCTGGACTTCTCCTGCACACTTGATCAAAGTGTCAGACAACAACAAGACTAACTTAACATATTTGTCATTCATCAAAACCTAGGTTAAATCGTTAGTGCTAGCCGCACCAACAGGAACTTCTCCATTGCCTAACATTCAGTCAACCTTGACTTACCGATATTTCTTCATTACCTAGCATTTTATCAGCCTTGGCCTACTGAGACTTCATCATTGCCTAACATCAGGTCAACCTTGACCTGTCAAAATTTTACCATTGCTAAGTGTCCAATCAGCCTTAACCGACTTGGACTTCCTATTTCATGCATAACATTCAGTCTTCCATGACTTGTTAGGACTATCACCATATGTCTAACATACTATCATCCCTGACCTGTTAAAACTTTCACAATTGCCAAGTATTCAGTCAAGTTTGACTCACTTGCACTTTACATCTCATGTCAAATATCTGACCTTCCATGACTCACTTGGACTTTGACTTTGTCAACTCAATGTTGGACTTCCAACTGCTAAATGTTCGATTAACTATAACTCACTTGGACTTTTCCACTATCAATTATTTGATCAACTTTAACCTACTTGAATTTTCACCCACTCATCAAGCATCGAAATCAATCTTGGTCAATGTTGACTCAAGGTCGATTGTACTAATAAATCTCTCCCTAATAATCTCTCCCTTTACTTGATATTTTACTTAACCGTCAAGCATATTAATTAATTATCAAGTATTCAGTTAACTTTGACTTACTTGATACTTTGTTCAACTAATAAATATATTGATCAAATATCAAAATTTAACTCGAGCTAGCTGGGTCAACGTGGACTAAAAAATGATTACACCAATAATATACAAAGTAAGAGTTAGAAACACAAGGCTTATAGGATAGATATTGAGTCGTCAAGGTACTATCACAGAAAGAGAACAGGAAAAATAAATGAAAAAAAAAAAAACACTTCACACAAATCTAAAGTGTGCTAAAATATGAGGTGAGATGAGAGAGTTGTAGTCAATACTGAGTCATGCGAAGGTCGTGAGCTCCTTGTGAGCCAGAGATATCATCTTCTATTGGTTGCAAGTCCTATGAACTATCGATAAAATTTTAAGGCCACATAGAGACAAACTATTAGAGCAAACATCCAAGGGGGTTTAGTATGTTAATAGAGTAGATGAGGAATTAATCCATTTTGACTAACGAGCGATCTATTTTCTAGACCAATTCATGCATTGTCTCAATTTTTGTCAATTCCTTAGTGGTCCACTAGGTTGCTCCTCAATCAATAAGCATATTCAGGGTATTAAACATGAACAAAGCAACACCCCTTGGGTAATCAACAAGTCGAGGACAAAGACACCCTTTATAAATTTTACCATGGGAAAAAACTATGGTCCACCATCCATTGCCCGTCGACGTCTAATAATGTTGTCTCCTTGTCATCAATGTGAAGGAAAGATCTATGGAAGTGCAAAAGAACCAAACAAAAATGAAAATTTTAAGATAATACAAATTAGTGAGTCATATAAAAGTGGGTGGATCTTGTATTCTAGTGGAGGAAACATTATACATGGTCCTTTTGGCTTTGGCACATTTATGGAGCATTACATCTGATAAGGAATGACACATTTATTTTACAACTCAAGTGAGGTACGTAAGTCCTAAGCCAATAAGCCATTATTGCTCCGAAAGGCATTGATCGAGGTAGAACAATTAAGAGAAAATTATTGAGTGGTGCCCTTTGTTTTCATTATTATTGATTGAAAGGACATTCTCTTTAAAAAAAACTCTTAATTGAAAATATTTTTTTAGCATTGCTATAATAATTTTGATTGAAAATTTCAAAGTTGGAGCAGTTTTGGCCAACTACTACATAGCTTGAGCTAGATTTACTACAGCGTAGCTTTGGTTAAAATGTTCCAACTTAAGCAACTAGTAGCTTTGACTAAATTGTTTCACTTAAAGCAACTTTAGCTAAAACTTCAAGTGGCAAATGGTAAAACAAAGGCGATGCGCTCGTTCTAGTGTTCATTTTAGGATCAACACACAGAGAAGATAAATTTTGATGAATAAGTAAGAAAGTGGATGAGGCTGTAGCATCAGTGAATCTCATCCAAATGACACACCAACCATAAAACTAAAATGCTCCACCCTTTTTTATTATTATTATTTTGGACAGCAGAAGAATTACAACACCCAAACATTTATTTTTGGAGCAGATGTTCCCAAAATGAAAAACTATGGCACATGGATATTCATACAGAATCACAATGTTAAGCATGTCTACCATTCTCATGGAAGGATTTGATTTAACTATAGCTCATGTACTAAAACACTACATCAATTTTCTTCAGTCCCAGCTCTAGCTATTGTTCTGTGACAACTACAAATAAGCTACATGGTTGGTGAACACAAAGAAGCACAGATTAAATTTTCGATACAACAAAACCACATTTAAATTTTACAAACAGTTGAACTTATTAGCCAGCCCATACTCTGTCCAATCGGTCGACACTCTTCCGTCCCTTATCCAGCTGATCAGTATTCTTCTTAGACTTGTCCACATGATCCACACTTCTCCTGAACTTCTCCAACTGGTCAAATGAAGCCTTCAATTTGCCCATTTTATCCATGTTGCCACTTCTCCGATCCTTAGTTCTCATCTTATCTGTACTCAGCCTGTGCTTCTCCCTGAAATCAGAGCTCTTCCTCGAGGGTTCAAAGCAATCAGAGCTCTTCCTTGGTGGCTCAAACCTATCTGTACTTATTTGGGGGGTGCTTCTTTGGGAAGGTGATTTCTCCACGGTGGAAATAAATTTTTTGAGATGTTTGATGTAGTCAGGGAAAAGCTCTAGATCACAATGCTTCCCACCTTTGAGCCAAAGTGGCTCATACTTCTCCTTGCATAGCTCCCATAGTTTCTTGCCATGAGAGCAATCTACGACTTCATCTGATAGTCCCTATAGAAAGGATTACGCATGAAATTCACATGTACAATAATCATGCACAATTGCACTACAACAGAAGAAACTGATATGCTGCATAAAATCAAATAACAGGAAATAATTCCAGCTTTTGGGTAGGAAGGTTTCTAGTAAGGTTCCAATTCAATGTATTTATATCAGTGCAAATGCAACTATCAAGTTGAATCTGCTTCGGGGCTACTTTCTTGAGTTTATGGTTTGCTTCAAGTATGCTCAGGAGTCAGGATGCCAAGTATGTGCAGAGACAGACAATACTCTTGTTTATATGGATGATACAGGACAGGTTAAGTTGATGTTTATTCCTTAAACTTACAATCTTAGGGAATGGAAGCCAAGTTATCTTTGTAGTCTCGACAGAAGTGAACCAACTCTTGCAGGGTGAATTGACTCCACAAGAAATAAATAATATTATATAAAAGAAAAAATAGTATTATTTTCACCATTTAATTTATCCATTCTCTTTCTCACCTCCCATAATTTCCAAATCTCCTTCTGATTAGGGTTGTAAATGAGCCCAACTGTGGGGAGCTTGACTATCTTCAAGCTTATTCATTTATCTTATTGAACTTAAAAAAAACATGTTCAAGCTTGTTCATTAAATAAATTATCAAGGTTGAGTGGATCTTGAGCTTTTATCAAGCTCAAGTAGAAACAAGGTTGCCATATAATTTATGTGAAACATATATCTAAACTTTTATTGTTTTTCATTTTTAACATAGCATAGATAATTTGAAACTATAAAATTTATAATATTAAAAATAATAAACACAAGTTGTATCAAGGATAGATATATTATTATATTCTTTATATAGCAAAATTTTAAAAAAAAAACTAAAAATACAAGATCACATTCAAACCTTAGACAAGTTTATAATTATACTGGTAGACTAATGATTGAGGATGTTCATCTTTCTTAAACCGAACCACCATAAACAAACTTTTACCAAATCAAGTATCAAAGTTGTTAACAAGCATTCTACTCATTCACAATTCTTTTTCTCATATTACAAAATTACTAAATTTAGTAATATATTAGTGTAAATTTACTAGACTTTATTTCTATGTAATAAGGGGGCTTTCCCTCCATGCTTTTAGGCTTACAATTACATATATTCAATCTCGATTTAGTTGCTAAATTAACTTAGCTTCAATAAGTGATTTTTTATAATTATAAATATGATAGGTCATATTATTGATTGATTGAACCGATGTATTATCTGGAATTTTTATTTCATATAATTAATAATACAATTTCTCATACTTCTTGTAATTAATAATGTACTTAATGTTTCTAGTCTTTCAATTTTTAAAAGGAAATTTTTTTACCTAAAATAAATTGGCATTTGCCACAAAATATTTCAAACATTCTAAATATAAAATATAATTTCTCTTTTATGAAAGGCATTGCCCCCACTTAAGAAAATTCCTAGCCCTGCCATGGAAAAGGATGTTTGTTAATATTCTTTTACTAAGTGAAATGAACTTCAAGGTTATCCAACTTATTGCCTTTCAATTTATATTCCTGTCCACCATCAGTCTATACAATATATTCTGCTAAGTGGCCCCCGGGGCTATGGTGCAGTGGAAGGGTGTCCAGTTGTTACCCAAGTACTCACGGTTTGATTCCAAACTATGACACATTTATAGGGATTTTTTTTTTCAAATGGGGCGCACAACTAATGGATGCTGGGTTTCTGTGCCTGCCGCGAGTGCTTCCCGATTTACCCTGATGGCTGATAGGAAACTTTCGTAGGATCGGGCCGGTGGCCCCAGATTCGACGTTACCTGACCTAATTAATTAATATATTTTGCTAAGTGACCTTAGTTGGTTATCATATGACACGTTCATAGAATTGAGCAAGGGTTGAATCCCGATAAAGCCTGAGGAATTACTCTCCCATGTGATGATTAACTTCGATTTTCTGATTTACTCACTCCCAATGATGTGGGGGTAGTCGGGGGAGGCACCAGGGTGACGAATTTCACCTTTTGCAGAAAATATTATGCTAAGTGCCCCCGGGATATTCTGCTAAGTGCCCTTGGGAATTGGGGCTTTGTGCGATAGTACGCGGACGGACGAGTTTCCCAAACAATGAGGGTTTGATTCCCATGCAACACAAATAAACGCCTACGACACGCGAATCACTCATGGTGCTGGTCCATTCCTCGTGGCTCATCTAACCGGTGGTCGGTGGAAAAATTTGATGAGGCCGAGCCGGCCACCTTCATGTGAATGAAATGTAGAAATATCTAGACACCCGGGCTTAAAATATATTCTGCTAAGCAATTGTTAATTTTCAATTATCATGCAATTAGCAGCTCATTATCGATGTGTGCATTAGTAAAATATACATGGGGTAAGCCTAAGGTATTACTCAGATCTATGAGTCTATGACAGGTAATCCTGATGGAAGAAAGAATAATCCATAATATACTTGTTAATGATATGACCAAATGTAAATTGATCACTTCCTTAGTAGCGAGTTCAAGAAAAGGAAGTGTCGGTGATAGAAAAGGAAGTGTTAATAATAGGAACATATAAACCGGTTCCTTTCCTAATATTTTTTGGACTAAGTGGTTAGTCAATCACCTTAATAATACTAAGCCCGCAGATCTAATTCACCTAATATTTTTTTCACTGTTTTACTTCAAGTTTTACAGAAAATAGTAGGGCACAACTGCCTGCTTCATTTCTCATGAATAGTACTCATGTGTAGTAACATAAACAGTTTAAAAATTAGATAAAAAAAAATCAGGAAATAACGATAGTACATGAATAGACTTTAAAGCATTAGTCACATGTGTTACCAGCCATACGGTACTGCTCTTAGAAGCATACTGTAAGCATCAAAGATGTAATATCACTTCTAACAAGGAAACAAGTTCTTGCACACAATCTAGTACAAACACAATTAACACTGAAGCCAACAGAATCCGGTTGAGAAGAAAACTTACATGGATTATTAGTACAGGGCATTTGACCAAGGGAATTTTGTCAATATTCTGGAAATAAATGGTGATAGAAAGGGATTCAGATAACTGAATTTTCCATAACACAAGTAAAAAGTAAGATAGTTACAGAACAGATAATTCTAACCTTATAGATGTCAAACCAATATGTACGCTTTACTGGATACATCACTCTTAAACCTGATAGTATAGCACTATGTAAAACAATAGCACGCAAACGAGGTAGTTGAGTGGCCAAATTGACAGTCGGTCCGCTTCCAACAGATTGGCCATATAATATAATCTCTTCCTCCTTAGTACCATATTGCTCTACAAGGCATTTATAAGCAGCCTCTATATCGGCGTAAGTGTTCTGTTCATTTGGCTGTGAAGTAAAAGAATATGTAAATTTGAAGTTGGTATACAGAATAGCAGCATCCTTATTTTTCTATGAATTTCTGACACGGGATAAATCCTAGCTGTCAATATATCAAGAATAGGTGCAAACCTTTCCAGTAGATTGTCCATATCCAGAATAATCATATCTGCACAAGTATAAAAAGCAGGTGAATTTCTCTAGTCAAAAAGAGAAAACAATGTGTAGCTTGGGTGGTAAATCTCATTCTATCAAACAAGATCACGAAGATGCTAAAATTAATTCACACAAAACCAACCATTTGCTTAGTAAATTTAGTTTAAGATCCTTTGAACCTTGAACAATCATAAACAAATGCCAAATAAATTGTATTATAACACAAAGAAACATGAACCTATTTACAAAGATTTCTCATTACTTCTGAGCAAAAAATTCCAAATTGTTGAAGAAAGAAATAGTTATAAAATGACTACTAAACAAACTAATTCCAGTCCTTTTATCTCCATTTATTTTCACAGGATATTCACCCTTGAATGCAATAATGACTATAAATTTCTCTTTTTGATACTACTTGATGCCAAAAAAAAAACTTATTTGGAAGCAGTTGCAAAGAGCATGCTACATGACAGCACAGAGGTGCATCAAACATAAACTACTGATTCACAGTATGGAACTTCACAAGAATAGCTATAAGTACATAGTTAAACAGAATCAAAGGACAAGACTAAAAGGATTCAGACTTCTAAAGTTTAGGTTATTAAACGAGATGTTAATAAAATTTAACAGATAACTATACACATAAATTTGTCAGTTGGTCACAAGATTAATATAAGAAACAGCCAAACAATATGTTCATGCATCAAAGATCTATGGTGTAATTGAGTAAGGCCTTTACATCATGAACTATTTATATTTAAAACCATCACACTGCTTAGTCAAACAACTAAACCTAAATCAAGTGCAAAATAGGATCCGAATCAGATTCTATGAGAACAAGTTTGAGAATCCAAGACAACAAGAAAAGAATGAATTCCATAACCACAGTGATAAAAAAAAAAAAATCAAAACTACTGTTTTAAAATTTTTGAGCCTCAAAATGCAGTTTTGAATAAAATAATCCGAGATAAAGGCAATCGAGAGCCTCTTTTAATTTTTTACACCCAAAAACCTAAAGTTAACTGAAAACGACCTTATATCTCAGAGTACACTCACAATTGTCCAATAATTGGTGACAGAAGCATTGCAAGTTGTACATGTCAAATCCACCAACAGATGTGAGGATTAGTAAAGCATTACGATTCTTAAGAGGAGTACAGAATCAAACACTAAACGATCTTTACCAGAAACTCCTAATTCAAAACCCAAAAATAATTCTAAGGCTATTTCGACTTTACTCGAACCAATTGACCGGCAACCCTTCTCCTCGTCAAGATCCGATATTAGGCATCAGCACGAAAAACAATACGAATCGATCGAAAGAGTTGAGCTGGGCAAGGGCAATGATGGTCGTACGCAAAGAGGTTTACGCGGAGGTGGATGCCGAGCTCGAGGAAGAGCTCGTACATCTGGCCGAGGTCGGCAGCGTTTCCGTGGGAGTAGAGGAGCGTGGAGCTCGCCATGGGATTCCGGACGTACACGGCAACGATCTGAGTTCCTCGGCGTGTGGGGAGGCGGAGCACCTCCACGTTCTCACGGTGGGGGAAGCGGCTCAACCTCAGCATCCCCGTCGTGGGGTCCGTCACCATCTCATACGACGGCGGCGAAGGCGGAAAGAAGGCCAGCTTCGCGGCCACCGACGACGCCACGCCGCCCATCGCTCCTACTTCTTCTTCACCCTTCCCTTCCGCCGGATCCCTTTACAGTGAAAAGCAGTGACAAATACCAAAAAACAAGGAGAACAAGGAAAGTCGATCTTAAAATACAACTTAAAACTAATTTATAGGAGAAAAGTGTTCACAATTTGATTTATAAATTAGCTAAATTTGTGATTTTTAATATTTTTAAATTCACTCGCAAACTAAATGTGAATATACTAAAGAAAATGAAAAAGCAATGTTTTTAATGTTTTTTTTATATCGCCAATCAAATTAGTGTACGTTATTAAAATACTATTTCATTTAATTTGATGCTACAATATTCTTAAATGAAATACATTTTTAATAAATTTTAAAAAAGGAATATTTTTTTAATAATTTAGATAAAAGGGAACTCTTTTAATTTTTCTGTCTAATTTATTTTGAAATTTTTTGTATTCAATAGATGCATTTCTTAAATTTACTATAAATTGTTGTTTGTGCCCCTTAAAATTAAAATTTTAAGGCGGAGTAAATTTTTATAATGTAATTTTAGTCGTAAAAAAGTATTATATGGTAGGATGCTATTTAATAATTTTTAAAGGAAGAATATTTTTTTCAGATACTTTTAATTTTCTCTCTTTAATAATATGGTATATATATCCTAATTTGTGACTCCCCTAAAATAAGGAAAATTTCAGTTGAGTCAAGAAGGTTTCAATAAATGTGCCAATCGGTTTCGAGGCTCCACCAAAGTATTTATTAATATCCCTTTCCATATGAATTCTTTTTACATGGCCGATTAGATTTGGCACGGGCCACAAAAAGTGTTTCTAATTATTGAAATATGTAATACATCTAACCTTGTGGAAGAAAATAAATTATTAGTTCTCTGGATATTGTGTGGCAGTTTGGATCTTTAAATATTAATCGTATATTTAAGAATTGAATTAGTATCGTAGGAATTTTTTTTATTAGGATGATAATTTTAAGAATATAGGTCACTTGGATGAGCTTCCATAAGTGCTTTCTCATTTATTCTAATGATAGTAGAAAATTTTTATTTGACCGGACTTGTTACCTCCATGATTAATCGATTAAAAAATATTGGGTACCTAAAAATATTACTGGAAAAAAAAAAAAACTCCCTAAATAAGAAAGTTTAAATCTTACTCATGACACATTATATTTAAGGAATTTGAAAAACTTATGCAACTTCATTGTCAGAACTTATCTATACTTTTTGATTTACCCTAGTGGTAGGTGAAAAACTTATGTGAGGTTGGATCGATCACTTTTAGGATTTGCCATATTGTAAGAGTTGAACACCTTGATTATCAAAAAAAATTATTATGAGCATTTTACTTAACCGCATAAGGAAATTCTATTGTTATCAATTTATACTATTGAATTCAGATTTGAAGATATTATATTGGTTTTAGAGATTGATGGACCTATAAAATTTTGAATCACTTTAAATTAAACCTCCTTAATTTATCCATGTCCTCGTATCTGAATTTAATTTAATAGCATAAATTAAAAGTAGTAAAATTTTAAACTTACACAGATTAAAAAAAAATTATCACAAATTTATTATAAACCTTGATCCATTTCAACAATTTTAGAGGCTCCAGGTAGAAAAATTATTCATGGTCTTAATATCTTTTTTAAAATAGTAATTATTTAAAAATATTTTTATATAAAATATCATTAAAGATATTTAATTTTATTAGTAAAATTTAAAATGACAACTGGATGCATTATAAAAGATTATTTTTGATAGGAATTCATATCCTATATTATGGGGAATCGGATAAAAGATAAGAGTGAGAATACAGGATTATCACTTTGAGTAGATCGACTTTAAATAATCAATTAAAATTGATTAGCCAACTCTTTAAATAGGCACATAGGATACCTTTTCAAAAGAAAAGTCTAACAAACTGTTCTAACAGATAAGAGAAAAAAAAAAGTCTAATAACATATCTAAAAGGAAAATTAAATATAAACTTATCCTAAAAATAGAAAAAATAAAGATAATATTTTGAAGGAGTTATTTGAATATGTCTATTTGGGAATAGTATCATTTTACCATCATTCAAAACAACCTTGTCCTTAAGGTTGATTTTTTTTTTCTTTTGATGATTTGCATAAAATATCTTCTTATTGTGCACCAATTGGAATCTCCTTTTGATGAAGATAAATGACCTTTTATGATTCTTTCTTAAGTTTGAAAAAAAATATTTGATAATGAAGTGTATTGTTTTAGGTCTTCATTGAAGGTTTATGATCATGTCAATACTTTCTTTTCCTTCGCTTAGTCTTGCGTCGAGTTCTCATCAAGTTATAATGATTTCTTGGATGTTGTTGGAGAGGAAAAGGCATTATTGCTTTGTTCACTTGAATGATGGAAGTAAAGATTGGTGTAAATGCAATGACTTCAAAGTTTAGCTCCTCATGTACATTGTCTTTGTAACTATCTTACATTGTCTCTGTAACTATGCTGTTGTTGTTCAATGAATCTTTTTACCTTTATTGTTTGGGGAGGTTGTATCCCTTCTAAGGTATGGATTGATCTTGTATTTCATTGACATTTTCTTGTATTTCTTCTTCATTGATACCATCTTTTTTTTCTTTTGAATCTTCTATTGGTTCATCCATTAATATTTTCTTTTGTGTCCATGACTTCAATGACACTTCTTATTTCTTCACACTTTCTCATTGATTTTCTCTTATGGTAATCAGTGCAAAGGACAATGCAACTTTTATAGTGAGGATAGTACATCTTCACCTCTTTTTGAATGTTAAGATGAAATCCTTTAATAAACATATTCAATAAATTTTATTCTGATTAATCATGAGTTTGGTTAAATAGTCGATATTGTGCTATCATTGTGATGTAATGAATTTTGGATAATTCCTCATCTGAAATATCATACTTTTGAGATGTGAAACGAGTAAGAAGACCATCTACAAACTCCTCTCATGTAGCAAATCCATGATATGAGATAAATAATTGATACCATCTGAGAGCCTCTCCATCCAGATACAAAGAAGCTTTTTCCACTTTTGAATCATTTGAGGTGTTATGTAGGATAAAATAATACGAAGAAGCTATTTCCACTTTTGAATCATTTGATGTGTTATGTGTAGGATCATTGCGCTAAAGGAGGATAAATAGCGCTCGTGGCTTTCACATTCGTTTAAAAACAATTGAGTAAAATGCAGTGGAACACGCTAAGATTTATTTGGTTCGGAGCTTGTGGTGACTTCTACTCTAAGGCCTGCACGCGAAAGTGCTTTCGATGGGTAAATACTAACCAATCGGAAAGAGTACAAGTACAGTCTTAAATGATTACAAGTAATTTGAAAATTAAATAACATCGACAACTTTGTAGGATGAAATCTTCGGTAGAATCGTCGTCGGAGTTTTTAGACGTCGTAGAGGCTTTATCGGAGCAATGCACAGAAGCGGAAGTTGCTTAGAATGTTGTGTTTTAGCCTTTAGTCGAATGCTTCTTTTATAGCTATTTCGTGTGCCTGGATCCCTTTCGAGCGTCTGGACCATGACGTAGGCGCGTCCAAACAGTGTGCTCCAACTTAGCGATGAGATAGACTTTGGCATTCCGGGTGCCAAGACCAGGTCTGGGCACCTGGACTCCGGGCGCCTAGACTCCGGGCGACTGGATCCCCTCCGGGCACCCAGAGACCAGCTTTATCCAACCCATCATTTTCTACAAAATAAAATTAGTCCAAACAATAAACAATATATAATATGAATTTGACAACCTCTGACTGTTCGGTCATGACTTTGAGTTTCGCTGAAACTATAGGTCAGACCGATGCCTACTGTTCCTCTTCGGGGAATGTGTCTTCACCTACTCCTCTCAGGAGAAATTACCTCTTACCAGACAGGTCCTTCAAATCGTCTGGACTTTTACTTAACGTCCAAGACTTCAGGTCTTCATGCTGAACACCCGCTCCACGACCCGTCTAGTTTTCCACCTGGTCCGCGACTACCAGGATTTTCACTTAGAATCCCCAACTCCAGGATTTCACCCAAAGTGCTCGATCCGCCAAGACTTTATTGCTTACCTCCCTTTAGGACCTAGGGTTACCTTCCCTAGGATTTTTCACCTGTCTAGAATCCACTAGGAATTTTGCCTAAGAACACTTAGGACTTTCCTGCAAGTTCAATCACACTTGTCAGACAACAAGTAACATTAACTTTGGACCCTTTGTCATAATCAAAACTTAGATTCGATCGTTTGATACTCCCTGCACCAATATTATGTAAGAGAAAATATCTTTCTGCTTTAGAAATATATCTGATAGGATCTCTACTTTGGCAATAAGGAAATTCATCTTCATAAAATCTCTAATTTGTCATAATATGAAATTAACCGTAATGTTATCCATGTTGATAGAAACTTGTGTCCTATCTGATGAGAAATTGGAAAATATATGAGAATAAGAAAATAGGATAATCACTTTGAGAGGTTGCCTCCAATAATCAAACGAAATTGATTAACTAATTATATTATATGTCTGTAAAGGTTACATAACATCTCTTTAAATATAAGGGTACCTATTCAAGAGGAAAAAATTCTAACAAACTATTCTAATAGAAATGAGAAAAATCTAATAACTTTTCTAAAAGGAAAATTAAATATAAACTTATCTTTAAAAAAAACAAAATAATGATAATGCTTTAATTCAAATATGTCTATTTAGAAATTGTATCAATTTTTACAATGAGAAGTTTTAACCATTAGGTCATGTAATAACAATTTGACTGTTGTACTAAGACTCACTTCTTTCTTAGTAAAATTTAAAAAATAAAAATTCTTTTCTACTAAAATTTAGTGCATAATTTATTAAAAATAATATATTTATCTAATAATTTTTTAATTAATTAAATAAAGTTAAATTTGGCAAATAAAATTCTAAAAATACTAGTTAAATTTGGTAATGAATGATAAATTATTATAATACTTTTAGTATACATTTTAATTACTATTTTAAAATTTTTTATTGATCAATTTTAACTTCAATGAAGGAGAGTCTTGGCACAATAGTAAAGTTACTGTCAAGTAACCTAAAGGTCACAAGTTTAAGTCACAGAAATAACCTCTTGTAAAGAAGGGTAAGACTTACACCCTTCCCGAGATTATTGATGCAATCAACCTCTGGTCAATGTTGATCAAATTGACTAAGCTTAAGTTGAGTTTCGATATTTGATCAATATGTTAGTTGGTCGAGTGAGACATTAAGTAGATCAAAGTTGGCCGGATATATACTTGACAGTCGATCAATATGTTAAGTTGGTTGCGTAAAAAAGTCAAGTAGATCAAAGTTGACTTGATATTTAACAAGATATGGCAAGTTCAAGTGGGTCATGAGTGATCGGACGCTTGACGATCGAAAGTCCAACATGGAGTTGGCACGAGATGTAAAGTCCAAGTGGGGTATAGGTGACTGGACACTTGGCAATCAAAAGTCCAACAAGAAATTGACATGAGAAAGGAAGTCCAAGTGAGTAGTGAAGGACCGGATATTTCGTGATGAAGGAAGTTCCGATAGGTCAAGGTTAATCGGATGCTAGGCAAAAGGAAGTCTAGCAGGTCAAGGTTGATTAGATGCTAGGCAACAAGAAGTCTGACAGGCAAGGTTGACTAATGTTGAGCAAAGGTAGCCCTAGTAAATTGAGGTTAACCGGATACTAGACAAGATGAGAATTCAACCTTAGGAAGGCTAAAATATGAGTATTAGTTTACTGATTGGTTGAATCAACCAATCGATGGACTCTAAACCTCGAAATTGGGGTTTTAGGTGTTTGTAGGGTTTGCTATAGTAATTAGAATACTTCTATAGTAACTAGAGCACATTGCAGATTATAAACCCTCAAAAATTAGGGTTTGCTATAGTAATTAAGAATTTGTTATAGCAACTTCCGGGTTTGTTATAATAGTCGAGTTTAGGGTTTACTACTATAGTAGTAGTCAATTATTGGGTTCAAGCAATCGACTGATGGTACTAAAATAGCGAACAGAACATTATGAAATCAATCAATCAGTTTGACTAGAGGCTACCAATTGATTGCTATATTTCAGCAATCAACTTATAGTAGTCAAAATTGTAGGATCATAACGAACGAGAGAGGGAGAGGTGGTGAATCTTATTTTAAACTTTTTAAAATTTTAAAAACACTTATCGGAAATCTAAGTACGTAGCGAAAAAAGTAAGAAAAGTAGAGTAGAAAATAAGTACGTGAGTTGGTTTTAGTTAGTTCGAAGTCTTTGACGACTCCAACTCCAATGCCCATGATCCCTTTGTTGGTGCAGCGGAGGCCGGCAAGAGGGGGGTGAATTGCCTACACAAATTAAAACTACCCTCCTCGGATTTTTCAACTCGAAAGTACAATAGCAATAGTAATAAAATAATTAAAGCAATAAAACAAAACAGAAAGACAGAGAAGACTGGGAGTTAACCTGGTTACAACCAAGAAGGTTGTTAATCCAGGGCGATGAAAAACGCGTAGTGGAAAAATCTCCTTCTCTGAAGGCGGATAAGCCTTTTACACTCTTACAGCTCAGAACTATTGCTAGGAATTGATTACAGAGTTGATGGAACAGTTGATGTCTAATTCCTAGTTCCATAGGCCTTTATATAGCCTCTGGAAATTCTATCTCGGATGTCCGAGGCGCCTCCAATAGGGGTCCAAGGCGCCTCCATCGAGAGAGTGATAAAACTTTATCCAAAAGCTCAAAGTTCAATTCTGCCAGGTCCGAGGCGCCTTTAACAGGGGTTGAAGGTGCCCTCAAGCTGGAGGCACCTCCAAGCCTGACGGAGGTGCCTCCAAGCTGGCTGGCAGCTTTTCCATCTTGAATGCTTCTTTGTTTCGTCTTCCGAAGTCTTGTTCTTTTGGGTGATTCCAGCCAATCGAAATAGGGCTCACCCCAACCCAATTTTCGGCCTTCTCCTCGAGCAGTCTTCCTCCCGGCTTAACGTCCCTCGAATGCCGCGCACGTTCTTCTCGCCCACCGGTGTACTCTTCCGCAGCTCTCTCGTCCTTCGGACGCACCGAGCCCGTCGGCTCTCATCCCGTGCCATCCTTCTCGCTAGCTGCATCTTCCGCTCGACTTCCTGCGCTCCTAAGCTCCTGCACACTCAGACACAGGGGTCAAACACAAAGCAGGACCTAACCAACTTGGTTGATCACATCAAAACACCCGCGGGGTCCAACAATCTCCCCCTTTTTGTTGTGCATCAACCCAAGTTCAAGTTAAGGTAAAAAAATAGACAAATAGCTAGTAATTTTAAAGAGAATTACTAAACTAACATTTTAAGTGTAAATTTGCAATAAGTAAAATTACAACTAAATAAAAGCTTAAAAGAAAAAATTTTGAAGAAAAAAAATTTATCTCCCCCTAGACTTGTACTAATCTCTCCCCCTTTGATCACAGCAAAAATGGGGTAAGACTTGTACAAATAGTATGATATTTTTAAGTTAGAAAATTTTGAGTAAGATGAATTTTCCAAAATTTTCTAAATAGAATGGAAATTTTCAAAATAATTCTTAAGTCAAAATTAATTTTTAGAAAAAAAATTTCTAAGTAAACTGAACTTTTTGGAATTTTTTAAAAATGTAAAAAAACTTTCAAAGCATTATTTAATTCTAGTTTAATGCTTTTTCAGAAAGTTAATTAAACATTTTATTTCAATATTATAGCTTCCAGGTCGTGGCGAGGCACTAGACCTTTTTGGTTATTGGAGCAACAACCACTTTCTTAGACAAAGCTTCATAAAGAAATTCTTTGTTTAATTTTCTCTCTTGAAAGCCTTAATTAAATAAATTAATTTAGCACCGATTTCGAAACCCAATAGAGGTTCCTTCCTATAGGATTATATAAAAATTTAGGGGGTACATAGTTCTTGGGCGCTCTTCTAAGTTGACCCTGATGGTTTCTAATGTACCAATTTAATTTTCCATAAATTCTAATTTTTTATCTTGAAAATTTATTTAAACATGCATTATTTTTTAATTTTTCAACTTCAATTTTTAATTTTCCATTTTCTGATTTTAGATTATCGTACATCTCAAGTGGACATGCTTTTGCTAATTTCATTTTCAATTCAGTATTTTCTTTCTCTAATTTAAACAGGTCTTTAGAAAGTGATTTGATAAATTTAAACGACTGAGTAGGGGTTAGAGCACGTACCTTACTTACATGAGTTGGTGAGGCTCCCCCTTCATTGCAGCTTTCCTCTTCTGATGTTCCTCCCCCTTCATCTATGCTCATCTCTGAGCTTGACTCTTCTTCAATCTGATGGTTAGCCATTAGCGCTAACCCCGAGAAGGCTTCGATGTCTGATTCGGAAGACGACGAATCTTACCAAGTGGCCTTCAGGTTCTTGTGCTTGGAGGATTCTGGCTTCTTGTACTTTGTCTTTACCTTCTCTTTCTCCTTTTTCTTTAACTTTGGGCAGTCATCCTTGATGTGTCATTCTTCGTTGAAATTGTAGCAATGGACTATCCTTGTCTTTTAATGACGTTTACTCGACGGCGATCTAAATTTGTTAGATTTGAAAAACTTATTAAAACGTCTTACCATTAACACAGCTTTATTTTCATCAATCGATGCGTCAGAGTCAGAAGCGTTTGTTTTTGCCTTTAAGGCAATATTCTGACTAGTTTTCTCTATTCCATTGGGCTCTACAACTCGAGATTCGTGAAGTTCAAAAGTATAAAATAGATTTTCTAAAGTAATTACCTCGAAGTCCTTAGAGATGTAAAATGCATCTGCTAAGGACACCCATTCTGGAGTTCTGGGGAAGGCGTTGAGCGCGTACCGGATCGAGTCCCGGTTCGTTACTTCTTCTCCAAGATTGGTTAGTTGCATGATCAGCTCTTTGATCCTTGCTTGGAGTTGCGCTATCTTCTCGCCTTGGTTCATCCGGAGGTTCGTAAGTTGAGTCCGGAGGATGTCGCGCCTCGCTAGCTTTGCTTCTGAGGTACCTTCGTGAAGCTCCAGGAAATTTTCCCAGAGGTCTTTCGCGGAGTCGTAGCTTCCGATTCGACTTACCTCTTGTGGTGGCAGCACGCTAAGCAGGTGGAACTCTGCCTTTCCGTTGGCGACAAACTCGGCTTGCTCTTTCTTGCTCCACTGATGCTCTTCTTTGTCTTTCGGAACTTCAAAACCATATTTCATTGTTAGTAAAATATCGAAGTCGATTTTGAAAAATACCTCCATCAGGCGTTTCCACGTCGTGAAGTCTTCGTCGAACTTCGGGAGATGAATATTCGCTCCGCCCATCGTCTTGATCGTTGTGCTTCAGTCGACGGTTAGTCCTTCTGAGGCGGTCTTGCTCTGATATCACTTGTTGGTGCAGCGGAGGCCGACAAGAGGGGGGTGAATTGCCTGCACAAATTAAAACTACCCTCCTCGGATTTTTCAACTCGAAAGTATAATAGCAATAGTAATAAAATAATTAAAGCAATAAAACAAAATAGAAAGACAGAGAAGACTGGGAGTTAACCTGGTTACAACCAAGAAGGTTGTTAATCCAGGGCGATGAAAAACGCGCAGTGGAAAAATCTCCTCTGAAGGCGGAGAAGCCTTTTACACTCTTACAGCTCAGAACTATTGCTAGGAATTGATTACAGAGTTGATGGAATAGTTGATGTCTAATTCCTAGTTCTAGAGGCCTTTATATAGCCTCTGGAAATCCTATCTCGAATGTCCGAGGCACCTCCAATAGGGGTCCAAGGCGCCTCTATCGAGAGAGTGGATAAAACTTTATCCAAAAGCTCAACGTTCAATTCTGCCAGGTCCGAGGCGCCTTCAACAGGGGTTGAAGGCGCCTCCAAGCTGGCTGGCAGCTTTTCCAGCTTGAATGCTTCTTTGCTTCGTCTTCCGAAGTCTCGTTCTTTTGGGTGATTCTGGCCAACCGAAATAGGGCACACCCGAACCCAATTTCTGGCCTTCTCCTCGAGCAATCTTCCTCCCGGCTTAACACCCCTCGAACACCGCGCACGTTCTTCTCGCCCACCGGTGTACTCTTCCGCAGCTCTCTCATCCTTCGGACGCATCGAGCCCGTCGGCTCCCATCCCGTGCCGTCCTTCTCGCTAGCTGCGTCTTCCGCTCGACTTCCTACGCTCCTAAGCTCCTACACACTCAGACACATGGGCCAAACACAAAGCAGGACCTAACCAACTTGGTTGATCACATCAAAATACCCGCGGGGTCCAACAACCTTTGATCATATCGATTGGACAATCCACTAAATTCTCCTTCGAAAAATCTTTAGGCAGAGAGGTCGATTACAAAAATAAGGAAAGTGTAACAATCTACACTTTCCTATGTAGGTGTAATAATAATTGAAAATACACTTTTATCGACACTTATAATAATTGTAGCTCGTAGCTTGAGGTTGATGTCACTCTAACTACAACAGTTGGGCATACTATGGTCACAATAGATCGGTAGCAAAGAGATGACGTAACAGAATGATCGAAGAATCTTGTTTAGAAGTGATGTCATAAGAGCTGGTCGAACCCTCTTTTATACTGCATTGGAGGCGGCTCCAATAACCTAGGATGCCTCTATTTGAGCTAATCCGATCCGAGTTTGTTGCTATTTATCGACCTAGGGTCACCTCCAATCCTTTGAATCATTTGATGTATTATGTGTAGGATCATTACGCTAGAGGGGATAAATAGTGCTCGTGACTTTCATATCCGTTTAAAAACAATTGAGTAAAACACAGTGGAGCACGTTAAGATTTATTTGGTTCGGAGCTTATGGTGACTTCTACTCTAAGGCTCACACATGAGAGTGCTTTCGATGAGCAAATACTAATCAATCGGAAAGAGTACAAGTACAGTCTTAAATGATTACAAGTAATTTGAAAATTAAAGAATACTGATAACTTTGTAGGATGAAATCTTCAGTAGAATCGTCGTCGGAGCTTTTGGGCTTCGTAAAGGCTTTATCGGAGCAACACACAAAAGCGGAAGTTACTTAGAATATTGTGTTTTAGCCTCTGGTCGAATGCTTCTTTAATAGGTTGTTCCATGCGCTTGGATCCCTTCCGAGCACCTGAACCGTGACGTAGGCTCGTCCAATCAATGTGCTCCAACTTGGCGATGAGATAGACTTTGGCATTTTGGGTGTCGGGACTAGGTCCGGGCACCTGGACTCTGGGCGCCCAGACTCCGGGCGATTGGATCCCCTTCAGGCGCCCGGACCAGCTTTTTCCAGCCCTTCATTTTCTACAAAATAAAGTTAGTCCAAGTAATAAATAATATATATATAATATGAATTTGACAGCCTCTGACTGTTCGGTCTTAACTTTGAGTTTCACTAAAACTCTAGGTCGGACGGACGCCTACTGTTCTCTATTCGGGGAATGCATTCTCACCTATTCCTCTCAGGAGAAATTACCTCTTACCAGACCAGTCCTCCAGATCGTCTGGACTTTTACTCAGCGTCTGAGACTTCAAATCTTTATGCTGAACATCCGCTCCATGACCCGTCTAGTTTTTCACCTGGTCCACGACTACCAGGATTTTCACTTAGAGTCCCCAACTCTAAAATTTCACTTAGACTACCAGGTTAGACTTCATTGCCTAACCACAACTATAACTTTTCTTTACCTAGGGTTATCTTCCTCTAGGATCTAGGGTTACCTCCCCTAGGATTTTTCACCTATCTAGAATCCACTAGGACTTTTGTCTAAGAATACTTAGGACTTTCCTACAAGCTCAATCACACTTGTTAGACAATAAGTAACCTTAACTTTGGACTTTTTTCCATAATCAAAACTTAGGTTCGATCGTTTGGTGCTCCCTGCACCAATATTATGTAAGAGACAATATATCTTTCTGCTTTAGACATATATCTAATAGGATCTCTACTTTGCCAATAAGGAAATTCATCTTTATAAAATCTCCAATTTGCCACAATATGAAATTAATCTAATGTTATCTGTGTTGATAGAAACTTGTGTCCTATCTGATGAGAAATTGAAAAAAATGTGAGAACAAGAAGATAGGATAATCACTTTGAGGGGTTGCCTCCAATAATCAAACAAAATTGAGTAACCAATTATATTATATGTCTTTAAAGGTTACATAACATCGCTTTAAATATAAGGATACCTATTCAAGAGAAAAAATATCTAACAAACTATTCTAACATAAAATTAAATATACAATTATCTTTAAAAAAACAAAATAATGATAATTCTTTAAAGGAGTTATTCGAATATGTCTATTTGGAAATTGTATCAATTTTTACAATGGGAAGTCTTAACCATTAGATCATGTAATAACAATTTGACTGTTGTACTAAGACTCACTTCTTTCTTAGTAAAATTTAAAAAATAAAATTCTTTTCTGCTAAAATTTAGTGCATAATTTGTTTAAAATAATATATTTATCTAATAATTTTTTAATTAATTAAATAAAGTTAAATTTGGCAAATAAAATTCTAAAAATACTAGTTAAATTTGGTAATGAATGATAAATTATTATAATACTATTAGTATACATTTTAATTACTATTTTAAATTTTTTTTATTGATCAATTTTAACTTCAATGAAGGAGAGTCTTGACACAATAGTAAAGTTACTGTCAAGTGACCTAAAGGTCACGAGTTTAAGTCACAGAAATAACCTTTTGTAAAGAAGGGTAAGACTTACATCCTTCCCGAGATTGTTTGTGCAATCAACCTCTGGTCAATGTTGATCAAGTTGACTAAGCTCAAGTTGAGTTTCGATATTTGATCAATATGTCAGTTGATCGAGTGAGACGTTAAGTAAATCAAAGTTGACCGGATATATACTTGACAGTTGATAAATATGTTAAGTTGGTTGCGTAAAAAAGTCAAGTACGGTCACAACATGGAGTTGGTCAATATCTTTTATCAACACTTGTAGTAATTATAGTTCGTAGCTTGAGGTTGATGTTGCTCTAACTACAACAGTTGGGCATAGTACAGTCACAATAGAGAGGTAGCAAAGAGATGACGTAACAGAATGATCGAAGAATCTTGTTTAGAAGTGATGTCATAAGAGCTGGTCGAACCCTCTTTTATACTGCATTGGAGGGGCTCCAATGATCTAGGATGCCTCTATTTGAGCTAATCCGATTCGAGTTTGTTGCTGTTTATTAGCCTAGGGTCACCTCCAATCCTCTGAATGTGCCTCCAGTTCCATCCGAGTCATAATTAGTCTATAAAAATATCCTATTTTATTGATTTTAATTTCTATCAAGAGATTTTTTTTTAAAAAAAAAAATCTTTCTTTCTTTACAAGATTGGAATTGAGGTCTATATATTGAAAAAAAATTCTTTTCTTTGTCTTAAAGTCTAGAGTGTATATAAACACCTGTCTAATTGTATGAGGATTAATCTCTCTTTTATTAATAAAATTTCTTTTGTGGTAAATCTAATGATATTCTTTGTTTTTTTGGCGTTTTCTCCTCTTGAGCTTCTTCTCCAATTTCCCCTCTCGTTAGCCCATAGAATAATCGTTATCTTGCCCGGTGATAATTTTCTCTTTCAAATAGGTTTTCCCTTTTTATCTTTTAGAGCTTCAATTTCACCATTAGTCCAAACTAATCCTCTATATTTATTTGGAACAACATTTCCATTCTTGTGTTTCATTGAGCAAACTAATCCTCTATATTTACTTTGCTCATTGTTGAATGCTTTGAATTACTTCTTAAAGGTTGGAAATTCAATAACTCTCTCCTTTAAAATCCCCAAGAATTAGCATTGAAATCTTCTATAAAACCCTCTTTATAGTGTTGCTGTTGTGATTGAAAACTACCTAATAGTTGACTGTTAGATCCCATCAGTCGATCGCTCTATCTAAATCTGAATGTTGCACTTGCAGAACAATTCTTTCCAACTCAACTTTAACCACAATAGTCGATTGTTTATTACCATCAATCAATTGATGGCTAAAAAGTCAAGTCCTATAGTTTAGATATGTACTTTCTTCTCGATCAAAAACTGACATCAATTGACTTATATTCTACATCAATCGATTGATGATGATCAATTGAGTTGACCGACTGAGTTTCAGGCATTCTATTTGTTGCAACAGTATTATCAGTCGATTGTTCATACCCAGTAATCGATTGATATATAACAAGCCCTCTCAAACCCTGAACCTAGGGTTTAGGGGTCATCAGTAGATTGTTACTCCCTGACAATCGACTGATACTTCTATTTTAGTCTTGCTAAGGTTGAATTCTCGCATTACCTAGTATTCAATTGACTCAACATATTAGGACTTCCTTTACCTACTATCCAATTAATTTTGATCTGTTGGGGCTTCATTTCCCTAACATTTGGTTAATCTTGACTTGTTGAAATTTTATTGTTGACTAGCATCCGATCAATCTTGACCTACTTGGACTTCACAGTTGCTTAACATTCGATCAATTTTGACCTATTAGAACTTTCCATCTCATGTCTAACATCCAATCAACCTTAACTTTCTAAGACTTCTCCATGTCAAAGCATTTGATCCTGTCCGAGAGTCGAGGCGATGGATGTTGGGGACGTGACACTTCTGTTGACCGTTAGTGGACTTCTCGCCAGTGAAACCTGCAACCACACCAACGTCAGTGCCGAGCCAGGGAGGGGTTCCCCGGCGATGGCCTTCCAACGCTCAAGTCAACCACCGGCAATGTAGAAGAAACGAGGAAGCAAAATGGTAGGGTAACTGTAGCTACAGTAGAGATTATGCATACCTCCGTCGAAGCTTGTAGCCCTTTATATAGGGCTCCGGGGAAACACGTGCAGGCTCCTCGAGGCGTGCACGCTCCTCAACGCATATCCTGAAAAGACGTATCAGAAAAGTGTGTCTGACACTATACCACAACAATCCGAGCATATCTCTGACAAGACAATGGAAGCTTTCTTCGTACGATCCTCTGTTTGATCATGCCGTCAGCCACACCGTCTGTCGGTGGCACGGGCTCCCATAAGGATATGGACTGATTCATCTTTTGTCGGCTACAGGGCCAAGCGGAAGAGCCGCTCGGCCGATCCTCGTCCATTCGGATGGCTGTCTTTCCTGGGGCCGAGCGGGAGAGTCGCTCGACCATCCTTCCACTGCTCGCTTGGCTGTGACTCCACTCTGTTGGTTGAGATTTCAAGCAAGTCCGAGCGGATTGGCCGCTCGACCTCTGGATTTGCTGATACTTGGATCTTCTGAGCATCGGAAGCTCAGTACGTGATCTTGCTGTGCTAACATCTGCTTCATGTAGACTCGGTGATTCTTCCTCCCGATCGGGAAAGGGGGGTTGCCCAATCGGACGATAATACCGAAATGTTGACCAGCTTGACTTTGACCTCCACTCTGTCATTGACCATCCTACTGACCGACCCCTCCTCATAACCGGATCAACATCTAATATTCCTTAATTTATTTAGACTTCCCTCATTAACAAGTATCCGATCAACGTTAATCCACTTGGACTTCACATTTCATGTCAAGTCTCCGATTCTTCATAACTCATTTGAACTTTGTCGCTCATGCCAATTTTTTGTTAGAGTTCCGACTATCAAATATCTGGTTAAGCATAATCTACTTAAACTTTCAACAGCTAAATATTTAACTAGTAATGACCCATTTAAACTTCTCCACAGTCAAATATCCACATATCTATAGAGAGAAAGAGATTCCACATTGCCGGGTTGAGATGTTTAGGCATGGGAAGAGGAGACAAGATTGGCACGAATGGAAAAAAATGATTTTCAGGGTGCTTTTTTTTTCAAAAAAAAATAAATCAACATTAAAATAAAAGGCTTTAAGATTCACACATAAATCTTTCCAAGATTTGTGTAGGGAATGCCTTCACCCGATCATGAGTTTGATCTGTAAAAAGGAAGCCCCAGCTCTGAAGCAAAGTTTTGGTTCACCGGAGCTTTTATCGAGAACAAAGCAAACTGCTCCAATTCCCCCTTTATTCTCTGCGTTCCTTGCGCGCAATCTCCTCTGCATACTTATGCTATATAAAGCTCGTCATCCCTCAGGCAACTGCAACTCCACAGTCTCCCACCCTTTTGTTTCAGTTGTCTACTTGCGGAAATGGCGGGCTCGACGTCGACGGGGAAACCGCCTCTGCCGGGCTTGACTTCGCCGGCAACAGCGGCAATGCCGGGCTTGACCTCCGCGGCGAGATCGCCACTGGCCGGCTTGACGTCGCCGGCAACAGCGGGTTTGACCTCAACAGCGAGACTGCCACTGGCGGGCTTGACGTCGCTGGCAAAATCGGCAATGGCAGGCTTGACCTCCACGACGGCAGCGCCAGCAGCGACGTTGACGTCCGCGCCAGCACCGACGTTGACGTCCGCGCCAGCACCGACGTTGACGTCCGCGCCAGCCGCGACAACGGCGGTGGCGGTGCCACCGAAGCTGCAACTAATAAGGAGCGATCGCGGCGCCCACCTTTTCTCGTCCTCCGACGACAAGGCGGTGATGAAGCAGATCATCGCCACTCACTCCCCGGACGGGAGGGAGATCGATACGCGGTCGCTCTTGCGCCTGGTCGAGGACATTCTACAGAGAGCCACTCCGACCGTCGTTGTGGTAAAATCACTGAAAAATTTTATAGATTGCTAAATTTCTTCGTCTTGATGCCTCGCTCGTCTGAAACATCCTCAGACGCCTCAAACGCACCTGGAGCTACTGGACGACGGAGTGCACCACATTGACGTCGTCGGAATGCTGGAAGCGATAGCGTATACCATTCACAGGATTTCTTGCGAGGTAATCAATCGAGCCAGACATCAACAGCCTCTTCCATCTTTTCTTTGATTCGCATGCAGCTTTATGATCTTCACTGCGTGCCGCCAGATAACCTGCAAGTGCTCCGGCGGCGGGGACGCCCACGCGACGACGATGGTGCTGTTCAACTCTCTGAGCTCCTACACTTGGGACGCGAAGGTGGTAATTTCGATGGCAGCGTTCGCTGTCAGCTACGGCGAGTTCTGGCTCACCGCCCAGCTCCACACGGTCAACCCTCTGGCGAAGTCGGTGGCGTTGCTCAAGCAGCTTCCGGACATCCTGGAGAACACCGACGCGCTCAGGCCGCGGTTCGACGCCCTCAACAACCTCATCAAGGCCATGCTCGACGTGAC
Source organism: Zingiber officinale (assembly GCF_018446385.1). Classification (NCBI taxonomy): domain Eukaryota; kingdom Viridiplantae; phylum Streptophyta; class Magnoliopsida; order Zingiberales; family Zingiberaceae; genus Zingiber; species Zingiber officinale. Next base: position 114,374,908 of record NC_055989.1, read on the forward strand.
CAAGTGCATCATACAGTTCAAGGACCTCCCCTCAGACTACATCTCGCCGGAGATCCCCGACATGGCCATGGCCCTCACTCATATTCCCACCGCCGTCTACTGGATTATTAGAAGCGTCGTCGCCTGCGCTTCTCAGATGATCTCCCTTATCGGATTGGGCCACGAGTATCACGATTGCAACCCCCAATTCATACTCATTAGCTCTTCAATTTCTCTTCAATTCTTCTTTTTAAATGGCTCTGTTCTTTATGAAGGTACATTACTGCGACGACAGAGGCGTGGGAGCTCTCAAGTTTAGCCCACAAACTTAGAAATATCCATGAGCACTTCATGAAGCAGCTTGAATTACTATATCGATATATTGGTGAGATTGGGGTGGAAAAGAGAAGGTTTTACTGATCCAAATCTTCAAGTTCATCTTAAAATTCACACGATACGTTCGATGATAATTCAGGGGAGAAGAAACACGTGGAGGCGTTCCAAAATCTGGTGCGGCTCTTCGAGACGGTGCACATCGACAACATGAAGATCCTCAAGGCCTTGATCTCGTCCAAGGACGAGCTGCCGCTGTTTGACGGGGCGACGAAGAAGCGGGTGAGCGTGGAAGTGCTGCGGCGGAAGATCGTGATTCTGTTCATCTCCGATCTCGACATCTCGGCCGAGGAGCTCTTCGTGCTCATTCAGATCTACAGCGACACGCAGCAGGGGAAGAACGAGCGCAGCTACGAGGTGGTTTGGTTGCCGGTGACCGACCGACACTTCCCGTGGGACAGCTCGAAGGAGGAGACCTTCAACCGGATGGCGTCGACCATGCCGTGGTACTCGCTCCACCACCCGTCGCTGCTGGAGCCGGCGGTGCTGAGGTACTTAAGGGAGATATGGCACTTCGACAAGAGGCCGCTGATGGTGGTGCTGGACCCGCAGGGGAAGGTGGTTTGCCCCAACGCGCTGCACATGATGTGGATCTGGGGCAGCCTGGCCTTCCCCTTCACCAGCAACAGGGAGGAGGCGCTGTGGAAGAACGAGACGTGGCGCCTCGAGTTCTTGGTCGACGAAATCGACCCTGTTCTGCTAGGATGGGTAACAAAAATTCATCAATTCGATTCTATTCGATTCGATTGATCAATTCAAATTGATCCTGTTGTTCTGTGGGTGTAGATTCAAGAGGGGCGGCATGTGTGCTTGTACGGCGGGGAGGACATAGCGTGGATCCGGCAGTTCACGACGGCGATGAGGAAGGTGTCTCAGGAGGCGCGGGTGCCGCTGGAGATGGTGTACGTGGGGAAGAGCGGCTCCAAGGACCGGGTGAAGAGGGCGATCGCGGCGATCGAGAAGGAGAAGCTGAGCGGGTACTGGCAGGATCCGGTGATGGTGTGGTTCTTCTGGGTGCGACTGGAGAGCATGTGGCACTCCAAGATGCAGCAGGGGCAGACGGTGGAGCAGGACGAGATCATGCGAGAGGTGGTGACCATGCTGATGTTCGACGGCGGGGACGAAGGGTGGGCGGTGCTCAGCCGGGGGTCGCTGGAGATGGTGAAGGCGCAGGGGAGGAAGATGATGGACTGCCTGGCTCAGTTCGACAGTTGGAAGGGCAACGTGGAGACGGAGGGGTTGGTGCCGGCGATTAAAAACGCATTGATCCCGTTCAAGACTGCGGAGCACTGCAACCGGCTCATCCTGCCGGGGGACATCGGCCAGATCAAGGAGCAAGTGGTGTGCGCCGAATGCGGCCGCCCCATGGATAAGTTCGTCCTCTATCGCTGCTGCAACGACTGAGAACTGAACCAGCCATGCAGGGACAGGGCGGGCAGGCGTTAGCTCAATTTGATGCCGTTGGAATAATAACGAATATGCGTGTTCATTTTGGGGTGCAACATTAATTTCATGTTGTTCTGTTGTTGAAGTGTGCTTGATTGTTCTTTTAATTGCTTCTTCTTTTAATGAATGATGGAGTGAGGTTTAAGAAATTCCTGCTTTGTCTTTAATTTGCGACTATACCTTGGGTCCATTTTTTTAATAGATATTTTAACAATAATTCTCTTCTCGTATGTGAGTGTTTCATTCAATAAATATTTTGTTGTCCTCGTCCTTTGTTTGTATAGATTGATTTATACAAACGAATTAATTAGGATGAACGGGTTGAGTGAGTCAGTTAGGTCAAGGATGCTCATCAAGATCAATGGATTAGGAATGTAAGCCAAAAAAAAAAAAATCCCATATGGTAGTTTTAGCCAAACTATTAGATGGATAGACTCCAAAAACTTCATAAAATGCATTTAGCGTAGAAAATGAGTTGATTCTTGAATCTTCTTGAAAGTTATCCACTCAATTTAGCAATTTAACTCAAAATATCACATATGGTGTTGATGCCAGGAGTACCATCAGAATCAAACCTATCTTTTGATGTTACTAAAGGTTCAAAGTTAAATATTCTTGTGATCTAATTTTATTACTAAGTATACAAAATTGAAAAACTTGATAAATTCAAAGGACCTGATACAAGGTTGAAGTCTAGTCAGATGATTGAAAGAAAGTCTAATTTGGTCAGTGAGAACCATACAGCTGTCAGGAAGTCTAGTTGTGTCAAGAAAGACCAAACGACTGGCTAAAGTTCAAATTGTGCATCTGATAAGAAAACTTGGTGGATCAAGAGATTAGAGTTAAGTAAGCCTACAATTGATAAAATGGAGATAAATACTAGAGGAGAGAGATCCAGTGAGGACACGTTTTCCGTTGAAGAAACAATAGACGTTGGTCCGACTTAGGATTTTAGCGAAATTCAAAGTCAGAACTAGATAGTTTCAAGACTATCTAAATACTTATATTTTATATTATTATCTATTATGCTAACTCTATGATGCAGGAAATTAAAGTTGGAGTTAGGGCATTCCAGGTGCATGTAATGACCTAAATCCAACCACAACATTATTTGAGTTGGCACGCTCTGATTGGCCGAAGCAAGTCAGCTTCCCGGCACCCAAGAATAGATATAGCTTCGCCGAGGTGCATCCACGTTAGCGATTCAGGTGCCCGAGAGTGGTCTAGGCACCCAGAAGTTGATAAATTCAGCGATGAAGCTGGACCAGATAGGTTTCGGTAGAGTCGCCCGAAGGTGGTCAAGGCGCCTAGAAAATCCTATAAAAGAAGCTTCGACAAGCAGCATTAGGACATCATTCGCTATAACTTTTGTACTCATCCATTGCTCTAAAACTCGCTCTACGACACTGAAACGCTGTTCCGACGACCAAATCTCAAGCTTAATACATTCCTCAAATCGTCTGTATCATTTTTATTTACGTGTACTTTACTTTTAATTTATTTGTATTATCATCGAGCTTATAGTGAATTGTCCAACAAAATTACTCAATGAGCATGAGCCTTAGACTACCGATGACTGAATCTCAAGTTTACTACATTCCTCAAATTGCCTGTATCATTTTATTTGCATGTACTTTACTTTTAATTCATTTGTATTATTGATGCGGTGATGATGAGGGGCCCCACCCCACAGCCACGGTGAAGGTCAAACTCAAGGCGGTTAACGCTCAGATATCTACAGCCGATCGGGCAACCATGCCCCGACCGGAGGGAGAAGGTCCTGATTCACCGCCTCATTCGACATGGGGAGAAGTCAAACGACCGACACTCAGAGGAGCCGATGTGCAGAAGCTGAGCCGAGCGACTACCCCGCTTGGCCAAACAACATAGCTTGATATGGGTAGAGTTCAACTTCGACCAAGAGGCTACCCCGCTCGGCCTGGCAGCAAGTCTTGGCAGTGGCAAAGTGAACCTTCGGTCGAGTGGACACACACTGAGGAATAGCAAGGTTCTGGCCGACCGGACGGGACACCAGAGCGGTGAAATTCCAACCGAGTGGCCAACCCGCTCGATTTAGCAGTACACTCCCTCTGATATCTATCGACATCTTTTTAGGAGTTGGTGTCGTCGACGCGGGGCATGGGCAACCAAAAGATTGTACGGCGGAAGCTTCCACTGCCACTTCAGAGATATGCTCAGTCCATTAAGATACTTTACTGACAAGTCTTTTCAGGAAAAACTTGGGAAAAATGCTCACCTCGGGGATCGTGCACGCGCGCTACAAGAGCTCTATATAAAGGGGGGATCCAAGTATCGGCGGAGGTACGCGATACACACGATATTCACTATTTGTGCTACAGTCTCCTTATTGGTTCGCCTTCTACTTCATCGTCGGTGACTGACTTGAGCGTCGGAGGACCAATGCCGAGGACCCCTCCCTGGCTTGGCACTGACGTAGTTTGTATTGCAGGTCCGAGCAAAGTCTACAGGCGGTCAGCGGGAGCGCCACATCCCCGACTTTCCATCTCTTCGACTTTCAGACAGGATCATATTTGGCGACATCTGTGGGAACGTCACCTGCATCCGAGCCGAGAAGATGGAGGTCGCTGGACGACTCACCACCGTGATGCTCACCCAGGAAGAGCTCGACATGCTCGTCCAAGTCCAAGCAGCAAACATGATCGAGCAACAGCAACAACAGGCGTTAGCCAATCAGCTAGCGTCGCAACCTGCAACATCGACGGTCGGTAGACGAGCGGGGTAGGGCAGAATAGAAGGTCGATCGACACCTAGGGGGAAGTACCACCCGCGCCAATCCCCTTTCATCGTGCCTTATTCCAAACCCACTCAGAAATAGCCCAGGCAAATCAAGAGCAGGGATCGTCTTCGGATGATGCTCTCGTTCAGGATGCACGAAAAGGCAAGACACCCCGAAGCAACGCATCGCCCAAACGGATCAATCACAGTTCTCTGAGGAGATCTTATAAGACCCTCTGCCCAGACACTATACCCCGCTGGCGATCGGGATATACAACGGATCGACCGATCCAGATGATCATCTGGATAGGTTTGATAACGAAACCACACTGCACCAATACATAGATGGGGTAATGTGTCGAGTCTTCCTCACTACCCTCTCCGGATTGGCGCAGCGCTAGTTCCGAAGACTGTCGAACGGCTCAATATAAAGCTTCAAAGACTTCCGAGCCGCGTTCCAGCACAATTTCGCCAGCAGCCGACGCTATCAGAAAATAAGTGTTAGCCTCTTTGCCCTAAAGCAAGGACCCAAGGAAGAGCTCCAAGCGTACATACTGTGTTTCAATCAAGTAGCCATGAACTTCCCCTCGGTCTCATCCGAGATGATGATGAACGCCTTCACTCAAGGGCTCGTCAAGGGAGATTTCTTCCGATCACTCATCAGGAAGTCGCCTAAGGACTTCGACCACCTGCTCAAGAAGGCCAACAAATATATAAATATGGAAGAAACCCAAGTGGCCAGAAGGAAAGAGGCATCAATCGAACCCTTGGCGTCGACCGAGTACCAACCCTCAAGCAGCCATCGAGGGCCAAGGGCCGAAGGAGTGTGGCCGCACCAAGAGACCAGGATACATGTCGTGCAGCATGTGGCTTCCAGTCGGCAGAAGGTAGCAAAAGGCAGGTGTGGACGCCGATGTTATGTTCTTTCCACCAGTCAGTGATGTTGGTGCGGTTAGCACTAACGGTCTAACTCAGGTTTTGATAAATGACAAATCAGGTTAAGTTAGTTGTGTCGTGATCTAACACTCTGATCGAGTGTGCAGGCTAAGTCCATACAGGTCGACGGGCTGACCGGATGTCTGGCACGAAGTCCAAGCGGGTCGACGGGCTGACCGGACGCTTGGCGAGAAGTCCAGCTAGGTCGACGGACTGACCGGATAGCTGGCGAGAAGTCCAGACGGGTTAAAGGGTTGATCGGACATCTGGCAGGTAAGTAAAGGTAAGTCACTGGAAAGGAGTGACTGTGAGGACGCGTTCCCGGGAAGGGAACATTAGGCGTCGATCTGGCTTAGATCCATTTCGGATATCTAAGTCGAGATCGTGACTAGATTCCAGTCTCGGAAAGACGGAATCTAAGTCATACTTCTTATACTGAACTCATAAACTGTGCTAACACTTTATTTTGCAGGATCTATTTGTCTCGGACTAACCTTGTTTTGCAGGAAAGTTGTTCGCTGGAAAAAGGTGGTCCGGGCGCTCGGAGGGGATCCGGGCACCCAGAGGTCCGGGCGCCCGGGAGACACCTGGGTACCCTGGAGGCAAAAATTATCCTGATCGCGCGTCGCCACTTGGAGCTCGTTGGTTGGACTTGCCACGTCTCACCAGAGCGCCCGGCAGGGATCCAGGGCGCCCCGAGCTTCATATAAAAGATGGGGCGGAGGCAGAGCTGAAGACACAACTATCAACTAAGAACTCTCAGATTGCTTGCTCTGCTGCTCTACGCTCCATTGACGCTAACAAAGCTCCGACAACTCGCTCCTGTTCTTTTAATTTCCTCCTTTGTCGGTATAGCTTTGTTTTATTTTCATTAGCACTTTTGTACTTAACTTACTGTAATCAAATATTGGAACTACTAGTGGATTGCCTAACGAAAGCACTCGACGAGTGCGGGCCTTAGAGTAGGAGTCGACACAGGCTCCGAACCAAGTAAAACCGACTTGTGTTAGCCTTGCCTTGCTTTCTTACTTTGTCTTTACTCTACTTCCGCTGTGCGCTTAACTCTTTTCGAACGAAAGTTTTTATCGATATTAACCCCTCTCTATCGAACGCTTACGGTCTAACATGTGACCCACAACACACATGATTGTCGCGATTTGACACCAATCGTCAGCCAACCGGCTCCAAGAGGATACCGTTGCTGGTCTCCTTCTCCTGATCGACGACAAAGACATCGATCTACTGGGCAACAGGAGGACGAAAGAAGGGCACCCGAGCGGCACCATCAATATCAACGGAGGGATGACACGGATCCCTCCCGAGTCCCGACCGAGCGAAATAGACCCTCCGCTTGGGAAGAAGAAAACAGAAGCAACGCATCCCGAGGAGAAATAGGCATAATCGCCGAAGGGCCGACCGGCGGCGACTCCAACAGAGCCAGGAAGTCGTACGCTCGGCGATTGGAGATCCACGCAGTGGGATGCAGCAAGGAGAAGGCCGAAGGGCCCAAGATCAGCTTCGGCCCCAACGACTTGGAGGGAGTGGAGATCCCTCACAACGACGCGTTGATCATTGTGGTGATAATCACTAATTATACTATTAATTAAACTTTTGTTGATATAGGGAGTTCGGTGAATATCATCCTCAAGAAGGCGTTCGATCAATTACAAATTGATCGGAATAAGTTGCTGCCCATGATGACCCCTCTACGGTTTCACGGGCAACGAGGTGCTGCTGCTCGGACAAGCCCAACTAGCCATCTCGCTCGGGGAAGAACCAGAACCACGAATTCCATCATGGTGGACACACTATTGGCCTACAATGTCAGCTTGGGTCGACCGGCCCTCAACGAGTTCTAAGCGGTAGAATCTACTTACTGCCAAAAAATCAATTTCTCGGTCGACAATCGGGTGGGTGAGGTCAAAGGCGATCAGCTGGCCACTCGGCGATACTACGTCGAGATGGTCAAATCTGAGGCGAGGAGCACTCGGAAGAATCCACGCTTGGAGGTGAACTCAATCACTGAAAAGCCTCCTGCATTGGTGTACAAAGAAAAGGATGAGGTTCAGATTCACCCAAGTCGAACAAAAACAAAAAAGGGCAGATTGTTGGCGTGGGGAGCATCCGACGATCGAACCTGAGTTTTGATAATGGAAAAGGATTCAAAGTTAAGGTTATTTGTTATTTAACAAATTTAAATGAGATTGCAGAAAAGTCCTAAGGGTTCTTAGGTAAAAGCCCTAGCTGCTGTTAGGTAGGTGGAAAACTCTAGGGGGTGGTAACCCTAGGCGGAAAGTCTTGGCAGGTCAAAGGCTTGGGCAAAAATCTTAGAGTTGAGGACTCTAGGTTGAAATCCTGGTGTCACGAACCGAGTGAAAGTCTGGACGGGTCGTGGAGCGGACGCCCAACATGAAGACCGAAAGCTTCGGACATTGAGCAAAAGTCCAGTGGGTCTGGAGGATCAATTTGGCAACAGGTAAACTCTCCTTAGAGGAGTAGGTGAGGACGCGTTCCCCGAAAAGGGAACAGTAGGCGTCAATTCGACCTAAAGTTTTGACGAAACTCAAAGTCAGAACTAGACAGTTAGAGGCTGTCAAACTTCAGTTTATATATACTATTTTATGCCTGGACTAACTTTATTTTGTAGAAAATAAGAGGCTGGAAAAAGCTGGTCCGGGCGCTTGGAACTGGTCCGAGAGCCCTGAGCTGGTCCGGGCGCCCGAAGTCGGTCCAGGTGTCCGGAATCCAAAAGTTATCACCAAGCTGATGTGGCATACGCGGAGTGGCTGAGCCACGTGGTCCAGGCGTCCGGAGGGGTTCCGGGCGCCCGGAATAGCCTATAAAAGCAGCTTTGACCAAGAGCTTCAAAACAACACAACGAACGACTTCCGCTTCTTCAAGCTGCTCAAAAGACGATCCAACAAAGCCGTAACTCGACTCTGACGACCAGAAGCTTTAAATTCTATGTTCTTAATTGTCGGTATAATTTTCATTATTGCATTTAATCAATGTATTTGTAAATCTCCAAATTTATAATGATTGCCCACCGAAAGCACTCTTACATGCGGGTCTTGGAATAGGAGTCGACACAGGCTCCGAACGAAGTAAAATCTTGGTGTTTGTATTGTGTCTTTTTATTTTTACTGCGTCTTTACTTAAAGTTTTACGAAACAAATTAAATAGCCACGAGCACTATTCACTCCTGCTCTAATGCTTTTCGATCCTACAAACATAAGCATAATATTGACGTAAACATAAACATAGCTTGAACATATCTGCATGCACACTTATAAATGTATCATGGTGATGGCTTGGTTGCACATAGCAGTACCGTAATATAAGTCATTGATCAGACAACTACCCTAGCTAGGTTGGCGGGGACCACTCCTTGGAACGAATCTCCTACCCATGCATGATTTTGGCACGCTCCCTGGACTTAGGTCCCCGGTTCATCCCACCGTCCCAATTCATGAGGGTTCTTTGGCAAGCTCCCCGGGCTTAGATCCCCGGTTCATAACTTACCCATAATAAGATTTGGCAAGTTTCCTAGGCTTAGGTCCCCAGTTCATAACTTAACCCATAATAAGATTTGGTAAGCTTCCCAGGCTTAGGTCCTCAGTTCATAATTTAACCCATAATAAGATTTGGCAAGCTCCCCAAGGTTAGGTCCTCGGTTCATAACTTAACCTATAATAAGATTTGATACGCTTCCTAGGCTTAGGACTTCATTCCATAAACATAGATATAAGTATAAACACAAGTATAATCACGATCACTACATAGGCATAAATATAAGTATATACATAAAAATAACATAACCCTTACATAGTCATACGCTCACACATACATATATAAGCATGATTACTACATAAGCATGAAATGCAATTATTAATAGGTGCATCACCGTATGTGGGTTCATTTCATGAGCATTCAAGGTTACCAAAATGAAAAGCAAAGAATAACAACATGAACTTACCTAACCTAGAGATCCAAAATCTAGATGTAACTATTAAAGTCCACTAAATTGTCATGGTGTTAGGAGCACGAGTAACTCAAACATTCATACTAAATTTCGAAAGTTACAAGTTCTAGGAGTTAGCATGGTATTGACTTCCAAATAACCAAGGAGCATAGGAATCTATAAAATCTAAACCTTACAAATCTAAAGAAGCTAACATAGTATCATTTCCTCAACACATACATACAAACCAAAACTGAAACTCATTTAGGATACCTAAACATACTTGAACATGAGGAACTAAAATAAACATGATATGAGAAAGACATGAAGAAATCATAGAGCAACATCATGATGAATATGGACCCCAGAAAACTACTCTTTTCATGTCTGAAACTTGCAAGGCCAATAACATAATTTGAGCACGCATAGTTCTCTAGTTTCTAAGAGTAAACCAATAGTAAAACATGAAGCGACTTGTAGTGCATCATCATGACAACTAAACCTCTATAACATAATTTAAACCAAGCCTTAAAGAATCTAAAACTTGGAAATTCTACTCTATAAATTGAGCATGCAAATTTCTCTAACTTTTAAGGGTAAACATGAAGCAACTTGTAGTGCAACATCGTGATAACTATATAACTTCTAAAATAGAATTTTAGGACTACCCCTATGAATCCGAAACCTACAAGTTCTAAATTTAATGGGAATATAAATAATTCTCTAGCTTCCATGTAGAGGTGAGGAAGGAACCTAAATCATGCTATCATCTTCTTAAAAACACCAAAAGGACATAGGATTCCATAAACATCCGAAAATCTATTAGAATCATAAATAATTTTCTAATTTCCAAATCGAGATGAAGAAGGAACCTAAACCATGGCATCAACTTCTTAAAATAAAAAAGAACATAGAAATCTATAGAATTTGAAATCTTCCATTTATACAAACCTTTAAAAACATAAGAAGAGAACTTAAACTAGAGCATCATACCTCAACCCATGTTACCCGAAGTCACAAACCATAGAAACCAACTAAAGCATTACAAGTTAGGGAACATGCCTTAAGTATTTATCCTCCATAAATTTTTATAAGTCTAATATTTTTTTTATCCCCGCCGACTTTTCTTCCAACGCTGTGTCATCTTCTCGGCCAATACCTCTTTCCAATTTTCTCTCCCCCGGTGCAAAAATTCATCCAAAACCCTCTATTAATAAAAATCTCAAAATCCTCTATTAATAGTATTATACCCTTTTTGGTAATTTTATTAATAAAAATATCTTCTAATACCAAACACATCAATATCTTTAAGTTGATTGTAATAAGTTCACCCAAACACTTTAACAACTTATTTTTAAAATAAGATCTAACAACTTATAAGCTCCTAAAACAACTTATAAGCTATTTTTAATAAGTTTAGCCAAACACCCTCTAAGTCATTAATTTGATATTGAATCAAATTATATATTTTCATATACTACGTTCATATATATATATATGAGTTGTGATATGTTACGCAGTGCTGCAGTGCGCATCACGCAACATAGCAACATTCTTTTTTTTAATTATTATTTTTTAACATTTTAAATTTAAAAAATTCAACATTTTCTTATATAAAATATTAATACATAAATATATCCCCTAAGCACATTATAATACTCCGTAAATACTTAAATTTATTTCATTTTTAATTTTTCTTTTAACTAAACACTATAACTCAATTGGGAAGCTTGAACCTAGAGGTAAAATCTTAAAAAAGAAAATTAATTTAAAAATTATAACCCAATTAAGAAATCTGAATCCTAAAAATAAAATCTTTTAAAAAAATTTAATTATTTTTTTAATTCAAAATTAAAAAAAGCAAAGAAATTTTGATTTTTTTTAAAAAAAATATTTCTTTATATAAATCCCTAATACGTTAAGATATCCCCTTAACACATTATAATACTCTGTAAATACTTAAATTTATTTTATTTTTAATTTTTCTTTTAACTAAATACTATAATCCAATTGGAAAGCCTGAACCCTAAGATAAAATCTTAAAAAGAAAATTAACTAAAAAATTATAACTCAATTAGGAAGTCTGAACCCTACAAATAAAATCTTAAAAAATATTTTTTAATTATTTTTTAATTCAAAATTTAAAAAATAAAAAAATAAAGAAATCTGATATACTACGTGACGCGCACAGTCACGCAGTATATCATAATCGATATATATATATATATATTATGAGAATATATTTAATTCATATTATAGTTTCTTAATAACTAGTTATTAATTTGATATTGAATTAAATTATATACTTCCATATATATATATATATATATATAATCGAGTTTATATTATATATATTATTTATACTTCCTTTCTATATACATTACATGTTACATAAAATATTAGTCTTGTATTTTTTTATTCTTGTTTAATTATATATTTTATATTATATATAATATATCCTATTATTTTCTTAATTTGATTCATCTAAATTCCATAATTATAGGTTAACTTAATTAATCCTAACTAAATTCATCTATTTAAATTTATAAATTCTTAATTAAAATGAATTCTAATTAAATTATAATTAATCAAATAAATATCCTTAATTAAATAACTTTAAAATCTAATTAAATTACAAATAATCCAATAAATCTCCTTAATTAAATAAATCTAATTTCTAATTAAATGATAATTTAATCTAATAAATCCCCTTAATTAAGTGGTTTCGGACACTACTAAAGGTATGCAGGGTCATATAAAAAGAAAGGTCATCTTCCTTAGCCAGGTACGCACACATATATGCACTCATTTTCAACAGTTCTTTTTTCCATCGTACACTGTTCTTCCAGGAAAAAAGGACTTGACTTAAGTGTCCGAGGGTCTGCGCCGAGGACTTTTTTCCTAGTTTCTGATTTCTAACGCTCCGTGTGTTTATCTGAGTGTGTGCAGAGTCTGAGTACCACTAGTTTTCTACTACAACTTTATGAGGTTCCATGTGGGGGTTTACCTTTCCGACAGGCATACACAGGGTGCGTCAAAATCACCTCTCCATCAACGTTAACGCGATTTCTATCTACCTTTATCTGATTCAGATTCCAAATAGGATCGTGCGCTAAGTAAAATTTAAACTCTTATTATCTAAGAGCATTTTTCCATCGCAATATAGCTAAGGGGCGTATTCTATTTATCATAGTTGTGGCAAAAAGCGAATACGCTCGCCCTCAGCGCCCCCGCCAACTCATCCCAAGGTCAATATGGAGGAGGTAAATCACGGACGGGGCTACTAGCCTTTGGAATAGTGATTAGCACATAAGGAAGGTATTTACCTCGGCTTTGCCTAGATTCGAACCCCAGACCTCATTGTAGCAACACCTCATGCGCTAACCACTAGACCCCTCCGAGGGGACATATTCTATCTATCATAGTGGCAAAAAGGCGATTCTCTTGCCCCCAGCGCCCCCACCAACCCATCCTTAGGTCAACACGGAGGAGGTAAATCACGGGTGACTACTAACCATTAGTGCAAATGATCAAGATATAGAGGAGATTATGCTCGATCACACTGAATTTTGATCCTAAGACCTTATGTGTTTCATAGTCAAGTGAATAATTGAATCAAATATACGGTTGACTTTTGGCATGCTGCTCACGACAAAATTATTCTTTTCTAACTTGAGTCGATTGGATGAAAATTCCATGGAACAAAAGTTGTTTCAATCAACCATAATGGTAGTAAGGCTTTATCTTCACAATATAAGATCTGTGGATAAAGGATTTGACTAGACTGAGAGCGTTTGGAATCAACCGAAATTGTATTAATGGTGAAAATGTCACAAGGTTATCCAAGTGAGTCGACTGCTAGTTGATTGAATCAACTAAAGACCCGATTTTCTAAAGACACAATTGTGAAGTTACCAGTTGAGTCGATTCGAATAAAGATGATGGATCCAGTTAATTTAAGATATATTTCTGCAATAAAGGTCAACTAATTAACAACAATTTCATTAGAATTAGAGTAATTCAAAAACATCAAAAAAATAGATGTTCAAAGAGTCCCCACACGCCAAGTGGAGAAGGCAATTGCTGCAGTGAGCTCTTGCTTGCGCTCTTCCTCGTGCTTTCGATCATCTTGAACCACTGGCTCTCAGGGTCGCACTTGTCCTCTTGGCTCAAGCATTTGCAAGGATTCGTGACAATCCTGTTGCTCTCAGGCTCGACATCCAAGCACAGGCTCGTATTCTCACTCACCTTCTTGGATGAAATGTGCATCTTCGAGTCTGATACGAACTCCCATTTCGACTGCGAGTCGCTGCATATGATTCCGAGTGTGGCTGGCTTCCCAATGCCATCAGCCTTGAGACATAGGAGTTTATCCTTCAAGGCCAGGGTCTGCTGCTCCGTGTAGCTCCAAGCTTCTGACTCTGTGCATGGCCCTAACTCAAGTGGCTGAAACAGAGTGGATTTTCTCAGAACACAGAGCCCTGTTGCCGGATGGAAGAGTATGGTATATGGAGAAACGTCTGAGAGACCTGGCCCTGCACCAGCCAGTTTTTTGAAGGTAAAGATCATGCATTTGGTGTATATGTATATATTCATTCCTACATGCATACCTCGGAAGGGAGATTGAATCGCTTGGATTCTTTCCAACATGTATGTGTTCCTGGTCCTGCACCAGTCCCAGGCCAGCATCCCATAAGTCTCATCTAGGCCAAGGACACCCTGCCTGATGTAGTAGCTTCCTTGTAAGGTCCAAAACGCCCAGTCCAAGTCGAGCTCAGCTGCAACGCTCATCATGCAGCCGAGGTATCGGTTGTCGTTTGTATTCGTGCCTCTTTGGTCCAGACCAAACTCACTCAGGAACAATGGCCACCCTTGCTCGAGCAAGAAGCCGGCTCTTCGCATCACACTCGCCGCCACTGACCCACACACTCGGTTCGGGTTGCCATTAGCCCAAGCCTGGCCGTCCGAGAAGGCGTACCAGTGCACCTCGAAGATCAGCTTTCCCTTGAAGCTCAACTCGACTTGCTTCTTTGCTAAATGGCTCAAGTCGTTGTCAAAGCTCAGACCTGAAAGTATGACAAGAACATCTGGGTTCGCCGAGTGCACTGCCTCGGCACCATTTTGCATGTACCTGATGCACGTACAGTCTGTGACAATTGAAATAAAAAAATGCCCTTTTAATTTTTGCAGTTACCTGTACCAGTCGGCAACGTTCTGTCTTGGCCCTCTCAGCTCATTTCTGAGGCTCATGCCGACCACGTTGGTTGAGTTCTTGAACAAAGTAGCCATTTTCGTCAGCCCACTGATCCACACATCAGGGTTGAAGTATTTGTCACCGAAGAAGCCATTGCCATCGAAGTTGCTGCAACACCACCCAGGTTTGCTTATGTGATTGTCCAGAATCACCATGATATTGTTATCGCCGAGGTTGGACACCACTGCCTGATATTGCAGATGGAAGGTCGTTAATGGCCATTTCCTAGCTCCTCGTCAAGTCACGTACGTGCACAGAGAAGTCTGACCTGGAATGCCTGGATGAGGGAGAGATCCACAAGATCCGGGTTGTTCACTTGGACGGCGGCGACGGACTCGGCGAGGCCAAGCGCCTGGAGTGACTGACGGACGGTGAGCTTGCCCAAGGTGTCGTTGGTGACCAAGAAGAGCGGCCAAGTGAGCCTGACGCAGTTGAAGCCCGAGGCGGCCACCCTCTTAGAAATGGCATCGAGTGGCTGCTTCCCCATGCCCTCCGCCACTGCGGGCTCCAGGTGGGAGACCCAGTTGATGCAAGACAGCTTCACTCTCCGGCCGGCCTCGTCGACGATCCACCGGGAGCTCGTTGACAGCGGCAAGGCCGACGAGCAGCCGACCAGGATCAAACAGGATGCGCAGAGAAGGAAGCGCATCATTATTTCTGTTTGGATTTAGAACCTATCGCTTCTTCCTGATCTGGACGACGTACGAGATTTATACTGCGTTGCTGCATTGTGCTTAAAGTATCGATCAGTGGGATTGTCGCTTTGCTCCTACTTCACATCTGCCGTGGGGGAGGGGACAAGGCCATCATGTTAATGAATTGTTATAAACCGTCACGTTCCTGTTTTTTTGTTCATGATCTCAGGCATAACGTTTGCACAATGTTCAGGATCTCGTTTTGAGTGACTGCACGTTGTAATTGAATAGAACTGGAATCTTTAATTGCTATAAAATTATAACATATATTACAACTGGTTTATTAGCTATCATGGATCTAGGTTTAAATGAGGATGAGATTTTGCTCTGCATTAAAGAAGAAGAGCAGCACATGCCCAAAGACTTAAAGGGATGCATGAGCTTTGCTAATGCACACTTATGGATCTTGCTCATTGTTCAGTATCTTGACTGCAAATTGTAATTGAATAGACAAACAGTTCATTGAGTAAATTATAATATATTACTGATGGTTTATTAACTGTCCTAGATCTAGCTTTGTTTTTTTTTTAAAAAAAAAATAGTTAATACCAGATATTTAATTAATTTACACCGATTAACTTTGAGAGTGAATGGTTCAATTCCACTAAAGTTTTTCATCGAAAAGCGCTCGTAGCAAATGTTCTATCAATCAATATTCTTAGGTCAACCGTCTATTAAGAAAAATTTATCCATTAATTTATTGAAATTGAAACTCAATCATTAAGTACTTGAGAAATTAAGAAGATGCTCTACTATTGCCCTGAGGCATCTAGCCATAGTTTTGATAGTGGCCATGGGTAGAGAAAGTCATGTTAGATGGAGTTCCAATGAGATTGGATTGGGTCATAATACAGAGGTAAATGTTCCCTAGACACAATAGCAAACCTAAGCAGTGGATTCTGGCTACATCAATAAGCAAGTAAGGTGTTTGGTAGCCTAAGCACCACGGGGTCGACTACTTGGGCATTCGCCAGCCCAAGCACCTGGCTCACTTCATAACTTAGATGAGTCAGTTGTTCAAGCAACTCTACTGTCTCGGTGGCCTAAATATCCCATGTGATGGATATTGGTGCTGGAATCATCATTTTGAATCTAAATTGTGATGTATGACTAAGGTTAAAATTAGTTTTGTTGACAAAATGATGTTGAGCATACAGATATAGATTGGGAACCCGACATTGACTAAAGTCTTAGTGGGACAAGACAACTGAAATCTTGATTGAAAATCAGGCAAAAACTAAGTCCTAAATTAGGTACTAAGAGTCTTGGTTGGGAACTAAGCATGTAAATCCTAGTTAAGAGCTAGACAAATCAAGTCCAAATAGAATCAGGAGTTGAAGTCTTGACAAGCAAGTCCAAATATAGTTAGCTGAGAGTTGAATCTTAGCAACTCACACAAGATAAGGAACTGAACATCTAGTTAAGGTAAGTGCGAGTAATTTTAAATTTTATAGCATACTACATGTAACCAATGTAGGGAAGTAATTTTTTATGGTTTCAGGCGATCAAAAGAGAGTTTGGATGACTAGCTGACGATAACTCTGAGTAACAGAGTCAGGATGTACCAGATGACTGGAGCAAGGAGAGAGGCAATCGCAGCTTCTAGGTGATCAAATAGCTTCTAAGCGACTGGTAGTGACAAGATCCAGCGATATGAGTGAGTTGGTCAAGATGAAATTTAACCAAACTCCAGTTGACCGAAAGGTGTCCAATTGAATGAAAATCGTGGATGACATTATCTACCGGATATAATTCACAGCCATTTCAGCAACTTCCAGGCCAATGGAGTGTTTCTAGTCGACCAGATACTTGCGACGTTAGCATTGACTAGAGATTTATAAAAAGGAGCTCAGGCAAAGGTCTCATATAAACATTCTCAATCTCGTTACTGTGCTCGTGTTGTTCTCCTCAATACTCTTTATGGCATGCTGCGACTCTGAGCTCAACTTTGTTCGGCAACACTAAGCTGGTAAGCCTTGCATTTCTTGTTTTCGTACAATTGCTTTAATATTTTGTGCTACAATAATATTTACATTCTTTTTCTTAAAGGTTTCTCCACAGAATCAATTTTTATAAGTTATTGTGTGTGTCAATCTTTACTCAAGTCTTGCATCCTCTGCCTAATCAAAATCTAACTAAGTCTTGCATGTTTTGTCTAATCAAAATATAATTAAGTCTTGCACGCTTTGTCTAATTAAAATCTAACTAAATTTCGAATGCTTACATTGTCTTACTTGTAGAATTGGTATTCATAGTTTACTTGTTCAAATTTGTGCCAAGTCATTTTCCTTTTTATTTTTGTTGTGCTATTCTATGTGCTTTTAAATTCAAGTTTATTTATCTCGTAAAATTCGTAATGCTATTCACCCCCTCCCCTCTAACATCGAGTTTGACCCTACAATTTGGTATCAAAGCAGGTTGAGCTAATAGTAGGTTAGGAAAGCTTGGTTAGGTGCATGTCAAGGATGGGTAAGGTGTACCCTATATGGTGCATCTAGTGTGGGTGCAATCGACTTAGTTTTGATCGGGTAAGATCATAGGTTTTGATGTGTATGTCAAAGAGTTTAAGTTAGATTTCATATTAGTTTGATATGTGTTTGAGTCATGCAGGACTTGGTAAAACACACATGAGGAGCTCATGCTATGGCTTGGGTCCTTGAGATCGATGAAGGATGGTGCATCCGAGAGACCACCGGACGAGGAGCAACGGAGTGGAGCCGAGGGAAGCGAACTTCAAGACAAAGCGAAAGATGCATGGAGAGGAGCCACGGGCTCGAGTGCATCTAAGGGATGAAGGCCTAGGAAGACGGCTTCAAGGTGACTCCGGAGAGGATGAGTGTGAGTGTGAGTGTGTAATCGGGACCAGTCGTCAACTGATGAAAGTGACAGTCAACTAGTCCAGTTGACTCAGCAGTCTACTAGGAGCGAATAGAAATGTTCTGTTTGCTCAGCCAATAGCGACTAGTCGACTGGTAAGTGACTGTTAGTGACTGTTGACAAAATCCCTGTTTCTACGAAGTAGCCGTTGGCTACATTCAACGGTAGCACCAATCAACTGATGGATTTGCCAATCGACTGGTATGTAGGAAATGAGTTGATGAGTGATCAACTCTTTCCTCTCTATATATAGGGAGATTTGGGCATTGAAGGAGACCACTGATATTAGTGAAATATGCCTAGTCTTTGCCTCCAAGATTCCAAAGCCTACACTCTTCTTCCCACACCTAATTCTCAATCTTGTAAAGAAGAAGAGTTTCTTTGTGAGAGGTTTTTGCTCCACCGAGAAGAAGCTCATTTAGCTGGAGATTACCGGGAACTAATCCACTGAAGGATTTAGGGTTTGTCCACCTCAAGGACAAGTCGTGGAACAGGAGCAAGCAATCTCTGAACCACGTAAAAAGAAATGTGTTAGAGTTTGTATTCTTATTTGATTCATTGTCTTAGTATTTGCATTTCCACTTGTGCAACTAACGACTTATAGAGAAGCAAAATATTTGGGGTGACCTAGCTATTCAACACTCTTCTAGCCGGCCACTAATCGTCGGCATCTAGTTGAGTGGAACTAGTTGAAGCTAACTCACCTCATTCTAAACCAGTTAGACCAAGAGATTATAATAAAATTAGTTTGACTTTTGATTCTTAAGTTAGTTTTGTCTTATGAAGTGATCGTTATTCTGATCAAGAAGATTTTAAGCATCTTGAGTCGGATTAAACCAAATAAACTAACAATTAACTTAATCTGAGCCTAGCTCAAGCCAAATCCAAACCCTAATTACAAAAAGACTAAACCCAAACAAAACCATAACCTTGACCCCGACCTTAAACACAACTTAAATATTTTTTTTGTGTGCAATTTCTTTTGTGCTACTAACCTAAGATTTGTAAGAATCTAGAAAATGTCTTTGCTGGAAAGATTCAGCATAACCCATTATCTTCTCTTCGATGACAACAATTTTGCTTATTAGAAGGAAAGATGGAATACTATCTCATGAATGAGATAGAGAATTGGATGATAAGTAAGGTGGGATTTGAACTACCTACAAATACAGATGGAAAGCAAATTGACCTAAGTAACTAGACAAGTGACACAAAGAGAAAGGTTCAAGACAATGTCAGGGCCACAACCACATTACAGTGAGGTTTAACTTAGGAACAATTGAGTAAGTTTGGACCCTTTAGTAGCGCCAAACAACTCTAGGAAAAGCTATTTGAGTTGCACGAAGGTTCAACTTACTCACAAATCGCAAAGAAGGACTTGCTACTAAGTTAGCTCCAAAACATCCAAATGATGGAAGGTGAGTTAGTAAGTAGCTTCATGGTCGTTTCAAGGAAATCCTGAATAGTATCCATGCTATCAATGAATAAGTCAATAATTGCTACTTGATAAGGTACACACTTAAGGCATTTACAAAGGACTACCTTGTGGACAATCAAGGTCGATGCTTACATAGTATCTAAGTATCTTTCAGTTATTAAATTAGATGAATTCTTTTATGATTTTGAACTCTATAAACAAATTAATCTTGATCAAAAATAGAAGGAGATAGCTTTGATTGTAAAAAAATTAAGTCAAGATCCAAATCACAGGAGGAAACCGAGTTCGATTCATCGATTGATGAAGATGATCTATCTTCAGAAGTCACTCAGCTGGTCAAATGGATGATCTAACATAAGAAATTTTCTCAAAGTTTCATAAAGAAGGGCATCTTGAAGAAAGACCTTACAAATGTTTGGTGCTTCAAATGAAATAAGCACTTCAAAGTTGACTGCCCACTTCCAAAAGAAGGAACCTGACAAGAAGAAGAAGAAAAAAGTTCTAAAAGCATCTGATCTGATTCTTCTTTCAAATCTAAGTGAGGCTTAGATCAAGTCAACTTCTAGCATTGGTGGCAACCAAGGAGGCATCAAAATTCAAGTCCGAGTTTGACTACAACTCAGCCTCAATGTCAAGTTAAATCAATGACTTAGACGAGTCAGCTGATGAACTAACAAATCTAATTACTGAAAAACTTTATCTTACTATTTCCTTCTTAACTAGAACCTTAGCTAAGTACAAGTCACAAGTTAAGTCTTTACTTGAGATGTCAAAGACCTTAAGAAAAGGACCAATTTTGACTTAACAACTAGGGCAGTTTGGGTTGGTACCTCAACTCAAGAGTCAAAACTTGAGTAAGAGAATAGTAACTTAAAAAACCAAGTTGTTGAGTTAAAAGCAATGTTGAGCAAGTTCACATCAGGGTCCAAGTACCTATCAAATATGGTTTTAAGATGCCCAAGGACATGAATGGAGAAGAACTAAAGGAGCACCAAATGGGTGAAGGGAGGATTTCAATGCAAATGGTAAGGTTGAGTACGATTTTCTAAGTGTATTACCCTTGTAGGAGTTGAATATAATTGGTAAGTACAGTTCGACAAAAGAACTCTGGAAAAAACTCCTAGAGCTTCACGAAGGAATCTGAAAAGTAAAATTGGCAAAGAGAGATCTACTGAGAAACCAACTTAGCAATCTCTGATTAGAAAAGAGGTTGGGAAAAGGTGGCTCAACTACGTGCTAAAATAAAAGAGATCCACATTGGCCTTAACAATCTCGAGGAAACAATGTCTAATAGAGACATGTTGAGGTATGCACTAAATTCATTCCCATGGACACAAGAGTGGATGTTAATGGTTGCTTCTACTACATTTCAAAGAACCTTGAGGTAAGTAGTTTAAATGATTTATTTTCTACCATGGAATTACAT
Source organism: Zingiber officinale (assembly GCF_018446385.1). NCBI lineage: Eukaryota > Viridiplantae > Streptophyta > Magnoliopsida > Zingiberales > Zingiberaceae > Zingiber > Zingiber officinale. The sequence continues at coordinate 114,396,070 of NC_055989.1, forward strand.
GAATCTAGACGTACAAATATAATATAAACAGAAAAGATGAACCATAACATAGCTATAAAAGAAAATTAGAATGAATTAGATTCAAAGTCTTCAATGGATGGAGATGAACAAGCGTACTTGATAAGAAAATAAATAAATTTTTTAAAGCTAACAATTTTGATAGAAGACAAGTATCAAAATTATTAAAGAAGTAAAAAATAAAAAGTAAGGTGCTCCAACTGTGAAAAACAAAGTCACATAAAAGACAATTGCCACAAGCTCAAGAAAAATACCATAGAAAAGGGAAAATATAAGGCGAAGCCCAAGGAAAGAATGTTAAAAGCAACATGGAGAGACACTTCATCTTTAGAGGATTCAGAAACTGAGTATATAGCTGGTCTTACACTGATGGCTACCCATCAACAAGAAGAGTTAGAAAACACAAGCAAATAAAGCAATAGTGTAGGGGGAGCCTCAACCTGCGAATCTAACATGGTAAGTGAGCAACATAATCTACCCTCAGATCAACTGTATGATGCTATTAAAATTCTTTCTAGTTCATTTTGCAAACTAAGGACTAAATGTATAGAATTGAAAAAAGATAAAAATTGAATTAGAAAATAGATTAAAAAATTCATGCTCTAAGGGAGAATTTGAAAAAGTTAAGGATGAAAATGCAAAATTAAGGGAATAAATGGAAACTCAAAAATTAGTATTAGAAAAATTTTCCATTTGTTTAAATAATCTAAATATAATGTTGAATCAAAGAATAAACTTTAGCCAACAAGCCCTTAGGGAAATGGTGCAACAGCAGAGCGCCTTCTTAGTTTCCCAAACATCTAAGAATCGAGTCTCAACTTCAATGAATTAACAAATAAATTTTTTTTAATGGGCAATTGACCTAAGAACGCTGGATTGATGGGTTGCCCATTGCGAGTGCTTTCCGATTTATCTTAGTGGTCAGTGGGAAACATTTGTGGAGTCGGGTCAATCACTCCAAGATTAATCGACGTAAGCTGGATACTTAGTGTCAATTAAAAAAAATAGCCAATAAGGATTAGGATATGGAGGACAAAAGTATAAATTTAGATATCGTAAGAGTTAAATTAGAAAAATATCATAAAATTTTATTTTATAAAATTTTTTAATAAATTCAGTAAGTATGAATTTATTTTGGATGCCTAAATTTGTTATAACCACTTACAAATATTTTAGAATAGTCAATCATAAAAAAGAATATTTTTGAACACATAGTTGACTCGTTATGCATGCACAAAATCAAAATTTTTTGTTTTCAGAATATTTAATTTTAAATTTTATACAAAATATTTTTCTCTGCAAATAAAGTATATTTTCTATCCGTAGCTAAAATTTCAGAATTTTTGGACACATAGAATTTTTTCTAAAATTATTTTTAGAAAAATAATTATATTGAAATTAGAAAAATAATGAAAAATAATTTTTCAATAAAATTAATTTAGATGATAGGAAATATTGTATTTTAAAATTTATAAATATTTCATATTTTTCTTTAATTTTAAAATATTTTATCAAATTTTCAAAAATAAAAAAAAAAGTTTAGATTTTTTTCTAGAACCCTTTTTTTTTTTTGTTAGAAGGGGGAGAAATGGAAATTAGGCATAAATGCAAAGGAGTTGAATTATTTAACTTATTTACAATATGTTTATTCTATTGTGATTTATCCTAATTTAAAATTAGTTTGATGAATATTAAAAAGGGAGCGAATATTAAAACTCTTAGTGATATCTTGATATGTTATCAAATAAATTTAAGTTAATTGTTGAGTTTAATTAATATGTGTTTCTAAATGTACAAGGACTTAGGAGAACACACATGTAACCAATAGCTAAGGCGCATTAGAGACGAAAAGCATTGGTAGTAGATGTAAGTGAGCAAGAAGGATTGTACGGAAAAGGAACTGACGGACTCGGTCCATCCAAGGTACGAGGAGCTATGGAAGAGTATTCCGACAGAGTAAGAAGGATGCACGGGAGTGAGCCGAAAGGGCTCAGTTTATCCAAGAGACGAGCAGTTGGAAGGAAGACAGCGTAAAATGGTATTGAGACAAGGTTCGGACAACCACATGTCCAAGTGATCAGAGATTCACCTAGGCGACTAGAGAAGGTGAGATGTACAAATGGTCATGTACAAAGGTTGACTATATTCTAAGCAACCAGAAGCTCCAGGTGACCAGAAGTCAATCAATAAGTCATCCAGAACTATTATTGAAACGCATTAGAACAATCACGTCTGTAGTCTTAATGAGACTAGAGAGCCTCAACTGACCAAAAGGGGTTAAGTCATCTAGAGTCATTATTGAGCTATTGTCGGAGTGGATAAAGAATGAAACCATGTTAGCAAAGATCCAGTCAGCTGAAAGGCTTCCACATGACCATAAGATGTCACATCAACTTATGTGTGTATTTCATGAATGATTTTTGGGTTTCCTAAAGGTTTAGGGATTCCAAGTCATTGTTGGTGCAATGACAGAAGTTTGGAGCATATCTTTAGGGGGGTCACTTTTTAAGGACATAAAAATTAATTTTTTTAAACACCATAGAAGATGGTTAACCTTCATTAGAGTAAATGCTCAAGATTGAGCATTGAAAAATAATGGAGAGTGGATATCTTCATTGTTGAGTTGTAGATGCTCTAGGATAAGCATTATGAAGTGGATTAATGCTCAAGGGTGAGCATTGGATACAATGAAGGGTATGAGACATTCATTGTTGGAATGATAAATCCTCTAGGATGAGCATTGTGAAGTGGTTAATGCTCAAGAGTAAGCATTGAAGATAATGAAGGGTATGAGACCTTCATTGTGGTGTTGTGAGCAATGAGTGAAGTTGTGAATAACATGTGAGTAACTCTTTAGGAGGAAAGCTTTTGATGTGTGCCAAAGGGGGAGAATGTAGAGTTTAAGTTAGCATTCATTACCTAAAGAGAGAGTTTGCCCTCTAGGAAAGGAAGAGAATGAAGGAAACCCTCATTCATACTTTGGCATGAAGGGAAGTTGAGGCTATGAGATTAGTCAAACTTAAAGGTATTGTCAAAAATCAAAAAGGAGATTATTGGTGTAATATCTCCTGGGTCAGGTTGACTAGGTTGACTAAGCTTAAGTTGGCTCAAGCTTGAGTCTTGATTTGAGTTTCGATATTTGACAATATATGAAAATTGCATATGCAATCATCCAGTTGGGGAGATTGCTAGTGTGATTCTCCACTGGTCAAATATTTGACCAGGTTGATAAGAAGAAGAGTCAAGTAGGTCAAGGTTGACTGGATACTTGACTGGGAAAGTCCTAACTGGAGTTTAGGCAGTTGGAAAAATCCTAGTGAGTGAAGTCAGGTGAAAGTCCTGGTGAGTGAAGCCAAGCAGTTGAAAATCCTAGTGAGTGAAGTTAGGTAAAAGCCCTAATGAGTGAAACTAGATAGAAGAAAATCTTGGTGAGTGAAACCAGGTGAAAGTCCTAGTGAGTGAAGCTAGGCAGAAGGAAATACCTGGTGAGTGAAGCCAGATATGAGAAAATCCAGGTGGGTCAAGGTTGACTGGACACCTAGTGTTGGGAAGTCCAAGTAGGTCAAAGGATTGACTTGATACTTGGCACAAGGAAATTCAGATGGGTCAAAGATGACCGGACATGTGGTGGAAGGAAGTCCAAATGGATCAAGGTTGACATGATACTTGGCACAAGGAGAAAAATCCAAGTGGGTCAAAGGATTGACCGGACACCTGGTGAAGAAGTCTCCCAGATCAAGGTTGACCGGATGCTAGGCATGAGGAGTTCCAACAGGTCACGATTGACCAGATGTTGGATTTAGGGACCCTAGACTTGAGTTAGGTAAATTAGGGTTAGTCAATTTGATCAGATGATCAAATTGGACCAAGCCCAATCGATCAGTCGATCGATTATATTGGGAGAGTGCTCCGATAAAAAGCAGCCCAATCGATCAGTCAATCGATTGGTAAGTATTATCGCGAGCACAGAAGGGGCTCCAATCGATCAGTCGATCGATTGAGGTTGGATTTCTCACCTGGACACAAGAAAGATGAATCGATCAGTCGATCGATTCAGGCTTTTTAGTGAGAGCACAGAGGCGCTCTGAATTGATTGACTGATCGATTCAAGCCTCCCTAATCGATTGGTCAATCGATTGAAATATGACCATTATGCAGATAGCGAGCGATGGATGGCTAGGATGGTGCGGATCTGACGTGGCAATCGATTGGGAGTAAGCCTAATCGATTGGGAGCCCTAGAAGCATCGAGTATAAAGCCATGGCGAGCTTTCTTCTCCGTAGCACTTACACGATTCCTCTCTACTACTCACCGCCAGATTGAAAGCTTGGAAGAGAAGTGCTGTTGCACTTTCCAAAGGGTCCAGAGGCGTCTTCATCACCAAGAGATCAAGCAAGAAGAGGTTTTTCATTTGTTTTCTTGCATTTTCTTCTTGCATGTGTTGTATCTTGTTGTGTGAGTGTTGTACAAGGTTTCTCCACCTCCGGTAGTTACCGAGAATGAGTATTTTCTTAGTGGAGTGAGTGTCGTGTGTGAATCATTGGATTAGTCACCTCTTCTTAAGGTAGATATTAAGTAAATCCTTTGTGTTATTATTGGAGAGGTTGCTTCGAGTTTTATTCCGTTGAAAATCATCATGAAGCAAGCCCACAAAGCATGACAAGCTATTAACCCCTCTGCTACAATCGACCCTAACATCGATGTCCTCTTATGGATTTTGTGCTTGAATACACTTATCACGTACTCTCATCATATCATCATAGAAAAAACAAACATGTTAAAAATATCATAAAAAATAATGATACACAGTTAAGTACAAATTCACTAAATAAGGTCATAACATACATATACAGTTTTGGCCATGCCCCCAATCTACCCTTTTGATGAGCTATAATGAGTTTCATTAAAGATAGTAATTCGATCTTTTCTTTGTGGCTCATCGGTCTGAAAAATAAAAATATTGTGTTAATATTTTAATCAACAAACAATATACAAAAACTGTAAAATTAGTACTTACATCATCATAACTATATTGAATGAATGATTTAAAACCTCCACAATGGTTATATGGGAGTTTTCCTCGATTTTTAGCATTTATTGCAGATTATTGCTATAACACAAAATTTTATATAAATTTTATAATAATTATAGAACAAATAATTAAATTTTTATATAAAAAAGACATTTGTGCGATGCGATGATAAAAGGAGCTTACCAAGTATGAGCCAAAGGCGGGAATAGCAGCCGACGTAGAGATAAAAGTCAAGGCGATCAAAGGCAAGAAATCGCTTGGCACCAAAGTTGGTCGAGCGGGAGGCAACGAGTCGAGTGGACCTAAAGGGTTCATTCGGCCGGGAGGCTCGCTTGGGTAAATCATTCATCCGGCCTGGTCAACTATAGAGAGAAGATCAAAGGCTCAACTGTGACAACCCTACAAAGGCTAGTTCGACCAAACCGTATGGCTGGTCGCACAAGGAACTACCTACAGAGCCGAGCGACCGTGGAGAAGAACAGCTGAAATCGACCAGGTGGGGAATCCCAGCCAAGCGGTTCCCCCGCTTGGCCAAACAGTGGGACCCCTTGCCTAGCTCATTTTATCATTTTGGGAGTTGATGCCACCAACAGCAGGGCATGGTCAACAGACAAATTGTACTATAAAAGTTTCCACTATTATGTCAAAGATTTACACTCCCTGTTAAGGAATGATGTTAGAGACACTTTTCTGATATGTCATTTCATAGGACAGTTGGAAAAATGTGTGCATGCCTCAATAAACGTGCACGTTTGCTACTAGAGTACTATATAAAGGGGCAGTCCATTCACCGACGAAGGTATGCGTTATTTGTGCTAGAGCTCCTGTTGTTGCTATAGTTCTTTACTGCCTTTCTACTATTCCGATGACCGACTTGAGCATCGGAGGGCCAACATCGGGACCCTTTCCCTAGCCCGGCACTAACGTTCTTGGTTTTGCAGATCAGAACGAAGTCTTCGCAAGGTCACTACTGACCCACATCCCCAACTAGCCAGCTTCACCGTTTCAGACAGGATTATTATAGAATGTTCCCTAAAATGCCTCAGATTCAAATAGAGTATACATGTAGTCCCAATCATCTTGAGTCTCACAAAACTAGATCAGAATATGTTGTCGGCGCTCAGTAGGAGGGAGGTGCGATAGCTTCTTATAATGGTTATGCATTTTAGTTCTATTGTCTCTATACCTTATACTCATTAATCGGTCATTCTCCTTTATGACCGACAATGAACCCTCTTGAAAATTGGTGTCAAAAGCAGTATGAAAAAATAAATTTATTTTGCATATGGTTAGTAATAAAAGAGTGGTTATAAATATTTTGAATTACTTGTACTTACTAATAATCGATTGTATATCATCCTTTTATTTTCAACGAGGGTGTGCTTCTAACTCTTAGCTTGTAAGGGAGCAAACTTCTTTACCAAGAGACCTAACTCGATCATAAATGAATCTATGCTTGGGCCAATTGGATGTTCATCGCTCTGACAAAAAGTAACAGATAATTTACTAAGCTAATTGGATGCCCATTGCTTTGACGAAAAGTAATAGATAATTTACCTTGGTCATTGATTTAGAGTCGCAGCCGATCGAAATGTACGCTAGGTGTCTCCCTACATAGCGGTCGGCCTATAAATACAAAAGTCTTAACAATTAACAAATGAAATATCTAAATAAAACTTTTGTAATTTAAATACAAAACAGTTAACCACTAGAAGAACTATCATCAACCAGTGTCTACATAATTGGTAAATGCTCAATCCTCTTGGGCGACATGACTGTTACATATTCATCATATATAGATCAACAAATATACATCAACATATATAGGTATCTACAAGTAATGAAACTTTATCTTATATAAATGTATTAAAAATGAAGGAAAAACATAAATACCATGTAAATAAAAATTAATCACCACCATTATCTGAAAGAGATATTTGATCATCTGCGTCACTATTAATTTCAGTATCTTCATCCTCATCATTAAGAAAACTTTGAGCAGCATTTGACATATTTATATGTTGATGGTCAACATCTAATCTACAAAGTTAGGATATCTCTAAGTCTTTATCAATTACTAAAGTTGCTTTATTAGAAGAAATATCATGGTTAGTCTCAATATTGAAATTATTTCCTGATTCAATTTTTTTAAATACTTTATTAACTTCAGTTACTTCATATATTTCTCAATGTTGAATCTTTTGCACTACCTTATAATGGCCTCCACGCTTTATATCATTTAAATAATAAACTTAGTTTGTTTGGTGAGTCATTAGCATACCATGTTTTAGAAGTATCAATACATAAGAGACCAAAAAAAAATCCACCCATTTAACACCTTCACATGCATTTACTTGACCAAAAAAATGAATACAAAAAAAGTACAATTATTATACAACTCTTTTCGTGCTTCTTCGAACATTAAGATATAACTTCTGCTAATATCATTTAATTGAGACTCACTAGTGTTGATATTTTCAGCATTTCTTAAATCAGTAAACATGTCTTCAAAATCATCTTCTTCAAAATCATAATCATGCTCCTCTTTATTGATAATATTTATATTAATAGATAATGTAGCAGTCTCCATAAAAGTTCCAAACTTTGTATAATTTGTCAAATCCTCATATATAAATATGTCATCGAGCATAATCCAATTTATATTTAAAGTTAGCACATGACCTTCACATGCACAACGAATTTTGGATAATTTCAAATTTATTGTATAATTCTCTATCACCTTTAGAAATTGATTTAACCGATTTATATATTCAGGGTTAATCTGATTCTTAATCATTATCCAATTTTTATCCATATTTATAAAACCCGGTTAAATAATAAAAAATCATATTATTTAATAAATAACTCTTATAAATAAGTTTATACACTTTAAACATGATCCACAAGGGAAAATAAGTACATACAAACTAATAATTATCCAAGTACATACAAACATTTAATTTGAATTACATCGCAATGAGTTCATAAAAGAGCTAGCTAGCCAAATGAACACAGAGAACAAGCATTGCAGCAAAAAAAAATGATTTGCGATGGAATATTGTATTGCTTCTCTTTACGATCGGTCTTGACTATATGACATCGCAAGCTCACATTCTTGCCCAATGACTAGCAAATCCTAATTAACCTCTACATATTTGCACGTCAAGGTCTATCATGACACTTTCTTAAACCTTAATGACACTTTCTTATTTTTTTTCATAGAGGATGTTGAAAGAAATATTTCAATACATTCAGTTTAACAAAATATAATCACAAGACTATAATTCATCCTTGGCCGGTCTCTTTCCAAGCCTTGGTGGAAATACTACGCTACTATAAAAGTAATAAAAACAGAAATAATTAGGATGAGCGAGAGAATCACAAAACAAGATTGAACTGGCGAAAAGTACTTATATGGTTTGGCAAGGTTTCTTATTCCCACGGCCAACCGAAGCATGGGCTAGCAATCTAAGCTCGTGTTAAATTTTGCAGGAGTTACTATGTAAAAACTTACTAGCGTCGGGTCAAAGCAAGAGTCACTGGAGCAGGAAAGATGAAGATTCGCCGGAACAAGGAAGATTCGTCAGACTGTGGGTGGAAGAGAAGAAGAGAGCGTGTCAGGTCAAAGCAGGAGTCACTAGAGCCGGAGAAGGAAAGAATGAAGATTTGCCAGGACAAGGGAGATTCGTCGGACTGTGTGGGGGAGAAGAAGAGAGAGCCGTGGCGGAGGAAAAGAAGCGGAGGAAAACTCAGATGAGGCAGCGGCAGCGTCGGGAAAAAATGCTAGAGTTTAAAAATCCATGGGATTAGCGGTGATTAATTGTCTATTTCATGCTAATACTTCGTCGCTATTTTATTATTATCATGTAGTGTTCGAAGTGGCATGTGGATTCATCTCCTGTGTCATTCTAACTCTCTTTTTGAGTGTATCCTGCCGTGAATCTTTCGATGGGTAAGGAGAGGTTGGGAAAGGAAGAAAGAGAAGATAATTTTCTTACACACCTGATCTTGTTCGAAATCTGAGTCAGACAAAGATCGGGCGTGATCCTGTCCGAAGGCTGAGTCGGACGGAGGCAGGTCGCGGTGGCCTGGTTGTTGACGGAAAGTCGTAGGTGATTCGGCTCCCACGGGAGGCTGACGCTGCTGCAGGCTCCTGCGCACACTCAGACAATCTCCCCTTTCACGTTAGAGACCGAAACCCAGGGAAAAAGTCCCCGGATCAGGCCCTCCGACGCTCAAGTCAGGTCCTTTTTCCCCAGAAAAAGTAGAGAGAAAAGAGGAAACGACTGAAAGTGAAAAGTTGTGGAAAAAGTGACGAGGGAGTGTGTGCGCGTACCTGCGTACGAGGGATCTCTCCCCTTTTATGCGTCCTCTCCTCCTAGAACCTGCAACCCTGTCAGAAAACGTTAGACGCCGGGCTTTGTCGTGTAGTCCTGGACACCTGTCTCGCCGCTATTGGTTGTGAAAGCATCTTCTTGTTTAGGAACCTCCGCCTTTACACATGGATTTTGTCTTATAGTGAGGGACACCTGTCAGGCCGCTATTAATCATGAGAGCATCTTCTCCCTTAGAAACCTCCGCCTTCGCACGTCTCACTGGTATGTAATGATTAACCTTGACGGACAATTGTGATCCTTCCACTTCTGCACAGCTTGGCTCATCCTATTCATCGCGGTCGGCATCTACCTCGCACGCCTCGACCAGATCTCGCTTGTTAGTCAGGTTGACCCTGCACAGCCCTGTGACTTGTGGCTTACCCTTCCGGATCTCCGAGTAGCAGACCCGCAGACAGGGCCGTCTCTGCACAGCCCTGCTGCGTCCAACCTTTGATTTGTGGCTTGCACTTCCGAGCCCTCGAGTCGCAGACTTGCAGACCGAGCCGTTTCTACACAGCTATGCCGATCCTGACCTGTATCCTGCGCTTTGTATTTCCTGGCCCTCAACCGCAGGCCTGTAGATCGAGCTGCTTCTGATCAGTTCTGCCGCTTCCGACCCATGGCCTGTACTTCCAGTCCTTTGGATCGCAGGCCTGTAGCTCGGGCCATCTTTAAACAGCTCTACCGATCCCGACCCGTGACTTGTACCTCTAGTCCTTTGAATCGCAGGCCTGTAGCTCAGGCCACTGGTGACTTGCTCTTCCGATCCTTCGAATCGCAGACCTGCCGACCAAGCCGTCTCTATACAGCTCTGCCGGTCCCGACCTGTGCCCGGTGTTCCGCCTGTCGTCTTCCCTCGTCTTTCAATTGTTTTGCCCCCTTGATCAACCAGTCTGCCTCCCTCTGACTACCCCACATGCTTGCCTCTGACCGCCCCGTCAGCTTGACCATTGACTGCCGCGTCACCTTGACTATTGACCGCCACGTCCTCTTGACTTTTGACCGCTACATGGCCTTGACCCTTCTCACCCTTTCCCCTTGGGCCCCTCCATTGTCAACCGTATCAGGGCTAGATGTCAGGGATGTTGACGAGGGGTGACTGAGCTTCTTCGAAAGTACTATTGAGGATGGCTGACGAGAGGTGATGACGAAGAGGGTGGTACACGGGTCATGCGCACACTTAAACAAGCACCCTGCACGTTAGGGACCAAGAACTAGTGGAAAAGTCCCCGGAGCAGGTCCTTTGACGCTCAAGTCAGGTACTTTTTCCCCAGAAACACAGTAAAACGCAAAAAGTAGAAGACAAATGCGAAAAAGTTAGTGAGTATACCTGCGTAAGGGAGATGACCCCCCTTTTTATATGACAGTTCGTACGTCTGGCCTCTGACAAGTGTCAAGGAATGTCGGATGTTAGACCTTGTCTGGCGGTGAATAACACGTGACATCCTCTTATAGGTCGAAGGAAGGTTTTGTTAGCAGCGAGTCACAGACCGTTAGAATATACTCTGACACGCAGTAGTTATTCTCTGACAGGTGATTACGATTCTCTGACTCAGTTGTCGTTTTTGTTGATTGGGCATGGACAAAAGAACTCTTTACAACCAACAGTCGCCGAGCCTGACCTGGATATATCTGAGCAATCCGTCATATCCTGGCCGGGTCTATCAAGTTCTTATATGTAGGTCTGCTTGAGAAAACCCAACCGATAGAGATAGTTCCCGATCTTCCTTCCCTGTTCCTTATGCTAGTAGAAATATTTCCCGATCTTCTTTCACTTTTCCTTATGCTACCAGTCTGAATTCCCGATCTGGACATCTCGACCGAGCAATCGGTTTGAATCCCTGATCTGGACATCCCGACCGAGCAATCGGTCTGAATTTCCGATCTGTACATCCTGGTCGAGAATTAACTGGTTAGCGGCTTTTAACAGTTATAGTCCTTCTGTTAAGTGATATGCCCTCTCGACTTCTGACCGTCACATCCCCTGGACTTCTGACTGTCACATACCCCTGACTTATGACTGTTACATACCCCTAACTTCTGACTGTCACACCCCTTAAATTTCTGACTACTATACGTTTTCTTGACCAGACCCTATCATCATGCATTGTATCAACACCTAATCAGGGCCTAAAGAAATAGGTCGTTTAAGGGGGTAAGGAAGGATAAAATTAAAGTTTTGCATTCCTCACCTTCCCAAACAAAATTAAAAGTTACATTGCCGCTGTTTACCCTTGCCTTCCCCGATCTCCTCCCAAACGGACGGTAACAGCATTTTCAAAATTGTTGATATTATTTATTAGGTTACAAGAAGCAACAGACAAAGAATACGCAGCCTAGCTATATACTGTCTCGGTTCGAAGCCGCCGCTAGCTCACGGCGGTGGACGGCGCTGGTAGCCATGCACATCCCCCTTAGCGCCGCCAGCACCACCGGCGCTTGAGGCAAGGAAATCGAAATTAAGGCCTCATGCCGCCGAACCTGGTTCTTGAGGTCTTTCTCCCTCTGCCTCCACCTCTGTCTCCGTCTTCTTCGCTGACGCGTCGTCATCGCCTCTCTTCCACGGCACGTAAAGGGTTCTGAATAAGGACGGCCACCGATCCGATTTCCCCAAGATCCAACTTCGCACCCCACGGCTGCTTCCTTCCCCTCCAGCGCCGCTGCTGTAACCCGCCCGCGAGCTCCCCTCCTCGGCCACCGGGAAAGCGACGCAACTGGTCGACCGATGGAATTTCCGGGCAGCGAAGATCTCCCGACGTATGTGCTCCGGCAACCGCAGCGTGTAACGGTCGCCGACCGCCTCCAGACCGAGCTTCACCAAAGAGTGTCCCGTCGTGTGCGATCGCGGGAGCTTCGAAGGCCGCCGTCCCCGCCTAGACCGTGCCTCCCGCCTCTCGATCCCGATCCGGGTCAATTCGGTCGCGTCGTCTTCCTCTGGCGCCCGATCTCGGTCGACGACGAGAATCACAGCATCCGGAGGCGATTCTGGAATTGGAGGAGCAGGGGATGAAGCAGGGGGCATCGGCGATTCGAGAGCGGCGGCGGTGGCCAGGTCGGAGCGGCAAACGGGGCACGTCACGTGGGATGCGAGCCAGGCGTCGACGCAGTCCGGATGGAACACGTGGCAGCATCCTGGGAGCATTCGGAGGTCCTCGTCGTCCTCGAATTCCATGAGGCAAACCGCGCACTCCAGATCGCCGTGTCCCAACTTGAGCGCCTTCGCCTCAGTGTACGGCATCGTCGGGAAAGAATTGAGAATGTCTAGACTTAACCCCACCGCCGATCCGACCCCGACTTCGTCACGTTGATCGGCGGCTTGGCGAGCGCACTGGCGAACGTAGAGGCAGAAGTAAGCGAGGAATATGAAGGCGGTGATGAGACCGAAAATGACAGTGACCGTGGAAGGCCTGAAATTGTTAGGGTTTGTGCAACCAGAATATTTGGGGCTCTGGTCTGGGGCCGGCTGAGCGCCGCACCGGGGGTAAACGAGGATTAGGCACAGAATGGCTATGGTGCGGCAGCCAACATCGATGGGACGGCGGTGGAGCATCATGGTTGATGCTGCAGTAGATCGGAATTTGGGGTGGCTACGATTTCGATCGGCGTTTTTCTGGCTCATGCGGTGGTTATATAGGGATGGATAAAAGTTCGTGATATACACGCGCCGGCCATAACTCTTCGCCTGTTCGCCAGTAATCCCTACCTTTGGGAATACGATCTACGGTTCAGATAATTCTACGTATAATTCAAAACTGATCACACGCTCTCAAAAAAAAACAAAAGAAATAATCAAAATTTAGTTTTCAATTGGAACTATTCTGTCAATTGCTTTTTTCCCGTAAGTCGTGTTTTTAGAAAAAAATAATTTAAGTGCTGTTTCTTTTTAACATATGCTAATAAATTGTCTTTTTTTCTAACGTATTATTTTCTAAAAAAAATAATTTGAATGTTGTTTCTTTTTAACATATGTTAATAAATTGCTTTTTTTCTGACCTTATTTTCTAAAAAAATAATTTAAGTGTTATTTCTTTTAACATATGCTAATAAATTGCTTTTTTCTTACATCGTATTTTTTTAAAAAAAATAATTTAAGTATTGTTTCTTAAAAAAAAAAAAAAAAAAAAAAAAAAAATCCGCTACTTTAGCGGCCTCTCTAGTACCGATCCTACGGATATGAAGGGAGGTTCATGCAGGTACACAGGTCATAGGCGCATGGCGGAGTAAACTCCAAGTCGTGAGTTCCTAAGAATCGACCCTTGACTATTACGTCAGAGATATCATGTACTCACCGTCTGTGCTACGCCGGGGGCAGTATTGTTTCTTTTTAACGTAGGCTAGTAAATTGTTTTTTTTCTTACGTCGTATTTTTTAAAAAAATAATTTAACTGCCGTTTCTTTTTATTAACATATGCTAATAAATTACTGCTGAATTTATTAGCATATGTTAAAAAGAAACCTATCCAATTTAACTCTTTTATGCTTACTATAATTAGTTATTTTAGTTTTCTAATAGCGATTTAAACTATAACCCTGGCTCTATTCCTGGGTTTAAACAAGAATACAACATATTTGAAATAAACTAAATGAAAAAATTGATAAAGCATGAATACAACATGAATAAAACACTAGTATACTTGGCGCAATAAAAATTCTGGGAAAGTGAGACTTAGGTAATGAAAGTCATGGAGAAGTAAATTTCAAGATTCTTCTAGCACAATTGATGTCGAATTCTATAAGAATTCTTTGTGACTTCGTGGTACTCTGTGATGTATGTGAGCTGTTCTGGTCCGTCCATTTGTTCCACTGCTTTTCCATCCTCCGGCTACAGGAAGAAGGCACATTTCGCTTCCAGCCTCGTCTTTGGACTGTTTTTTTCTCACCCATGCCACCTTCCGAGCCGAATTGGAGGAGCAAATTCTTCTTCATCCGATTTCCTCATGAGGTAGAGTGGCCCCTGCGATGACAATCTTCACTTCCCCCAGCCCAAAATAAGGCTTTATAAGCAACAACGAATAAAGTCTTCAAAATCAACAATTCTTTGATTCTACTCTTCACCATTGCACTCGGGAAACATGTTATGAAGCTCTACGATCGAGAAAGCTCTTGGTGGGGTGTGCTATGCTCACAACTTCCCGACCAACTCGCCAATCTTTGTTTGTATTTAATTTACAAGCTGTATATTATGTTATATTCTCTGTGTTTGTAAATCTACATTTCTCCACCTCCGAAAAAGTATAAGAAAGAAGATCTAGTGGGCGAATGCTTCCTGTAATACTTAGGCATTGGACATATTGATCCTGGGGAATTGAGAACCAAGTAAATTGCTGACATCATACCTTTTTGTTTATTTATTTGTATATTCCGCTACGATTAACTCTTAATAGAAAAAACAACAGCAATTTACCAAAGGGCGCACTTGAAAATCTGAATTTACCAAAAGGCGTACACTACTTTGGTATTTATCAAAGAGCACACTTTTTTAAAATCATTTCCTATTTTAACCTCATGATAATTTGACTTTTTCTATTGTTTTTCTTTTCTTCATTATATTTCTCTCACTTCTCTCTCTCCTCTGTAGGCAGAATATAGGAATAACATTAGTCAATCTGTAATCACATTTTAATACATTTGAAGAAGCAAAAATAAATAATGGACAACAGATTTGGACTCCTTGCAATTTTAGAAATCCACAGGAACTTAAATGGGTGCAATAGGATCTTTCTATGTCGATCAGTGGGTTTCGGTCAAAACCCACTGATGGACCTAGAGAGCTCCGATTGCACTTATTTCAGTTTCTATGGATTTCTAAAATTACAAGGAGTTCAAATATGGTGTACATTATTTATTTTGACTTTTTATAGATGTTAACAAGCAAAATCAAAGAATCGACATAAAAGCCCACGTTGGGCCTGATATCATTCCATATCAGGCCCAACGTGGGCCTGATATCATTCCATATCAGGCCCACGTTGGGCCTGATTTGAGTCCATATCAGGCCCAATGTGAGCTTTTTTGCTGATTCTTTGATTTTGCTTGTTAACATCTATAAAAAGCCAAAATAAATAATGGACACCATATTTGAACTTCTTGTAATTTTAGAAATCCATAGAAATTGAAATTGGTGCAATCGGAGCTCTCTAGGTCCATTAGTGGGTTTTGACCGAAACTCACTGATCGACCTAGAGAGCTCCGATGGCACTCATTTCAGTTTCTATGAATTTCTAAAATTACAAGGAGTTAAAATATATATGATGTCCATTATTATTTTTTGCACTCCTAGTGGTGGACCAGAGGTTTTGAAAACCCTAAATCTCTCTTTCTTTCTTTTTTTTTTTTGTTGTATGTAGAAGAGATATCATGCCAATATATTGATATGGTATGTATGATATACTAAAATTTTTAATATTTTTTTCTCCCTGAATAAAACATCATAAAAATTGAAAATTAAAATAAATTAATATTTTTTTATTAATTTTAATGTCTTTAGATTCATTAAATTTTCAGCAATTAACACATGCACCTAAGTTTTTGAATTTACCAAAAGGCGCATACTACTTTGGTATTTATTAAAAGACACACATTTTTAAGTGCACTTCCCATGGACCTAGAGAGCTCCAATTGCACTCGTTTCAGTTCCTATGGATTTATGAGGTTTCAAGGATTTTAAATATATTATCCATTATTTATTTCAACTTTTTAGAGGTTTTAAAATATAATAAAAAAGAATCACTAAAAACCTTCACATTGGGCATGATATGGAATCATATCAGACCTAATGTTAGCCTGATATCATTTCATATTAGGTCCATGCCTAACGTGGATATTTTTATTGATTCAAGGGTATTTCAGCTTAAGACAATAAAGAATTCAGCTCAGACATATGTGTCATTTAGCATTGAAATGATTAGGGATCAAATTTCAGTTGTTAGTGGCCAGAAAATACAATAGAACTCCTTGCAATTCAGTTTTTATGAATTTCTAAAATTACAAGGAGTGAAAATATGGTGTCCATTATTATTTTTGGCACTCCTAGTAGTAGACCAGAGGTTTTGAAAAACCCTAAATCTCTCTTTCTTTCTTTTTTTTTTTGTTTAGGCTTGATATGAAGAGATATCATGCCCACGTTGGTCCTGATATCTCCCCATATCAGGCCCAATGTGGGCATGATATGAGAGATATCAAGCCTAGTAACAACAAAAAAAAAAAATAAAAAGAAATAAAGAGAGATTTAGGGTTTTCAAAACCTCTGGTCCACCACTAGGAGTGCTAAAAATAATAATGGACATCATATTTTCACTCCTTGTAATTTTAGAAATTCATAAAAACTGAAATGGGTGCAATCGGAGCTTTCTAGATCGATTAGTGGATTTCGGTCAAAACCCACTGATGGACCTAGAGAGCTCCGATTGCACCCATTTTAATTTCTATGGATTTCTAAAATCACAAGTTCAATGGTGTCCATTATTTATTTTGTTTTATATATGTTAACAAGCAAAATCAAAGAATCGGCAAAAGCCCACATTGGGCTGATATGACTCCAAATCAGGCCCAGCGTGGGCTGATATGGAATGATATCAGGCCGCGTTGGGCTGATATGATTCCATATCAGGCCAACGTGGCTTTATGTCGATTCTTTGATTTTGCTGTTAACATCTATAAAAGTCTAAATAAATAATGGACACCATATTTGAACTCCTTGCGATTTTAGAAATCCATAGAAATGGGTCGATTGGAGCTTTCAGGTCCGTCGGTGGGTTTGGCCAAACTCACTGATCGACAAAGCTCGATTATCCATTTTAGTTCTATAATTCTAAAATTACAAGGAGTGAAAATATGGTGTCCATTATTTTTGGCACTCTAGTGGTGGACAGAGGTTTTGAAACCCTAAATCTCTCTTTATTTCTTTTTTATTTTTATTTTTGTTGTATATGGGCCCGATATCTCCCATATCAGGCCACATTGGGCCTGATATGGGAGATATCAGGCCTGATATGAAGAGATATCAGGCCCAACATGGGCATGATATCTCTTCATATCATGCCTAAACAAAAAAAAAGGAAAAAAAGAAAGAAAGAGAGATTTAGGGTTTTTCAAAACCTCTGGTTTACCCCTAGGAGTGCCAAAAATAATAATGGACACTATATTTTCACTCCTTGTAATTTAAGAAATTCATAGAAACTGAAATGGGTGCAATCGGAGCTTTCTAGATCGATTAGTGGGTTTCGGTCAAAACCCACTGATGGACCTAGAGAGCTCCGATTGCACCCATTTTAATTTCTATGGATTTCTAAAATTGCAAGGAGTTCAAATATGGTGTCCATTATTTATTTTGGCTTTTTATATATGTTAACAAGTAAAAATCAAAGAATCGGCAAAAAAGCCCACATTGGGCCTGATATGATTCCATATCAGGCCCAACGTGGGCTTTTATGTCGATTCTTTGATTTTGCTTGTTAACATCTATAAAAAGCCAAAATAAATAATGGACACCATATTTGAACTCCTTGCAATTTTAGAAATCCATAGAAACTGAAATGGGTCCAATTGGAGCTTTCTAGGTCCATCAGTGGGTTTTGACCGAAACCCACTGATCGACCTACAAAGCTCCGATTGTACCCATTTCAGTTTCTATGAATTTCTAAAATTACAAGGAGTGAAAATATGGTGTCCATTATTATTTTTGGCACTCCTAGTGGTGGACCAGAGGTTTTGAAAATCCTAAATCTCTCTTTATTTCTTTTTTTTTATTTTTTTATTTTTTGTTGTATCTAGGCCTGATATCTCCCCATATCAGGCCCAAGCCTGATATGGGGAGATATCAGGCCTACATTGGGCCTGATATGAAGAGATATCAGGCCCAACATGGGCATGATATCTCTTCATATCATGCCTAAACAAAAAAAAAAAAGGAAAAAAAGAAAGAAAGAGAGATTTAGGGTTTTTCAAAACCTCTGGTCTACCACTAGGAGTGCCAAAAATAATAATGGACACTATATTTTCACTCCTTGTAATTTTAGAAATTCATAGAAACTGAAATGGGTGCAATCGGAGCTTTCTAGATCGATCAGTGAGTTTCGGTCAAAACCCACTTATGGACTTAGAGATCTCCGATTGCACCCATTTCAGTTTCTATGGATTTCTAAAATTGCAAGGAGTTCAAATATGGTGTTCATTATTTATTTTGACTTTTTATATATGTTAACAAGCAAAAAATCAAAGAATCGATAAAAAAGCCCACATTGGAATGATATCAGGCCGACGTGGGCCTGATATGGAATGATATCAGGCCCAACGTGGGCTTTTATGTCGATTCTTTGATTTTGCTTGTTAATATCTATAAAAAGCTAAAATAAATAATGGACACCATATTTGAACTCCTTGCAATTTTAGAAATCCATAGAAACTGAAATGGGTGCAATCGGAGCTCTCTAGGTCCATCAGTGGGTTTTGACCGAAACCCACTGATCGATCTAGAAAGCTCCGATTGCACCCATTTCAGTTTCTATGAATTTCTAAAATTACAAGGAGTGAAAATATGGTGTCCATTATTATTTTTGGCACTCCTAGTGGTGGACCAGAGGTTTTGAAAACCCTAAATCTCTCTTTATTTATTATTATTTTTTTTTGTTACTAGGCCTGATATCTCCCATATCAGGCCCACATTGGGCCTGATATGGGGAGATATCAGGGCCACATTGGGCCTGATATGAAGAGATATCAGGCCCAACGTGGGCTTGATATCTCTTCATATCAAGCCTAATAAAAAAAAAAAGGAGAGATTTAGATTTTTCAAAACCTCTGGTCCACCACTAGGAATGCCAAAAATAATAATGGAGAGCATATTTGGACTCCTTGTAATTTTAAAAATCCACATGAACTGAAATGGGTACAATCGGAGCTTTTTAGATCGATCGGTGAGTTTACTCACTGATGGACCTAGAGAGCTCCGATTGCACCCATTTCAGTTTCTATGGATTTCTAAAATTGCAAGGAGTTTATGGTGTCCATTATTTATTTTGGCTTTTTATAGATGTTAACAAGCAAAATCAAAGAATCTGCAAAAAAAACCCACATTGGGCCTGATATGATTCCATATCAGGCCAAACGTGGGTTTTTATGCCGATTCTTTGATTTTGCTTGTTAACATCTATAAAAAGCCAAAATAAATAATGTACATCATATTTGAACTCCTTGTAATTTTAGAAATCCATAGAAACTGAAATGAGTGCAATCGGAGCTCTCTAGGTCCATCAGTGGGTTTTGACCGAATCCACTTATCGACCTATAAAGCTCCGATTGCACTCATTTAAGTTCCTGTGGATTTCTAAAATTACAAGGAGTCCAAATCTGGTGTCCATTATTTATTTTTGCTTCTTCAAATGTATTAAAATGTGATTAAAGATTGACTAATGTTATTCCTATATTCTGCCGACAGAGGAGAGAGAGAAGTGAGAGAAATATAATGAAGAAAAGAAAAACAATAGAAAAAGTCAAATTATCATGAGGGTAAAATAGGAAATGCTTTTAAAAAAGTGTGCTCTTTGGTAAATACCAAAGTAGTGTACGCCTTTTGGTAAATTCAGATTTTCAAGTGCGCCTTTTGGTAAATTGTCGAAAAAACAACGAAACAAAGAGCATAAGTGAACCTGAACTTGACAACCTAAGCACTTTGCCTCTCACTCGATCTATGGGAGACAAATCCAGCTCAATATTCTCTCATGATCTCTTGGTTGCGAATCAAGCTGGAGGATACTCTACTAACTTTTTGGTTATGAATTGAACACATATGTTCCTAGCCCCTTAGTTGAAGATAGAACATGATACTCTCAAAACCCCTTTGTCGGCAGGATACTCTCTCCCTAGTTTATTGGTTGCAGATCGATTAGGACACTCTCCAAACGTCTTAGTCACAAATTGAGCATGATACCCTCTAGATCCATTGGTCACAGATCAAGTTCAATATTCTCTCCTAAGTCCTAACCCCTGATGAAGTAGGATATATCTCTCGAACCGTTGATGTTGCATATTGAGCAAGATTCTCTCTTGGCTGAGCCTAGGTTGTAAATTGATCTCGTCCGGAAGCTGAGTCGAATGAAGGCGGGCCTTGTTGTGCGAAAAATTGACGGAGAGTCGTTGGAGTGTTGAATCTGCCTGGTACCCCCCCTGAATCGGTTCACACGAGCAGCTGACAACCCTGCGCACACTCAGACGGATCCACCAGTCGTTAGAGACCAGAAACCAGGCAAAAAGTCCCCGGATCAGGCCCTCCGACGCTCAAGTCAGGTACTTTTTCCCCATAAATCACAGAAAAAGGATGAAAAGTAGAGAGTGGTGAGAAATGACGAGTGAGCGTACCTGCATAAGGGACAAGACATCCCTTTTTATACTGCAACGAAGATTCCTGGGTCTGGCGGGTGTCAGGGAATGTCGGCTGTTAGGCTTTGTCTGGCGGTGGTTGACACGTGGCTCTTCCTAATAGGCTGGCGCCCAAACCGAAGGTGTATTGAGCCCCGACTGTTAGCATATTCCCTGACACCTTGATGATTCTCTCTGACAAGTGGTTACGATTCCTCGGCTGATTTGTTCTGTAGCGTCTGACCGATCCAAGATCTGGACTCACCCTGCTTTTATATACCGTTGCCCTCGACTTGTATGTCCCGATCTGTGTTAAGTTCTTACCCAGATCTGCCTTTGTCATCTGCTATCTCCAATCTGCATTCCGGGTCTGTATCCATACTTACTCTTTGGGTTGGATGTTCTGACCTGCGCACTAGGTTTGTAAGAAGACCTCTAATCCTTGGTACAAACGTTCTGACCTGCACGCTACGTCTGTCTGCCGACCCACATCTATCTGTTGTTATCCAAGGCATTAACGTCCCGACCTGCACGCTGGGTATGTCCGCCGACCCACTTCTATCTGCTGTTATCCAAGGCATGAACGTCTCGACCTGCACGTTGGGTCTGTCTGCCGACCCACATATATCTGTTGTTATCCAAGGCATTAACATCCCAACATGCACGCTGGGTCTGTCCGCCGACCCACATCTATCTGCTGTTATCCAAGGTATGAACGTCCCGACCTGCACGCTAGGTCTGTCTGCCGACCCACATCTATCTGCTGTTATCCAAGGCATTAACATCTCGACTTGCACGCTGGGTCTGTCGGTCGACCCACATCTATCTGCTGTTATCCAAGGCATTAACGTCCCGACCTGCACGCTGGGTCTGTCCGCCGACCCACATCTATCTGCTGTTATCTAAGGCATGAACGTCCCGACCTGCACGCTGGGTCTGTCTGCAGAAAGTTTTGATGTCTCATACGCTCAGCAAAAGTCCAAACAGTCTATTGGACCGGTTTGATAAAAGGTAAATTCTCCTAAGAGGAGTAGGTGAAGACACGTTCTCCGAAGAGGGAACAATAGGTGTCGATCCGTCTTAGAGTTTCAGTGAAACTCAAAATCTGGACTGGACAGTCCAGAGGCTGTCAAAATTATTCTTTATATACTGTTGCATGGAGTAACGCTTTTTTGCAAGAAGACTAAGTTGGAAAAAGGTGGTTCGGGTGCTCGAACTTGCTTCAAGCGCCCGAACTTGCTCCAGGCACCCGGGTAAGCTTTGACGACGGGTTACTAGCCAGACACCTGGGCAGTCTAAGCGCCCAGAGTTGCTCCAGTCTCCTAGACAAGCGAAATCTCATCATCACGCTCAGTTGGAGCACGACAAATGATTGACCTGCGTCAACGGTCTAGGCACCTGAAGGGAGTCCGGGTGCCCAGACATGGATAAGCTTTAAGGATGAAGTTTCGATAAGAGCTCGCCACGTCAACACAATTGAGGTGTCCGGGATGGGATCCAGACACCCGGATGGGACTATAAAAGGAGACTTTGACTAGTAGCTCAAACACATCAATTGAAACAACTTCTACTCCTATGTGCTACTCTGAAAAGGTTTCTACGACGCCCAAAAGCTGCTCTGATGACACTGCGCTAAAGTTCTCTTTTCTCCAAGTCGTCGGTATTTTTTTATTATTCGAGTTACTCATACTCAATTGAAATTGTATTTGTATCTTTTGATTAATTTAGTGATTGCCTAACGAAATATTCTCAAGTACAGGTCTTGGAGTAGAAGTCACCACAAGTTTCGAACCAAGTAAAACTTAGTTGTGTTAGCATTATATTTTCTTTCTCTTCTATCTTTGTTTTGCTACTTTTTACTCTCTGAATTTTAAACGAACACGAAAGTTAGCCACGAACGTTATTCATCTCACCCCTAACACTTTCAATCCTATAGATAGAACCATTTTGCCTTTGAGTGAGAGGTAAGCTAAAGATAAAATCAATGTTAATATCTTCTCAAAATGTAATAAGCACTAGTTGGGTTGTCTAAAGAGCCGTGTTTGGAAATATACTTCAGCAATATAATAAAAGTACAACACCTCTTGATATAAATTAATTTGAACACGGCCAATACAAATATTCTTATAACAATGCCATATATTTATCTAAAACTAAAATATCCATTAAGTCCACAATCACTGTTTGTTTGATAATAAAATATAATTAGTCAACAATTGAGAATACATAACAAATCGCATTTAATAAGAAAACAATCTTAGATTAAAAAATTACTGAGGAGGGTCATTTTGAATATTTTTAAGATCTCACAACAACAAGATGATTTTGATAAAGTAATTTGGACACTTCAAATATCATCATTTTATTTGCATGGTGGTAGGCAAACATTATTTTTATCATTGACAACATTTTTTGGGCAAAAATGGACATTTGGCATAGATAACATTAATATTGTATTGTCCACTAATATATTTTAAAGACCATGATCGTGATTAGAGAAAAAAAAAAGAATAAACTTTGAGAATAAGAAAATTCTCAAAAGTATTAAAAGGATAAAGGATATATACTACTCCTTGCTATAAATGGAACATCTTTTGTTAAAAATGAATTGAAAGCTTGAAAAAAAAAATAAAAGAACAAAAATTTAATAGTTATCATTTTCGGAAAAAAAAGCCACAAGAACATCCTAATATATTTTTTTTCATGATAATACTTTTATTCCAATATTTTTATAGTAGTTATATATGAATTACATATTATAACGTGTAACAGTTACAAGCATAGCCATGATATAAACATGTTAAAGTAAACTATGCCACAATGTTAAAGGAAACTAATCCAATTTAATAAAAATTACTATACATAAAGCACGGTTATTATTGAAATATTTTTTATGATCAAAATTACTTAAATATTATAACTTAAAATTATTTTAAAACTAAAATTAGTTTCAATAGCTACTACAATAGATTTAGAATAATTTTTTACCTTGAAGAAATTTGATCCTGAATAATTTTGATCAATTAAAATATTTTAATAAATATATAATAATTTTGATCAGATTAAAATAATTTTTTTTAGACTTCTTCCGACTAATATTCCTCTTCATTAGAGCATCCGCAACGCTAATTCGTTATAATATTCACCACCTCATCAAAAAGTATAGGGTCCACTGACACATACTCATTATAACAACATATCTCTTTTACTCACATCTTTTTTAACATTAACACTCATTATTCATAGACCCCACCATCTACTTATTCATCCCTTTTATTAGTTTTTAAATAATATTAAAAAATTTATAATTTAAAAAAGAAAAAGAAAATATTAAAAAATTAAGAGAAAGGGTCTCTCTTGTGAGTTGACATTATAATATCTACTCACAATAGGAAGGAGATGTTATATGAATGTTATAATACCTATTTAATACCCATTGAGGATGCTCTTAGTATATGGGATAAATCTTAAATGCAGTTTATATATGTATATTCAAAATTTACTTTAAAATATTTTTTATAAAAATAATAGACTGGTATTCAAAGTTGATTAGAAGTACGCGCGTCCGTAATTAGAAAATATGCCGTCTTTTCCTCTGTCCGGAAGTCTAACTCATTTGCATTATTAATCTCAAACTCATTTAATAGTTCCTGAAGCAACAAACAGCTGTTTAATTTTCTTCAGAATGAGCTTCGTCATGCGCGTTGCTGTCGCCACGCTTTGTGTTCTCTCCTTTCGTCTCCTTCTCTCTATCTTCTCAATCGATAAACAATTTAATTGCCTAGCTAGCTAGCTCGACTACTCACATCTTAAACATGCAAGCTAAGAAGATGTCAACTACAAAAAGTCAAACCACTTTTGCTTGCCCCTTGGCCGAATCTAAGAGGCACGCGCGATAATTTAATTAATCACCATTAATTCCAAAATCAAAGGTCGATGTGGAGGGCCACAGCATCCTTTGGTGGTACTGAAGAGCATTTTGTAGGAAAGTCAACTGTGTTTGTTCGTTGTCCTTGTAAATATATCTACGCCTATATATACAAAGTCTCCCCATCGGTAACTCCGCAACAAATCGTACATAAAGGGAAAACAAGAAGAAGAAGCCGAGAAAGAGGGATTCAACAATGGCGGCTGTAGTCTCGTCTGAGGCTGCTCTTGTGCTTCTGCTAGTGATTGGCTTTGTGGCACCTTCCACGGCGTCGGTGTTCTTCTCTTCTCTTCACCAAACTCTCGTCGTCACTGCGTCTCCAACGACAGGCCAAGGTTTGCTAGCTTAAATCTGCTAGCTCTTAGAATTGATTGATGATCTCCAAATATTTGTTACTAATTCCCTGTATAATTTTTCAATTTTGTATTTTTTTTGGGGGTTTAACGCAGTGTTGAACGCCGGCGTCGATCAGATCAAGGTGAGCTGGTCGCTGAACGAGAGCCTGGCGGCCGGCACCGACTCCGCCTACGAGAAGATCAAGCTGGTCCTGTGCTATGCGCCGGTGAGCCAGACCGACCGCCGGTGGCGCAAAACCTACGACGAGCTGAAGAAGGACAAGACGTGCCAGTTCAAGATCGCCAGCGTGGCCTACGGCGGCGGCGACGCCGTCGGGTCGTACGAGTACATGGTGGAGAGGGATATCCCCACGGCCACCTACTTCGTGCGGGCGTACGCGCTCGACGCCGACGGCACGCAGGTGGCCTACGGGCAGACGACGGACGCGAAGAAGACGACGAACTTGTTCGAGGTGGTGGGGATATCCGGCCGCCACGCGTCGCTTGACATTGCCGCCGCCTGTTTCTCGGCTTTCTCCGTTGCGGCGTTGTTCTTCTTCTTCTACGTGGGGAAGAGGAAGCAGACGTGAAGGAGATCATACGTGGCGGTGTTCTAGCTATTTCACTATTATATATATATATATATATTTTGTAGTTAGAAGAACTATGTGATGTCGCATTAACGATATGTTTGCGAGCAGTGTGAGTGTGGTTACGTTGTTGCAAAAAAGGATTGTCCTGAAAATTTTAATCAATCAGAATAAATATATATCAATCTTGCTATTATTATTAATCTCCTTGATTATTGTGATGTATAAGGTTAGGATAGGCGAAGATTGATTGACGTTGGTTCCCTGGCCTCATATCTTCTCCGATTCAATAGCTACGAAAAATATTAGCTATTTGGAAATAATTGATTTCCCCCTGTTGGGATTTTTGTATTCGTGCAATCTGAGCACAGAATGATGGTATACTATCGTTTTAGTTGAGTCGAGACTAGAGTTAGACTCTATTTCTTTAAGACGAATTTGCCCCGCACACGGTGCTCACGGAACACAACAATCGTCTCCCAAGATACAATGACTTTATCTTGCGATAGCAGCACTACAAATCACAAGACCTCCGAACCGAAGAGGCTTCTCGAACTCTCCAATGCAAGTATAGAATTCAATGCTTACTTTACTTAAAATAAATTGAGTAAGTGAAATAAGGATGTGAGAAACTTTATTTATACTAAATGAAGGAGTATAAGAACCTCTTGGTTCAATTAGATCTCATCCATTCATTTTGAATTGAATGATGTAGATCACATCCTTTCTTAAGAGGCACACTACCTCTTTTGTTTATTTAATAATATGTTGTTGATTGAAATAGATTTTTTTTATTTATCTTTTATTTATTTTTGGTATTAAAATACAACAGTTTAAAACTTATTATCTTTTGTTAAAAAAATAATATTTTTTTATGCATTTGTGAAACTATTGTCTTTGTTAAAAAAGACAATGTTTTTTATGCGTTGTCTTTAAAAAAAACAACACTCTTTTATACGTTGTCTTTAAAAAAGACAATGCTTTTTTATGTGTTGTCTTTAACAAAGTCAACGCATAAACTTGTCTTTCTAAAAAATGACAACGCTTTTAAAGCATTGTCTATTAGCTTTTTTTTTTTTGCAGTGCAAGTAATAGAAGACACCTTTGGACTTCTTGTAGTCTGAAATGAATACAATGTGAACTCTCTAGATTAATCAGTGGGGTTTGATGGATCTAGGTGTTGAATCGAGTCGAACATGAGGGGGGGGGGGTGTGAATCATGTGGTTTTAAAAATTTTGTTTTTTTTTCATTTTGAGATCAAAGTACGCATTGGCAAAACATAGAAAAAAATAAGCAAGAAGATAGAGATAGATACAATTGATTTTACTTAGTTTGGAGTCTTCAGCGACTTCTACTCCAAGATCCAGGTCCCGCAAATCTATCGATGAGTAATCCACTAAAATATCTCTTCCGAAACTGCCGGAAGAGGGGATCGAGTACAAGAAAAATTGGAGCAAGTGCAATACACTACACTTTTCCTTTTGCAATAATTAAGTATAGAATTTAAAGTTACCAAACACTTTCTTTTCAAAGTCGGTCGATTTGAGTTTGGTGTTTAGATGGCTTCTCAGCGGTTGACAGGCGTAGTAGCGTTATAGCAGAGTCACAGCAGGAAGTCGGAGCAGTCGGGACTTCAATTGGACGCGTACAAGCTTGTGTTTATGTTATATGTTGAAGCTTGGTCAAGATGCTCTTATAAAGGCTGTGGAAGGCGCCTTCTATAGGGTTGAAGACACCTCCAGCCTGTAAAACTTGATCCTAAAAAGAGCTGATCCTTATTGTCGAAGAGGTTAGAATTTTATCCTACGGAAGACGCCTTCTATGCACTGAAGACGCCTTCTAATACTTGAAGACACCTCATGTAGTGTTCACTCGAAGCTTTTTGTATTCTTCTTACCCTACAAAACGTGTTAGCCCAATAAATAAAATAATAACCTGCAAGACAAATGTTAACACGATAATCATGAGTAATAATAATTATCTCCTATCCTCCCTAAACCAGGAACTAGTTAAGGTCTCAGTTTAGGAATCTAAAATGGACCTAAACTGGACTGACATTTATCGTCCCTCAACCAGGATGTGTCCTCATCAAGTCACTCTCCTCCAGTGACTTACCTTTACTTACCAACTTGTAGTCGATTAACAACCTCTTGAACCACCAGGTATTCATGCACTCTCCTCTTGAACCACTAGGTAGGGGTCACTGCCTCCCATCAATCCCCTTGTCCCGGTCCAGGAACGGACCAGGACAAGGGGACCATAGGATCCGATGGTAAGGTCGAAAAAGGTGTGAAAAAAATATTTTGAAAAAATTCTTTTAAAAATAACTTACTTTATTATTTTATTTTGAAATTATCCGAATTTATTTTCGTACATAATAATTAGCCCATATAATTTGTAAAATTATGCTCCTGAACGTAATCTGAAAGTACCAAAATATTCAGGGATCATGTAAATCTTTTGGGTGGAATGAGAATAAGATTGATAAAAATTGAAGTAGAATTGGTAGGATTAGTATAATTTGATAAATAATTCTATGTATTTTTTTATTAGGGATTATCATGCAAAAGATTTGAAAGGTAATAACTTTTGACTTATATTGAAATCAAAATATTTATAATATATCAAATCAAAATTCATTCAGATAACTATAATTAATTATTGAATTTACTTATAACTATCTAGTTTAAAATTAAAAAAAAATAGATCAGAAAGATTTTTTTTATATTATCTTTTAGACTATTTTATAATTTAGGTTTTATTTTCATTTTTTAAGTTAGAGTTAGAATTTTAAACTTATTTAAATATTTATTTTATTATTTTTAAATTAACTTTTATCACTAATATTGTGTATTTTTTTCTAACAATAATAAGATTTTTTTATACATATTGCTTAGTATTTTATGAAATTAATAGTTTTTTTAGAAAATTATTTCTGACGTTTGCATTTGCATTTGAATCAATAACTTTTGCTATGTTGGCCTTTAACTAAGTCATCTTACTAAGTTAATATTTTTGAGGTTGAAATGAATGTGATTATTATTATTGTATCACATAGGAGGGTTAAATTATTAATTAATTTAAATTTTTATGTATAATAATATTATCTATTGGTTCTATTAAGTATATACAAAACTATTATATATATATATATATCCAAAATCGAGACTAAGTCCAAACTAGCGAAAGGCAAAGCAGTTTGCTCCGCCTTAACGTTGTCTGCACGATCACGAGCAAATGGGTTGGCCAAAGGCCAATCTTTTCCACGGCATCTGCGCGTTACATCTCAACTGATCTCAAACCTCATTTTTCCTCCCCCTTCCATGGATCCTGCTCCCTCTTCCGCCATCCTCCACACTTCCCCCACTCCTCTTCCTCTTCGAAACCCTAGCCAAACCCCTGTCCCCAACCCTTTTCCCACCGCGATCCCTCCCGCCGCAGATCTACCCGCCGCCCTGTCCCTCCTCGAAGACCTCACCGCCGTCGCAGAGTCCGCTCTCAAATCCGTCTCCGACTTTCTTTCCCTCCCACCCTCCTCCCCCGGCGGCTTCATCCGCTGCCCGTACGACCGTCACCATCGCATGCCTCCGGAGTCCCTCTTCCGCCACTCCCTCCTCTGCGCCGCCGCCCCTGGGCACCCCTTCGTCGACCTCGGCTTCCTCGACACGCTGCGCTATCTCAGCACGCTCAAGTCCGAGTCTGAGCTCCGGAAGGAGAACCCGTTTGTTCAAACTCTCCCTGATCCAGACGCCGATCTCTGCTTCTCTCTCGATTCCCAGCTCGGGCACCTTGGCTCTAACTTTTTTTACAGAGACTGCCCCGCCGTTGTTACTACACCGGAGCCTGATGCTTCGACTGCGACCTTCACACTACCTGGAATACTATCCAGGGAGTGCTCCAACTTCGTCTGCGATCGTGAGGGATTGAGTTGGGCTCTCGGGGATGGCAGGATCCTTCCATCTGAGTATTGGGCAATGCGATGTGAAGTGGAGGCGTGGAATGACTTTCCGGTTTCACACTCGTACACAGTACTACGTGTCATTTTGAGCTTGTCTTCCGTTGATGAGGATGGATTGAAGAGGTGGTTGATCTCAAATTCACCTCAATTTGGTATTGTCATCGACGTTGCTATGAGGGAGCACATATATCTTCTTCTTAAGCTGTGCTTGAAAGCGATTGGAAGCGAGGCTTGTACCTCATTCATGTCACTTTCAAACAAAGAGGGGCTATTTGATCTCAAGTCTCTGACTTTTGAGTGTCCTATACTGGTTAGAAGCTTCTCTTGGATGGTATATCAGATGTCATTTTTGTATGGGCAGATGAATGCTAAGTTGTTTACAGCTGCAATGCTTAAAGAATCACTATTGCAAACTGGATCTGGCTTGTTAGACCTAGCCAATCAAAGGAACGTAGGAAATCCATCCAAAGATGTTACAATTGGCAAAGTCTTTGTTTCTCAAGTTGCTGCTGCAGTGGCTGCACTACACGAGAGGTTCCTATTGGAAGAAAATATCAAGTCACTTCGATTTTCCCAACCGCTCTCCAAGTCTCAGTTGTATGCTTTGTTCTTGCTACTTTCTGTTGATCTTTCATCATAACTTGTTATTGCTAAAGTCTATTCTAGTGATAAACCAGAGCTCATTTTCTTTCTTGGGTCTAGCATAAGACTTGTAAATATTTTCATGACACATTGAGCACCATGTGTTAGATCAACATTATTTTTGCATGCTTGACAACTTGAGATAGCCTTATTTAGATTCTTGTTTAGCGATAAACACACTCTCTTTTGTGGAAAAGAGTTGATAGACAACAGAATAGAGGTAATTTATCATGGATAAATGCAAACGTGGAAATCTAAAATATAACAACAGATATGGACTATGCATTTAGCATTGAAACACCTAGAAAATAGATTTGAGTAGGATATATGGAGAAATGTTGTGTGCAACTGTGCATCGTAGTCCATTTTCTACATGGTGTTGAGATAGAGGAATAATGAATTCATTGTATCCATGAGTCTACTGTTCGATTGAGAAAATCATATACCTGTAGACAGCAACAATTTGAACTGGTTCCTTGGGATTTAATGATTCTATTTGGTATGCAATATGAAAAAAGTTTCCTAAAAAAGGTTTGCTTAGTATCTTCTTTTAAGGGCAGGAAGTAATGCTTCTCCATTTTGAAACAACTGATTTGGGTTGAAAGAAAAATGAACAATATTTCCTAATTTTTTTGAGAGAGATATTCAAGAGTCTTTGAAGTTTGAAACAAACTTACTATGGGAAATGCCACCATATTTAATCACCAACAGAAAATAGATTTGCACAATTTTATCAAGTTGATTGAGAATTTTTTGTCATGTGAGCTTTTCTTTTCATCCTTATTAATGGGATTTACTGCAAATGATTTTCAATCTTTACTATGCATAAAACAATAAGAAAAAATTGAGTTCCAGGTCCCTGTAAGATAAGCTACAGAATAGAAAAAAAGTTATCCACTACTAATGTCTTCATGAGTCTGAAAATAAATTTTCAAGCTTTTCTCTCTAATATGGAAGAGAGGAATTGCAGGAAAAAGGTTTGAAGGCGGAAGGCTAGGTTTTTAATTATTTACTCAATGTTGTTATTAGTATCACCACAAGCAAATTCAATGACGATGATTTTTAGAGTGATTGTGCTTATGGACTTGAAGATGCATTTATGAACTCATCAGTTCTTATTATGAACCTATGTTTTTTGAAGGGGTTTTTATAGACATTATGGTTATTTTTAAATCATCACTAATATCTCTAATTTTAACCAAAGCACATAGAATATAAAAGTATGCATTTAATAGAACAAATATCTATATACACACACATATTATGTTTTACCTCCTTGTGGTTCTTCATTCAACATGCATACCGACAATATTATTGTTGAGTTTCTTTATTATTATTGTTCTAAAGATATTAACTATGTTTTTTATGTTGAATTCCTTTACATTGTAATGTTATTAAAAAGTATCCTTTCTAATTTCTTTCAGAATATTGGAACATTCATTTGCTTTAGCTAGAGGTTGTGAAGAACGTGGAAAACGCCCCAACTACAGACCTATTTTAGAGCATGATGGGCTTTTTTGGCATCGTGCACAAAATCAGGTGAATTGCATTTTTCACTCGCAGTCCATTTGTTACATTATAGGCCTATTGGAAAATTATTTGAACTAAGGTCTGAATGTCTTATTTATACATTTGCATTGACATGCAATACATTGTATGGTGTGTAATTTAAACTCTCGTTCAATATGGGTGAAATATTTTCTTTAACTTGCCAACCAACATGCAGAACATGCAACACTCGCAAACATCTTCATGTGCACATAAGCACACATTCTCTACCCATTGTCCTCCTTAAACACCGACACAAAATCTCCTATGCTTCCCCCTTCTCCATGCAAACACCTTTGAACCTCTATTGTTGTGTGAGAACCATCAACATCATTACATGATCTCACAGAACCTTCATCTCATGAGCACCTTTGACGTCTCATCACAATCTCATGAAGCATTGGCATTTCCCACGAGAACTCCTCTTTTCCAAAATTGTGTTGAAACCCTAGCTTCTCCCTCTGTGTCCCCTCAGGATGATGCGGTGGTTGAGGCATGGGGTGTTGCCACATCAGGTCCTGGGGTCGAAACTCGGCGCGTCTGAACATGCCTTCTCCCATGCCTTGACCACCTGTACTAATGGCTAGTAGTCACCCGTGATTTATCTCCTCCGTGTTGGCCTAGAAACGGGTTGGTGGGGACGCTGGGGCGTGCGAATCGCCTTTTTGCCACATCTTCTTCTTTTAAAACTATACCAAAACTGTAGCTAGCACAGATAAACCCTTATCCTTCTTCCTCTTCTACTCCTTTAGTATTGACATTGTTGTTCTTCCACGGTTCCTCTTCTCCTTTCCCCTTCTCCTTCAGTTCACCTACAAGGCTACAACACCATTCAAAACTATCTTGAGCAGGCTAGGGATCAAAAGTATGATTTGGCTTGAGATTTCAATCCTTGTAAGTAGGCTTATGTTTCAGAATGATACATTTATATCTCGATTACAATTTTGTCTTTATATGGATATGTTCTTTGAATTGGCAAATTGGAATATATTTTTAGTTGATTATCTACAAATCACTAAATCCTAATTCTTCCTTGTTTTAAATTTTTTTGGCAAAATTGCAAATATCCTTAGGTACATTGCATTTTTTCCACATATTTTTGTTTACAAATTATCATTCTAAAATTTATAATATTGCATATATGCCATTAGTGAGTTTATATTTCTTGCTATAATAACTTAAAGAATAAAGTTTGTAATTGACAATATTGTCCTTATAACCTTTAAGCTTCATGTGAAAGGCCTTTGAATTTCATCATTTTTCCACATTTTTATTAATTTTTGGTGTATTAATTTCTTTTGGGATAACATTGAATACTAAAAGAAGATTAAAAGGAAATAAATTTCAAACTAATAAAGAAGAGGGGAAAAGAAAGATGAAATCAAATAATCATCAAGACTGCACTAAGGTCATTTTGGGTATATGATTTTAAAAATCAATCATTAGTTCAATTTGACCTAATGGCCTTTCTTAGAGATTTATAGACAGAAGAAATGTATCTATTGTTAGATTTTGTAATGACAAATCTGCTATTTCATAATTTAACATGGGTATGTTAATGATTTTTTTTTAAAGATGATGTATTTGGCCCATATTATCATTTCGTTACAGTCTACCTTAAACATGGATGAAAGTATTCCTTAATTCGGATTTGGATTCAACTAACCTATTTTTAACAAAGCAAGTTGATGTAAAACGTTTAGATGCATAATCATAGAAGTGTCTTTCCTTTCCCAAGATGGATTATTCTTGTAGAAGTTATTTGCAACTTTATCATTACATATAATATGATAGTAAAAAGCAAAATAGTGAACATTTTATTCATAAATTATTATTCTGTTATGGGAATTTGACTACATTTCACCTCTTTGTGAAGTGATGAATATCTATGAACTAGTAATTATGTATTGTAAAGGCTACTAAATGATTAGAACATGATACCTGTTTCTGAGTGTCATTTGTCGCTAAGATTGACTACTTGTATGAATACCTGGAGCAATACTTTTTAGCATTGGGCTTTCTTACAGATAGTTGCTATCGTTGCTCACAATTCTTGTATATTTGCTGATAATCCTGATCTTTTTTGAATATTCATAATCTGTTCATTTAATATGTATTACAGGTGGTTTGACATCCTTAATTTGATCTTCAAATTTGTATTTTTCAGGATCTTAAGAAGGTGAAGACAAGAGAAGAGCTGCTAGCTGAGGAAAGAGATTACAAACGAAGAAGAATGTCCTATCGTGGCAAGAAGTCTAAGCGCAATCCAACTGAGGTATGCAGATTAACCAATTTAGTGAAGATGATATTATAGACAAATATTTGTGTACATGAATTAATAGCTTCTAAAGATTATAATTACACAGTAAACTTCCAAATACAACCTAAATTTGTGTACAATAAACTTCTAAAGAAAAAATGTAACCAAAATTATGTTAATTTGATGTGACATTTCATAGATGTAGTTGCTACTAATTCACTAGACTTGAACATCAACAAGACATTCAATGTGGGCTACACATTTAAGCAGGGATTGAAATACTCGTCCATGCCGGGTGGCCCAGACGATTTTTACCATTTTGACGGTGGAGCGAAACCGGCACCGCATCAATTCTCAACTAGTGCTAGTGATAGGCTAGAGAACTAGGGTTTGAAGAGAATGTATGATCTTCACAATAGATAGAAAGGAGATATAAAATATGAACAATAACTTCATGAATCCTTATATTCCTTACATATACTTCCTGCTACTTCAAACTAATATAAGTTGTTAAGGACATTGCTCATCCTTAACTGCACTATCCCTTATAAAATTTCTTGTTGATGTGTATGTTTATCGAGTTGGTAGCAACTAGGTCTTGTTGCATCATCAGTTACATATTTTTTTACTTCAGAGTTTAAAACATTTTTTCAGAACCTAATACATAACCATAATCACACTCCTCATTTAGGAAAATAAATAAATGTCTACTTCATTTCTGGCACAAAATTTAGTACGGCAGATATCCAAGCAATTATGCATTACCTACACACCCTACTACTTTGAACTAATATAACCTGTGAAGATCATTTCTCTTACTTAAATGCAAGGTTTAAAATCTGGACCTGTCCCAAGGTTTCGGTATTTTTTTTATTTATATAGTAATTATTAGATAAATATATTTATGGTATATAATTTTAAAATAAGTTGTATATTGATTTTATATAAGTTCTCTATTATTGAACAATTTAATATTGTTAAAAAAAATAATTAAATATAGTTTTCTTTAAAGAAAATTGATTTATCAATAACTCGAAATAAAATTGACACATCATAATATATTATCTTTATTTTTTCTTTCGAAACATGTATTAACTATTATAAGTTCATATGCCATCGCAAAATCTAATATATATTTTTCTTCATTTCTTGTTTCAAAATTATAATCTCCATGCAAGCTATTATATTTCTCATTTCTTACTCTTACATGCAATTTAAATCTCTTCTTATTAAAATCATCTCATTTGACAAAGTTTTTTATACTGTGCATCATCTAAGTCTTCCAAAAATCTATATTTGGTGTTTTCATTTAATCTTACTTTAGTAGTATAATGCTAATTACATTAATAATTTCTTTCGCCATTACTATCTAGAGAGTTATAATATTATTCCCTTTTTTAACTACTATTATTTCATCCTTTAATGAACTATCTATAATAATAAAAATATAATTTTTTATTTCTCCTTGTATACCATAACTTAAATCCTAAGTTGTTTATCATCCTTGCCTTTACTCTTATCCATTGTCTCTAGTAAATACAAAATATTAATTCTTCTCTTAATTATCATATTTGCTACCTCCATTGCTTTATAATGAATGTTCCTATATTTCATGTTTCAAATCTAAGACAATCAATATTCCTATACTGTTTGTTCTCATTCAATCTATGATGTGAAATGTCTTGCATATTTAACACTACACCTAAGTTTTTATAGAAATGTAATGGTCCTTGCCGAGGCATTATAGTCGAACCATGCAACACATTCCTTTTGAGGGACATCCTAGCATTAATACAATAATTTTACATTCTAAAATTTAAAAAATATATGATATTGTTTCCCCATTATAATAATTTAGATTGAGGATGAAACAAAACAATTAAAAACTAAACATCATAATTTTAAATTATTTCATTCAAGAGTTTTAGATTGAAAAACTATATAATTTTTTTAACAAATGTTCATAAATAAATTTTAAATGCATTTTATATAGATTTAAAAAAATATGTTAATTTAAATAAAATTAGATCCTCAACAATGCAAGTATCTTGAGGCTTTAAATTTAAATTATTGTAATGTTACAAAATTTGAAGGCAAAGCATACCCCATTTTTAAGAGGAATAAAAAATCCATGTTCATGTTGCTTATTCCAACGTTTAATTTATAAAAGTTAAATAAATTGTAAGGGTAAATTATTTTAAATGGAAAGAAGTTGATAATTTAAAAGTGACTAAATCTAAAAATTAAAAGTTAATTGGTTGCAAACATTTTTAAGATCGAGGCAATTCAATTTATCTATAAATATTAAATAGTTAATTATAATAAGAGGTTAGTCAAAAGTTACAACTTATATTTACTAATTATATTATTATTAATAACTCAATTAAATAATGACATGTTACTAAATTTTGCACTTAACGTTCATAAATACTTAAATTATGCACCATCTTTTTAAATTTATCAAATCATGATTTTCTTTCCTAAAATACTCCATTTGTATGCGTGGTTGCTTGACCCACCTAAATCACCAAAGCACATTTAAAATCTCGAAAAATGAATCACGTTTTATACAATTTTGAAACTACTTTCCTTTGAATAAAATTATTTTTTTTCCCTCAAAAACACAGCAGGATAAATTGGGTGTGGAACCAAGATTAAAGGGCACAGTTATATTTAGAAAAGTCTCAAGAATATATTAGTTTTAGTTTGGATTGAATTTGAGAAGTCTAAGTCCGTTAGTGATTTTTGAGTAATATTAACTTATGGTTTTATAGGGGCTAATTTAGAAATTTTGAATATGGTTAGAGTCGCGAGAGTTCTAGGAATACATAAGTTGAATGATTAGTTTAAATCCATTAATGACTTTTTGATAAAATTACACAAGGTTGATTTTTTTTTTAAAAAATTGAGAACAAGCTAAATAAGATGGGGAATCAAGGTTGGAGGCCATGGTTACGCTTAAGAGTGTCCCAAGAATAGTTTTGGATTGAATCTGATAAATGTAAGTCTATTAGTGAGTTTTAGTCAAAATGACTAAAATTAAAGTATGGTTGGACAATGTCTAGAATGTAAAATTTTTCAACATGGTTAGATTAAGGCGAGTCCTAGAAACACATTGGCGTTATTGTTGAGTGAATATGATAAACTTAAGTTCAATAGTGAGTTTGTGCCAAGTAAAAACTCATAATAATCTATCCAGGTACGAAACTAAGGTTGGATGATTACACTTGGAAAATTCCTAGGAATACATTGTTCATGATTTGAATTTAATTTGATAAGCAAAAGCCCATTAGTTAGTTTTTATCAAAATTGGCTAATGGTCGTATAATGTTCAAAATCTAAGATTTTCAATATGGTTAGAGTTAGGTGAGTCTCAAGAATATATTGACGTTGTTGTTGAGCAAATATAATAGACCTAAGTCCAACAGTGAGTTTGTGCCAAATTTACTCAAGGCTGTATGAATTTCAAGAATTCATAGCAGCAAGGGTGTGAAACCAAGCTTTGCGGGTATGATTACACTTAGAAAACTCCTAGGAATGCATTGGTCTTTGTTTGAATTAAATTTAATAAGCCTAAGTCCATTAGTGTGTTTTGGCCAAAAGTCATTGACGATAGTAGAAGGCATAAAATTCAAAATTTTCAACATGGAATACATTGCTGCTGTTGTTGGGTAAATCTAACTATGAGTTTGTGTAAAATTTACTCAAGGCTGCATAAATTTCTAAAACACACAACAA
This sequence comes from Zingiber officinale, assembly GCF_018446385.1. NCBI lineage: Eukaryota > Viridiplantae > Streptophyta > Magnoliopsida > Zingiberales > Zingiberaceae > Zingiber > Zingiber officinale. The sequence goes on from NC_055989.1 coordinate 114,433,851, forward strand.
CTACTCTAGATATGAAATTAAAGTTGGAAAGTATGATTACACAAGGAGACTTCTAAGAATGCATCGGTATTAGTTTGGATTAAATTTGAAAATTTGATATACCTAAGTTCATGAGTTTTGGCAAAAAAATCACTAATGATTGTATAATATCCGGATTTTGAAAATTTCAATATAGAAAGGGGAATATTGGGAATACATTATTGTTGAGTGAATATGATAGATCTAAGTCTAATAGTGAGTTTGCAATAAATTTACTTAAGGCTATATACATTTCAGAAACTTGTAGCAGCCTATATAGGTGTAAAAGCAAGCTTTGAGGGTATATTTACACTTAGGGTGTGTTTGGTAGGTGGGATAGGATAAGTGATATCCTATGGATTAAATATTATCCCATGTTCTTCTCGTTTTTTAGGTGGGATAGGAATCATAAAGTATAATTTGTGTGATAAACATTTATTGGCTCCCGCAAGGTATAATAAATTGAGTTGGGGTGATAACTTTTCTTATCCCATTTACTACTCTATCCCATCTACCAAACACACCCTTATGAGATTTCTAGGAATGTATTTGTCATGATTTGGATTGGATATGATAAGCTTGAGTTCATAAGTGAATGTAGGTCATCTCCACAAGGGTGCTCAGTTGGCTAGAGGATGACATATTTGCTACAATGGGGCAGGGATCAATTCTCGGTGGGTACATGCCCTCGGGGAAAAACTCCTCCCACCCCTAGCCATCTGGTGGTCGGCTATAAGCTGACCTCGTGATTTACTTCCTTTCTATAACTTGGGTCGGGCTGTGAGGGGCGTTTGGAGTGAGCGTAATTATCTTTTGCTACAATAAATGAATGTAGGTCACTACTAACTTTTAGTGAATTTTAGCCAAAAATGATCGTACAATGTCTAGAATTTGAAAATTTAAAAATGGTTAGAGACAAGAGAGTCTTAAGAACACAATTGATGTAGTCGTTAAGTGAATATAATAGATATAAGTCCAACAGTGAGATTGTGTCAAAGTTAAGGTTGTACAAATTTTAGAAATCCACAACAGCCTATTCTTCGAAATGGACATTGATACACTCAGGAGATTCCTAGGAATGCGTTGGTTATGGTTTGGATTGAATCAAAGCCAAGTTCAACAATGAAACTCAGCCAAAACTATTTACTCCAAATTAAGACCAATGCATTATTGGGACTCTTTTGAGTGTAATCATACTCTCTAACCTTTGTTCAAGACCCACTAATGAATTTAGGTTTATCATATTCAATTCAAATCAGGACCAATGTATTCTTGTGATTCTTAGGAGTGTTACCATTCCCTTCAACGGTGGTTCCACATCCTATTTACTTTTTTTTTGTGATTTTTTTTCAGCTTTTTTTCGAAGGAGACAAACAATAGTCTCAAAATCCTAGATTTTAAATGTGTTTGGGTCACTTTGGGTGGGTTAGACAAGCGCGTGTACAGATCAAGGGAGTGATATGGTAAATTTGAAAGTATAATATGTGATTTAGGTATTTGTCAAAGTTGAGTGTGTTTTAGTAAAATGCTGATTAGATATCAAAATTGTACCGGTGTAACACAAAACCTTATCATTTTGGTCAGATTGAAACTTTGCTCACTGGTAACACTGTAAGCCCTTCCCTTATTTAATTTCTCCATTACTATTTCGCATTTCTTCCTCCAATTATTCCTCTCCCTACTCTACATCACACAGCCTTCTCATTCCTCAATTTCCTTCTCCTAATTAATCACATTCACTCTCTTTTATTAATTTTCACCTTCTCTAATTCTCTGTTCCTCCCCCTTTTCCAACAACAACATCATCATCACATCCACTTCATCTTCTTTCTTGCATTAGATTATTCCAATATCAAGAAGAAAATGGGATTGAATCAAAATTTACCTTATCTCAACACTAAGTACTAAAGTCTTGTTTAGAGGAGAGATGTTAACGTGCATTGCTCAGCCAACTAAAATCATAAGAAGGGAAAGATGTTAAAGCACTGAAGTCACTTAGCAGGGAGGTCTTGAGCCTGATCTACTTCATCAATCTCAGAAAGGAAAAGTTGTAAATAAAAGATTGGATGGCACAAACATAAGGAAGAAAGCTTCACAAAGGAGGAGTTGATGTGCCTGCATGCTCTTGTTTCATTACACTCTGGTGACAGTAAGATTGAGATCATATAAAGCAAATCAAAGGACAGAAACCCTAGTAAATTAGTTCCAGGAGATTGTGAACTGTTTATTGACCCTATAGACTTCCAAATCAAATATCCACTGTGTTTACAATAAAGTAGGATAACGTTTCTATAATTTTGCGAAATTTTAAATCAATCTGAACTCGAATAAGTCTCCAATCGAATTGAGTGAAGATTATCAAAACTGTCTGCTCAGGAAAAATCAACTGTCATTCAGTTCCTGTTCTAAGATACAATTTACAGTGATTTCATTTTGACTTATACGTGAATCTTTTCGTAGCATGGTTATTTTGAGTCATTCAGTTACCTCATCATTTGGACAAGAATACCTGTGGATTTAATTGCAAGCTCACATTTTGTAGCCAAATAATATGAAAACAATAACATTTTTTCTGAACACATTATTCTTCCAGATTAATAGTTACCCATCTTATAATATGTAAATAAAATTTGGTTCTGTTGATGCATGATTACAAGTGTTAACGTTAAGTTTATTAAGAATTAGTTATTCTATTTGCATCCTGTTATATATATTGAGCTTGCTTTTGGAAATTAGTCATGGAGACCATAACCATGCAACAGATCTTGTTTGTTTTCTTGTATTTAGATCTTTTCCTTTATTTCTTATTTGACCCTATGTTCCCTTCTAATACATGGTAGCAGTGCTCATCTACCTTCATATGCAAATTTTATTGTAAACCAACAAATTGGTTAATTTTGTCTGTTGATCTTTGATATGTCCTGGAAGGTATTAAGAGACATTATTGAGGAGCACATGGAGGAAATTAATCAAGCAGGAGGCATTGGATACCATGCGGAATTTTCTACTAATACACCAGTTTTTCCAGTCAAACAATTTTCCAACAATGATGCAACTTCAGACCTATGTAGCCCGCGGAACAGTGATATTGATATGTCAGGTGCAAGTAGAAACATCAGTCGCAACAAGGAATCACAATATCCTGATGCTACTCAAAGTCATCAACCAAATATTAAGTCTCACACAAAATTGAGATATCAGCAACACGAGCATTGGGTGGAGCAAAATAGGAATACACGTGAAAGACAAAAGGACCATAGATCTGGCAGCTCCTCTATTCAAAAATCCTTTTCATCAGCCAATCATGATAGACATGAAAGGAAGCATGGCAATGCATTTTCAACTGGTTGCGAGTATAAGCGGAGTGATTCTGGTTATTTTTCTAGGTTCACAGATCAAAGCAGCCAGTCGACCAAAAACTCAAAATCATCTAGTACCAAGTATGATGATACATCAAGAGATAGAAGCACAGAAAAAAGAACTTACGAAACCCATTTGTCAGAGGCAGCGAAACAGGATGCATTTGATGATAGATATAATCCTTCAGTTTCATATGATGATTATGATACCAGCTATGTTGATGTTTCTCCAAGCAAGAAATACTGTTCTTCGGATAAGTTTTACAATTCAAGAGATGAAAAATACCATCATGAACCCCGGAGAAATTACAGTTCTTCACGAATGCATAGCAAAGATCACAAGTAAATCAATCAATTCTAGGTGATGTAAGTAATGTTCCATTTTCTTGTATGGTTGGCTCTACTATTCTCATCTTTGTCATTCATGGTATTGAGCTTTTGTTTCCTTGTGGGACAGTGCAGTACAAAATGAGGAATCATGAATGTTTCCACATCTGTATCCTTCTCCGTATCCTCATTATTGAAGATTGCATGTTATCTTTGCTATACTTTTCCTTTATATTTTGTTGTGACATTTGAAACCTACTAGACAAGGACTGACAGTACCAGTACCTGATTACTTGATTTTGTTTTTTTTCATCTCTTTCATCTGCTTAATTATAAATCAAGGCAGGATTGGCTTGTTGCAGTTCTAACATGGACAACCAACACACCGATTCTTTAGGTTTTTTCCAGTTATTTTTTCATTTTTCAATTTTCATCTAATATAGATGGTTCAACCTGCCTAAGTTAGTCCTTAAAGCAGCATGCTACCTAAAATGTTCTGTTTTTAATAAGTTCTGCAAGGTTTGGTTATGGGTCAAAAGCCATTGATCATACCGGAAGAGGTTAATCGATAATTCCTTTGTGTGCGCTAAATTAGTTAAGCATGCATTCTTGTTGCATTTTTTGTTTCCCATTCAGAACCTTAATCCTTCATTGCATGTTCAAGCTGGTATAAGGATCCTTATATACCTTAGTTGATAAATTTCATGTTATTGGATCTTTTTGTTCTTTTTTCTGTGACACGATCGTTGAAAATGCATATATGACAGGAATGTTGCTGGGAAATCAACTAGATATGGATGTGAGGAGGCATATTATAGAGCTTGAGTATAGTTTCTATGTCACTTCCAAATGTGTGCTCTTATTAAGTTTAGATGACACTTTATTTTCAATCAATTGTAGAATGTAATTTCCTTATTGTAATCTTGTATTTCATTTGATTCTGTTTTAGCTTTAAAATTGCCTCTTCCTGATGATCACTAGGCCCCTAAAACTGGTTGATTTACAGTAGCACTCTTACAACAACAAACAGATGATGAAATACCAGCAAGAGATGAAAAGTTCAAATTTACGTGAAAAATGTAACGGATGAAAAAGAAAGGTGAAATGGGTATTTTGTTTGTTTGATGGAAACTTATAAATTGAAAAATCAATGGATGATAACGAATTTACATCATTTTTCATTTTTATCCTTTGTTTAGACTGCTTTATCCTTTTCAAAAGTTATATATTGATTTCTCATGCTATATTTCACATATTTTGTTTGTCAATAATTGGACTATTTAACCCCTGTGTTGACAATTGCTATCATTGTCAATAAGATATTGCTTGCTGTGTTGCATCATCCCACGTATATTGATTTGAATTCAGCAAAGTCGAGTTAAATCTAATGGAGCCTAGGACATTTTTCCTTGTGTTATCTATTTGTTTATTTTCCAAATTGAAAAAGCATATGTGAGTAGTTGGTGATGGACTCATAATGTTGAAAATATGTATAATTTTGTCACAGGTAGATTAAGTTTGAAGTAATGCAAAACTTCATGCTTTTGCTGGCTAGCCATTTTAAACGCGATCCTAGAAAAAAGAGACGAGGAAAGGTGAGCTGTTTGAGAATCCGCCCATCTGATTAAATTCCCATGGTTTAACATAGATGAGTTGCATTGAGTGACTATACTTGGAAATGATTTTGGAGATTGATAAAGATGGTCTGCGTGTATTGCTTTTACATGGACCAATTGAGCAAGATCGTTGATTGAAATTACCTCGCCAAGTCGCCATCTTACACTCTGGAGACGTAATGAACTATTCATCCGATGAAGATCAAAATATCCCAGCCTGTGATCATTGGTGGTGGAGTGAGGTCGAGTTCTCAAATTAGAAAAATAGACAAATAAAAAAGATCGCTGTTTCACCCTTCCAAAAATAATGGTTTAAGAGACTGCATTTGATCCAAAATTGTTTGCGATTGATGATTTTATATAGATCAATCGAGTAAGATCATTGATTGATTCCTTACCTCACTAATACATTTGGACAAAAATCAGAGCGTCTTTTTTTTAATAATCAAGGTGCTTTTATTTTTTATTTTTATTTGAAGGACACTCACTCCATCAGGGATATGAGGACAGCTGAGGATATGGGCTGGCATATGCATAGCATCTGGACATGCATGGGGAGACAGGAGGATAGGCAGATAGCTTGCATCTCGTACCTATAGAGACACGAGCAGCTTGGCGGATGGGAGGACGGTTGATACTGAATATCGTTATAGAGATTATTGCAAAGATAAGTACAGAGATCCACTCTATATTGGACATTGCCCTTGGTGGATGAAGTGGTGGGTAGGTTCTGTGCATGGACGACCACATACTGACAGCTGATAGATCAGGTAGGGATGACCTAGCAGCCTGATCGTAAGAGGCTTGATTGCTTGGTTGAGTGGTTGTTGGTGTTTTTGGAGATGAGATCCTCTGTTCCGAAAATGCTGTATCCCCATGTTCTAGCGTCGATCGGACGACTATAATATTTTCATGATGTACATTACATCTTTGAGATGTGATTTAGTTCGTCCGATTGACCTTGGGGCATGGGGACACAATATTTTTCGGACAGAGGATCTCATCTCGTGTTTTTGAGCTCATATGTTAGACAATGATCCTTTTTGTGAGGTTTGTACTCATGAGAGTACACATGTATATGCTTTCATACCTTTGATAGCCACATACATCTGATATTTCATCGTAACAAATACCTATCTTTGAACTCATATCTTTTGTTGTATCTTTAGATGATACATAATTTACCTTTCAATTTTTTTTTTTAAAAAAACTGAATATAGACAGCGTGGCCTTCTGCTCGCTCTCTCGAAGGCATTATATCAAACAGCCTCGATGCGGTCTGTTTTTGGAGGATTAAGATTTGATTTCCGGCCACATTCTGTTGTTCAATCTGCGGCGACGACCCAGAGGATGCAGGTCAAGGAAAAACAGAATTTTCAAAGAGCCGTAACATTATCGGCATTCAGGAGCAGCTCCACCACCTCTTTCATGGTGGGCCGCTGCTCCGGATCTGGGTGGCAGCACGCCAGCCCCAGCTTTAGCACCAGCTCCATCTCCGCCCTCGGGAACTGCTGCATCCGCCTGTCGGCCGCCTCCAACAGCTTCTTCTCCGCGTACATGTCCCGCACCCAGTCCACCAGCACCCAGTCATCGTCCTCCACCCTTTCCGCCCTCTCGATCGGTCGCCTGCCACACGCCACCTCCAGCACCACCACTCCGAAGCTGTACACGTCCGCCGCGGCCGTCGGCGCCGATGCCATCGCCATCTCCGGCGCCAGGTAACCCAGCGTCCCCACCACCCGGGTCGAGCACGGCGCCACGCCGCGCTCGTAGAGCTTGGCGAGCCCGAAGTCGCCCAGCCGCGCCCGCATGCCGGCGTCCAGCAGTATGTTGCTGCACTTGACGTCCCGGTGGAGCACCACCTGCTCCCACCCCTGGTGGAGGTACAGAAGCGCCTCCGCCACGTCCACCAGCACCTGCCGCCGGGATTCCCAACCCAACGGCGCCCCTCGCTGCCCCTCCGGGAACAACCACTGGCTCAGGTTGCCGTTCGGCATGTACTGATACACCAGCATCAGCTCGTTCCCCTTCCGGCACCACCCCTTCATGTCCACCAGGCTCCGGTGCTGCAGCCGCCCCATGCTCGATATCTCCGCCATGAACTCCCTCACCCCCTGCTTCGAATCGTGAGACACGCACTTCACCGCCACTTCCTCCGTCTCGTGCTCTCTTACCCTTCTGCCGCTGCTCCCTCCGTTGACGCCTTCCTCTCCGACCGAAGCGGGGAGGACTCCTCTGTAGACCTTGCCGAAACCACCGAAACCAAGAAGACGCTCCCTGGAGAACCCATCGGTAGCGCTCCAAAGATCGTCGTACTTGAACCTCCTCGGCCAATACTTCGACTCCCATTCCTCTTCATCCTCGTCTTCCTCTTTCCGGATCTTCACCCTCCTCCTCCACCTACAGTACCAGTAAATCCCTGCGAAGCAGACAGATACAGCGATACAGGCGACGGAGATGCCAACAATTAGCCCTGCAGAAGGCGAGCCAGACGACACCGGTGGCGGCGGCGGAGAGAAATTGGGCAAATTGGAGACGTTGATCTCCCTGGACATAGATCCGGTGTCCGAGAAGCTCCACGCCAACACTCGCTGCTCCTCCACCCACTGAACCTTCGATGCCGAAAATCCGACAAACATCTCCGGCGACACGTAGTTGGCGATGACCGGATCTGTGTAAGAAATCAGAGGCCGCGGAGGCCGCGGATCCTCAGCCGGCGCGATTGTTACGTTGATCTGGTATCGAGGCCCGTTGAATTCGATCCAGGCCCGGATATTGCGCCCGGATCGCATGTTGAGGAACTCCGGTGCTGTCGACGAACCGTTGGCGCGGTAGAAGCCGGCGCGTTCGGTTCTGGAAGACACGACGAAGTTGAGGTCCACGCCGACGTGGTTATCGATGGGATCGTCGAACTCGGGGTTGTGCCCGGTGTCGAACTCTACGACGAGGAGCGGCGCCGGCGTCTGGTGGGTCGCGTTGCTGAAGACGCCGAAGTACTGGCCAGCGAGGGCACCGGGAGGAGAGGTAGAGTTGGAGAGGACGAACGCGAGGCCGAACCCCGGGCTGGTCTCGATCCCAGGGACGATGGAGAAGACGAAGGAGGTGGAGAAGGAGAAGAGGGAGGGGTTAGGGCTCCCTCCGGAGGCTGCCGTGCGTAGCCGGGTGCGGTAAAAGACACGGCCCAAGGAGTAGTAGTTGGAATCGTTGGTGAAGCAGAGGACGGATCCATCGATTCGTGCGTCGCCGATGAGGGTGAGGTTGGAAGAGGCGTCGGCAGGGGCGAAGGAGTCGAAGAGGAAATCGATGGCGGCGGCGGCGGAGGAGAGGCCGTAGAGGAAGAAGAAAAGGAGAAGGTAGCGCTGGTGGTGGGTAAAGGCGAAGGCGGCGGCGGCGGCGGCCATGTGGATGTTCGCTGGAAGCGTTTACATCTGCTCGCCGGAGCCGCTGCGACTGCGACTGCGGCTGCTGCTTTATTTTGTGATTTTCATGGAGGGAGGGGGCCCAGTATGTGGAATTTTGCCTTCGATCGTGATGCTGAACCTTCGTTGCAGCTTCTCGAGTCCAATTAATTTTTTATATAGAAAATATTTTAAGGGAAAATTAGTGTTTGGACCCCGCGGATAAAGTCAAATTTTATAAGGCAGATAATGATCACTTTGACAAATTAAGCCTCATATCGTTTTAACCGCTCCTAACTTCCATTAACCCATTAATCAATTGTTTGGCCAAAGCTCTATTGCTTTTTTTAATATCTCTCAACTAAGATCTAAATGTAATTTGGAGGAGGAGGAACCCATAGAGCAGACCTAACAGCAACTCATCCAAACTACACGCTAGCTAATTGATTTTCTTGAGGCATCCTGTTGATGAGGATCGAGCTAGCTAGTTCCTAACAATCAGTAGATCAATTGGTTGTAATTAATTTGTTACAAAATTGTCATCATAGATTTGGTGTCGCTTACGAGTGGTAAAAAGGGGCGATGCCATGTAAGATCTTGGGATCAAAATTCATCGTGTCCGAATATGCTCTTCTCCATATCTTGGTCATTTGTACCAATGTTTAGTAATCATTCGTGATTTACCTCCTTCATGTTGACCTAGGGACCGATTGACGAGGGTGCTGGGACGAGCAAATCATCTTTTGTCACAAAAAAAAAGATTCATTTGCCTTTAGCGCTCCTGTCAATATGTTCCTATGTCAACATAGAAAAAATAAATCACAGATGACTATTAATCATGAATGTAGATGGTCAAAGTATAGGAAAAGACATACTTCAACGCATCAAATTTAGATTGTAAGATCTCATATGATAAAACTATGTACCTCAACTACTCGTTACAAGAAACTTACACTAAGTGGGTAGCTAAAAAGCAAAGAAATTAGGAGCCAATAGCGATCATCATTGATCAAACAAGTGCCACAGGGATAAGAACAAGGGAAACAAGCAATGCACAGCTGTGAATATTCTCCTTGGCACAGGATAGGAGAAACGACAAGGAGAAAGGACAAAAAAAATTAAATTAGCAAAGTTAGGGCTTCGGGAGAGGGACTAGTATTGATGACAAACTTAGTCAGAGGGGCAAACCGGACAATAATCCTTTGGTTGTTGCTTGACTCCTTTATTTTTTAATTAACTACTAATCCAAAATTGTTTGACTCTTTCTATAACAACTAAACAAGGTCAAACCCTATAATAATGCAATGGAGTTGTGGGAAAATTTTATTGAATTATATGAAGGTACGTGTAACTCTAAAAATTGCTAAGTGTGGGCTTATTCGGGATACGTCTGGAACTTCTAAATGGGAGGAAAGAGTATGAGCCAAATCCATGGACACTTCAGGAGATAGTCAATAGTTTTCATATAATCATCAGTGAACACATTGAGAATTTCAAGGGACGCTTCAATCGTAAAATTATATGAATTTTTATATCAAATGTAATTACGAGGGTATTACTGAAGATGAGGACCACAGAGTGAGGACAATGCATTCGAGTCATCTGAAGATAAGGAAACTACCAAGAAGGATAAGCACTTAGTTTTATCAATCATCTAGCTAGCTAGCTAGCATTGATGGTAAATATCGATAAACTCTATCCAACTAGTGAAGTTGAAGCTAAAGAATCAAACAATGACAAAGGCAACAGTAAAGCCAAAGCCAAGCAACACTGAAGGGGGAGCTAATTTTGACATATGAGGTAAACTCTTCTTTGGTAGATCTAACTCGTTCCGTAGATCGAAAGATTGAAAAAAAAAAAACTCAAAAAGGGCATGAAAGAATTAGAAACAATTAGTTGCACATCTCATGTCATGACTCTAAATAAGGAACTTGGAATTGAAATTTAAGCCTCAGCGCACAACTCAAGGAATTAAAAATGTCTCTAGAAAAATTCACTCAAGAATTAAAATATCTTGGCATGATCATAAATAATCAACTAGTAAATTTTATTAAAACTGGACTTGATATGAATCAAAAGAAGAAGAACAAGAATCAAATTCCTTCGTTTCTAGAGGACAGATAAAGGATAACTCGTCTAAGATCAAGAAAATATCTAAAAAATAGATAGTGATAATGTACTTAGTGAACTAAGCTAGTTAACCCAACTTGTATATGGGTTCAAAAAGTTTTTGTGTCTCATTCTTAGAAATTTTGGTGTATGTCATTGAGTTAGAAAGAGTGGATAAATCTGATCGGATCGGATGACATATTTAGACATAAAATATCATTTTTTTTTTAGATTAGGTATCCACCTTACATCCATTAATCCTAGGAGTGACCGGTTTGACCTCATAAAATATTTTCACTGGTCACCATAAATCAGGAAGCGCTCGTAACAGCAGCCCATCAACCTAACATTCTTTAATCAACCGCTCATTAAGAAAAATTCATTCATTAATTTATCAAAGTTGGGACTCAATCTTCTTAGATGCTTAAAAAACTGAGAAGACATCCTACTGTTGCACTATTATCTTGGGGCTATAAAATGTCATTGTTGGTGCTTGGCTTGTTTAATCTATTGAGTTTCTAATTACTCTTTTTATTTATCTTGCTATACTTTGTGCATTTCAAACTATGTGCAATCTTTATGCTTACATAGCATTTTTGATTATTGGGAATATAATTAAAATTCTACATTGGAAATATATAAAAAAGATCATAGGTTTAAAAGATGAAAGATATCTCTATTGATATGAGACCTTTTTAATAGAGCCAAAAAATAAATCTATGAGGACTTAGACCAGAAGTGAATAATATCATACCATTGTAGAGATATGTGAAGTCTCTTGGTCCTAATAAGTGGTATCAAATATGGTCCAAATCAGATACCATGTGAGGTGACCTTAAACGAAGTTGAGGGGAGGTATGGAGTTGGTCAAGACTGTCAAGATACTTACAGGGAAGCCCGGAGTAGGTCAAGAGTGATCGGATGCTTGTAAGAAAGTCTGGACCATGAGAGTAATGATGGTTCTTCGTTTGAAGGGAAGATTGTTGGGAATACAATCAAAATCCCATATTGAAAATACATGAAAAAAATCAGGAGTTTAAAAGATGAAAGATAACTCTATTAGTATGAAATTTTTGGGTAGAGCTCAAAAATAAATTTACGAGAGCTTATACCTAAAGTAAATAATATTATATCATTATAAAGATATTTGAATTCCTTTTGGTCCTAATATTGCTAATTACTCTTCTTTAACTCACTACAAATTTAAGTTTTTTTTTTAATTTTTGTATTGAACCATCTAGACACAAATGAGATGCATGGCAAAACTTTTTGCACCATGATGTTTGTTATAATACATTCTTTTGGTCATTTATCATTTACATGTAAAATTGATCAATCAGGTTTGTGCACAATTCATGTATATTAAGTTTACCTGATCGTGATTGAAAATTTTCTTTACAAATAAAATATATTTTGGCAAAAGGTTAGAAATTGCACTAATGCTTTTATTGTGCACATCTAGAACAGAAATATTATAGTTTGAAATTTTTCTTTCAAAATATAAATTGACTAACATTTTGTTAATTATAATCCGGTTATTGTATTAATTAGTCAACTAAGATGACACAATCTACCGACTGGATAATTTAGTTAAATAATTATCCAAATGACATTAGTTGACAAGGTAATCGTTCGAGTTCAAAGAATGATTTCCCCTAATGAGTTGGCTGATTTTATAATTCAATCGATTGACCAATTAATTAACTAATATAGACAATAGACTAATCAGCTTTCAATCAGCTGATCTACTACTGCAATTGATTAACTAGGCTAATAACAAAAACCCTAGGTTTCAATCGGCTCCACTGTGAAAAACTCTTGTTCTCCCAACTCAATCTTGTGAGAAATAGCTTCCTCAACCCATGACTATTAACTTGATGTCAGAGCAAGGTTGTTCCCCTTTTCACTATGCAGGGCATTAAAGGGGAAAGAGGGAATTGTTCATGGGGGGCGGTTTTTCCCATTCTTCGTGGATTTTCCCCGCTGTCGTTCTCTCTCCTGCTTGAGGAACGCCGGCACCTCACGCACGTCGTCGCCGCCTTCTTCAGTTAGCCATCGCCTCTCTCTCTCGCTCTCCCTCTTCACGCTACAGCCAAGCCTTCGTCCCTTCCTCCGTCGAGACCTCGCGGATGCCGCCGCCACTGCCGCCGGTGGAGGGCTTCAGCTGACGGCAGCAACACCACCGCTCCTCTCCCTCTCCTCCTCGCGACGCCACCACCGGACCGACTCGCAGCCGCTCCTCTTCTTTTCCTCCTCTCACCGGAGCCGCATCCGAGCCAGCCCTCTTCTCCCTCTTTGCATGCCACATATTTCCTCTTCCTTGTCCCCTCCCTCACACGTCGTCAATAGCGTCGACACCACCCTTCGTCATCTCCGCCACTGCGCTGGCCTCCACCGGCCGTTGCCGCAAGTCAGGCCGCTGCCATGCTTGTCGCTTCCCTATTCATTGGCACACCGGCGCCCACAGCCGTCGGTCGCCGCCCTTCGGACTGCCGGACAGCCAAGCGTTGCCTCACCAGCGGTCTCCTCCAGGACGCCCTTACGTTGCCTCTCTTATCGCCTCATCTTATTCCACCTCTGGACCGTCCACATTGTCGTATGCCTTCGATGGGGGTTGGGCCTCCGGACCCTCGCTGCCAATGGACGCCGATCTGATCATGCTCCGTCTTTGTTGAGTTCCGGCCTTCGAGCTGAGGCTACATTCCGATCCTCGCATCGTTGTCTTATTTGGGTGTGTCCATTGTACCGCGACCTGCGTGCCGATTTCATATCCTGACATGTGAGAGATACTGTATCCCGATCTATGTGCCGATATTTTATCTCGGCCTGCGTGTCAATATCTTATCCCGGCCTGCGCGTCAATGTCATAACTCGGACTGCGTGCAAGGTCGCATCCGGTTTCGTGCCACCGCTTTCGGCTCCGCGTCGTCAAATCCAGTTCCTCGTCCGACGCATTCATCTACCCTTCCGGGTCACGATAACTCGAGCAGCGTTAACTCGAGCAGCGTCCCATCCGAGGGCACCCCTAGGCTAGGGCACGTTTTTAGTACCCACTCTCCCTTCATTTGATTATTCTAGTACTAGTCTGTTGTTGGACCCCATGGTAGTTTTGATGTGATCAACCAAGTTGGTTAGGTCCTGCGTTGTATTTGATTCCTGTGTCTGAGTGTGCAGGAGCTTAGGAGCACAGGAAGTCGAGCGGAAGACGCAGCTAGCGAGAAGGACGACAAGGGAAGGGAGCCGACGGGCTCGGTGCGTCCGAAGGACGAGAGAGCTGCGGAAGAGTACTCCGGTGGGCGTGAAGAGCGTGCGCGGCGTTCGAGGGACGTTAAGCCGGGACGGAAGGCTGCTCGAGGAAGGCCGGAAATTGGGTTCGGGTGAGCCCTATTTCGGTTGGCCACAATCACCCAAAAGATCGGAGCATCGGAAGTCGCTACAAGCTGGAAACGAAGTCAAAAGAGCTGAGCTGCCAGCTTGGAGGCGCCTCCAACCTGACTGGAGGCGCCTTCAACCAGGTTGAAGGCGCCTTCAGTCAGGCTGGAGGCGCCTTTAGCCTGATTGGAGGCGCCTTCAACAGGTCAAAATGACCGTTTGCGTTCGGATAGAGTTCTATCCGCTGACCGAGCTGTGGAGGCGCCTTGAACCTTGTTGGAGGCGCCTTGGACCCTCGGGATAGAATTTCCAGAGGCTATTTAAAGGCCCCTGGAGCTAGGAATTTGTGTACAACTCAAGCAATCAATCTGTAAGCAATTCCTAGCAGTAGTTCTGAGCAATTAGAGTGTAAAAGGTTTCTCCGCCTTCAGAGAAGGAGAATTTTCTTAGTGTGTTTTTCACTGCCCTGGATTAACAATCTCCTTGGTTGTAACCAGGTTAAATTCCTGTTTCTGCTTTTAGTTTCTGTCTTTATTATTTAACTACTGCGTTTATTCTGAGTTGAAATCCGAGGAGGGTATAGTTTGTTTTTATTTTCAACAATTCACCCCCCTCTTGCAAGTCTCCGCTGCACCAACAAGTGGTATCAGAGCCTGATCGCCTCAGAAGGACTAACCGCCAACTGAAGCACTACGATCAAGACGATGACCGGAGCAAATTTCCATCCCCCGAAGTTCGACGGAGACTTCGCCACATGGAAGCGCAAAATGGAGGTATTTTTTAAAACGGATTTTGATATTCTTATTACAATGAAATATGGTTTTGCAGCGCCGAAAGACAAAGAAGAAAACACATGGAGTAAGAAGGAGCAAGCCAATTTCGTCGCCAACGGAAAGACAGAGTTCCACCTGCTCAGTGTGCTGTCGCCGCAGGAGGTAAATCGGATCGGAAGCTACGACTCAGCGAAAGATCTCTGGGAGAAATTCCTGGAGCCTCACGAAGGTACTTCCGAAGCTAAGCTAGCAAAGCGCGACATCCTCCGGAACCAGTTAACGAACCTCCGGATGAACCAAGGCGAGAAGGTAGCGCAACTCCAAGCGAGAATCAAGGAGCTGATAACGCAACTAACGAACCTTGGAGAAGAGGTAACCAACCGGGATTCTATCCGATACGCGCTCAATGCCTTCCCGAGAACTCCAGAGTGGGCCTCCTTAGTAGATGCGTATTACATCTCTAAGGACCTCGAGGTAAGTACGTTAGAACAATTATTTTCCACTTTTGAACTTCACGAGTCTCGAGTTTCAGAACCCAACGGAGCAGAGAAGACAAGTCAGAATATTGCCTTAAAGGCAAAGATGAACAGTTCTGACTCCGAAGCCTCATTCGACGAATCCGAAGCGACACTACTGGTAAGACGCTTCAATAAGTTTTTCAGTACTAATAAATTTAAACCGCAGAGGCATCATCGAAAGAAGAGGACGGTTCGCTGTTATAACTGCAACGAAGAGGGGCACATCAAAGATGACTGCCCAAAGCTAAAGAGAAAGGAGAAAGAAAGGGAAAAGCCAAAATACAAGAAGCCAGAACCCTTCAAACACAAGAACCTAAAGGCAACGTGGGATGATTCGTCATCCTCCGAATCGGAAGTCGAAGAATTCTCGGGACTAGCACTGATGGCCAACCATCAGCAAGAAGAAACGTCCAGCTCACAGATGAGCATCGACGAAGGGGGAGGAACGTCAGAAGAAAGCAGCAGTGAAGGGGGAGCGTCACCAGACCAGGTAAGTAAGGTACGCAATCTAACCCCAACTCAATCTTTTAAATTTATCAAGTCTCTTTCTAAAGAATTGGATGAATTAGAAAAAGAGAATGCTGAACTAAAGTTGAACCTAGCAAGAGCATGCCCCTTAGAAATGTATGATCATCTAAAATCAGAAAATGAAAATTTGAAATTAGAAATTGAAAAACTGAAATATGCTGCATGCTTAAATCAATTTCCAAATTCAAAATTAAGAATTTATGGTAAATTAAATTGGTATATAAGGAAGCATCAAGGCCAACTTAGAAAAATACCAAGAAACTATGTACCCCCTAGATTTTTGAATAATCCTGTAGGAAGGAACCTCTATTGGGTTCCAAAATCTGTGCTTAATTAATTTTTCAAAAATTAAAAAGCTTACAGTGAGAAAATTAAACATTGAAATTCTTTATGGAAGCTTTGTCTAAGGAAGTGGTTGTTGCTCCAATAACCAAGAAGGCCTAGTACCTCGCCACGACCTGGAAGCTAAAATATTGAAAGTAAAATGTTTAATTAACTTTCTGAAAAAGCATTAAACAAGTATTAAATAATGCTTTAAAAATTTTTAAATCTTTTTAAAATTCTAAAAAGTCAGATTGTGAAAATTAAAAATTTTTAATTTGACTTAGAAATTTTTTTATTGACTTAGAAAATTTTTTCTGAAAATTCAAAAATTTGACTTAGAATTTTTTTTTTAACTTAGCAATTTTTTTCAAAAAAATTCATTTTTAACTTAGAAATTTTTTTTGACTTAGAAATTTTTTTCTGAAAATTCAAAAATTTGACTTAGAATTTTTTTTTAACTTAGCAATTTTTTTTCAAAAATTCATTATTAACTTAGAAAATTTTCAAAAAACTTCAATCTTACTTAAATATTCTTAAAACCCCATTTTTGCTGTGATCAAAGGCGGAGATAGAGGTACAAGTTTGGGGGAGTTAGAAATAATTTAAAACTTCTGTTATAATTTTTAAGTTTAGGGGGAGTTAGAAATAATTTAAACTTTCTGTTATTATTTTTATAAAAAGTGTTGCAATTTTACTAATTGTAAAAATTATGTTTAACTTGTCAGTTTAGTAATTTACCTTTAAAATTACTATTTATGTCTATGTTGTCCCTAACTTGAACTTGGGTTGATGCACATCAAAAAGGGGGAGATTGTTGGACCCCATGGTAGTTTTGATGTGATCAACCAAGTTGGTTAGGTCCTGCGTTGTATTTGATCCCTGTGTCTGAGTGTGCAGGAGCTTAGGAGCACAGGAAGTCGAGCGGAAGACGCAGCTAGCGAGAAGGACGGCACGGGAAGGGAGCCGACGGGCTCGGTTCGTCCGAAGGACGAGAGAGCTGCGGAAGAGTACTCCGGTGGGCGTGAAGAGCGTGCGCGGCGTTCGAGGAACGTTAAGCCGGGACGGAAGGCTGCTCGAGGAAGGCCGGAAATTGGGTTCGGGTGAGCCCTATTTCGGTTGGCCACAATCACCCAAAAGATCGGAGCATCGGAAGTCGCTACAAGTCGAAGACGCCTTCAACCAGGTTGAAGGCGCCTTCAGCCAGGCTGGAGGCGCCTTCAGCCTGATTGGAGGCGCCTTCAACAGGTCAAAATGACCGTTTGCGTTCGGATAGAGTTCTATCCGCTGACCGAGCTGTGGAGGCGCCTTGAACCTTGTTGGAGGCGCCTGGGACCCTCGAGATAGAATTTCCAGAGGCTATTTAAAGGCCCCTGGAGCTAGGAATTAGTGTACAACTCAAGCAATCAATCTGTAAGCAATTCCTAGCAGTAGTTCTGAGCAATTAGAGTGTAAAAGGCTTCTCCGCCTTCAGAGAAGGAGAATTTTCTTAGTGCGCTTTTCACTGCCCTGGATTAACAACCTCCTTGGTTGTAACCAGGTTAAATTCCTGTTTCTGCTTTTAGTTTCTGTCTTTATTATTTAACTACTGCGTTTATTCTGAGTTGAAATCCGAGGAGGGTATAGTTTGTTTTTGTTTTCAGCAATTCACCCCCCTCTTGCCGGTCTCCGCTGCACCAACATCTGTTACTTATATATTCATTGGATTTGCCTCGAGCATTGGGGTACCAGGGACCGGGGCGACCTGGTCGCTGGCTGCAGGTAGCGTTGACTAGAGGACTTTTGATGACTTGGTCAACATAGAAGTCATCTCAGCACACCCCCCTCCGAGACGTCGCGATTCGGTCAACATTCCATCCACCTCACCAGGCGGTCCATCTGACTCAGATTCCGGACATGATCAATACCAAACAGAGATCCTATTGAAAGAGCTTTGAGAGTTAAAAGATTATTTTCTCCTACATAGCATATTAGATGATTTCAAGGTGAAAATGAATTCTTTGCTTATAGAAGGGGAGGTCCTTCAATCATATCAATTATTCAGGTCATGTGTTTGTATCATGGAAGGAGTTTGTAGATGGTTGTATCACTTATTTCATCCCTTAATTAAGAGTATGAGAATGCATATAAGGAGTTTTTCAAAATTTGATAGGTCACAACAATAGCAATTCAAACTTGTGGTTGGTTAGAGTGAGAATTATTGAAGGGCTTCATCCTCAAATCCAAGAAGAGGTTACCATTGTTTGCACCTAAAAGTTGCATTATCCTTGGTATAGCTACAAGCAAAAAATTATCTCTAAAAAATAGAGAAATAAGTAATCTATTGTGTGACATAATTCATGATAATACAAGTAACTTTGAAGTACAATTGGAAAAATACTAGTGGAAAGGATAGAACAAAAAAATGAATGCAGCCATTTAAAGTTGATAATTGACAAAAGAATTCATCTATCACAATCCTTGCAACACCTACATTTAAAGTCACTATATTAAAGCCTTTTCGCGAGTCTATCATCTACAAAATTATCCACTTCCATCATTCAAGTAAACCAAGGAACAATACCATATGCTACCATATATCCTACTTCAATGAGTGCATCAAATTCAATATCTTCCTCTATGTCTAAATGTTTGGCGACAACCACAAGTTGATAGAGAAAAGATGTCATGAGACATCTCAATGCACTAACTACTCTATGGAAATATGGTGTAGAATATTCTTTTGTCTTAACTCCATGAGGATTCAACAAAAAGTGAAACAATGGAAGACTCTATACAAAAATTACTCTTACAAAATAAAGTATTGGCATACTCATAAACTCTTAATGAAAAACTAACACAATGCACTACATCATCAAAGAATTTTAGTCATATATTTATCCATTGACACTTAGAAGTTTACTTGTCTATTATAGTTTTTTTTAAAGGAGATCTCAATTGGTATGCAATGAGAACATATTTTATGCAAATCATTAAAAGAAAAAGGGTCAACCTTGAAGACAATCTATTTTGAAAGACAGTAAAATCATATGATATATCAAAAGAGAACTATTCAAATTACTCTTTCAACTTATACTTATGATCCTTTAATATTTCTAGAATAAGTCAATTAATTAGAATAAGTAAATCATTTTAGTTTATTTAGAATAAGAGATAGTTATTAGAATTATTCCTTTTAATTATTAACAAGACAACCTTGGATGTTTATAAATAAACATGTAGTTGCCCTTTAATTTGGAAAGGGGGAAATAAACGAATAGGTTAATTCTTTATGAATTAAGATCTTTTTAACAATAAGAAGTTGATTCCCCATGGAGTAATAACCCCCTTTTTCTTTTCTTTATTTTCCTACAAAATAAGATATGAGTTCTTATCAACTGCTCAACTAGGCACAAACATTGTCACCTGAAAAGCAACTTGTTGAAATATTTAACAATTTTTATATCATATTTTTTAGGAGTATTTTTTTTTTAATTTTGAAAAATTAGTTCAGGTTTCAAATAAGACTATTTAGTTTTATTAAAAGGGTTGGTTATAAAGAATAAGTCCTGTCATTAATGTATAAAAGAGGTTAGGACCATGTATTAATTAAAATTTAAGAGTTAATATAATTTGAATTTTCAACATGGTATCAGAGCCAACAATAATCATTTCTCCAACCCTAGTCACCACTATAAACTCTAAAAAATAAACCATTTTCCCCCTTTAAATCCTGGATCTCAATTCCCACTACCTCTACAAGAACCGCGTCTACTACGTCTCAAATTTACTTATCTATTGCGCAATTAGCATCACTTGAATAATTGTCTCCACCTCCAAACATGAGCAAACAAATCAAATCTACAGAAATCAAATCTTTTTCAACACTTGTTTAGTCTAAACGTTTACTTAATACAGATATTCTACTTATTGAAACAAACTAGGATGTGTGGCCTCAATTGACAGAGATGCATGTTGTTGAATGAGAAAAGCTCTTCCATATCATGGGCAAAAGTGCTCCACCTACTATGTCAAACAAGGGATATGAAAAATAGTATTATGAAAATCAAAAGGTAAAATGCCAGCTTTTGATGTCCATGTCTACTGACATTATGAAGTGCTATCTTTGTATACCCACTGCCTATGAAATCCAAATACTCTTTCCAAAACTTTTTACGATGGTGATGATGAGATGCATGTTTATTCTTTGCATCAAAATGCCTTCTTAGTTAAACAAGCTACTAAATGACGCCAGGCATTATCACTACAGGTCGACGAGAAAAGAAAAATTAGGAAAAAATAAGAAGAGATAATCATTGTCTTCCATATTTTTTTCATAAAAAGAAAATATTATTCAATAATAGATGATTTATTTTAAAACAACTAAACAACACTCTTATATAGACTACAAATCTAAGACAAAAAATTAAAAAAAAAATCAATATATAGACTTTAATTTCAATCTTGTAAAGAAAGAAAAGAAATTCAAATATATAAACCTCAATTCTAATCTTGTAAGAAAGGAAAGAAATTCTAAAAGAAAGAAAAAAAATATTAACAATTCCTATCTCATAAAGAAAGGAAAAGAATGCTAATAAAAATGAAGAAGATTTTTAATTCTAAAATCTCTAAAACTGATTCAAAATCTAAAAATATACATAACAACAACAACTAAGGCTTATCCCACTAGGTGAGGTCAGTTATATGGATCATTTTACACGATTGAACTCTATCTCCTACTATATCATCATCTATACTTAAATAAATTTTATCTTATTTTATTGATACTAACCAAGTCTTTTTTGGTCTTTATTTTCCTCGTTTGATATGCGTGTCTATCATAGTTTTATATCGCCTAACTGGAGTATTTATTGTTCGTCTAAATATATGCTCATATCATCTTAAATGTGTCTCTCAGAGTTTTTTCTCAATAGATGTAACTTTATTTTTTTTTCTAATGCTCTCATTTCTTATTATGTCCATCATTGTATGTTCACATATCCACCTTAACATTCTCATCATAGTCCAATATTCAACTTTATATAACATAATAGGTCTAACTATGATTTTGTAAAAATTTCCTTTAAGTTTTAAAGGTACTTTACGGTCACATAAAATAACTAACACTCTCCTCCATTTCAACTATCTTTATTGTATTCTATGTAAGATATATCTCTCAATCTCTCTATCATTTTGAAAAAATAATCATAAATATTTAAACCTCACAGTTATGGGCAACTCGTTATATCCTATCTTAACAATTATCTCATTACATCTAATATTGCTAAACTGAAATTCTATATAGTCTGTCTTTATTCTACTAAGCCTAAAACTTTTCCCCTCTAGTATTTTCTGCCAAGATTCTAGTTTGACATTTACTCTTTCACGTGTTTCATTTACCAAAATAATATAATCTACAAACAACATGCACCACGGTACTGTGTCTTGAATGTGTGCAGTGAGTTAGTACATAATTGTGTAAAAAGATAAGGACTTATAGTTGATCCTTGATGTAACTCTATTTTTATTGGAAATACTTCAATTACTCTGCTTGACGTCTTTACTTTGGTTGTGCATCCTTGACATATCCTTAATTAGTTCAATATATGTTATGCTAACACCTATTTTTTCTAAAATTCTCCATATAATTTCTCTTGAGACTCTATTATAAGTTTTTTCTAAGTTAATGAATATCATGTCTAGATCTTATTTTTGCTCATGATATTTTTCAATTAGTTGTCTAAGAAGATGCATAGCTTTTATTGTCGACTTTCTAGGCATGAACCCAAATTGATTTTCGATCATCATGGTCTCCTTCATTAATCTTTTTTCTATTACTTTTTTTCCTAAAGTTTCATGGTATAGCTCATTAGTCTAATACCCCTATAGTTTGCACAATTTTTTACATCTCCCTTGTTCTTATATAAGAAAACTAGAGTACTTGTACTTATCCTCTATTGATTTGACTTTTTTTATTTTCAATATTATGTTAAATAATTTTATAAGTCATTTAATACCTTGTTTCCCTAGGCACTTCCATACCTCTATCAGAATATCATATGGTCCAACGACTTTTCTATTGTGCATCCCATTTAAAGTTTATTCCACTTCTGAAGTTTGAATTCTATAGTAAAAATTTAAATTTCTATATTCATTTAACTTACTTAAATTACCTAAGTTAAGTTGGTCATCTAAACCTTCATTAAAAAGTTAATGAAAATACATCTTCCACCGTTCTTTTATTTCACAATCATTTACTAATACCCTATGACATTCATCTTTAATATATTTTATTTGGATAAGATTTTTTGTCTTCTTTTCTCTCACTTTAGCTATTCTATAAATGTCTCTTTCCTTTTCTTTTGTATATAATTTTTGATATAATCGTTCAAAAATTTCATTCTTTGCTTTATTCACTACTTTCTTAGCCTTTTTCTTGGTTATTGCATATATTTTTTAAGTTTTTCTCATTTTTACAAATATATAATTCTTTATAAGCTATTCATTTTTTCCTTCACTTTCTCTTGCACTTTCTCATTCCACCACCAAGATTCCTTATTTAGTGATGCATGCCCCTTTGTCTTATTGAGTACACTCTTAGCTACTATTTTTAACTTTGATACTATCTTATCCCATATCATATTAAAGTTACTGTATATTTCACCTAATGCTTGTACTTCTACCTTCTTCTTAAATATATTTTACTTCCTATCTTTTAACTTTCACCACTTAATTATAGGAGTCGTATATATATTTTTTTCTATTGATACTATACTTGAGGCATATATTCAACACTATTAACTTATGTTGGGTAGTTAAGCTTTCCGCAGGGATAACCTTGTAATTTCAAAATCCAAAAATATAAAAAATAGAAATTACCAAAAATACTAAAAATTACCAAAAAAATTAAAAAAATACTAAAAATACCCTAAATACCAAAAATACACTAAGTATTCAAAAAACTAAAAATAATAAAAAGATGTTCAGATCATCTTGCATTAATCGCCCTAGGTTGAAGAGAACTTGTTCTCAAATTCAGAGTAGTGTCAGATGATAACTCAGAAGGAAGATCATCTGGTACCAAATCGACGAAATCTACTAATAGTTGTTGCAACAACCTCATTTGCCAAAACATGTGTCTCTCGGCCCTCCGCAATGCAAGAGGACACAATTAATTTTTCATTATTCAGCACTACTTGGAGAAATCCAATACTTTTGTGATAAGCACATAGCCAACCATAAGTTGGGTTTTCAACCCTTCTTTTGAATCTCACCTAGTCTCCAACTTCATATATATGGTTGGAGAAAGAAAAACTCCTTTATCAATGAGTGTTTCAATTAGCTCCTCTGAGATCCATTCTCGAGATAGGACCTCAAGAAAATCACACAGCGTCCAACCCCTGTGGTTTCACACATCAACAATAGGAGATGGGTACATCTACATAACAATAATCCAATTAAGATTTTCACAGATCATTTTTGCTACATCAGTTGTTATGTCGAAGGCATTGTCACCATCACCAGCTGTTATGTCGAAGGCATTGTCACCATCACCATCCTGATTGAAATTTGGATGAGGCTCCCCTCTATGAAAATTAGAAAGAGCCCATGGGGCATTCCTTAACATAGAGAGTTTTGTATGTTCGTTCAGCTATTGCAACAGTGGAAATAATACTCCATTGGCGAGCACAAGATCTTTGCCATACATGGAGAACTTAAATACCAACACTTCTTGGTAATCAGACTTCCCTTGAAACATCACCTTTTTCACTTTCAAGGAATTACTTCTCCTGGCCACATGGGGCTGATCTTGAAGAACCACTTAGGCATGATGACCGAGAGGTCGTCCTTCGCCAAACCTAGGGATTTGTTGGTGCTCACCGCACTGGCCACCTCCTCCTTCACTGCCTGCTTGAAAACAGCGACGACACCCAGCTTCCCTGGCTTGCTAGATAAAACATGAATATGGAACGAATAAAGGATCATGATCATCAAACATTTCGCTCGCTCCATAATCGTCATAAATAGGATCACCGAATATTTCAATCTCACTAGTTGTCTCGGTCTTGTCTTTGTTGTAAATAGGATCATTAGTCGCCTCAGTCTTATCTCCAATTTGAGATCAAGATTTCTCTTCAATTTCTTCCGGATCAAATTCCTTAAGAATGATTAAAGTCTCGGGGCCATCACTATAAAGTACCTCTTCGTCAAGGTCTCCTTGGGCGTCGAAGCTATTGTCCTCCATGACAAAACCTAGTCATCTTTGAAATGAAGTTTGAGTGTAGTTAAAGGGAAGGAATTGACCTTTCATCTTTTTCCAATCCTTGATCTTGGCCTTACCTTATCAATCTCGTGAACGTCGCAAGTGCTCCTTCCATATCGATGCTAGACTTTTGAGCTTGATGGCAATCATTTTCACCTTCATCTAATCTGGTACTTGCTTATAGTAGAAGAACCACTCTATTTTGTTGATCCAATCAACAACATTTTCAGTCTGTGACGTACCATAAAATTCGGATAGATCAACTTAAAATCCGAGTTCTGTATGTTGATCCTCTCGACTATGTACCTCATGATCTTTATGATTTTGCGTCACCATCGCTAAACACTGGGTTAAATCTGCGACTTCCCTCTGTAATCCTCAATCCTCAACCGTTGTTCACGGTGCTCGGCTTCCTCCATTGAAACTTTCCTATCGTGACCATGAGTACGATGACTTTCCATTAGATTTGCACCTTGCTCTGAATCAACTGATGTCAGGCAAGATAGCGATTATTCGAGAAGAGAGGAATTGAAGAAAAGATAAGAAGAGATAACTGTTGTCTTCTAGATTTTTTTCTATAAAAAGAAATATTATTCAATAATAGATGATTTATTTTAAAACAACTAAACATGACTCTTGTATAGATTCTAAATCTAATACTAAAAAAAAATCCTAATATATAGACCTCAATTTTAATCTTATAAAGAAAGGAAAGAAATCTCAATATATAGACCTCAATTTCAATCTTGTAAGAAAGAAAAGAAATTCTACAAGAAAAAAAAAATATTAACAATTTCTATCTTGTAAAGAAAGAATAAGAATTCTAACAAAAAGGAAAAAAGATTTATAATCCTAAGATCTTTAAATGGACTTAAAATCTAAAAAGATAGAAATTATCAAAAATTATCAAAAAAAAAAAAAAAAAAACCAAAAACATCATAAACACTCAAAAATCTAAAAGTTACTAAAGATAGTAAAAAGATGCCTGGATCCTCTTGCAATAGTCACCCTGGGTTGAATAGAACTTATCCGTAAATTCAGAGTAGTGTCCGGCGAAAACTCAAGAGGAAAATCATCTAGTACCAAATCGACAAAATCTACTAATAGTTGTTGCATTTCTATGACTCTTTTTTCCCAAACTTTATTCTTTGTAATTTGTATTATATTTACCGAAGAATTGGTGACATCAGCAGCTTTAACAACCACATTTGCCAAAACATGTGCCTCTCGGCCCTCCACAATGCAGGAAGACATAATTAAATTTTCATTGTTTGGCACTATTTGAACAAATCCAATACTTTGTGATGGTCACATTGTCAACTGTAAGTTGGATTTTCAACCCTTCTTTTGAATCTCACCCAGTCTCCAACTTCATATATATGGTTGGAGAAAGAAAATTTTCTTTGTTAATGAGTGTTTCCATCAGGTCCTCCAAGATCCATTCTCGAGGCAGGCCTTTAGGAAAATCATGCAACATCCAACTCCTATGGTTTCACACATCAACAACAGGAGATGGATACATCAACATAACAACAATCCAATTGAGATTTTCACGGATCATTTTTACTGCATCAGTTGTTATGTGGAAGGCATTGTCACCATCATCATCCTGATTGAAATCTGGTGAGGCTTCCCTCTATGATAATTAGGGGCATTCCTTAACATAGAGAGTTTTGTGTGTTCATTCAGCTGTTGCTAGTGAGCACAAGATCTTCGCCATAAGTGGAGGACTTAAATACCAACACATCTTGGTAATCAGACTTTCCTTGAACATTCGCTTTTAAAGAATTACTTCTCCTTGCCACATGGGGATGATCTCGAAGAACCACCCAAGCATGATGACCAAGAGGTCGTCTTTCGCCGAACCCAATGGTGCTCGCCACGTCGGCCACTTCTTCCTTCGCTGCCTGCTTGAAGGCAGCGACAACACCCTCAACAGCTTCCTTGGCTTGCTAGACAGAATATGAATATGGAACGAATAAAGGATCATCCTCAAGTACTTTGTCCGTTCCCTAATCGTCATAAATTGGATCATCGAATATTTCGATCTCACCAGTTGACTTGATCTTGTCTTCGTCGTAAGTAGGATCATTAGTCGCCTCGGTCTCGTCTCCAATTTGAGATCGAGATTCCTCATCAATTTCTTCCGGATCAAATTCTTCCCGAATGATTAAAGTCTTGGGGACATCACCATAAAGTAGCTCTTCGTCAAGGTCTCCTTGGGCGTCGAAGCTATCGTCCTCCATGGCAAAACCTAGTCGTCTTTGAGACGAAGTTTGAGTGTAGCCAAAGGGAAGAAATTGACCTTTCATCTTCTTCATTTTCTTCCAATCCTTGATTTTGACCTTGCCTTGTCGGTCTCGTGAGCGTCGCAAGTACTCCCACTATGCCAATACTAAACTTTTGAGCTTAATGGCAATCAGCTTCACTTTCATCTGATCCGATACTTGTTTATAGTAAAAGAACTGCTCTATTTTATTAATCCAATCAATAATATTTTCTGTCTGTGATGTACTTTAATTGGGTAGATCAACATAAAATCTGAGGTCTCCATGTCGATTCTCTTGATCACATATCTTATAATTTTCATGATTTCATGTCACCATCACTAAACGCTAAGTTAAATCTACGACTTCCCTTTGTAAATCCTCAATCCTTAACCATCTTTCACAGTGCTCGGCTTCCTCCATCGGAACTTGCCTACCACGACCACAAACATGATGACCTTCCATTGGATTTGCACCTTGCTCTGATACCAACTGACGTCGGGTATGATAGCAATTATTCTACTAGCGCACGAAGAGAAAGGAATTGAGGAGAAGGTAAGAAGAGATAACCGTTGTCCTCCAAATTTTTCCAAAAAAGGAAATATTATTTAATAATAGATTATTTATTTCAAAATAATTAAATGTGACTCTTATATAGACTCCAAACCTAAGACTCAAAAAAAGAAAAAAATCTTAATGATATATACTTCAATTCTAATCTTGTAAAGAAAGGAAAGAAATCCCAATATATAGATCTCAATTCCAATCTTATAAGAAAGGAAAGAAATTCTAAAAAAAAAGAACAAATAATATTAACAATTCCCATCTTATAAAGAAAAGAAAAAAATTCTAACAAAAAAGGAAAAAGACTTATATTTATAAGATCTTTATGTTGGTGCAATTTCCCTAAGTCAATGTTGATCAAGTTGACTAAGCTTGAATTGACTCAAGCTTAAGTCATAATGTGCAAGTTTCGATGTTTAATAATATATGAAGATTGTCTTGACAATGCATAGAGATTGCAGGAGCAATCGTCCGTTTAGAGAAATTGATCAAGGTTAACCAGTTTAATGTGAAGAAGAGTCAAGTAGGTCAAGGTTGACCAGATATTTGACTAGGAAGTCTAACGGGAAGGTTGACAGAAAATGAAAATCCAAGTGGGTCAGTGTTGACCAGACACTTGGTGGAAAAATCCTAGTGAGTGAAGTCAGACAAAAGGAAAATCCTGGTGAATAAAGCCAGGTAAAAGACCTAGTGAGTGAAGCTAAGCAGATGAGAAATCCTGGTGAGTAAAGCCAAGTGAAAGACCTAGTGAGTGAAGCTAGGCAAATGGAAAATCCTGGTGATTGAAGTTAGGTGAAAGCCCTAGTGAGTGAAGAAGCTAGGTGAAAGCCCTAGTGAGTGAAGAAGCTAGGTGAAAGTCCTAGTGAGTGAAGTTAGGCAGATAGAAATCCTGGTGAGTGAAGCTATGTGAAAGCCCTAGTGAGTGAAGTTAGGCAGTAAGGAAGTCCTTGTGAGTGAAGTCAGACACATGGAAATCCAGGTGGGTCCAGGAGGACCGGATACTTGGCACAGAGAGAAAAAGTCCAAGTAGGTCAAAGAATTGACCGAGCACTTGGTGATGAAATCCCAATAGGTCAAGGTTGATCGGATGTTGGGTTTAAGAACTCTAGACTTGAGTTAGTAAAGTTAGGGTTGGTCAAGTTGATCAAGAGATCAATTGAACCAGATCCCAATCAATCAGTCGATCGATTAGAAAAGTGTTGCGAGAAAAAGGGGCCCAATCGATTAGGAGAGTGCTGCGAGGAAAAGGGACCCAATCGATCGGGTGATCAATTGGGAGACATTCTCACGAACATAGAGAGGTTCCCAATTGATCGGTCGATCGATTGGGCATCGCCAATCGATCGGTCGATCAATTGGGGTTCGATTTCTCGTAGTGACGCGAGGAAAAGTCGGAATCGATTGGTCAATCGATTCCAGGGCTTTTTATGAAATCACAGAAAGCCTCTGGATCGATCCAGTTACACTCAATCGATTGGGATATGACCGTTGCACAGGATGCAGGTTTTGGACGGCTGGGATCGCTGGGATTTGATGTGGCAATCGATTGGGAGGAGACCCAATCGATTGGGAGCCCTAGATCGCGCAAATATAAAGGCGACAGTGAGGTTCAAACGGGATATCTCTTGACTCCATCTTCTCCACTACTGTTCACCAGACCTAGAGCCTTGAAAGACAAGTGTTGCTGCACTTTCCAACTGGTCCAGAGACATCTACAAGCTACAAGAGATCAAGCAAGGAGATTTTCATTTGTTTTATCGTGTATTTACTTCTTATTTTGAGTCGTATGCTTGTGAGAGTCTTGTACGAGGTTTCTCTACCTCCGATTGTTTCAAGAAGGAGTTTGTGTTCATAGTGGAGAATGCGCACTGTGTGAATCCTTGGATTAGTAACCTCTTCTTGAAGTGGATACTAAGTAAATCCTTGTGTTAGCATTGGAAATTGATTCGAGTCTATTCCACTATAAATCATCATCATCGAAGCGCCCCTCCAGCTCCAAAGTGTTCCAACACTCTAAATGGACTTAAAATCTAAAAAAGATAAAAGATAAAAATCACCAAAAATATTAAAAATTATCAAAAAAAATATCAAAAGCACCCTAAATATCAAAAATACCTTAAATATTTAAAAATCCAAAAAAAAAATCTAAAAATAGTAAAAAAATATCTGGATCCTCCTGCATCACTAAATCCCTTTCAGTATATATATTATGGGGAGTTAATAAAAAAAAATTAGGAACTTAACTATAATGATAGTGACAATGAAGGATCTTACAATCCATTGAGTGAACTCAAATGCACATATTTCTTGCTGGATTGGATAAATTATTGATCAACCTGGACAAGAAGTTTTACAACATGACCCACTCCTAAGTTTGGAAGAGTATTATTCCTTTGTCTATCAAGAGGTCATACGATCTACTACTTTAAATGAGGACATTGTGAAACCTTAAGCTTCCGCTATGATTTCTCATGGTCGACCTAGAAGAACGTCACAACATTAATCTAAGTGAAAAGGAGCACCAAATAATTCAAGAAATTTCTGAAGTTGAGCTTAAGTCCCTCCAAAATAATACACTAAACCAACTAAAAGTCATCCACAAGGAAAAGAAAATTACCACGTCGTCTAACCGGAGATATTCTAAAACCTACATATGAATCTCAATTGTCAAGTAAAGTAAAATATAACCCTAATATATCCACACATTATTCGTCAAAAGAAAAGCAGATATTTGTTAAACTCAATTATTTATTGTATCTATATCCAATAATATGTAAGAAATCTTATCTAATCCAAGATGGGAAGTTGTCATGAATGAAGAGATGACCTCCTTATAGAAAAAGCAAATTTGGGAGCAGGATCCTCCGTAGGAAGAAAGAGCAATGATATGCATAAGAAAAATTCTCAAGAAAATGTTTAAAGATAGACACAAATTTATGATCCACCATTTTATTTTTTATGGGCTCATCATTTTATATATCTATCTTTGAATATTTCCTTGAATTTTTTTTCTGTAAGCATATCATTTTCCAGGAAGAAAAATCAGTTGGATGTTGATGGATCTTTTTGTGTGCATACAATGCTATATATGAATGATTGAAAATTTTAAGGTGAGATTGGTGGCATAAAGAATACAACAAACCTTATGGAATTGACTATATAATGAAATGTTTGCCTCTGTAATCAAAATCTGTACAGCCTGAGTTTATTATCCTTATCTACAAATTTTGATTGGTCATTACAACAGTTTGTGAAGAACATATTCTTTCATAGCAAATTATTTGAAGAAGTCTACATGGATCTCCTACTAGGGTGCATGGTAATAGAACAACAAAGTTAGAAGGTGTGTAAGTTAAATAAATCACTATATGGTTACAATAGTCATTGAGACAAAAAAAGGTATGCCATTGATCTACCATATATAATTGGTATGTCGGCTTGCAAACCAATTAGGAGTGTCCGGTGTTATGTATTGAAACAAACCAGGTACTAGTACATAGGGGGAGATTTCAAAGATGTTTAAAGTTTGATTTACTTAGCTCATACAAGAACAAATCTCACCATTGCCCTAAGTATAGTTAGTCAGTGTATACATAATTGCGATGAGCAACATATGAATGCAGCCATTTGATTTTGAGATATTTAATCTCCAATATAAAAGGAATTTTGTTTGGTAAATACCCAAACAAGCAAAGTATAAAAGTATATATAGTCAGAGCACTTGATGATAGACGATCAACTTCAAGTTACCTTACCTTTATAGGTGGAAACTTAGTTACTTGGAGAAACAGGAAGCAAAATATTGTTGCATGATGTAGTGCAGAAGTTAAATAAAGAGGGATGGCCTTAGGCATATGTGAAAATATTGTGGTTGAAATTTCTCTTACGATAACTAAACTACTCTTCGGAGAAACCGATTCAATTGTACTGTGATATTAAAGAAACATGTGATATAACCCATAATCCAATTCAACATGATCATACAATGTAGGTCGAGATAGATAAGTTCATTATTCAAAAGAAACTAGATGAAAAGATTGTAAAATCATAAAAGATTCAATCGAAGATCAAGTAGCTAATATTCCAATCAGGTGTTCTTAACGATTTTAAATAATTTGGACATGTACCATATCAATGCACCAACTTACGGGAAGTCCTTTAATATTACTAAATAAAACTCACGAGTTTATCTCGCGTGCAGATCAATTAATTTCTGAGCCTTTAAGCTGGTCTCAAACAAGAAAGCAATCTACCATTAATTACGTGGTCTTTTCTCGTAATACACCAGATAAAACCATGTAATATCTGGCAAATAAAGGACCAAAATCCGATGCCAACATATAATACTGCAGCTAGTAATAAATAGTCTCAAGGTGTATTTAAAGAGAAGCCAGCACCATAATCACCAAGCAACCACAGTTATTTACAGACTTCGTACGTAATTATTATACCACTAAGCTCTTTCTCCAGAAATGAGATCCAACACAACTCGCTTAATGCTACCACCATTTTCTATCAGAAGCTTCTTGTTTTTCGCCCTATCAGTGAAACCCTGCAACAATCGAATGATGCTTTCAGTTATCATAGTAGAAACATAGTTCTAACAAGAGCAAAGAGTTAGCAGCAGACCATGTCCTCAAGTTCTTCGAGAAGTGGATACCATTCAGCATAGTCACAAAGTTCATCTATAGACTGCTCCAGGTCATACTTGTTTTTCCTGAGAACTTCCTTGTTCAACTCAATCTGCTTAAAGCCCATTTCTTCCAATTCCTCAAGCAATTTATCCTCAACAGTGTTGTCAACCGGCATGGAAGGCAGTGGCAGCGGTTGAGAACGGTCGTCCTCAGTTGCTATTAAATCAATGATAGGATCTGACAGGGGAACCACACCAGCTGTGGGGGATTCGTTAGTCTTGGGGTTAGCATCAAGTTTTGATGTTTCATCAGTAATCATTGGTTTCACTAGTTTGTCTGAACTATTGTCGAGTAAGGATTCAGGAGAAATGCTGTCACTTGGATCTGCATTAATATCGATAATTCCAGTCTGACCTTGAATACTGCTTTCGGGTGGTAAATTCAAATTCAGTCCACTACCAGAGCTCCATTGACTGGTACCTACCTGTTCAAGTAAAGAAAAAAGAACATATGAGGTTGATCACAGTGTGCTATAATTATAATCCGGTGTATTTATATCAGACCTGGATAAACACCCAAACTTCTGCCCCAAACTTGTGTCCAGAAGGTGTTGCCAATCTCCAATGTGACATACAGGGCCCAGGTGTTGCCGGTGAAACAAAATCAACAGCAATGTCAACTTCCTCCCCCATAGGAAGCCCATCAAATGAAATCTGCAAATAGAAAAGATTGCTTCAGTTAAAATAATTATAAAAGACTTGTACGAGTGATGAGAACAATTTAATGTAATACCTCCAATATAAACGAGTTTAGGTTAGCAAATTGATAGCCGCCAACCCAAACAAGTCGTGTACCATAAGGCCATCGAGTAACACCATTATTTCTCATCCGCCATATTTTTGTAAATGGGGTTGATGGAGGGATCAGGGTCCCATCTGACACAGTCACATCTTTAATAAAAAGACTCTCTAACTTTGCACTTGGCCCCCCAAAACCATGTAGGTGTGGAAGGTGTGGAGAAGATCGTTGTCTAGAATGCTGAAATGTGGAATTGGAAAAAGTTATTCATTATACTATGGAATCAAACCAAGGAAATTAGTTAGCTTCATACTGCACGGTAAGAATCCTTGATCATTTCATGAGAGAATCGATGAGATGTGTCAATCCGAGTATAATCAGCTTCATTGCCCATCTTAGAGAAACAAACGCTACATAAATCATAGTCATCCTTCCTACAGAGAAAAAGAAAGAAATGTCAAAAGATAGGTGCACAAAAACTATGAAACCAGCAATAAAATTATGAGGAAGGCAAGAAATACATACACATTAGATTTGAATCGTGGACCAACAATAGGGTACATTCCACAACCATCACATATAATTCCCCTGTGACGAGTATGGAGCAGATTATCAATAAATCCATCATCTCTTTGGTTTGGCTGTGGAATAAGCCTTGCACCATTCAAAAAGGGAAGGTCAGCTGTACTAGGCTGTTTTTTGTCACCCTCAAAATTAAAACCACTAAGTGTTCCTGCAGGAGCTGCACCACTTGGAAATTGTTCATTCTTGTGATCATCCATCATGGCAGTAGCAGCATTTGTCCCAGCTTGAGCAGATGGATTATAGTCTTCATTCTGTATCCCAGTCTGTGCAGGAGGCACAAAGAGAGGAGGCCCAGCTATGACAGATTTCCCATGATGACCAACATTACTAATTTGATTCCCAGACGCTTGCTCAAATACTGGTAAATTGGGACTATGAACAGATGCCTGAGTCTTGTCTATATCAACCTGACTTGCACAAACTAGATTCTCGCACAGCTGCTCTGAAACTGGATCAGATAATATTGTTGAGGTTGGAGCAGAAGTCTTTTGGATTTTTGATTCTTCATTGACGTTAAGATCCACTGGCTGAATTGTTACTTGATCAGGTACTTCTGATGGCTCACCAGTTGAACTGTTCAAAGACTGACTGACATTTGGTATACCTAATTTGGCGATGTGGTCTACTATATCAGCTACTACTGGTGAAGATGATGCAATCTTTGGAAGGAAATCAGTAGAAAACTTGGAAAATGAAGATCGAAGTGGTTCAGGGACAGGTTTTAGCACCTCATTAATAATTGAAATTATTTCAGGTGATTGGCTCTCTTCTTGTTCAGGGACAGCAGTTGCATAACTCGCATTCTCTTTCTTTAGGTTAGACACTGCACTAGTATTAGATTTCAAGCAGATATTGATTCTAAGAGGATTTAAGTGTTGATTAATAGCAGCATCATGTAACTCATCATCATCGTCAAGTGCTACCACGTCACCATCTTCATCAATATAGGTAAGGACGAGATCAGCTTCTGAACTGAGTTTGAACAGGCTAACAATCTTCTTTCTCAGTATAGTCATGTTGTGATCAATTGCCTCTCCATGGACATGAGCACTAAATCGCTTAAGTGTGTCACCATACTTCACCTGGAAATGCAAGTGGCTGTTCATTAAACAACAGAAAATAATAATAATAATAATAAAAAGACCAGAAGAGAACTTAGCCTTGCGAAGAGTAAAATAGGCAAAAACAAAAAATAGAAGGTTGTAAAAAAAATAAAAAGGAAAATTTTCTTTGCCCATTTGATTGAACACTGACCTGCAAAGAGGAAAACTAGTGCCAATACCACAAAAGAAAAACAAATAAATCTTGTTGTGAAGTCAGTCAACTTTGTCAAAGATAAACTTTTTGGAGGTAAAAGCTAGGGATTGTGAATGAAAAAGATTGTGAACATAAAAAGAGCACTTGAGAAATAAACATGACAACAAAAACTATTGATAAAAGTATTCAAGTCATACAAAAACAAAAGCTGAAAATAAAGCGTGGATATGAATCATGTTGCCAATTTGATAAGGCCAGTGAAGAGAAAAAACTTTAACTTATAGTTGCAAGTAATGTCAAGAAATTACAGAATACCATGGCAAGATATACACCTAACTATTTTAGGTATGCCACATGAATTTTATGTAATCATCATTCAGCTAAACCATCTCATAATACTTAAACTGGATGTTGTAAATGAAATACATGTTTTAGAGTGAAGTTTGATTTAAATCCTCGAGCCTTACTTTGCTACTCTTCGTGCCTTGAAGGTCAAGAGTTGCCTTGTTTCTGATCTTAATAGGCCATCTATTTTCAGAAAGATTATCTTTTAATCGCTGATGGTTATGTTTCTTTGTGAAGTTTGATTTAAAGTATAAAGCATTAATTTGCTACTCTTAACGTCTTGAATTTCAAGTGTTACCTTGTTTGTTGGTCATAATAAGCCATCTATTTCTGAAAATTAAATTTTTAATCACATATGGTTATGGAGGTTATCTTTTTTTCAGACATCTTTATTTGTAAAGCTCAAGATAGATTTTGAAATTCCCAAACCCTGTATAATGTTCAAGTATAAATGAAGCCATTTTAACACATTGACAGAATTGTGTGTCGGTCAAGTTACATAGTGGAAATTTTCTGTCTTGCAATTTTTAATCACATATGGTTATGGAGGTTATCTTTTTTTCAGACATCTTTATTTGTAAAGCTCAAGATAGATTTTGAAATTCCCAAACCCTGTATAATGTTCAAGTATAAATGAAGCCATTTTAACACATTGACAGAATTGTGTGTCGGTCAAGTTACATAGTGGAAATTTTCTGTCTTGCAATTTATCCAATGATGGAAAATGTTTCCTAAGGAACTTTTCAAGATGTCAACCATCCTGAAATTGTGTTGCACTAAGCAAACTAGACTTCGAAGTTCTTATGAAGAATCCTACCATTTTAATCAAAAGCATTTCATATTCACAGTACATACTTAATCCATTAAACACATTGGCAAATTGCACTTATGGACCAATCACTCTCTCACAACTGCATCGTGTAATTCAATTTGTTCCTGCCCCGAGCATCAAATAAGAATGCCAAAAGGCGCACTTTGTCCAGACTATCTACACCAGCAATCACTGCCCACCCTCGCCAGACTGAGTCATTACAAGGTCACCAACTTCAATTGGTTTATTCTTATACCACAAACCTACAACAGGGACCTAGCACTGATGCCAAATCGTGACACAATATACTTAAAAACACCAAAATAGAATACATTTTTGACAAACATCCCATACTATCAGCCTCATAATTTGGACAATTGTGAACATTGGCTCCAAAGTAAGGAATTTCTCAACGGATCGTCTATATCTATGTTGCTTTCCACTAACTATGCTTAACTTCCAGGTTTTGTTGAAAGACATTTGTTGGCTCATGTACATACTTAATCCGTTAAGACATCACATGGCCAAATCTTACACACTTTCCACACTTCAACATGTGATTCAATTTAATCTTAATCCTAATATCGGAGAATCATTCCAAGAGTCATACCTTTTCCGAGTTATCTACCTGGATCACTCCTTGTTCTTGTCAAATCAGGTTGTTAAACTAAAGCCTTCGTATTTTTTTGAGTAAATAACACTATCTTAAACTAGGGCCTAGCGAATCTCAACATGTAAAAGTTAATTTCCAATTAGCTTTCTGAAAAGGTCAAAACCACAGATCTCGCTCATAGTATCTCAATGGAGAATACTACAATGAGCTATAGGTCACAGTTAATATGCCTGCTCAGGTAACACTAAAAAGGCAAACTAAATTAAGCTAAACACTTAATATTTTACAATGTTTGCATGAACATCTGCCAGGTTGTTATTCCTTCATATAAATAAAATACTTCACTTATCATATAAATAACAAGTTTAATTATATGAAAAATATAAAAACAAATACTATGTCACCAAATCTCAAAACAAGATCGCTTTTTCGACATGAGAATGAGAATTGTTTACCTGATAACTTCTCGATCTAATGCAGCAACATGCAAGTCAAAGGTTGTCGTGATAAAGTTATCACACAACTCAAAGAAACATGTTATTTTAGTCTCAGACCAACATTAAAGTCAGCAAATACGCCATGCTACTATCAATTAGTAGAGGTTGGCTTATTTAATCCATCAAACTCAATGGGAGGTTATAACCAATAATATCAACATCACCAAAATCACTTATAGAATTACGTTAACTTTTATTTGTTACTATACTATTCGCCAGCTTCAAATCTAATCTTTTGAACCTGTGTAAAATAAAATCTACGGATTGAATTTGTTGAACACCTAATTGCTCCCATATAGTGCTCTCTATATTTTCTAGTAGCCGCATTCATTCTATTATTCTCATCTTTGGTCACACTTTTTTATATACTTTTTCCAAGCTGCAAACTATTCAATTCTTTTATCCCACAAAGTATGAAAAATCATATCACAAACTTATATATATATATTTTTTTCCTTTTAGCATAAAGGGCACCGCATTCAAACAATGACTCCAAAAGTTTATCTCAACAACACTCAATTTTCAATATTAAATTCCTCACTACCTATTAATTTTGATTAAAGTAAAACAATAAGCTATTATATTACAGCATTAAACTCCTTTGTTTATGCATGAATATATATATATATATATATATATATATATATATATATATATTGTAATTAATACCCAATTACATATTTAATGTAAGCTCATGCCAGATTTATATTATTGATTCCTATATAACTTATTAATACAAAATATTAGAAATACTATTTTTAGTATTTAAGAAAAAATACTTAAGATTGTTAATATATAATTATAAAAGATACTAAAAGACTATATAAAAATCCATTACAATAAAATAGCATTAAATGACATGGTCATTATTAAAATTATTTTTCAAATATATTAAAAGTATTATGTTAAGTCTAATCAGATTAAAAAAGTCTACATAATTGTTATTCTTAATAATCAGATTAGCAATATCGAATGATTAAGATAATAATTACTAATTATTAATGACAATAACATACTATTTATCTAATTATATTTGTTCTTATTAAAACACTATTGCATAGCTATACTCCTGAATAATTTATGTGCAGAACCACACATCATAATCATCCAATCTTGGCCTTTTTAACTTCCCAATTCACAAACACTAAGCAAACTTTGATGTGTCATCCAATGTTTCTCCCTCACGCTATGAAAGACCACAACTCCCTTGTTAGTAAAATAATCTCTACATCACCCTTGAATTCCCAATACTGTCTCTACCGTGCTTTTTCTCAGCCTGACTTCTTCTCTGATGTAACTTTTTGTATGTTTTATTGGTCATTTTTGTAAGTTGTACTGGTCTTTCTGAAATAATTCGCCCTTGCTTGTGCTGATTATGGAAATTTAGATCAGAACTAGCCAATCTTAATCAAAATTTGTTGATCCAGATTTGGATAAGAATATTTTCCAAACTGTGATTGGGTCTATCACATTTGCAACTTTTGAATGTCAATGAATTTAACTAATAATAACCAAAAGTCAAGAGTCAATTACACACGTGAGACTTCTATCAATCAACCAAGTAGCGGGGAGGTACCTACTCTTTTTCAATGGTTAGAGGGGTTCGAATCCACATTCTTTTTTTTTTTCACATTAGTGTACTTTTGATTGAATTCTTTTCTAAATATATGAATAGGCCTAGCTAGATATAACTATATAAAATTTTAATAATTTATTTTATATAATATTTTATAAAATCATAATAATTTATATTATATTTAAGGTTTAATTATATGCAAATTTTATAAAATTCCAACAATTTATCATTAACTAAATTATATATAAACTTTATAAAATGTAATAGCTCATTATGCATTTTATGTATACAAAAATATAAGTTATCATGTATTCTATTTCCAATTTATATTTTATTGGATAGCAATATGTTATATTTGTTTTTATCATTGACAAGTATATTTATTAAACTCATAGTATTATTTTCCAGTTCGACCAGTCAAATTAATACCAGTCCGATTCCAATTTGATTTTCAAAATATTGTCGGCAACTAAAACTAATATACCTTATACCAAACCCTAACATATCCCACTCCCACTCAGTCCCTTTCTTACTCAACTCATGACTTGTTTGAACTCTCCAGCATCCTCGTTCACATGGAAAAGACAAGTGGACAAACCAATAAAGGATGCCTCCTCTCTCACATGGAAAAGACATGGATGGAAATGGACGAAGGATGTCTGTGATTTCTTCATCTTAACCCTCCTACTGTTGTAACCCAATTAAATACACAAGATCTCTAGATTTTAAGAGAGATTTAAACCTGACTACAGTTATGTGAATGGAAAACTTAGATTCATGATAACTAGAACGAACCATCCAAATATATTTAATGAATATTATTCCTCTTACATATATAAGTGCTTGAATAACAAGTGAACTCACCCACTATCAGATCTCTTATGTTTGAAGAAAGTTTATGATTGATTAGATCTAAGCATGAAACCTTTAGTTTTGATGTCATCATGTCAATGAGACATTTCTAAATTGGATCATGCCGTTAATTACCATTTTGATTGTATAACATAACCTTAGCCGACCCCACCTAGTGGGATAAGGCTTGGTTGTTGTTGTTGTATGGTATAACATAACCTATATTTGCCAACAACAAACTCATTGAAAACACTAGAGAAATATTGACAAAGTGTTCAAGACTATATTATTATATAAATGAAATGAAAATTGGTGTGTGTGGGCGGGCGGGCGCGCACAACCGTATCATTATATTTTGAAAAATGATTCTCTAATAAGTTTGTGACCTCAAAACATTCTTCCTTAAGGAAACTGAATTCAAAGACATCATCCAACCTTTGATCGAATAACAATCAAAAAACTTTTAATTGAAATAAAGTTGGGCTTTAAAAGATATCTTATGGCTCAACCAACAGAAGTTGACAGATGTTTGGTCCACCAGACAAACAAAGGAGAACTTTCAAGTCCACAAGCTGCCCACACATGGCATCCTTGACCAAATGGTAAATATCATTAGACGTGCGCTTACTTTGAGGTCTATAGAAGGAAAAGGAGACTTTTTGAAGCATTGGAGACGCACTACAGCGATTTATAGAGGTTTAGGTGACAGTTAATCACTACCTCACCACGTTCAAACTCCTAATTCTCTCCAACTCATCCCTAGCTAAAGCAAACAACATTCTTGTTTTGGCTAAATCTGGAGGAAAATATTATAAATATGTATTGTAAATCCTTTTCCGGATAGTTCAATTATCAAGGATAAACATAAACACTCAGTTAATCAAATTTAATAAATCATATAAGTAAACTTAACAAAGTATTAGAAATAGGTGATCCCGTGTCGGAAGCCACATGCAATATTTCTCCTGATAGTTCACTTATTAAACTTATGACAATAGAATTGCCTCAAGTTTGGTCAACCCAGTCTTTCGGATCAGTGGCCAGCCAAACATTTTTATCAAAAACAATAATAGTGCTCAAATGATTGATGATCAAGCAAAATCGATATTAAAAAAAAAAAATCCGTCCTACATACAGGAAAAAAAATTTATCAGGCAAAAAGGTCATGCACAACACGTAACAAAATCCCAGCTGAACTAAACAAACCACACAGGCGAGCAACGATCATTCTTAACCGACGGAAACATCAAGGTAATAAAAACTTCGCTTCTAATATACGATCAACGAATATTGGAATGAAAAAAAAAAAAAGCACCTTGATGACAAAATCCCGCTCGCTAGCGCGAGGCTCCATCGGCGGGAAGGAATCGATCAGCGAGAACTGCGCCAGCGTAGCAGATTAGATCGAGATGCCCCAACCCTAATAATATCTACCGAAAAACGGTTGAGAGAACGAAGGGTCCGTAGAAACCGAGGGCACAGCTTTATAGTTCTACCTATGCACACCCTTTTCTTGTTTCTTCCTAAGCAAGGAAAGAAAAATCAATCCATATTAAAGATACCGTCTCGCGATGTCAATCCATATTGCAATTACGACCGTAATTAAACCAAGAAATTTATCTTATTCAGATTTATTTAATAAATTAGTCATCACAGTATTTATAATATAATACATAAATACATATAAATTAATTTAGTTAGATTTAATAAAAGTGCACAGATTACTATATAAAGATTAATTAAATTTTTTTACCAAATATTAAACTGATAAAATAAATACTTCACTTCATCTTAGTAAAAAGGGTGAGAAATATATACTTTCTAACATTGTCGATCTAAGGTATTTATAGAAGTTGTTTCGCTAGTAGAGTTGTCCATTCTAAGATATGAAACTAAAGAGAATCATGACAGTGTATAAATTTGAAATTATGATCAAATGAACTTAAATAAAATTAATTTAGATTCATTCGGTCAAAATCGATTGATAGAGATCAAGGTTCTAAAATTCGCTAGGCGCTAGTCGGGCGGTAGACCAGCGCCTAGTGACTAGGCGGGGACTAGGCGCCGCTAGGTAGATTCCTCGGTATCCCTTGTTTCATGTGGACAGTGGACAATGTCATATGTAAATCTAAATGTTGTCTTAAACAATTTCATAACAATGAAGATCTAACTATGTATGTTGAAATAAATGCATACTTTCCGATACCAAAAAATGAAAAACTATAAAAGAAAACTAATAGTTTTGTGCAAAGTAAATCTACTAGACTCAGTAAATATGAATAAAAGAAATAGTTGAACAGTAGAACATGCAATAAGTTATCATAATCATGTAGTAAACAGTAGAACATTAGAAAATAGTAGCAATAGTTCAATTCAAGATTACAATGCATTGTGAACCAGTAACCACTAAGCAAAATATAATTGTTAAATAACATAAATCATATCTTAACAAAATGAGTTCAAAATTACACAACTAATAATATCTCATAGACTCATATTTATTCTGGCTCTTCTTCTCCATAATTTTCAATAACTTGTTCTTCATCGGACACAAACTTAATATCATTATTGTGATCCTCATCTTCGGATTCAAAATCATTTCATGAAGTTCTCTCACTCTAGAGCTTCTTCGGGATTGTAGATTTTCATCTGCTCCACTTGCTTCATCAATCATTTGCCAAGTGAGCTCCGAACCTAGTTCAACTTCATCATCTTCCCCACCATCCACAATCTAACCTTGTGCATTTGAAGCATCTTTTGCAAGAAAGACATCGACATTCCTTTCTTTTTCTCTTTTTTTGTTTGTTCAACAATCTAGCATTAAATTGGACAAATACTAGATTGTTCAACCTGTTAGCATCCAACCTAATTCTTTTCTTTGTATGCATCTAAAAAACAGAGAAAGTAAATATTATAGTTACTACCTGAATATAGAGTATAGACGTTAAAAATTATATCTAATTTAATTAAAAACTGAAAGTTTAAAACTTACTCCTTCAAATGTACTCTAATTTCTTTCACGCCCAGATGAACTTGTAGTTAATGAAAGTATCCTCAATGCCACCCTTAGAAAGTTAGGTGTGTGAGCACCGTATGTACTCCACCATGCACATGGATCAAATGTATCATCATTTTTTTCACATGCTTTTCTGCCAATGTTTTCCCAAATAACCCTGTCTTATCTCTATATTTTGGAAATTCTTTGTTAATAATTGTATCTTGTAGATCTAACTCATTGGCATGCAAAGTTTCCATGCATTCAAAAATCCCCATCGCGGCCTCATCATAAAGAGCAATAGAACTATTTTTATAGTAAAAATAAGGATTCAACAAAAAAGCAGTGATATGCAATGATGTATCAAGTCTATCCTTAATTTTTGATTCAATAATGGCTATGATAGGCTGATAATTTGATTCCACGTTGTTCAGAGCCACCTTGATATCTTCTTTAGCTTGAAGAAGCTCCCTATATAGAAACCCCATCGATGGCTTTCTATCTCCATCTATCAATCGAAGAACTCTTACCAAATGAGCAAATATTTTCAAACAAAGTGTCACACCATTCCAAAAACTCATGCTCATCACTGTAGAGTAAGCCAATTTTCCGTTGTTTGTTTTTGACCATTTACATTTCTCCCACATATCACTTGTAAACATAACCCTTAAACTAGCTTTTTTTCAATCAAACTTTGCAATGTGAGGAAATTTGATGCAAATCCGGTAACTCCTGATCGGACTATGTCTCTCTTTTTCGTGAAACTTCTCATCAATGACAAAGTCTTATGGTGAGCATAAATGAAAATGGTAAAAGATTTAGATTGCTCAATAACCTTTTTATATCGAGGAAGTTTGCCAATACTTTCAAGCATGAAATTAACCGTGTGAGTTGCATATAAACTCCAAAAAATCCCAAGTCACTTTTCTCTCATCAATTTAGCTACAGCCATATTGTTGGTGGCATTGTCTGTTACAATCTAAACAATATTCTGAGCTCCTACTTGTTCAACACACTTGTCAACATACTCAAAAATAAGTTCAGCTGTATGCGCCTCGTCTGAAGACTCCTTAGACTCTAAAAATGTAATACCCTCCTTGCAATTAACACATAAATTTAAGATGCTTCTCCTTTTTCTATACTCCATGCATCTATCATGATCGAGCATCCATTCTTTGCCCATTCTTCTTCATGTTTCTTCAGCAATTATTTTGTTCATTCAACTTCAGCTTTCAATAGTGGCTCCCTAAGTTGATATTGAGTTGGAGGCTTGAATCCTGGTCCAAATTGACCCACTGCCTCCATTAGTTGCTTGAAGCTATCATTATCAATAACATTGAATGAGATTCCATTTTCATAAACCCATCTCCCAACATATTGTTAAACTTGTTGAGTTCTCTTTTTGAAAAGAGCCTCATTTATATTTTTTTGACAAAGCACTTTACTTCCACTGGAGCCTGCATTTTCTGGAGCAATTGTCAATGCATATCTATCCATAGGGCCAAGTGGAAGAGGTTTTTTAATTCCATCAATCCCTTCAATTTCAAGACCTTCTTCTTTATCTAGAGAAATAGCCACCTCTGCTCTATAACTTTGTTCT
Source organism: Zingiber officinale (assembly GCF_018446385.1). Taxonomy (NCBI): domain Eukaryota; kingdom Viridiplantae; phylum Streptophyta; class Magnoliopsida; order Zingiberales; family Zingiberaceae; genus Zingiber; species Zingiber officinale. The sequence goes on from NC_055989.1 coordinate 114,477,826, forward strand.
TCCATTATTTTGTTCTTCTTTCTGTTTCTCTCTTCTAAAATAGCATGTTTGCACTTATTTTTGTCTTCTTGAGATGCTTTTCGACAACCAGATACATTTTCAGATATTATTTTCAATGTGCTCCTTTATCCTATACACTCCCCCTGACATTGTTTTTCCACATAACTTACATTTAATTTTGTCGAGATTCTTAGGATCAATCAATATCTCAAACTCCCATCCGATGTCATTTGACTTTTTTCTAAGAATCCCGGATTCAGGTTGAGTAACAGATGCTGTCGAAGATGGATTCTTTGCCATTGATAATAGATAATCTGAAAAAATTATATATAACAACTTAACAAGTTAACAACATAACATCATAATAAAATTTAATTATACATTTATAGTTTTATACTATACCAAACGATACAAAATAATGAAATATAACTTTAACAAGTCTGAGAATATTTTTTATATATTATTATATCTTAATCTAACTAATAAAATTTATTAGATAATAGATATTTGTTTAAAAAAATTAAATTAAAAATATTTTTTTTTATATTTTTAAATCTGTTTTATACTTTTATATATAAATTAATAATATTTATTGGAATTTTTAAAAATTTAATTTAATTTTCATATTTTTAAAACTGATTTATATAAATTAATAATATTTATTATAATTTTTAAAATTTTAATATAATTTTAATATTTATAAACCTGATTAATATAAATTAATAATATATAAAATTTATAAATATGATTTATATAAATTAATATTTAATAATATGTATTATGATTTTTTAAATTTTATTTTTTAAAAGTTTTTAAATCTGATAAATGATAATTGATAATATTTATAATAATTTTTTATTTTTTAAAATTTGTTATATAAATTAATATTTAATAATATTTATTAAAAAAATTAAATCTATTATTGAATCCTATTAGGCTCTATGAATCGAACCCTATTATTGAAATTATCCCCGTTAGGAATTGTTTTAATTTATTAAATAAAAAAAATACAAAATGGGAAAAAAAACGCCGTCGCGTGACGTCGCGACGCCACCGGCGCCTCACGAGAGGCCTCCGGCGCCGCCGGAAGCGTCGCCAGATGAGTCCAGTGCATCCGTTGATGTCCGGCGTTGCTTCCAGCGGCGCCAATAGCGTCGCGGAAAGCTTTTGGCGCAGCCAGAAGCATTTTGATGCTTCCGGCGTTGCTGGAAGCAACGCCGGACCAGCAACGCCGGACCAGCAACGCCGGACTTCGCCAGGCGCTTCCGGCGGCATCTGATACCTTGCGACGTGTCCGGCGTTGCCGGAGAGTTGCCGCGACGACGAAGAAACAAAAAAATAAATTAACAGAAACAAGAAAAAAATAAAAATTTACCGGAAGCTGCAGGCCGCGATGAGAGAAGACGCAAGAGTCGGCGATTAAAGAAAGAAGACGAAGCGCCAGCCTCGACAAATCCAATTTAGCAATAAAAAAATGTACAATATGCCTAAAATACCTAAGCCCGCGATGACCGCCGAAGCCTGCCGAGAACCGCCGAGGGCCGCCGAACACTGATAGAGATCTTAGAACGAAGTGAAACCAAATCATATGAGTTTTTCTAGTTTTTATAATTATATATTCATAGTATCAAACATTAATTTGACCAAATATATTAAGAGTGGTGATTTTTTAAACACGAATATATCTAAAAAACTAATTCTTATTCAAAAAAATACTACTCTTAATATATTGGATTAAATTGATATTTGATAGCATTTTTACAATCAAAAGAACTAAACGAACATACAGGAACTGGTTTCATGTCATTTCAAGATCTCTAGGTCAGAAGAAGAACTGATTTCCGGCCAGAAGAAGAAGAAGCAAGTATGAAAATTAGGGTTTAATTTGGATGCAATGCGTATGCTTGTGTACCTTGCCAGTGGAGAGGATTCCCCTTTTTATTCCACCTCATCTAACCTCCACAATCATGAGGTGGACCCCGATTTGTTGAAGTTTGTTATGAGATGACGTAAGTCAGAACTGCAATAATAATAGTTTAAGGAATCTTTTTCTTACCCCAGATGTACCTTCTTTGTCGTTTAGTATACCTGCAGAGAATTCTAGAAGATATTTACCGCCAAATTGATTAAACTGTCATATGATTGTATATTGTTATAGTTCACCTGTTATGATTCACCTGTTACATGTGCCTGGTTAGTCACATAAACTTATTTGGTATATATGTGGAATATATTCTGTCCATACTAGTTTTAGTTCTATACTCGATTGGCTACTTATACCCGACCAAGACTTCATTATAAATATGCCAGAAGCTATGTAAGGTTGAAGACCTTTATGTTCAATCTATTTCTTACACTTGACCTATCTATTGAACCTGGGTGGTCACACCTGGCTGCCCGCGATTGATCGGTCAAGCGTATGAAGACGTCTTTGCCCTTTAACTCTTCCTTCGGTCGATCGTATGTAGTTAAACGTCTCTACGCTCGACCGATCTATTCGGCCGTCCCTACCTCATCGATCGAGACCAATTAATCGGGTGTATGTAGGCTTTCAGGATAGATTAATGCTAAGTGCTTCTACTTTCGATCGGTCTTTTATACTCGACCGGTCTTTGCTTACCAAACTCATATGCTCGGCCGGTCTTTTGAGCACATCCGACCCTACATCATTGACTAAAATCATCCAGTTGAGCCTGTAGAGCCACCATCATCTGATAACCATTCCTTCGGTCAGCTGTAGGTTAAGGGTTATATGAGACCAAATGCATCTGTGTTCATTCGATCTATGGCACTCTGTTAGCCTCTACCCACCAAGCTTATAGGCTTGACTGATACATTACGTTCGTTCGATCTTCGTCTATTATGTAGAAGTCAAGAACTTTTACATTCAGCCGACTCTCTATGTTGGGTCGGTTATGTATGGCTGATCGAGTACCCATGCTCGACCGGTCTTTGCTTATCAAATTCATGTACTTGAGCGACCCTGCTATATTCCGAACCACTTATGGTTAAACTTTCTTTACATCGGATTAATCCTTTATATCTGACTGATCAAACCTACTTGGTCAGTCTTTTCGACTGGTCCTACATGCTCGGTCAGTCCTACATGCTCGGTCGGTCCTACATGCTCGGTCGATCCATCACCCCCGACCTATCTCTATCTGCCATGCGTATAGTGACTCCCCTTTATCGAGTCTAACCTTTTCCGGGCAGTCCCTCCTCTCTCCCATTTTCAGCCTTCCTCATCTTCGTTATCCTTCTTTCCTTCTCTTAAAAAAAAGGGTCCCCTCATCATAACCCATATCAGTGTCCATGAAGGAAAATATTGAAAATATCTAATTGTCGTGTCGGCCAATTGGAGCTAACAACTATATATAGTAATAATTTGATAGTTGTAATTTTAACGACTGAACTAAAAGTATCATTAAAGTTAATATCCGATTGTTGATTAAAGCCTTTAGCAACAAGATGACCTTTGTAACGTTCAATAGATCGATCTGCATGATACTTAATTCGGTAAACCCATTTAGAGCCCACAATATTCATAGATGGAGTACGATGAACTAAGCTCCAAGTTGCATTGTGAAGAAGAGCATCAAACTCTATAGTCATCGTAGCACGCAAATTTGGATCTTTAACTGCATGTGTAAAGCTAAAAGGTTCGACAAAATTTGAAGAAGTAATAAGAGCGCGTGGAAGAGGATAACGAGTGGAAACCGGTTGACATTATATATAAATATCACTTAGAGGAAGCATTCACCGAGGAGTATCATCATCAGAGCTACTCAGAGATGAGTGGTTAGCCGGATTGGAATCAGAACTAGAGAGTGGATCACCATTAGCCGTTGAGTCTACAGGAATTTATGGAGATGGAGCATGACCCAAAATATCATCCTCCTTATACTTTTAATATGTCCTGATAAAGCAATCTGTGAAGATTTTAGTATATTACTCGGTGATATTAGATAGATTCCTTGATTATCTGAAGGGAGATCTGAGGTAGCAACTGCAAACAGAAAAAAAAGATTCATTAAAAGTAACATGTCGAGAAATATATATCCATCCAGTCGAAATATGGAGGCAACGGTACCCATGATGTAAATTACTATAACCAAGGAAAATACATTATTGAGAGTGAGGGTTTAGCTTATCTTTAGAGTAAGGTCGTAACCAAGAATAATATGCTTAACCAAAGAAACAGAAGAAAGAGTAATCTAGAGGATGATTATAAAGTCTCTCCAAGAGACACCTGTTTTGAAATAGTGGAGTGGATAAATGATTGATAAGGTAGACTACGGTTTAAACGGCGTTATCCCAAAATTTAAGTGGAACTGAGGCATGATTAAGAGTAGTTAATGCAATTTCAACCACATGATGATATTTTCTCTTAACAGATCTATTTTGGTCAAGAGTGTGGGGACAAGAGACTCGATGGAGGATGCCAAAAAGATGACAATGAAGCGTTTAGTACTCTCCACCCCAATTAAAATGAAGGGAGAGTATTTTACGATCAAAATAATGCTCAGCATGTTTTTGAAAACGACAAAAAATATCGAAGAGATCGGATTTTCTTTTCATAGGAAAAATCCAATTAAACTTGCTAAAAGTAAAAATAATATAGTAAAGAAACTCTAATTAGAAAGAATAGGAGCAGGACCCCATGCATCAGAGTGAATAATTTCGAAAAGAAAACTAGAGTTGCACGTAGAGGATGCAAAAGGTAGTTTATGAGATTTTGCTTTCATACAAGCTTCACATAAATGAGATGATGACATAAAAGAAGTTGGTAAACCAAAATGATTAATAATATCCTGAACAAGACGCAGAGATGGATGACCAAGATGTGCATGTCAAGAGAATTTGTCCATGCGTTCTCCAACAAAGATTTTGAGAGAGGTGAGTTTAAGATAATAATGACCGTTTTTAGTGTCCCCTTGAAGTACAATAGTTCATGTCGTGGGATCCTTCACAAGATAATGATGAGAATGAAATTTAAAAAACACATTATCACCAAGAGCAAATTAACATACGAAAAGTAAATTTTTAGTGATAAAAGGAACATGAAGAGTGTTGCGCATGTGAAAAGTATGACCACATAAATGAAAGGATATATTTCCAATGTGAGCAATTTGCAAACATGAGCCATTGCATATTTGTACCATGTCGAGTTCATGATGAGTTACTCCAGGGTTTTAGATATCGATGACATTGCATTAGGAGATATGAAGAGTGAGAATGCTCCAGAATGAGATGATTGTGTACTAGATTACCAAAATGAGTGAGGGGGTCAATTTGATGATACATATCCCCCTCCAAAATTTGAATCATATCTTTTATAACAATTTTGAGCATAATGACCATAGTTGAAGTAAATCTGACAGTGTCCTCGACCTCGACCTCGACCTCGGTCTTTAAAACCTCCAATATGATTTTGATGACCATGTTCGGGAGGAGGCTAATTAGGTTGATTAAGTTGTGGAATTTTGCTAATTATGTGTGTCGATAAAGACAGAGAATCTGACATCCTTTGATATTATATTTGTAGAAACCTTTCATGAGAAGATAGCATACCATGAAGAGTTTCAAGTGACACTTGATCCATGTGAGTCGTCATATTATAACAAAGTCCAATTGTAGCTAGGTTGTTGGCAATTGAATGATTGCATATAATCATTAATAGAGGCATCTCCTTGTTACACAGACTGTAATTGTAGACGAAGTTGGAGAACCCATGTTTGAGAATGGGATGCAAAAGAATGATCAAGAACTTCCCAAACCTAACGAGAGGTGTTAAGGCCAACAAGCATGGGAAGTATAGGCTCGGTAATTGATGAGATTAACCAAGTCAAGACTAATTGATCATTCTTAAATCAAATAGCATAAGATGGATCATCTTTTTTCGAGATAGGGATGAAGTACAATCAACATGACCAAGTAAATCATGAACACAAAGTAACGAAAGAAATTGTAATTTTTATAGTAAATAGTTATCATAGTCAAGTTTAACGAAAAAAGAAGGAAATATAAAAGAGAAAGAGGTATTCTATAATGGCATAAGGATCTCATTAAAATATAAAGTAAACATTTTTTTATGCTTTTTATTTTTTTTTTGTTTTTCGTTTTTATGCTTTTTGGGGAGTTTTTTCTTCTTTTTTTTTTTTTTTAATTTTTTTATTTTTTAAATTTTTTTCCCTATTTTTTAATAGAACTGGGAAGGGAAAAAATGAACAGAAAAATAAAACGAATAAATAATAACTTTGTCTTGCTACTATTGACATTACCAAAATTACCGTCGTCGTCGTCGATGAAAAAGAGTTGTTAATGAAAAGAGAAGAAAAACTACTGCTGCTGAAGCTGCTATTGCCGTCATCAAAGTTTTCGTTCTATAGACAATTGATCATATCCGAAAACTGAGTCAGATGGACCATCGGATGAGGTAGATGGAATATTAACCGAATTACGACGTCCCGGAGGGGGGTATGCTGAGATGACTTCTATGTTGACCAAGTCATCAGAAGTCCTCTGGTCAACACTACCTGCAACTAGCGACCGGGGTTGCCTCGGTCCCTGGTACCCCGAGGCTCAAGGCAAATACAATGAGTATATAAGTACAAATTAAGACACCTAATAATGAAATGAATATCAAGTGAGTACAGAGAACGTACCCTGGTCCAAGGGGGCACCCTCGAATGAGACGCTGCTCGAGTTGTCGTGACCCGGAAGAGTAGATGCATGAGCCGGATGTGGAGTTGGGTCTAGCGGCGCGAAGTTAAATGCAACCTGGATTTGAAAGATGACCCACAGGCTGGAACCTAGCAGAAATACGTATACTAGGATATGACATCGACACTCAGGCTGGGATATAATATCGGCACGCAGGCACGAGTACAATAATGGCATGAAGTGTGGGTAGTAATAACGGCACGCAGACCGGGATAAGACACCGGCACGTAGGCCAGGATAAAATATCAACATGCAGGCCGGGATGTAAAACATCACACAAGTCAGGTCAGAATATAATGACAACAAGGGCTCGAAGGCCCGATCAACATCGGAATCATACGACAGTAGCAGATCAGATATCGGACCGACACTGGAAGTGTACAATAGGGTGTATCAGATGTCAGATCGACTTTGGATGCGTACGATGAGGTGGATTAGAAGCCGACAGCCACGATGAGGGTCTACTGCAAGCAACAATAAGCATAGGACGTCAGAGACAGCAATGAATGGAGGAGGCGCCGTCCATCTCAACAGGAAAAGGCGACGTGCGCTGTGGGGCATTGTAGGCGACAATGGGAGAGGAGAGGGGAGGCAGCGCTTCGGTAGGAGACCAACGACGCGGAAAGAGGGGATGATGCTGGTCGATGAGGGTGGCAAGGGGTTGACCAGCGAAGAGTTGTGCCCTTAACGCTGGGGAGGGCAGGCAATGATCAAGGCGGTGATGTTTGGTCGCTGTGACGAGGAAGAAAGTGGGGGCGGTGTCGGAGAGCAGCGCTGTGGATGTTGGTGTCGATCCCTTAAGACGGCAGCGTGCTCCCGTGCGGCGGCAGCGACATGTGTCGTGTGGCAGCGACAACACATGAGGTGGTGTCGGTATGGAGAAGGAGGTGCCGGCTCTCACATGTGTTGCTGTGGCAGCGGCGACGTCTCACGGGAGAAAGAAGAGAGGTGGCGTCGGTGTCGTCGGCGTGGAGAGGGAAGCGACGGTGGCTAGGCGCCGAGAGGAGAAGGAAGAGGAGAGGTGGTGGTTGGCGCCGTTGTGAAGGTGGCCTAAAGGGGAGAAGGGGAGCGGCTGCCGGCTGATGGCGGAGCTCGCGTTCCCCCTTCGTCCTTCGTCACGGCGGCGGAAAAAATCCCCTAAACACGAACCCCTCTTCCCTCTCTTAATGTCCTAACAATAAAAAGACACAAATATCCCTCTCTTTCTCTCTAATTCTCTCCTCTACCCCTCAACCATATCCATATCAACAATGATATCAAATAGTATGTAGAAATTTCTGTAGCTGCTGTAAGGAAAATTGAGAAGAATAAAAGAAGACTCTATACTATGGTGTAACTAATAGATAAAGAAAAGGAGTAGAATAAAAAACTACATCTATTATTTATAAAATCAATAAATATATATATATATATATATATATATATAAGTGGTCTAAATAATAATAAAAATATTAAATATGTATATAATTATATGTATAATAATGAATATAATAAATTTGAAAATATTATTTTCATTATTTAATTAATGTCTGATTGATTTTAATTATGATATTAAATATAATAAATTTTAATTATTTTTTATTATTATCATTAATAAATCTACTGCTGTTTTATTTGTCCATAAATAATTGACTCCGATAAAAAGACATCAATCCGTTCATTCAAGTGGACAGGAAATTTTTATAAATTTATTATAACGTGACATGGATTAATTTCCCCATTGATGCATGTCTCCACTGACCTTTAATTATAAACTGACCGTAATTTATCTGAGGAACGTAATCAGCCTTTGAAAAGTGAAAATTTTCTTAATGAAAGTGAAAATTTTCTTAATTTTTTTTTAATTATTCTCATTGATCATTTTTAAAGTGATCAATTCGATTCGATAAAAATTTATCATCGACTATCAGGATAAATTGGAAAATTTACATTAATCTAGAAGTTCATTATCCTTTGGTTACCCTCTTGATTTGGGGGGAAAAAATTTATATATACATCGTAACTGAGGTTGAAACATGAAAAACTTTTACAAATGAAGATCATCAATTTCTATAAGATTATCTTTAATATGTAAAAAAGGATCAAAGGATTTCAACGGCTATTCGAGACCCCTCCAGATTACTTCGTATGATCTGAAAGGAATTAAATTACGATTAGGCTCTTTTTATAGGAATTAGATAATCATTTCGCCGGTGAAAAGCTTCTACATTGTGGCAAAAGGTAGCTACTAGTCTTTGAAATAATGACTAGCATATAAGGGAAGTATTTATCTCGATTTTACTAAGATTCGAACTTCATATTTCATTATGACAACATCTCATATGTTAACCATTAGATCCATCCGAAGGAACGGTGAAAAACTTCTACAGATTATGATGTGCATGCAAAGGATACATGCACATCAAAAGCCTTTTATGTTCTCTCCGTCCATTAGCCTTTTTCACGTAGATGCTTACGACTATAGCCTAGATGCCAATTTAAGTTGAATGCATCAAATTAGTTCATCCTGCCAGGGGAAAATAAAATAAAATGGGTTAGATTAGAATCTCATCGATCTAAGTTCATCATAGGACGATTTGTTTAAATCCGTGATACGTTCAGATCAATCTGCAACGGATTTAGATTGATAGTAGATTGAAAAATATATCTAAGTTAAATTTTATATTAATTTATTATCTTTCTTATAATTTTAAAATAAAATAATACTTTTTATTAAATATAAATACTTGTTCCGTCTATTTATATTTAAACTATTTATTTTTAAATATATTTAATTGATAAAAAATTTTTAAGTAAAATATTGAACGTATAAAATGTTTTTTTTTTATTTTTAATGAGTCCGTACACATATTTTGGATTAGGTTAGAGATTTTTTAATCTGGCAAGATTATAAATCAATTCGTCCTGCGCATCGAATAGCTGATCCGTCACGGCCGGCAGACCCTGTGGATCGATCTGTCTGAGTGTGCTGCAAACTGAAGTGCGTGACAGAACGAGGAAAATCATTTCGTATTATTATTGTCGTAGCTAAATGCACATTATGAAAATTGGCAAAATAGATTTATGATATATAATATTTATAGACAAGGACTAAACCGACAAGTACAGTTTGTAATGGAAACATATCAAATTAACTGACCTATTGAACAGCTCGGTAAAACAGGTGAAAAGTTGTCCAACGGTCCTTTCAGAGCGGTCCAACTCTTTTTCGAGTGATGTGATCGAAAGAGATAATTTAGATATTTGTTCTAATCGTCCTTTTGTAATAATGAAAATTTTCGTACCTATTGGAATTAAAGCCAGTTGAATCGTTCTAATTAGATGATAAAAAATAATACGTCCGTCTTTAATATTTTTTTTTTTTATTAATTCATCCTAGGATCAATAATAAAAAAAAATTATGAATAATTATTAATTTTTAAAATCATGATTAACATATAAGAAAAATATTTATCTCAATTTTATCGATATTCAAATTCCAGATTTCATGATTACAATATCTCTCGTCATGATTCAACAACAATAAGATATTCTAATGAAATGAAAAATTTAAACCGTTATGCAAAGAATCACTCATCCTTCCCATTTATCCGATAGCTGTGATATTAAGGACCAGATCATCCGCCTTCAAAATTAGTTAGACTTGAAGGCACCAACATTAATTATGCAACATGTCTAAATCATTTTCTGCAAGTTGCACCATGATTAATTATAATCTGCTATATTTATAAAAAAAATCAATGGCGGTAGACAACGTGCTTATGGCTACTGAGTACTGACGAACGAGGGAAATCATTATTGTAGTAGCTAAATACATATTATTGCGGCAAGGAAAAAAAATGAATATGTTCGTCTCCAGCGTTTCTGTCAATCAGTTTTAAGATAAACATGGAGGAAATAAATCACGGACGACAATTAACCTTTAGAATAATGACTAGCACATAAGGAAGATATTTATCTCCGTTTTGCCGAACTAAATACATATTATGCAACTAGAAAAGATAAGTAGAGGGAAAGAAATATGTGAAATTTTTGGGTACGTTTGGTTAAAGGTTATTTTTGATAATCTTAATTATTCATCTAAATTTATCAACAAAAGAGACATACAATCTGAAATCGGAAAATTTTAGAAAACTAAATTTTTCTTAGTATGGGTTAATGAATTTTTTTACCAAAAATATCATAAGAGAAAAACATAAAAAAAAATAAAAAACATTAAAAAATAAAAAACATTAAAAAATAAAAAAAAAATTAAAAAATAGAAAAAGTGTTAAAAAAAAATAGTAAAAATGGAAAAAAAAACGTAAAAAAATAAAAAAAACATAAAAAATTGAAAACCCATAAAAAATAAAATAGAAAAAACATTAAAAAACATAAAAAAAATTAAAAAAAATTAAAAAATATATAAAAAATTTAAAACTAAAAAAATAAAAATAAATAAAAAATATAAAAACATAAAAACGTAAAAAATAATAAAAATTAAAATTTAAAAACATAAAAAAATAATAAAAATGTAAAAAAAAGGGAAAAAGTAAAAAAAACGCATAAAAATAAAGAAAAACGTGAAAAAAAGAGTTATTACTATATATAGTTGGCTTTGTAACTGAGGGTAATATAATAAAATATTAAGGTAGGTTATTTATTAAAATCTTCAAACAAATAAGTTTTTGTTACATTACCTACGTTGATCAAACAATATTTAGTTATGTTTTATTCCTCATAACGTTGGTTATATGATTACTAAGTAATTACATAACTAAGATTATACATAATAACTTGAACCAAACACACCCTTAAGGATACAATCAGTGAATCCGGAAAAAAATGAATAAAAAAAATAAAAGAAACGCATTAAATATGAGCATAACCCAACTCCATTGCAACTCCCTTCTCCTCCACAACCTAACGCCGCTTCTCCCTTATTATTCGCCCACGGCTGTCGCCTCCCCACCGACCCCCACAAGCTTCAGCGCCAACTCCAGCAGTCCTTCCACCTCCACCAGAGCTCCCCCTACGTCGTGATTAGACGACAGGCTCCGCTTGCTGCCGCTCCCTTGTCCTTCCACCCCCGCCACCGGTTCCCCATCGAGGAACCATACTAATGCCCTACCCCTCTTCCTCTACATCGTGTCCATGATCCTTGGCAACAAACAACCCTTCGACTACGCTATCTGCCTCGCCGAGTTCTTGCTAGACAACAAGCTCTGCTTGTTGCCGCCTCTATGCGACCTGGCAGCGGTGTTCACAGGCCACAGAGCAGGACGTAACCTTCTCTCTTTCCCTCAACGGTATCTCCTCTCCTTTCCTGCTTGTGATAATTTTCCTTGCTTATTCTATAGCTGATTTGGGATGATTGTTTGTAAAAATATTTCATCTGGCCATCATCAGCTTTTTTGGAATCCAACTTTGGAATACCAAAACTAAAACTTTTGAGCAGAGCCAGCCCTAGGCCAGGGCTACTAGGGCCCTTGCCAGGGCCCAAAAATATAAAGGGCCCATTCCTCTCTCTCTCTCTCTCTCTCTCTCTCTATATATATATATATATATATATATATATATATATATATATATTCCTTATAAAGGGCCCTTATACATGTTTTTTTTTCTTTTAAAAATCAATTTATTCTCCTTTCCTTGCTGAATCCTTCGCCAAGATGATGAAGCCCTAGCTCTCTCTCTCTCTCTCCGGCTCACCCTTGAGATTCTCCTCACCAAGACTTGCCTCGCCGCGATGACTAAAAGATGAGAATCGACTTTCCGGCACTGTGCCTCTCCCGGGCTCTATTGTGGAGTTGAAAAGGTTGGTCAGGCACTCAAGCAATCAGGCTCGACCTCAGCGAGAACCACCTCTCCGACGAGATTCCAAGTGGGGCCGCTGATTTTTTGATCCGTAGCGCATTGGACCCGTTGGTGAACGATTTCTCTAGTGAAATCTCGCCTCCCTCACTTTTCGACGAGATTCCAAATGAGGGCACTAAATTTTTCCACTGTGCCCTCCCTCACCACGACAAAACTTCCAGGATTCCAGGATTATGGCTACTGAGTACCATGATTCTCCTTGAGATTCTCCTCTCTCCGACTCACCCTTGAGATTCTCCTCACCAAGACCTGCCTCGCCGCGATGACTACAAGATGAGAATCGACTTTCCGGCACTGTGCCCCTCCCAGGCTCTATTGTGGAGTTGAAAAGGTTGGTCAGGCACTCAAGCAATCAGGCTCGACCTCAGCGAGAACCACCTCTCCGACGAGATTCCAAGTGGGGCCGCTGATTTTTTAGTCCGTAGCGCGTTGGACCCGTCGGTGAACGATTTCTCTAGTGAAATCTCGCCTCCCTCGAGCCTCCCTCACTTTTCGACGAGATTGCAAATGGGGGCACTAAATTTTTCCACTGTGCCCTCCCTCACCACGACAAAACTTCCAGGATTCCATAATTTTTTGTTATTGTTGTTTTGAAGAGGTAGATGGTGGTGCTCAGTTGCGATTCCAGGATTACGAACCTTTGTTGTTTTGAAGAGGTAGATCGATGTTGGTGCTCAGTTGTGATCCCATGATTACGAACTGTATGCTTTTGGTTATATTTATTTATACTAAGTTTTATTTTTTCTTATCAAGTGAAGTATATAAATAATATTACCTCTCTTTTTTGGATAAAAAGATTTTAATTCTTAAACACTTTGTTAAATATATTGTTTAAGTTACTCAACCCCAAAGTGAATATATTTGTGACAGATCTTCTTGGTGTTCACTTCGTTCTTTCAAATTCCTATGTTGATATTGAAAGTAAGGATTATGGAGGTAAGTTGACTAGGCTACATTTTTTTATTATTATTATTCAGTTTGGTGTTAAGATTTTATGTTATATTTTGTTTATCTCTTTGCATTCTTGAGTTAAATTTTTCTTCACAGTTAGTGTTCTTTTACTAAGAATTCAAGTAATTATTCTTTGTAAACACCTCTTGCATTCTAAATGAAATTGATTACAAATAGAATTGTTATTCATGAAATTTAATAGTGTAGGAATTGAAAAAGAATTTATATCCATAGTGTTAAATAAAAAAGGAACAACCATCGTAATATAAATACGCGAACTCGAGTGGTGTTGCACTAGCTTCGAGAGAAAATTTCGATTACAATAAAAATAGATCGGAAGACGGCAATTTTACCAATTCCGATCGACTCTAAAAATTAAAAATTACCACGAAAAAGAAATGCTTGAATAGTGGTTTCACTGATTCGAAGCAACTCCGCTATGATACCAATTGTAGGATCGAAAGCGCTAGAGGGGGGGGGGGGTGAATAACGCTCGTGGCTTTCACGTTCGTTTTAAAACAATCAAGTAATACGTAGTGGAAAAATAAAAATAATACTAACACCAAGGTTTTTACTTGGTTCGAAACCTGTGGCGACTCATACTCCAAGGCCTACACTTGTTAAGTGTTTACTTAGGACAATCACTATCAATTCAGAAAATTATAACTTTGAAGTACAATATAAAGCAATAATGAAAATTACACCGACAATAAAAAACAGAGAATTTTAAGGCTTCTGGTCGTCGGAGTCGAGTTACAGCTATGTCGGATCGTTCTTTGAGCAACACACGGAAGAAGGGTTGCAATTTCAAGTGTTCTCAAAGTTGCTGCTCGAACCAGGCTTAAATAGCATATTGAGGGCGCATCCAACCTCCATGGAGGGCGCCTCTAGCCCACCGAGTCAGCCACGTTGATAAGCTCTGCAACGCTCACTACTTATCCGCCTGAGGGTGCCTTCAAGCTCCATGGAGGGCGCCCTCGCGCCTTGCTGCGGGGCTGTTGATCAAGTCACCCGAGGTGCCAAGCTCCATGGAGGGCACCTTGGGAATGTTCATCCGAGGCTTTTCTTGTGCAATTTCCTTCCTGCAAGGTATGTTAGTCTATAAATAAAGTATACCCTGCATAACAAGGTTAGTACAATAAAAAAAGATAAATAGAAAGTTATTTTGACAGTCTTCGGACTGTCTGGTTCTGACTTCGAATTTCACCTCCGAAAACCCTAGGTCGAACCAACGCCTATTGTTCCCTCACCGGGGAACGCACAATCACCTACTCCTCTCAGGAGAGTTTACCTATTGCCAGATCGGTCCTCCAGACCGACTGGACTTTCTGCCCAAGGTTACCACCCCCTAAGACCTAGGGTTACCACCCCTAGGATTTTCTTCGGCCTAGGGTTACCACCCCCTAGGACCTAGGGTTACCACCCCCGAGGGTTTTTCCACCTGCCTAACCGCAATTAGGACTTTCCACCACCTAGGGTTACCACCCCCTAGGACCTAGGGTTACCACCCCTTAGGGTTTTCCACCTGCCTAGAATCCACTAGGACTTTTGCCTAAGACAACTTAGGACTTTCCTGCAAGCTCAATAAACCTTGTTAGATAACAAGACAACTTAACTTTGGACCCTTTGACATAATCAAAACACAGGTTTGATCGTCGGATGCTTCCCGCACCAACACTTATAGCTTATTATGATTTAGAGCTACATCAAATAGACGTAAAGAATGCATTCCTCAATGGAGACATAGAGAAGTTTATATATATAGTGCAACCAGAGAATTTTGAATCTAAGGACTTAAAACACCTAGTATGTAGATTAGAGAAGTCCATTGATGGTTTGAAACAGGTGTCCCGTCAGTGGTACTAAAAATTTGATCAAGTGGTTACCTCATTTAGATTTATAAAGAACCCCGTTGATCAGTGCGTATTTGTCAAGTTTAGTAGGAGAAAGTTTCTGATACTTATTTTGTATGTGGACAATATATTTCTTACAAGCAATAATAAAGATATGCTGCTGCAAATCAAGTCATTTCTATCTAGTAATTTTGAAATGAAAGATCATTGTGAAGCATCTTTTGTTTTAGGCATACAAATCTATCGTGATCGTTTAAGAGACATTCTTAGACTTTCACAACAGACTTATTTTGAAAAGGTGCTTATAAAGTATGGTATATAGAACTGTACACCTGGTAACATACCTGTGTCAAGAGGTGATAAGTTCAGTTTTAGTAGTGTTCATGGTGTTGGTTGTTACTCGGAATATCGTACCGGTCCCCCTGTACAAGTCCTGAACCTTTCCTAACAACCTATTGTGTTCTTTAGAAATTAAATTAGGAATCACAAATAGAACTTAATATTATTGATTCCAAATTCAATTTATGTGTTCTTAGAGGTTTAGACTTGGATCGCAAACGATGCTTAACATTCTTAATCCAAATCCACCTATGTTACAAATTTGATTAAATATTTATTTCAGAGATCGGCTTCCAAGTTAAACATGGCGAGACACTAGGCCTTTTTGGTTATGGGAGCATCCACCACTTCCTAGACAAAATCTTTCAACAAAATTCAATATTTAATCTCCTTATAGTAACCCTAGGTTTAACCATTAAGAACAATCGAATCACAAGATCGAAAAACAAAATAAACACAAACTTGAATCATAAATTTGAAACCTAGAAACGTTAGCCTCTTGTGTTTGGTATTTCAAAATCCATACAAAGAAAACTAGTATGATGCGGAACAAGACAACTAGTTATACCTTTCTTTGTAGCTAATAAACCTCACGATCTTCTATCGTATTCCCCTTCTTATCTCGGACGTCATGTGGGCGACGATCTACCGAGATGAGAATCCACCCAAGCTTCCTTCTTCTCCAAGCAAGTTTTGGCCACCAACAATCTTCAAGAGATGAAGAACTTTCGGCCACCAACCAAGCTCCAAGGGATGCTAATAAACAAAGCCTCCTATCTCTTCTTCTTCCTCTAACAAGATCCGGCCACCACCAAGCTCCTTGAGATGAAGATGTCGTCGACCACATAAGGAAGAAGAATAGGAAAGGAAGAGGAAGAGAGGGCCGGCCACCAACAAGGAAGAGAGGAATAATAGAAGATATATTGTTGTGAGGTGAGGCACCTCTACCTTCTCTTTTATATTCCTTGGTCTTGACAAATAAGGAAAGTTTTAATTAAAACTTCCTTAATTTCCTTGCCAATGAAAAGGAAAATTTAATTAAAAATTTCTTTTATTTATTAATGTGGCTGACCCCTACAACTCTTCCAAACAAGGAAAGTTTTAAACACAAAATTAAAACTTCTTATTTTGTTTCGGGAAATTTTTAAATTAAAATTTTCTCTTTTAAAATTTTTCTTCATGGTTGGTTATAAAAGGAAACTTTTATAAATTAAAATCTCTCTATTAAAACATGTAGATGATTACAATAAGGAAAGTTTTCTCCAAAATTAAAATCTTTCTTTCAATCTACAAATAAGGAAAGATATCAAATCTTTTCTCTTAATCTTTTGTAGAAACTATAAAAAGGAAAGATTTAATTTTAAAAAGTCTCTTTTAAATCATGGCTTCCACATAAGGAAAGATTTAAAAAAAAAATCCTTTTAATTTTATTGTGGACGACCACCTAAGCTTGGGTTCAAGCTAAGCCGACCACACTTCAACTCATCCAAGCCTTATCTTGGTTGGCCCTTGCTTGGGCTCCAAGCTTGGCTTGACCGGCCACCTTGAGATGGGTAAGAAGGTGGGTTTAGGTGGGTATAAAATTTTATAACTAAGAAGCTACGACAGGGACCGAGAGGAAGAATTAGTTTTGGTCTCCCGATGAACTTGAGCTTCCCGTGTTCGCCCCGAACACCCAACTTGAGTTCATCAATAATATCTCATTCCACTAAAGAGTAATTATTGAATTACCACACCAATCCCACATTACTATATGGACTCCTTCTTATCATGAGTGTGTTAATCCTAACTGTTGAAAACCAACATCCCACTAAAGAGTTAGCTCAAAAGGATAATCAGCAGTTAGCTCATAAGGACTTGTAATTTATGGATTGATAGTAACTTACCCAAAGTAAACACTCAACGAGTGTGGACCTTAGAGTATGAGTCGTCACAGACTTCGAACCATGTAAAACCAACACGTGTTAGTGCTTGTATTCGTTTATCTTTATTTACACTGCATTTATCTCTGATTATTTTTTGAAAACATGAAAAAGTCATGAGCGCTATTCACCCCCTCCCCTTCTAGCACTTTCGATCCTACAATATATTGTTGATCTTGTCCGAATCAGAAGTCAACGGACGCTGGGGACGTGGCGCTCCCTGCTGGACCCTCGAGTGCTCCGGCGAACCTGCAATAAACCGAGCCGGGAGGGGTGTCCCAGCGACGACCCTCCGACGCTCAAGTCAGGCGAGGAATAACAAAGAGGTGGCTTCAGAGATTAAGACCCGCGTACCTCCGATGAAGAAATGGAGGTCTTATATAGACCTCTCGAAGGAGCCTGGGTGCGCCAATCAAAGCAATCACCTGCTTTCGACCATGCTCAGGTATGGGTTTGTCAGAAGGGCATCCATAAGGCCATACCGCTACTGTATCAACCTCTCCATGATGTGATGGCGAGATCCTCCATCGTGCACTCTTGTGTACGGCGTAATCATCAGACATGCCTTTGCTGACATCCCATATCCTGAGCTGAACGAATAGGCCGCTCGGCTAATCTTTGTATCCTCACCCTTATCACGGCGGACCACCCGCTCGGTCCCAAGGCGGACACCGCTAGGCCATTCGATCTTCCCGCATCGAACCTAAGCCCATGGTGGGTTATCTTGGCTCACTCGCGACCTACTCAACTACTCAGTGCCATTGACCGCTTAGTCGACCCTCCATCATCCTCAAGCCGACCCTTGAAGTGGGTCCCCATTCTTCATGCGGATCACTTGCCTTCCTTCAAGTCCGGTCAAGGAGGCGGTGAGTCCGACCGATCCGACTATGTGTCCGATCGCCGCCTGCCGCTTATAATATCCCTTGAGCCGTTCGGCCCTTATGCCAAATTCAGCCGCTCGGCTCTTCGTTTTGGTTGTCTTGTCGCTCAACGTGGATGTTTGCTTGTCTAAATCTTCTCGAAAATCACGCAAATCCTCTTCATTAAGCCGAAGCATGCGCGGTATGGGCGCATTAATTGCACTTGGTGACAGAGCGCCACGTGGCTCTTCTTGCGTGGCGGTGATGATCCGTACGATGGGACGCCGATTACTTTGAAATGGACAGTTAGATGATGACCTCGCCTCTCGTGACCTGCATCCGACGGACGAGGCCGACCAGCCTCGTTCGCATAAAGCCATCGTCTTCGCCTTTATGCTGCAGTCTCTGTTTCATTCCGCGTCTTCCGTCGAAGGTGCCCGCGGCTGCCTCATTCCGGCTGTCCTAGTTCTTGCCTCTTGGTGGTTTTCGGCTTTCTGGTGATCTTCTCCGCTCATCTTCCCTCAGTAAGCTTATCCTTTCCTTTCGTTCGGCCTTTCCCTTTCGCGTGGGACTTCTTTCGTTCCCTTGCTTGCAAACTTTTATCTGTCCTCCGTTTCCGAGTTTCTTTCGGCTTCCTTCTTTCTTTTTCTTGGTACTTCAGTCATGGCAAGCACTTCCGTACCCACTGTTGATGTTCATGGCCCTTGGTATCTGACCATGGAGAGTCGATTTGATGAAGAGGGCGCTCAGAAAATATAAGGAGGGAGAGCCGAGTCGCCTAGCAGCAGCGCGTAAAGAATACCTCCACTCGGAGCGGTTCGGCACAAAATTCGGTGGCAACGTCTCCTCAACTTTCGCCGAGGCGGTCAAGGTCACCATGGCGTACTTGAAGAAGGGTGGCCACCTTCCTGCGGGAATGCACATTCCTGCCTCCGACCTGGCGGGCATGATAGATGATATCCCGGACGCCTTTTTTAATTTTGAGGACCCGGAGTGAGGCGAGTTCTTCCAAGTACTTCTTGTATTTCATCCGCTCTGCTGATGTAAATTTTTGCATGTGTCGATCGGCCAAATTGTGTTCCTTTGCCTGTATTTTTGTTTGCCCTTCATTGCCCCTTTTTTAGTCTGTTTGGTGCTTATACGTAGAATCAATTAAGCTCCACGTGTTTCCCACTGGACGACCGATCAGGTTAATCAATTGGCTTGTTTTCCTCGAAATCGTTTAGCGATTGGCTGCACTATTTGTATTCAGTGAATGCGAAGTATTGGCAAACCGATGGCCGATCGGACTTAATCAATTTAGTACTTGCGAACGCTCGTTATTTGGCGTCCTTAGTTCCGTCCAGTAAGTTCACAGTCGGGGGCCTTCGCTCTCGAGCTCCCAGCTCGAATATTTATAGCCGATCGGCGCGGCTCTCGATCTTTAACGACGGAGCACGTCGGCGCGGATATTTATAGCCGATCGGCGCGGCTCTCGATCTTTAACGACGGAGCTCGTCGGCGCGGATATTTATAGCCGATCGGCGCGGCTCTCGATCTTTAACGACGGAGCTCGTTGGCGCGAATATTTATAGCCGATCGGCGCGGCTCTCGATCTTTAACGATGGAGCTCGTCGGCGCGGATATTTATAGCCGATCGGCGCGGCTCTACGGTTTAACGTCTGGGCTAGACGGCCTCAGGCTAATTTTGATTCTTCCGTTCGGCGAAGCTTTTTGCCCTCTTTTTTTTATCACTTTTGCTTCCGACGTTATGAGGCTATAGGCTAACCGAAAATATACGAAGAATTAGCACCATATTACACCACTTTGCTTCCCGCACGTGGCCTTCGGTTTTTGTGTCAATGCTTGGGTATCGTACGCCCGGCCGAACGGCACGGGGTCTTCAACATTGAGCATTTTGGCTCGGATAATTTACCTCCGTCCGAACGGTACGGGGCCTTCGTTGTCGAGCGCTTGGCTCGGATAATTTACCTCCGGCCGAGCGGCACGGGGCCTTCGATCCTCGAGCGTGCGGCTGGCACAATATACCTCCGGCCGAACGGTCCGAGGCCTTCGATCCTCGAGCCTTTGGCTCGGCTTCTATACTCCCGCGACCAAATTGATCCTGTCCGAATCAGAAGTCAACGGACGCTGGGGACGTGGCGCTCCCTGCTGGACCCTCGAGTGCTCCGGCGAACCTGCAACAAACCGAGCCCGGAGGGGTGTCCCGGCGACGGCCCTCCGACGCTCAAGTCAGGCGAGGAATAACAAAGAGGTGGCTTCAGAGATTAAGACCCGCGTACCTCCGATGAAGAAATGGAGGCCTTATATAGACCTCTCGAAGGAGCCTGGGCGCGCCAATCAAAGCAATCACCTGCTTTCGACCATGCTCAGGTATGGGTTTGTCAGAAGGGCATCCATAAGGCCATACCGCTACTGTATCAACCTCTCCATGATGTGATGGCGAGATCCTCCATCGTGCACTCTTGTGTACGGCGTAATCATCAGACATGCCTTTGCTGACATCCCATATCCTGAGCTGAACGAATAGGCCGCTCGGCTAATCTTTGTATCCTCACCCTTATCCTGGCCGAGCGGACCACCCGCTCGGCCCTTCGGTCCCAGCCGGGCGGACACCCGCTAGGCCATTCAGTCTTCCCGCCTTGGCATCGGAAACCTAAGCCCATGGCTGGGTTATCTTTGGCTCCGCTCGGACCTACTCAACTACTCAGCGCGGCCATTGACCGCTTAGTCAGCCCTCCATCTGTCCTCAAGCTGGGACCCTTCAGGAAGTGGGTCCCCCATTCTTACCGCCGGATCACTTGCCTTCCCTTCAAGTCTGGTCGAAGGAGGCAGTGAGTCCGACTGACTGGACTATGTGTCCGAGCGGGCGGTCGTCGCCTTACCGTCTCTTATAATATCCCTTGAGCCGTTCGGCCCTTATGCCAAATTCAGCCGCTCGGCTCTTCGTTTTGGTTGTCTTGTCGCTCAACGTGGATGTTTGCTTGTCTAAATCTTCTCGAAAATCACGCAAATCCTCTTCATTAAGCCGAAGCATGCGCGGTATGGGCGCATTAATTGCACCTGGTGACAGAGCGCCACGTGGCTCTTCTTGCGTGGCGGTGATGATCCGTACGATGGGACGCCGATTACTTTGAAATGGACGGTTAGATGATGACCTCGCCTCTCGTGACCTGCATCCGACGGACGAGGCCGACCAGCCTCGTTCGCATAAAGCCTTCGTCTTCGCCTTTACGCTGCAGTCTCTGTTTCATTCCGCGTCTTCCGTCGAAGGTGCCCGCGGCTGCCTCATTCCGGCTGTCCTAGTTCTTGCCTCTTGGTGGTTTTCGGCTTTCTGGTGATCTTCTCCGCTCATCTTCCCTTAGTAAGCTTCTCCCTTCCTTTCGTTCGGCCTTTCCCTTTCGCGTGGGACTTCTTTCGTTCCCTTGCTTGCGAACTTTTATCTGTCCTCCGTTTCCGAGCTTCTTTCGGCTTCCCTCTTTCTTTTTCGTGGTACTTTAGTCATGGCAAGCACTTCCGTACCCACTGTTGATGTTCATGGCCCTTGTTATCTAACCATGGAGAGTCGATTTGATGAAGAGGGCACTCGGCGCCTTGTTCGGACGTACGGGATTCCTGATGATCATGAAATAGTTATAGCCGACTCGACCGACCGGCCCCATGACCCTCCGATCGGCACCGTTTGTTTTTTTCTAGACCAATTCCAGGGCGGCCTTAGATTTCCTGCCCATCCCTTTATTTTGGAGGTTTGTAATTATTTCCGCATCCCGCTCGACCAACTTGTGCCGAATTCCTTCAGGCTGCTGAGCGGGGTGGTCGTCCTCTTTAGGCTGCACAGTATCCCACTCGACCCCCAAATATTCCACTACTTCTTCTACCCCAAACAATCCGAGTTGGGTACTTTTATTTTCCAAAGTAGAATAGGCTTCAAATTTTTTGAGAATATGCCGACCTCCAACAAGCACTGGAAGGAGTTCTTCTTCTATATACGACTTCCCGAGCGGCCAGCATTCAGAACCAAATGGCAGACCGCTGTGCCGACCCAGCCGGAGCTCGGCAAATTCAGAAGCAATCCAGCCTACCTTCATGCGGCAAACTGGTTGTCCGGTCAGCGGTACAAAATCGACCAGTTGCTTCTCAAGGGGGTGTTGTACATTTTTGGACTATCTCCCGTTCGGGCCAATCTCCCCTACCGCATGAGTAAGGACTCTTTACTCCCTTCGCCTTTTTTATCTAACTGATTTTAATTTTTTCCACTGCAGCTGAAGTCATGTGGCGCTCCAAGGCTACTGATCATCTGAAACTGAAGGTCGTGGAAATCGAGGCGGCTACCAAAAAAGAACTCGCCGAGCGGGGTCTCATCCCCAGCCGCCCGGCAGATGCAGGAGAGGGGGGGCACAGTCCGCCCCTGAAACAGAGGTTGCCCCGTCCGCTTCAACGGAGGTTGAGGCGGATCCTGTTTCCTTCGCTCCAGCCAAGCTGGGAGTCCCCCGGGCCGGGGATTCACCACTGGAAGTTCGGCGAAAATGTCGAAGAGGCTCCAGCCTTCCGCCGACCCAAGAGGGCGATCCACAAGCGCCGATCGAGGTCGCTTCGCCAGATCGCACGCCATCGCAGATCGGGACCCCAGTGGCCTCACCCACCGCACAGCCTTCTGGCTCTCCTCCACGGACTCGTCGTCGCTTACGACGGTTGGGCGAAACTTCAACCATAGGGGAGTCCTCGGGCAAGGCGACTGCGTCTGAGGAAGTGCCGGCCGACCACCCTACCATCAATACTACCCTTCGATTCCCCTCGGAGGAATATTTATTGTCCGCCGATCGGCCATCAAGCCCCGTTCATGAAATAACCTTGACGGGTCCGCTCGCCAAGCTTTTCGAGGACGCCCAGATTCGGGTGGCCCTCATGACGCCTAAGCAGCTAGGCGATAACAACATGCAGCAGGCCACTCAGGTAGGTTCATTTTTCTTCTTGTGCCATGCTACTGTTCGGTTCCTAATTTTATTATTTTCCTTACAGCATTGGGCCGAGCAAATCGCCACTAGCCATCGGCTAGCCGAGCTGGAGCATCTCATGGAAAAACTTCAAGTCTCGGGGGGTCCATCAGCCGAGCGGGAGAAACAAGCCCTCGAGGCCGAACAGAAGAAGGCCGCCGACCTGGCTACAGAGGTGGCTCGACTCGAAGACTTGGTGAAGAAGCGCGACGGAGACGTGAAGCGCGCCAGTAGCCGGAAGAGGCGGGCGATTGCTGATCTGGACAAGATGAAAGTTGAAGTCCGAGCCCTAGATCAGCAATCTAAGAAACTGGAAGCCCAACTAACTGCTGAACGGGAGGGGCGCTCGGCTGAACGTACTAAAGCGGAGGTCGACCAGAAAGTTCTCCAAGATTCACTTATTGCCTCCCGGGCGGCGCTCAGAAAATATAAGGAGGGAGAGCCGAGTCGCCTAGCAGCAGCGCGCCAAGAATACCTCCGCTCGGAGCGGTTCGGCACAAAATTCGGTGGCAACGTCTCCTCAACTTTCGCCGAGGCGGTCAAGGTCACCATGGCGTACTTGAAGAAGGGTGGCCACCTTCCTGCGGGAATGCACATTCCTGCCTCCGACCTGGCGGCCATGATAGATGATATCCCGGACGCCTTTTTTAATTTTGAGGACCCGGAGTGAGGCGAGTTCTTCCAAGTACTTCTTGTATTTCATCCGCTCTGCTGATGTAAATTTTTGCATGTGCCGATCGGCCAAATTGTGTTCCTTTGCCTGTATTTTTGTTTGCCCTTCATTGCCCCTTTTTTAGTCTGTTTGGTGCTTATTCGTAGAATCAATTAAGCTCCACGTGTTTCCCACTGGACGACCGCTCAGGTTAATCAATTGGCTTGTTTTCCTCGAAATCGTTTAGCGATTGGCTGCACTATTTGTATTCAGTGAATGCGAAGTATTGGCAAACCGATGGCCGATCGGACTTAATCAATTTAGTACTTGCGAACGCTCGTTATTTGGCGTCCTTAGTTCCGTCCAGTAAGTTCACAGTCGGAGGCCTTCGCTCTCGAGCTCCCAGCTCGAATATTTATAGCCGATCGGCGCGGCTCTCGATCTTTAACGACGGAGCTCGTCGGCGCGGATATTTATAGCCGATCGGCGCGGCTCTCGATCTTTAACGACGGAGCTCGTCGGCGCGGATATTTATAGCCGATCGACGCGGCTCTCGATCTTTAACGACGGAGCTCGTCGGCGCGGCTCTCGATCTTTAACGACGGAGCTCGTCGGCGCGAATATTTATAGCCGATCGGCGCGGCTCTCGATCTTTAACGACGGAGCTCGTCGGCGAGGATATTTATAGCCGATCGGCGCGACTCTCGATCTTTAACGACGGAGCTCGTCGGCGCGGAAATTTATAGCCGATCGGCGCGGCTCTCGATCTTTAACGACGGAGCTCGTCGGCGCGGATATTTATAGCCGATCGGCGCGGCTCTCGATCTTTAACGACGGAGCTCGTCGGCGCGGATATTTATAGCCGATCGGCGCGGCTCTCGATCTTTAACGACGGAGCTCGTCGGCGCGGATATTTATAGCCGATCGGCGCGGCTCTCGATCTTTAACGACGGAGCTCGTCGGCGCGGATATTTATAGCCGATCGGCGCGGCTCTCGATCTTTAACGACGGAGCTCGTCGGCGCGGATATTTATAGCCGATCGGCGCGGCTCTCGATCTTTAACGACGGAGCTCGTCGGCGCGGAAATTTATAGCCGATCGGCGCGGCTCTCGATCTTTAACGACGGAGCTCGTCGGATCGGAAGAGCGGCGCGCTCTCGATCTTTAACGACGGAGCTCGTCGGTAGTTTATAGCGATCGGTAGCGGCTCTCGATCTTTAACAACGGAGCTCGTCGGCGCGGATATTTATAGCCGATCGGCGCGGCTCTCGATCTTTAACAACGGAGCTCGTCGGCGCGGATATTTATAGCCGATCGGCGCGGCTCTCGATCTTTAACGACGGAGCTCGTCGGCGCGGATATTTATAGCCGATCACCGCGGCTCTCGATCTTTAACGACGGAGTTCGTCGGCGCGGATATTTATAGCCGATCGGCGCGGCTCTCGATCTTTAACGACGGAGCTCGTCGGCGCTGCTCTCGATCTTTAACGACGGAGCTCGTCGGTGCGGATATTTATAGCCGATCGGCGCGGCTCTCGATCTTTAACGACGGAGCTCGTCGGCGCGGATATTTATAGCCGATCGGCGCGGCTCTACGGTTTAACGTCTGGGCTAGACGGCCTCAGGCTAATTTTGATTCTTCCGTTCGGCGAAGCTTTTTGCCCTCTTTTTTATCACTTTTGCTTCCGACGTTATGAGGCTATAGGCTAACCAAAAATATACGAAGAATTAGCGTCATATTACACCACTTTGCTTCCCGCACGTGGCCTTCGGTTTTTGTGTCAATGCTTGGGTATCGTACGCCCGACCGAACGGCACGGGGTCTTCAGCATTGAGCATTTTGGCTCGGATAATTTACCTCCGTCCGAACGGTACGGGGCCTTCGTTGTCGAGCGCTTGGCTCGGATAATTTACCTCCGGCCGAGCGGCACGGGGCCTTCGATCCTCGAGTGTGCGGCTCGCACAATATACCTCCGGCCGAACGGTCCGGGGCCTTCGATCATCGAGCCTTTGGCTCGGCTTCTATACTCCCGGCCGAGCGGCACGGGGTCTTCCCCTCGAGCTCGGGGCTCGGTTAACATACACCCGGCCGAGCGGCGCGGGAGTTTTTACTCAAGAAACTACAAATTTATGAGCAACAGAAATAATTGAAGAACTGACCTGCCGACCAGCAGGGGATCTGACCCAATTTCTTGACTCCCGAATACCCGTGGAGTGAGAAGAATATATATACTTGTCGAAACTCATCAAGGCTTCCTCGTCGGACCGATATCGGGGCAGGCGTTGCTCCCACTTGAATTCTGGTCGGACCCCCATTTTGCCCCCATTTCGCCTGTTGCTCCGGTCGGTCCGCTCAGCTGTGCTATCCGCTCAGCTTGAGCCTTCTGTTTCTGTTATTCCACGAGCTTAGCTGCTCTTGCCTCAATTAGAGCGTCGGGCCTCTCCTGGGAGAGCATCACGGTGTGAGGTCATCCAGCCTCGTCCATCTATTCCGCTCGGATACAGGTGCGTTCCCACAGACGGCGCCAAATTGATCCTGTCCGAATCAGAAGTCAACGGACGCTGGGGACGTGGCGCTCCCTGCTGGACTCTCGAGTGCTCCGGCGAACCTGCAACAAACCGAGCCGGGAGGGGTGTCCCGGCGACGACCCTCCGACGCTCAAGTCAGGCGAGGAATAACAAAAAGGTGGCTTCAGAGATTAAGACCCGCGTACCTCCGATGAAGAAATGGAGGCCTTATATAGACCTCTCGAAGGAGCCTGGGCGCGCCAATCAAAGCAATCACCTGCTTTCAACCATGCTCAGGTATGGGTTTGTCAGAAGGGCATCCATAAGGCCATACCGCTACTGTATCAACCTCTCCATGATGTGACGGCGAGATCCTCCATCGTGCACTCTTGTGTACGGCGTAATCATCAGACATGCCTTTGCTAACATCCCATATCCTGAGCCGAACGAATAGGCCGCTCGGCTAATCTTTGTATCCTCACCCTTATCCTGGCCGAGCGGACCACCCGCTCGGCCCTTCGGTCCCAGCCGGGCGGACACCCTCTCGGCCATTCAGTCTTCTCGCCTTGGCGTCGGAAACCCAAGCCCATGGCTGGGTTATCTTTGGCTCCGTTCGGATCTACTCAACTGCTCGGCGCGGTCATTGACCGCTTAGTCAGCCCTCCATCTGTCCTCAAGCTGGGACCCTTCAGGAAGTGGGTCCCCCATTCTTACCACCGGATCAATTGTAATAGTTGTAAATTGTAACTATTATATATAGCAATTATGATTTATAGTTGTTATAATATGATGTTGATTAATATTAATTTGAATTAAATGGGACTTATATACATATTATAATAATGTACTTCACAATCACTACCTCTGACAACCTTTGTAAGCCTACCTGTGCGGGCCTATGCTAGATTGCCAACAGACATGACCTGAAGGCACAATCTAAGTTTTCATGGACTCTATAAGTATATGTTGAGTCTAAAAGCTAAAGGATCGGGAGCAACCTCTTTAGTTATCCTCGAAAAGACTAAGTATGTGTGGACTCCGAAAGGTACAGGATTGAGAATAACTCCTTTGAGTACATACCTAGAAAGGCTAAGTCCTCATAGGCTCCTAAAGGTGAAGGATTAGGAACAATTCCTTTGGGTATGTCTCCGAAAAAGTTAAGTACTCATGGACTCCAAATGGTGAAGGATTGAAAACAATCCCTTTAGACTCAGAAGTGCATGGACTCAGAAGTACAGGTACTTAGAAGTGCAATGATTAGGAGCATCCCCTTTGGGAGCATATACGAAGCAATCTGATGGTTAGGGTACATTCTCAAGAAAACCCCTTCTGTTGGAACCCCAAGATTATTTTGATGTGATTAAACAAGTTAAGTTAGGTCCTATTTGGTTTAACCCCTGTATCTAAGTGTGTAGGAGTTTAGGTGCACAGGAAGTCGAACGGAAGACGCAGCTAGCGAGAAGGATGGCACGGGAGAGAGCCGACGGGCTCGGTGCGTCTGAGGGATAAGGTGCCGCGGAAGAGTACACTGGTGGATGAGAAGAACGTACGCGACGTTCGAGGGATGAGAACTCGGGGAGGAAGGCTGCTTGAGGAGAAGGCCAAAAATTAGGTTCGGGTGAGCCCTATTTCGGATGACCGAGATCACCCAAGCGAGCAGAATCGGAGTGGAAGACCTGGACCGAGGCAAGTAGAACCGGAGCAGAGGGCCCGAACCAAAAAAGTTAACAGTGTTGACTTTTATGGGTCCGGGCGCCTGGAACCCTTTTGGGAGCTCGAAACGCAACTCTTATCAGATTCGACGTTTTTGTTGACCGGCGAGTCGGGGATAGAATTCTTTCCCACTCCAGGCGCTCGGAACCCTTCCAGGCGCCTGGAACTGTGCTGTAAATATAACTTTGTTTTCAGTAGTTCAGACAACAACTTGTAATTCATTTCTTTCTGTTCTACTTTCATTTGTGAGCTGTAAACGTTGTAAGAGGCTACTCCGCCCAAAGGAGATTGTCATAAAAGTGCGCTTCATTTTCCTTAGATTAGCAATCTTCTGATTACAAACCAAGTAAGACTCCTTGTGTTTCTGTCTCAGTAATTACTCTCTTAGTTTTTTATTACAAGTTTTCTTAATCAAGCTATAAGTCGATAAAGAGTTGAGTTTGTTTTTTTAGGGCAATTCACCCCTCCCCTTTTGCCGGCCACCAAGGGACTAACAAGTGGTATCAGAGCAAGGACACTTCAGAAGGACTAACCGCCGACCGAAGCAAAGGAACCAATGGCCGGACCAAGCATCGTTCCACCAAAATTCGAGGGAGACTTCGTACATTGGAAACGTCGAATGGAGGTATTTCTAAAAGCTGCCTTTGAGATTCGTTTAATAATTAAATATGGTTTTGTAGCTCCTATGAATCAAAACAGAGAGGAGAAGAAAGAGAGTCTTTGGACGAAGAAAGAACAAAATGATTTCGTAGCAAATAACCGAGCAAAATATCACTTGCTGAGCATGCTACCGCCTCAAGAAGTCAACCACATCGGGAGCTACTCATCGGCCAAAGAACTCTGTGAAAAATTTTTGAAACTCCACGAAGGCACATCTGAAGCCAAGCTCACAAGATGAGACATATTTCGGAACAAACTAGCGAATATTCGTCTGGAAAAAGGTGAGAAGATAATCGATCTACATGCGAAGGTCAAAGAACTAATCACCGGACTCGAAAACCTCGGTGAAATGGTAACCAATCGAGACTCGATACGCTACACACTTAATGCCTTTCCCAAGACTCCAGAATGGTCTTCGATAATCGACGCATACTACATCTCAAAGGACCTAGAGGTAAGTACCCTAGAGGAACTCTTTTCTACTCTAGAATTCCATGAAACCAGATGTGCAGGTACAATAAAAGAAACAAGCTAGATTATGACACTAAAAGCAATCAAGAAGGATGAACCCGAGTCAGACTCAGAAGAAGATCAAGAAGCTTACATGGTAAGGAATTTCATAAAATTCTTTAGATCTAACAAATTTAAAGAAATGCGTAACAGGAAAAATCCAAGAAATAGAAGAAGGGTTCGATGCTACTAGTGTCAAAAGGAAGGACACTTAAAAGAGGACTGCCTAGAACTTAAAAAGGAAAAAAGGCAAGATGCCCAAGCAAAACAAACACAAAACTCTAACTACTACGTAAGACGACGGCTCGTCATCAGAATCAGAAATAAAAGAATATGTCGGACTAGCACTGATGGCAAGCCATGAAATGCAAAGCACCTCAGAAGCTAACATCGATGAAGGGAGAGTGACTTCAAATGAATGTAGCGAATCAGGGGGAGAGTCAGGCTTCAAGTCTGATATGGTAAGTGAGGTATGTCTCTTGCCTCCTAATCAACTCTATTTTGGTATTAAGTCTATGGCAAAATCTATGTA
This sequence comes from Zingiber officinale, assembly GCF_018446385.1. Classification (NCBI taxonomy): domain Eukaryota; kingdom Viridiplantae; phylum Streptophyta; class Magnoliopsida; order Zingiberales; family Zingiberaceae; genus Zingiber; species Zingiber officinale. The sequence continues at coordinate 114,507,902 of NC_055989.1, forward strand.
TAAGTTAAAAATAAAAATGATAAATTAAAAATTGAAAACTTAGAAATAAAAAGAATTTTAGCAAAATCATGCCTGATAGAAGATTTTGAAAAAGTAAAACTTGAAAATGTTAAATTAAAAGAAGAAATAGAAAACTTGAGAAATTCTGCATGTTCAAATATTTTTATTTTTAGAAACTATAGAGGATTAAACTGGTACTATAGATTTCACAAATGTCATATCAGAAAAGTAACAAAATCTTATATCCCTAGAAAATACCTGATTAACTCTGTAGGAAGGAACCTATATTGGGTTCCAAAAACTTGTTTAAATTAAAAAGTGAAATTAGACTTAGGCTTTCAGGTAGAAAATTAAATACTTGAATTCATTAAAAGACTTTATCTAGAAATGATTGATGATCCAATAACCAAGAAGGCTCAGTGCCTCGCCCCAACTTGGAAGCCAATTTCTGAATTGAATATTTAATTGATAAACTGATAATCATGAAATAGTTAAATAAATTAAATGCTTTCAGTATTTGTCAAAGGTTTAACATTTGTTAAAATTTTTAAAATTGAAAACTTCACTTAAAAACTTTATCAAATTTCACTTAGAAATTTATCTTTAAATTGCAAAATTCATTTAAATTATTTTTGTTAAATTTTTTTTAATGTGTTTAACTTAAATTTTTTTAAGCTATTAAACCTAAAAAAAAAATTACTTAGATTTTTTTTAGATTTACTTTACCAAAATTTCTATAAAAAAATAATTCTTGAAATTTTTTTTAGGAAATTTTTCATTTTTTTACTTAGAAAATATTTCTGAAATTATTACATTGTTAGCATTATCAAAATTATTTCCAATATTTCCAAAATCAGAGTTTACTTAGAAAATTTTTTCTTACTTGAAAAAAAAACTTTTTGGCAATTCAGAGTGTTATAAAAGTTACCCTTAGATTTTTATTGCACCCTATTTTTTATATGATCAAATGAGGAGAAGAAAAAGATTAAATCTAGGGAGAGGTAGTTAAAATTAAATTTCCTACTTTTAAGTGCTTTATTGCAAAATTTATTTTTTACTTTAACTTTATTTGTTTACCCTAGCTTAACTTGGGTTGTTCACATCAAAAGGGGGAGATTGTTGGAACCATAAGGTTATTTTGATGTAATCAAACAAGTTAAGTTAGGTCATGTTTGGTTTAACCCCCTGTGTCTAAGTGTGCAGGAGCTTAGGTGCACAGGAAGTCGAGCGGAAGACGCGGCTGGCGAGAAGGATGGTACGGGAGAGAGCTGACGGGCTCTGTACGCCCAAGGGACGAGGTTCCGCGGAAGAGTACACCGATGGACGAGAAGAATGTACGCGACGTTCAAGGGACGAGAAGCCGGGGAGGAAGGCTGCTCGAGGAGAAGGCCGAAAATTGGGTTCAGGTGAGCCCTATTCCGGATGGCCGAGATCACCCAAGCGAGTGGAACCGAAGTGGAAGACCCGGACCGAGGCGAGCAGAACCAGAGCAGATGGTCCGGATCGAAAAAGTCAACCATGTTGACTTTTATGGGTCCGGGTGCCCGAAACACAACTCTTATCAGATTCGACGTGTCCGTTAATCGACGCATCGGGGATAGAATTCTATCCCATTCCAGGCGTCCGGAACCCTTCCAAGCACCCGAAACAGTGCTATAAATATAGCTCTGTTTTCAGTAGTTCAGACAACAATTTGTAATTCATTTCTTTCTATTCTACTTTTATTTGTGAGTTGTTAAAATTGTAAGAGACTACTCCGCCTAAAGGAGATCGTCATAAAAGTGCGCTTTATTTTCCTTGGATTAGCAATCTTCTGATTGCAAATCAAGTAAGACTCCTTGTGTTCCTATCTCAGTAATTAGTCACTTAGTTTTTTATTACAAGTTTTCTTAATCAAACTATAAGTTGAGAAAGGGTTTAGTTTGTTTTTTCAGGGCAATTCACCCCTCCCTTCTTGCCGGCCACTAAGGACCAACACCTTCTAGTTCTTACTTTCCATAACTAACTGATGGCATAGGAACATCCTCGCTAGGGAACATCTACAACCCGTCACCCAGGCCAGCGAGAACATCCTCATGAAAATAGCTCCCTTAGGCTCTCTCCCCTCTAATTATCTTTATCATTTTTATTAACATCCCTCTAACTAGTAGTCCAACAGAGAACATCATTTGCTAGGTCACGAGAGCAATACCCCTTTGGAGACATCTTCCTTGCATTCTAACCCCTCCAACCATCTGCTGAGTCACTCTCCAACTCTCATTGAGTTTGAGGTTCAATCCACCAAGGAGGGACATCAGTAGGCAATCCACAAGAATTGTTCCCCCTTTGAAGACATCTCCTAAGTCACTCTCTCCAACTCTCCTTGAGTTTGAAGTCTAGTCCACCAAGGGACGTCAGTAGCTTGGCTACGAGAGCAGTCCTTGGAGGGGACCTCTCCCCTGCTATCTAACTCCTTCAGCTGCTTTGTCTTCTCATCTCCAGTAGCTCTTTGGAGGCAACACCTTCATAGCCAACCATGTAGTAAATCCTGAGATAGTTAACCATGTTGGGCATTATCTCTATTTAGTAGGCTGAATTGTAAGTTGAACATATGAATACAAATTGATCTCATATAAAGTGATCTAACTTAAATTTATTAGGGTTCAGGTTATTGGATATAGATTGAATGTGCAAAATCCTTTAGCCTGATCCATTATCATCTATGGGTTGATAATGGATTTGTTGCCTATATAAGGGGAGGTCTCTAAGAGTTTAGGGCATCTTTTGAGACACATCTTTTCGTTCCCCATTAACGAAGAGAATTCGGCGGCGTCACCCTATGTCCCTTGGAAGACTTCTCTTCCTTTGTTTCTACTTTTTCTTCTTCCTCAGGGATTTTGGATTCATCAGATGATGCTACATAAGAATAATGACTCTTAATTAGGTTTCTTGTAACTTTTGTTTATACTTTAATGTTATATCATGCTTTCATTGAAATAAGATCCATGCTCATATTTTTGTATTTACTATTACGAGTTCTTATTTTGTTTCATAGAATTTATGTAGTCTAGGAATTTACGAGAACCTTTTAGACCAGTCATAGAGGTTGTGGTTGTTAGAGTGTATACTAAAAGCCTAGCTTTTGGTATAAACATTTATCTAGAAATAAGAATCACATTGGTCAAATATCTACATTTATGATAAATGTAGTTGTTCAATTAATTTATATTGTAGATAACATGGTGTGTGGTGTCACACACAGAAGATGATGTTATCAGTACCTTATAAATTATAAACAGTAGCTCACGACCAGAATGGAAAGGAACAAACCATTAGAAGGTCGTAGTGTAATTAGGTATTAGTTTATCTTGACTATATAATTACACTAGTACACTCAGAGTGTATTGAGTAGGACCATTTGAGGTCGTTTCTTTTATACTGACTTTATAAAGGAACAAAGACCTCGGTTATTATGGAAGTGTGTGCTCTTAATCCTAATATAATAACAAGCACATATATTTGATATTTATTTCTTTAATTTATCAATGGGTGAGATTTAGTTCGATGAATCAATAAACCCGATAAATTGGGAAATGGTATCACTTATAGTGTGTGTTGTTGATTATAGAAGGAAACTGTGTCCTAGAGATACTAGGTTGATAATGTCCCCAAGAGGAGCTCATAAGGATTGTCAGGTTAAACCCTGCAGGTGGACTTAGTCCGACATGACGATAAGGTTGAGTGGTACTACTCTTGGACTTAGATATTAATTAAATGAGTTGTCAGTAACTCACTTAATTAGTGGACATTCGATATCTTAAACACAGGGAGACTAACACACTCATAATAAGAAGGAGCAAAAAAAAAAAAAAAATGTAATTTGGGATTGGTGCGGTAGTTCAATGATAGTTCTCTAGTGGAATGAATTATCATTGATAAAATTAAGTTGTGTGTTCGGGGCGAACACGGGATGCTTAATTTTATCGGGAGACCAAAACCAATTCTTCCTCTCGGTCCCTATCGTAGCCTCTTATTTATAGAGTTCTATACCCACCTATACCCACCTACTATACCCACCAATAAGGGGCCGGTCAAGCTAGCTTGGGAACCAAGCTAGTGGGGGCCGGCCAAATTAAATTAAAAAAGAAATTTAATTTTAATTTTTATTATTATGTGGAAGATATAATTTAAAGAGAATTAAAATTAAAATATCTCTCTTGTAAAAGATCTACAAAAGATTAAAGAAAGAGATTAGATCTCTTTCCTTATTTGTAGATTGGAGAGATGTTTTATTTTTTCTTTAAAATTATTCACATGTTGATAAAATTAAAATTATAGAAATTTCCTTTTATCAACCATGAAGACATTTTAAAGAGAAATTTTATTTTTTTAAAATTTTCGGAAACAAATTAGGAAGTTTTAATTGTTGATTAAAACTTGTCCTCTTTTGTTTTCCAATGATGTGGCCGGCCACTTGAAATTGATTTGGGAAATTTTATTTTATTTCTCTCAATTAAATCATGTCAAGGAAATTAAGGAAAATTTATTGTAATTAAATTTCCTAATTTGCCTAGATCAAGGAATATAAAAGAAGGGGTGAGGGTGCCTTCATGGGGGACAACCTCTATTGTTTTCTCTCCCTTTTTCCTTGGTGTTGTGGCCGGCCATTACCCTCTCCCTCTCTTCCTCTTGTGGTGGCCGAACCCTACCCTTCTATTGGAGCTCTTGTGGTGGCCGGATACTACTCGGAGAAGAAGAAGAAGAAGGAGAGAAAGCTAGCATCTCTTGGAGCTTGGTTAGTATTTTGTTTTTCTTCCTTGGTGAAGCTTCCTCTTTGTTGGCCGAACCTAGCTAGGAGGAGAAGAAGATGATTGGTGGTTTCTCGTCTCGGAAGATCGTTGCCCACACAACGTCCGAGGTTAGAAGAGGAATACGGTAGAAGATCAAGAGGTTTTTCTACAAGGTATAACTAGTAAATTTTATTTCCGCATCATGCTAGTTATTTATGGAAATAATACCAAATACAAGAGGCTTACGTTCTAGAATTTCGAATATATTTTTTCGAAGTTGTGTTCTTTTTTTTCTTTCTTTTCCTTGTGATTTGATTGTTCTCTTTGGTTAACCTAAAGTTATTTTAGGAAATTAAATATTAGCTTTCTATTAAAGGTTTTGTCTAGTCGGTGGTGGTTGCTCCCATATCCAAGAATGTCATGTGCCTCGCCACGTCAGTACTGGGAACCTTTTATGGAAATTAATATTTAATGGAATTAATAACTTAAGGAGACTTGGGTCGAACGTGTTAAGTTCCGCAGGAGATCCAAGTCAAAACCTAAAAGAACAAATAGATTAAGTTTTGGATCAAACGTGTTAAGTTCCGCAGGCGATCCAAAATTTAATTTAAAAGAACACATGGTAGCTAGGAAAATGTTCAGACCTTTGTACAAAATTTTTGTACAGTGGAACCTATAGGTTTTCCGAGTAGCAACCAACAATTGGTATCAGAGCTAGGGTTTTGCCTCTGTGTATTTGGTATTAGTTTAATTATGCACATGTCATACATAATTTAGGCAGGTTAATAGTAGGATGTGCTAACTTTGTGGATGTAGGATCCAACTATTATGGCTTATAGTTATTATGTGTGTGATTGGACCCTTGGACATGTCAAGGGCATTTTATTGTGTGTGCATGATTGTATTATAAAATACAGCAGGAGCTGTATTTAGTTTTATTAGGATTTTATTTTTGATCTAGATACATGTACATTCCTTTTATGGAATATAGGATCAAAAATGTAAAATTCTATTTTTGTCGCGGATCGAATCTTGCAAAGCGTGGAACCTTCTGAGGACCAGAGGCGCAGCGGAACAAGGAGCAAGATGGATGCGACAGCTAGACCCGGTAGCGGTGGCCAAATATGGCAGCAGCTTGGGATGACAACACACGGAGGACAACTAGAGATAAAAGCCATAATAGTTGAAAATTAGATTTTCTATTTATTGCTTTTATATTGTGCTGTGTGTGCATGTTGGTTTACATATTTAGTAGGCTAGCATAGTTAAAATTCCTCATTTATAAATAACTAAGTGGGAGAGGGATTTTTAAGTAAATCTCATGGTCTCCATTACTGGTTTGTAAGTGATGCAAACAAGCTTGCGTTGGCTCTGAGTGCCTTCCTCCATAACGGATGAGCTTGTTTGTGGATCACTAGAGCAGACTTCCATTTTTGGATGACTATAGGAAGTTAATTAAGAGCGTGTGATCTTCCCCAACGGAAGGGGCATAATCTTATTAATGGACTTAGTGTCAAGTAATGGTATACACTTAGACACATCTAATAGTATCCTCCCCATCGGAGTCACTGCTATTATTTGTGTGACCAAATGAAACCAACTATTAATTTGTCATAAAACTAGGTTGACAAGATAATAAAATTAAAGGGTTAAAACCCCTCTTACAAATGATTGATTTTGTATACGTCCACACTAACGTGGCATACAAAATTAACGGTGTTTGAGATAATTTTATTTGTCATAAAGATACGTTGACAAGATAGTTAATGGGTAAAACCCTCCTTTTACAAATGTTGAATTTGTATACGTCCACACTAACGTGGCATGCAAAATTCACGGTGTTTGAGGTGTTGGTAAATTTAAATAATATTGTTTGAGGAATTAATGTTATTTTAAATTCAAAGAGTTTTGACCAAATATTTGATCAAAGACAGATCAACTATTAGTTTTATTCGTCATAAAGTAAAGTTGACGAGATAATAAAATTAATGAATAAAATCTCCTCTTCGATTTTGTATACACAAAATTCATGGAGATTTTAAGGAGTTGATCTTGACCAAATGTTTTTGTGATTCTTAGGATGTTTGTCAATCCCTAGTAGTCATACTATAGAAAAAGACTTAGTAGTCCCAATTGTAATGATTGGAAATAGGACTTGGACATTAAGGTAGACTGTCTTCTTAGAACTAAGAACAATTTAGGTGTATTTAATTCATTAGTTGAAACATGTCTAGTGGTGTTATATACCAGAACCTGGAGTGTAGATACAAGATGCCATTAATCATGTCTGCAATTCATTGCAGGGTTCTAGGAAACCCGACAACTAAATGAAAGGTAAATCACCGTCCATATGGGCACTACTATAAAAGTGGTAACTGTTGCAGTGGGAGATGTTTATCCTTTGATAAGAATAAAATATGGATTTTAAGTAATTGTCTTTACGTACCAAGTTTAGAAAGAACCTGATTTCAGTTTCTAAACTATTATAGATATTATGTCTATTTTGATAACAAAGTTGTTATCAAGAAAAATAGGAAAGTTATCTATTCTGGTATGATGGTTGACAATTTATAATCCAATAAACTCCCACGATGCAACAAATGGAAATTAGTAACACATCTTCTAATTTTAAGAGAAAGCAACCTTCGGAAATGAACCAATTATATCTTTAGCATCTAAAGCTAGGTTATACTTGAGTAGGATTCATTGGTAGCTGATGAACTTTTGGGTTCATTGGTAGTGGAAATCTTTCCAACCTACGAGTCTTACTTGGAAGGAAAATAACCAAGAAGCTTTTAAGTCCAAGGGGTATGGAGTCAAAGATATGTTGAAAACGGTTCATTCTGATTTGTGTGATCCTATGACTATCCAGACAAGAGGTAGTATTGAATATTTTGTCTATTTAATAGACAACTATTCAAGATACAAATAAATTTACTTAATGTACCGCAAGACTAAGTACTTTGATTAGTTCAAAGATTACAAGGTTGATGCGGAGAAATGTTAAAGTAAAAAGTCACTATGGAAGATCGTAGTGGCAAGTGCCTCTTGAGAGATTTTAGGAGTCACTTATCAGAAGTTGGATTTCAATCCCAACTAACTGCATCTGGTACACCCCAACAGAATGGTGTAGTAGAAAGAAGGTAAAGGACTCTTATGGAATAATTAGATAGATGATGAGTTATTCAGAAAATTACCAAATTTGTTTTAAGGATAAACTCTGAAAACGAAAGTGAACATAGTACCTTCCAAGTTAGAACTCTCTACTCATATAGAATTGCTGAATAGGTGAAAACCTATTTTGAAGCATATTCGGATTCGGGTAATCCAGCACATATGTTAAAGAGAGACAATGATAAGTTGGATAGGAGTTCACTTGTTTGTAAGTTATCCTAGATAAACAAAAGTAGGTTTATAGTCTTAAAAATCAGAAGGTCATTGTTAGCATCAATGACTGATTTTTAGAAAAGGACTATATAATGAACCAAGTGCTCATAAGTAAATTTGTTCTTAAGGAAATAATAAAGGACATGTCTAACCTAGTACCAACTGTACAAGATGAGATACCACAAGAAAACTGCAACACGTATCACAAATGATACACAATTGCATAAAGTGTCTTGTCATAGTGGGAGGGTTGTTAGGCAACCTAAATAGGTTCATGTTTTGGGAGAGTTTTGGACTCAATCCCGGACATAAACCTGATTCCCGGACATATAATGAAGCACTCCAAGATAAATATGCAGATCTTGGCAAAAGGTAATGAATAATAGAATTAGAATATATGTATTCTAATAAAATCTGGAAGCTTATAGAACCACCAGTGGTGTAAAAGCCTTTGGGTGTAAAAGGTCTATAATAGGAAAAGAGGGATAGACAGGAAGGTTGAAACCTTCAAAGCAAGGCTTGATGAAAAAGGAAACTTTTTCTTGGTAGCCATGCTTAAGTCTATCCGGATTCTTTTATCTATTTGGCAAGTGGATGTCAAGACAGCATTCCTTAATGGAGTTCTTGAAGAAAGCATCCATATAAAGCAACCAGAAGGGTTCATTGCAAAGGGCAAAGAGCATCTTGTGTACAAGCTCAATCAGTCTATGGACTGAGGCAAAGCTTCAAGGTCTTGGAACATCCGGTTTATCAAAGTAATCCAGACCTATGGATTTATTTAGTAACCGGATAAGTCTTGTGTATACAAAAGGTGTGATGGAAGCGTGGTGGTATTTCTTGTACTATACGTAGATAACATTTTTGGTAGTTGGAAACAATATCAAAATGTTGTCAGAAGTAAGGGTATGGTTGTCCAAACAATTAGATATAAAGGACTTGGGAGAATGTATATATATTCTTGAGATCAAAGTAATAAGGGATCGCAAGAAAAGAATATTTTACTTATCCCAAGCTTCATACATCGGAAAAATCCTTGCTCGTTTTAAAGCATGCAAAACTCCAAGAAAGGTTTCTTACCTTTTCAGGATGGAGTAACTTTATCTAAAGATATGTCTCTGTAGACATTAAAGGAGATAAAGGAAATAAAGGCAGTTCTTTATGCTTCGGCTGTCGGAAGCCTAATGAATGCTATGCACGAGATAAGAAATCTGTTTTGCCAAGGGCATAGTTGGCAGATATCAAAGTAACTCTGGACAAGGACAGTGGACTGCAGTAAAGCATATATTGAAGTACCTTAGATGCACTAGAGATTATATGCTAGCTTACAAGGCAGTTAATTTGGTCCTTGTGGGTTGCATGGATTTTGACTTCCAATCGGATAGGGACAATAATAAGTCAACCTCGGGGTTTTGTGTTTACTTTAGGAGGTAAAGTCATAACTATGGAAGAGTGATAAGCATAGGTGTTTTTCTGGACTCCACCATAGAAGTTTAGTATATGGCAAGCCTCTGAGGTAGCCATAAAAGCTGAATGACTCAATAACCTCAAGATAGACTTAGATATGATTTCTGGTTTGTCCAAAGATTATTACAATTTATTGTAATAATATTGGTGCAATAACAAACTCGAAGAAACCATAAGTCTATAAAGGCAAGTAAACACAATAGAGCGCAAGTACCACCCAATACGAGAAATCGTATAAACGAGGAGAAGTTGTTGCTGCCTAGAATGCATTAGATGATGACCTATAGATTTTTTCACTAAGATCCTTAAGGCGAGAGCTTTTGATGGACATGTTGAAGGGTTGGGAATCAGATGTATGGCAGCAGATATGGCAGCTTAGTCTTTTAGTATAAGTGGGAGATTGTTAGAGTGTATACTAAAAGCCTAGCTTTTGGTATAAACATTTATCTAGAAATAAGAATCACATTGGTCAAATATCTACATTTATGATAAATGTAGTTGTTCAATTAATTTATATTGTAGATAACATGGTGTGTGGTGTCACACACAGAAGATGATGTTATCAGTACCTTATAAATTATAAACAGTAGCTCACGACCAGAATGGAAAGGAACAAACCATTAGAAGGTCGTAGTGTAATTAGGTATTAGTTTATCTTGACTATATAATTACACTAGTACACTCAGAGTGTATTGAGTAGGACCATTTGAGGTCGTTTCTTTTATACTGACTTTATAAAGGAACAAAGACCTCGGTTATTATGGAAGTGTGTGCTCTTAATCCTAATATAATAACAAGCACATATATTTGATATTTATTTCTTTAATTTATCAATGGGTGAGATTTAGTTCGATGAATCAATAAGCCCGATAAATTGGGAAATGATATCACTTATAGTGTGTGTTGTTGATTATAGAAGGAAACTGTGTCCTAGAGATACTAGGTTGATAATGTCCCCAAGAGGAGCTCATAAGGATTGTCATGTTAAACCCTGTAGGTGGACTTAGTCCGACATGACGATAAGGTTGAGTGGTACTACTCTTGGACTTAGATATTAATTAAATGAGTTGTCAGTAACTCACTTAATTAGTGGACATTTGATATCTTAAACACAGGGAGACTAACACACTCATAATAAGAAGGAGCCCAAAAATGTAATTTGGGATTGGTGCGGTAGTTCAATGATAGTTCTCTAGTGGAATGAATTATCATTGATAAAATTAAGTTGTGTGTTCGGGGCGAACACGGGATGCTTAATTTTATCGGGAGACCAAAACCAATTCCTCCTCTCGGTCCCTATCGTAGCCTCTTATTTATAGAGTTCTATACCCACCTATACCCACCTATACCCACCCAATAGGGGTCGGCCAAGCTAGCTTGGGATCAAGCTAGGGCCGGCCTAGGTATGAATTTGGGTGGTGAACCCAAGCTAGTAGGGCCGACCAAAATAAATTAAATAAAAATTTTAATTTTAATTTTTATTATTATATGGAAGATATATTTTAAAGAGAATTTAAATTAAAATATCTGTGTAGTAAGAGATCTACACAAGATTAAAGAAAGAGATTAGATCTCTTTCCTTATTTAGATTGGAGAGATGTTTTATTTTTCTTTAAAATTATTCACATGTTGATAAAATTAAAATTATAGAAATTCCTTTATCAACCATGAAGAGATTTTAAAGAGAAATTTTATTTTTAAAATTTGGAAACAAATTAGGAAGTTTTAATTGTTGATTAAAACTTGTCCTCTTTTGCTTTCAATAATGTGGCCGACCACTTGAAATTAATTGGGGAAATTTTATTTTATTTCTCTCAATTAAATCATGTCAAGGAAATTAAGGAAAATTTATTGTAATTAAATTTCCTAATTTGCCTAGGCCAAGGAATATAAAAGAAGGGGTGAGGGTGCCTTCACAAGACACAACATCTATTAATCCTCTCCCTCTTTTGTTCCTTGGTGTGGCCGGCCAACCTCTCCCTCTCTTCCTCTTGTGGTGGCCGAACCCTACCCTTCTATTGGAGCTCTTGTGGTGGCCGGATACTACTCGGAGAAGAAGAAGAAGAAGGAGAGAAAGCTAGCATCTCTTGGAGCTTGGTTAGTATTTTGTTTTTCTTCCTTGGTGAAGCTTCCTCTTTGTTGGCCGAACCTAGCTAGGAGGAGAAGAAGATGATTGGTGGTTTCTCGTCTCGGAAGATCGTTGCCCACACAACGTCCGAGGTTAGAAGAGGAATACGGTAGAAGATCAAGAGGTTTTTCTACAAGGTATAACTAGTAAATTTTATTTCCGCATCATGCTAGTTATTTATGGAAATAATACCAAATACAAGAGGCTTACGTTCTAGAATTTCGAATATGTTTTTTCGAAGTTGTGTTCTTTTGTTTCTTTCTTTTCCTTGTGATTTGATTGTTCTCTTTGGTTAACCTAAAGTTATTTTAGGAAATTAAATATTAGCTTTCTATTAAAGGTTTTGTCTAGTCAGTGGTGGTTGCTCCCATATCCAAGAATGCCATGTGCCTCGCCACGTCAGTACTGGGAACCTTTTATGGAAATTAATATTTAATGGAATTAATAACTTAAGGAGACTTGGGTCGAACGTGTTAAGTTCCGCAGGAGATCCAAGTCAAAACCTAAAAGAACAAATAGATTAAGTTTTGGATCAAACGTGTTAAGTTCCGCAGGCGATCCAAAATTTAATTTAAAAGAACACATGGTAGCTAGGAAAAGGTTCAGACTTTTGTACAAAATTTTTGTACAGTGGAACCTATAGGTTTTCCGAGTAGCAACCAACAGTGGTGGTTATCTAAATCGGAGGTCAACAACAATCTACTGAATCATAGACCAACGGCAAGGGGAAACATTCGTTAAATCCCTTATTGTACCACTCAGTTGACTTCCACTTATCTCCCATCTGTTGGGACCATATTATGTCAGAAGTTGTCCCATACCTGATAGGACAGTCGTCGTCCTACACCTGTAGGTAGGATGTTTGTGTGCCTTTAGCATGGTGAGAGTACAAAATGTCGGAAGATGCTATAGAGACGTGGCTAGAACAGGTAGCTGATACATGGAGGAGGGTTTCATTTCTATAAAAGGCTATAGGGGCTCATTGAGAGGCGGGTTGGTCAGTTGGTCAAGATCACTCCCACCAAAAGGAGAGAGCGCTATGAGTAAAGAAGAAACAATGACAGTGGATTGACCTAGTCAACCACTACTTTTTCACTTCTCTTTCTTCCTCCCTTTCTTCTACTACTTCAACTCAAGCGCTTCCTCTATTGAAACATACTCTGCTCCATAGTTTGCTAAAGCCCTTCCTCTAACGAAAGGCACTCCAACCCACAGCGGGCTAAAGCCCTTCCTTCGTGGAAGACCTCTCTTTTCTAGCTCAAGCCCTACTCTCGACGGAGATATCTTTTTATTCAAGACTTTGCTAACTTAAATATCTGAGGAGAAAAGCTAACAACGCTAGCCCCTACTCACTAGTATTAACCTTGCAGGTCAGGTCAATAGCTTGGAGGCACAACATGTTGAAGGCGGAGCTACCAAAAGACAACAATATCCAAAAGACTAGAGGCTTTTGCGGAGATGAATATGAAGGGGGCGGATCTTCTGGACCCATTTTTCCTGATCCGCCCCTGGACCACACAACTTGTATAAAAGCTCACTCACGTGGCAAACACGTGCACGCGCCAACGCCAAAAGCCCCAAAACCTCTCTGCCCTATCCTCTCTTGACACCGCGAAAAAGCCCTACCTCCCTTCAGCTACCTACATCGTCGCCTGCGGCACCTCCGGCGTCGCATCCCTCCTCCCTCCCGCTGCCTCCAGCCGCCTCCTCCCTCCGACGTTGTGTCTCTCCAGTGACACCGACTTTCCGCGGCCTCCCTCCAACATTGCCGACCTCCAGCGCCCACGGCGACATCCCTCCCGCGGCCTCCCTCCAGAAGCTCCCCTCCAGCGGCCTCCAACATCGCGGCGACCTCCCTCCCGTGGCCTCCGGCGACTTCCCTCACCTCCAGCCGCCTCCCTCCAGCAGCTCCCCTCCCGCGAAATGCATTGCTCAGTTGGGTTCCACCAATTGTGATTTGTCGATGTGTTATAACAGTAATTGTCGTGGAAGATTGTGGTGATTTGCATTAAGTCTGAACTGTGCAACTACAGTGTCACTTCATTTTCATTTTTATCGTCACACTCTACCTGTTTAAAACTCAATTTTGTACACCTCTTATGGTGGAAGTTGAATTGTCTTAGTGTCTCATACCTTGCCAGATGGGTGTACGTGTAAGTGCATCCAATGTGCCAAGGAAGTACCTAGTCTAGATAATTAAGATTGAATGTTTTAGGGCGAGAACATGCAACCATGGTTGAGAATGTCTACAAATCTGTGTTTCTAAAAATTGTATGTTTCCTCAACTATGCATTTCTTCATTTTTCAGGTTATTGCAGAAAGCCTCCCCGAAGAAGAGATTGTTGGTCTTAAAGAGTTGTTCAAAATGATTGATACAGATAACAGTTGAACCATAATCTTTGATGAACTGAAAGAAGGCTTAAGAAGAGTGGGATCGGAACTTATGGAATTGGAGATATAGGCACTTATGGATGTGGTAAGATTGGTCAATGTTGTTGTACCGTTCTAATTCTCCAAGGAACACTGCATCAATTCTTGAAAAAAAAAATCTAATTTTAATTTGCTTGATCATCTGGAAATTGTAGGCTGATATTGATAAAAATGGCACAATAGACTACGGTGAATTTTTTGCAGCAACAGTTCACATGAATAAGCTGGAGAGAGACGAGAATCTAATGGCAGCATTCTCATATTTTGACAAAGACAAAGACGGAAGTGGTTACATAACTCTCGATGAACTTTCACAAGCATGCTAAGAATTTGGTCTTGATGATGTTCACCTTGATGAGATGATCAAAGAAGTTGATCAAGATAATGTGAGTCTTTTACAATCTTTGTTTCGTTTTGCCCTTGGATGCAAATATTCTTTATAGTAATTCAGTTCGCTAAAATTTGGCTTCTAAAATTATGGTTGATCTGTCATATAATATCAGTAGAACGTCATTAAAATTTACACATGTTGCTTTGTAGGATGACCAAATAGATTACAATGAATTCTCAGCAATGATGAGAAAAGGCAATGGAGTTGGAAATGGAGGTCTTGGAAGGAGGACCATGAGAAACAACATAAATTTTAATCTGGGTGATGCCTTCAAAACTACTTAAGAAAATCATAAGTGTGATTGACAGTTTATTTTAAAATTGTATATAAGGTGATGTCGTTATAGAAGGTTTAGAGACTGAGAAAGAATTTATCTTTTCTCTAATGAGTTTATCAGCCTTTAAGAATCGTTTTGAATGAACATTTTGTCAGTAGTTTCTCAAGTAAGCTTGCAGAGAATGTTATTTGCTTATTGACTGTATCCTCTTTCCTTTTGTCAAGGATTTTGCATGGGATGAACGTCTCAATCTTTCTGTGAGAGGATTTGCAAGAAAAGAAGAAAAATGACAGGAGTGAAAATATTTCTTTATTTTTTTTTCTCAATCACTTGAACATCCCTAGAATGTTTTGTATTACAAGACTCTCTGAGATTTTTACAATTTGTCCTATTTTTATAAAATAGTTATTCAAATTGAGTATAATTTTTTAAATATTTTAATAAATGTACTAGGAATTTATAATTTTAATAAATTCAACATGTTATTAACTAACCATATTAGCTAATCTGTTTTAAAATATAGTATCAACTACTAACTAAAAAAATACTATTTAATTTTTTATAGAAATATTATGCAATGTATTATAAAATGTCATATAACATATTATATCGATAATGTGTTACATTTATTATAAAATTGAAAGTGCATACAGATATATATTGTCAAAGTTAAAAATTCATGCTATATTTATTAAAACATTAAAAAATTATTCTAAAGTTAACACTTAGAACAAACTGTATATGCTAACTCTCTGCCTTTTATTATTTCATCTTAAACAGAAACTCTTGCGCCAGAAACATTACATTTTCCCCCAACAAAGCGTTTTAACTCATTTCCACACTTTCTATCAACAATTAAAAAAATAAAGTTTGTCTATATTGTAAAATTTTGACTGCAAATATGTTTCAAATACATTTTAGTGAGGTTGATATAACTTATCTTATACAGGGCAAACTTTACATCAGTGACAAATATATCGAGAAAATTAGTCGTCTGTTGTAGTAACTGGAGAGTATTCACATTCCTGAGACCACCATGTCATAGCTGGGCCCGTATTCACCGTGATTTACTCCCTCTCATACTTGTGGGGCCGGGTTGAGGGGGCCGCTGGGTTGGCGGTTCCAACCTTTTGCAGCATGGAGAGTATTCACATTCAATGCTTTCAGCTTTCAACTTTCAACTTTCAACTTTCAACTGCTTGTTTCTTATTGTAATCCATTGAATCCTCCATTTGTGAAGCAAACTCGTCCTGCACCATGTAAAAAAAGGTCAAATTGATAGACGAGAATCAAGCACGGCTGGAAAATAGACGTTCGCTGGTGTTACAGCATGTGATCAGTGGAAGAAAACAGTGTCAAAAAGCTAATAATACAATGAACAGGTTCATTTTGAATATTCTGTTCGTACTCATCGGAAAAACTATTCAGGCTTCCGTGCTCCTCTCCAGAGCTTTGATTATTCACAAAAAAAGAAACAAAACCTCTCACATAATGATTTTTCATAGGTCTCAGTTAGGACTTTTTCGCGTCGAGAGGTAGCTGGAGGCCGCTGGAGGTCGCGGGAGGGGAGCTGCTGGAGGGAGGCGGCTGGAGGTGAGGGAAGTCACTGGAGGCCACGGGAGGGAGGTCGCCGCGATGTTGGAGGCCGCTGGAGGGGAGCTTCTGGAGGGAGGCCGCGGGAGGGATGTCGCCGTGGGCGCTGGAGGTCGGCAATGTTGGAGGGAGGCCGCGGAAAGTCGGTGTCGCTGGAGAGACACAACGTCGGAGGGAGGAGGCGGCTGGAGGCAGCGGGAGGGAGGAGGGATGCGACGCCGGAGGTGCCGCAGGCGACGATGTATGTAGCTGAAGGGAGGTAGGGCTTTTTCGCGGCGTCAAGAGAGGATAGGGCAGAGAGGTTTTGGGGCTTTTGGCGTTGGCGCGTGCACGTGTTTGCCACGTGAGGGAGCTTTTATACAAGTTGTGTGGTCCAGGGGCGGACCAAGAAAAATGGGTCCAGAAGATCCGCCCCCGAATATGAAGCGGTGGACTAGAGGCTCATCATAGATCTGTTTAGCTACTAATTATTGTAGGATCTATTAGTGCAAACCCTTACCACGGTTAATCAATACGTTAACTATTCGATTATATAAATTAGATCGGATTTTATAATTTTTTTCTTCTATAAGATCTCGATGTGAGATGAGTATAAAAGAGATTTAAGAATCCGTTTTCTGTATATAAAATCTAAAAACGAATTACGTATTTTAACTTATTGACCCATGTTATATTACAGGGTGGATCTGAAACGATATTCCTCCAAACCAAACATACTACAGTAAAACAAGGAGGTCCGAAGCTACGGGGAGGAAGATTCTGACCGTACCGTATAGCACAATTTGTTCCACCACCGGTACATTCTGTTATCGGATTCGGATCGCTTTAGGCCGCGGATCTGGCGCGTGTTTCATGTACCAGTCACATTCCCCGGATGAAGCAGTATGGGAAACGCGCACTCCGCCGTGTTGCTCACCAATCACCGCCGTTAATTTCTATCCTTTTAAATGTTCTTTCTTATTTTTTTCTCCTCGCCAGTCGTCGCATCCCGATTTCGGAAGAGAGAGGCGGAAGCGGAACCGTGGAGGGGCAGGCAGGGGCCTAAGATCGCCGATCTCCGCATTCGCCGATCGTATCCCGGCCGCAGAGTCAAGAGATCGGAGGGCTCAAGTCCGGGGTTTCCTCAGCGGGTCGGCGGAGATGAACATCTTCAGGTTAGCGGGCGACATGACGCATCTCATGAGCGTCCTCGTCCTCCTCCTCAAGATCCACACCATCAAATCATGCGCCGGCAAGTCCTACCCTTGTTCTTTATGTTTTATTCTCTTGGAATCTAGTTCGGGTTTGGGCCTAGGATTCGCCCCTGAAAGGGGAGATCTTGGATAAATCCATTTTGTGAATCTTCTTGCGTAGAGTGTGTGGATCGCGAGTGTGTTTTCTGTATGTCTGATTTAGATTGGTCGTGTGGTGTATATATCCTTAGCTTCCAATGGGGCAGGTGGTGGAGCGGCGGGTGTCTTCTAAATTCTAATTGTATTTTGTAAATTCTCATGGACAAATATGACCTCTGGTAGAAGATTTCGAAGACCAAAACATGTTTTTTTATTTTAAATGCTTGGGGATAGATGCAATCATTATAATTCTTTTCATTCTGTTGTAACTATGGGGGCGGGGGTTTTATGCCTGTCTTCTCCCATACAAATTTTGAATCTCACTGCAGTGGTGCAAACCAAATATTAAGTTTTAAGTACATTAATTCACTGAGAAATATTTAGAGGTAACGCTAAATGTGACCCACAACATTTGCTTCATTAGCCTTGCTTTTCCATTGTATACTGCCCCATGTGAGATAGAGATGTTGAGTGACTACTTCTGCACATTTAGGCATATGAAAATTAGTATTTTGGTGTGTAAAATTCTCCTGGATCTACGAAAAGTATCTTAAATATATGTAGTTCATAAGATTGAAAAGGGGATTGTGATCTAGCTAATTGCTTCCCATTCAAGTCCAAATATAGAGTAAAGAGAGTAAAAAAAACAGGGTTATATATTAACCAAAATATTCTAGATACCGAAACTTTATCGTTCCGATTTGAGACTGAAACCTCGGCACGAGTCGAGATTTTAAAACTTGGTTTTATTTATACCATGTTTTCTTAATTTTCTATGATCATTTAGCAACCTTTCCAATAACTAGTTGACTGATTTCATTGTATACAACCTTTGATTTTTTTTCCCACCTATAAAGCATGTTTTAGACAGATAATATATTGCTGTTTAGGAGATGTCACAACCAATGGAATATATATATTTTCTGTTATTGCTGTTTATTCCATTGATTACAATACCTATTTTTTGGTTTGGTTCGACTTCTCCTATTATATTTAGTTCATTGTATCTCACTATCTTGTGATGCATTTATATCAATATAACTTATGAAGTTACAATAGCTATCTATTTGAACCCATGACAGCTAATACAGCTAATGAATGACATCTATGTTGGCTCAGCAGAGGATAAACAAACCTTTTTTTTTTACTTGTGCCAAAAAAAAAAGACTTTTTAAAAACTGATTTATTTCCTCGCCCATATATTTTCGCTCCCTCTACCTAACCAATTTAAAAATGGGAGCCTTGGCGCAATCGTAAAGTTGTTGCCATGCAACCTTGAGATCACAGTTTCGAGTCACGGAAATAGCCTCTTGCAAAAATGCAAGGTAAGGATGTGTACAATAGACCCAATGGTTTGACCCTTCCTCAGGACCTGCATTGGTGGGAGCTTTGTGCACTGAGCTGCCCTTTTTTTTACCTAGCCTAATTTAAAGTTTTAAACCATATCTTTCTGACCATCTATATTCGGTAGAACAAGATGCAAAATCTTAGCATTTTCTGCATTTGATATATATTTAAACATCAAATTTTACCTTCTTGTATGGAATTTCTCTTACATATTCACCTTTTATGACTGGGTCGTTAGTATCTATTGCAACTAATATTTTGTTATTTTTGTCCTCTATCTATTAATTAAGTTTTTAGCATCTACCTAGTAGATAAGCTTCTCTGGATATATATTTTTCCTTTGTTTGATTTGGAGTAAACAAATTGTGATTCTTGATACAATATGTCAAATTGTTTTTTTTTCTGTGCATAGAGTTTAACAAAGTTAATCATTCTTGATACAGGCATATCTTTGAAGACGCAAGAGCTTTATGCTCTTGTTTTTGCCACGCGTTACTTGGATATATTTACTGATTTTATCTCGGTCTATAATACAATTATGAAGCTTATATTCTTGGGGAGCTCATTTTCAATTGTCTGGTACATCCGAAGACACAAGATTGTTCGCAGATCTTATGACAAGGACCAAGATACTTTTCGGCACTTTTTCCTTGTGTTACCATGTCTACTGTTGGCCCTAATTATAAATGAAAAGTTCACATTTAAGGAGGTAATAAACTGATTTGCTAACTTTTATGAAAATTGTGCAATGCAACTGCAACTATGATGTTCTTTGGACGACGACGACAACAACAACTAAGCCTTATCCCACTAGGTGGGGTCGGCATGTTCTTTGGACAAACAGATTTTATTTTAGAATTATTCTTGTTATTTTTTATCTAATTTCTCTTACTCTTTTGTCCTGCAATTTTCTCTTAATAATAGGTTTTGTGGACCTTCTCGCTGTATCTGGAAGCAGTTGCAATACTTCCTCAATTGATATTGTTGCAAAGGACAAGAAATATTGACAACTTAACTGGTCAATATGTTTTTCTGCTGGGGTAAGGTGCCTTCCTGAAATTCTGAAATGTTGATTAGGGTATTTGCATCCTCCTGGAATGGACTTATTTGTTCTTTGAAGATAAACCTTTAACTTTCTGTTATTTATGCTGTTTTGTCATGCCTAAATGGTTATGAATTGCCTATATTATTAAACAGATATACATTTGGTTGGTGGAAATAAAAACTTGTTTCTGGTTTTTTTAGAAAGCATTTTATTTTCTTATATATATATATTTTTTCCTTTTTGGAGGAAATGAATCCTGAGTATTGCATAAGTTTTTGGAAACGGGTCCCCTTCTATGGATGGTTGTAACTCTACTTTCTGTAGCATTGCCCTATAGGGTTTATGGTTCCAAGTGTATGTTTACTCAGAAAGGGAAGGATCCAAAATGGAGGTGAGGGGTTGGGGGAAAGAAAGAATTTTTTTTATTTGAGTTGATGACAGAGAGAAGGGGACCAAAGAAGGATTCACATCTCTCTCTCTCTCTCTGGTCTTTTCTACTTAAATTCATCCACCCAAGTTGGATGAATTGGATTGGAAGTGTTAAAAGATTAATCATGCCCCTTTACTCGATGAACACTATTGATTGGGGTAGATAGAAACATGTCTTAATAGGGTAATTGGGGTAGATGCTATTGCATATTTTCTCCAAAGTCCTAGTGGAAAACACATGGACCATAGTTTGTGGCTCTGGATGCTCTACTCTCTAATTGGGACTCAGGAGCACTTGCTATTTAATGTACTCTGAAAGTTATTTTGGAACTAATCAAATTGATTGAATTATATTTATTTTAAGTTCTGATCTTTTATGGGAAACAACTTGTTATTTGAAAATTTTATCCAAGTATGCAAAGGGATAGTCTATTTATTTAACACATCAGTCTGTGTGTGTATATATTCTTTTGTGATTTCATCAAAGAATATTGACTTGAAAATTAATTTGACATCGTACACTTTTGACGCAGAGCATATAGAGCATTGTACATCCTGAACTGGATTTACCGATACTTCACTGAGCCTCATTATGTTCATTGGATAAGTAAGACTCGCCTTTCTTTTCCGTTTTCCTTTTTCATGAAGTTTGGCTTATTCTCATGTCACCTTGAATTGGATTTTTTTTTTCTGCAGCATGGATCTCAGGATTAGTTCAGACACTGCTGTATGCCGATTTTTTCTACTACTACTTCAGCAGGTGAATGATCTTTTCGATTTCTTTG
Source organism: Zingiber officinale (assembly GCF_018446385.1). Taxonomy (NCBI): domain Eukaryota; kingdom Viridiplantae; phylum Streptophyta; class Magnoliopsida; order Zingiberales; family Zingiberaceae; genus Zingiber; species Zingiber officinale. The sequence goes on from NC_055989.1 coordinate 114,529,278, forward strand.
AATAATTACCACACTCTTTCACTTTCCATCTTTACCGAGCACGGAGAGTTTGATATAATTTGCAGTTTGAAGAACAATGTCAAGCTCAAGCTACCGGCATAACTTCATCACTTGGAGACCAACTGTAGTAGGATGTAGTTGTGAGGCTTCACTACTGTAAAGTATGTTCTCTTGTTAAAGTTGGGCTTTATGAAGTGCCTAATCTTGTTAGCACTCATATTCATTTTTTTTTTAAAATTAGGTAAACATCTCTGAGATCATGGACTGTCATTTTATCCAACCCTAGCAACTTTGAACTGTTTGGTCCTATTTTTTATTCCTCCTTATGAATGCATGTATACTTGCTTGGCTAAGATGACAAATTTGACAAAGTCATATTGTGTTTGAGTATCAAAACGCAATTGCATTTTATATATTATCTTGCAGTTTACTCTATTTGAATCTGTTTTAAAATAGCTGTTATGGTCAAAACCATACTACTCTTTGAGAAGTTTGCTGGAGGGTTCTTTTGAGTGTGGTGATCAGTTGAAGTGAGTCGTGTTTGGCTGTAGTATGGTCAATAATCCAATCAACAAATGTAAAAATATTTAATTTTAGATCGAGTATTATTCATCTTCCTCCCTCTAACTATCTGGCACATCAATTGATCGATAATAACAATATCGCTTGTATAAGTCAGCCTCCTCCCCCTACCTATCTAGCACATCAATTGATCAATCCTAACAATATCACATGTATAGTTCATTCAATCGTTGAGTCAATCCAGTCATCAAAGGTCTCCAATTGACCACTTACAATTAATCATCGAGATATCAATATTTTACCAGCTTTCATCATAATCTAAACCATCTATAGTACTCTAAACCAAGCCTCTATGGTTGAGAATGAAAAGTCATGTCAATTTTATAATTATGTCAAATATCAATTCCATTCGACGAGAAGAAAAAGTATTAAGTCAAAGGTTGCTTAAAATTATTAGTTTCAAAGTGAAGGTTCTTATTTAATCTCCATTGTCAAATGATTATAAACAATTTTAACATTAATGAGATAGTAAATAAATACCAAATTGTACAACATGTCAACATTGGCATATAAGAAAAGTTGCCACATTATCAACCAGTCAAATAAAATATTACAAGACAAATTTAGGAAAAAAACCCTCAAAATTCAAAATTTAAAACTAATAATATAAATCCTAAAAATAAAAACACATTATTTTTAGAATAAAATAATTTTAAAATGTTATTATTGTTTTTATCCACTCCAAAGTGAGTTTTTTTTTACAAAATATATATAAAAAGACAATTTTAATCTTATCAAATCCATTCACTTTGGCTTCAAATTATTTCTAAATTTCATTCACATTTTATTCTATGTCAAATCCGTTTAGATTCAAACCATTTGTTTTGCACATCCAAAATTATCAAAATGACCTTCAATTTAGGGCTCTCTCAAAATTTGCTTAAATTGCTTTAGTTTTGGACAAAAAAAAACTTCCTTGCACTTATAATCTCAATCTCAACTAGTAGAAATAAAAAACTGTAAACTAAATCATCATTGATAATATCAAAATTACCAAAAAAAATTATAAAACAAAAATATTATGTTCCATGAACCATTGTGTTAGTTAACTCGTAACTCGACTAAACATTTCAATTGTATGAGGCTCACTTTTATTTAACTAAATGAGTTCAAAGATCTCAACTTCACTCAGCTCACCCTCCTAACCTACACAAAGCTATGGAATTTAGCTTGATTACAACTTAGAATCTATTGTCCCTTAGTCAAAAGCTTTACTCAAACCACTAAATAGTCTACTCTTACATAGTTATACATCATCCTCAATGATATTTCTTAATGAAGAAAACCCAAGATTATATTCCATTTTTAATTTCTCATATCTGTTATGCCTCTAAGTTATTAATCTCATCGATGTTCTTCGTTTCCCCTAAATTCACATCACGTCATACTCTCAATCCCTCACCAAGCTTGTTTAAACATGTCATCCTTCTTCATTACCTACCGAGTCCATCTCCTATTTGTTAGATTATATAATTTATATTATATAATCCATTAGAATTATTTGTTTATAGTCTTGAAGGTAATTTAGCCTTTTACCTTTTCAGTTTAGGGTTTAGATTTAGTCTTTTACCTTTTCAATTTAGAGTTTAGATTTTTTTCTTATAATTAACTATATAAAGGTCTTGTGCTCTTTATTTCTTAATCAATTTTGGATTCAATAATGTGGTTAGTTTTTCCTTCTCTTAATTTCTACATGGTATCAGAGTAAGGTTCTCCTTCTCTGACCTATTTTTTTTTTCTATTGTCCTCTGTTATTGCTTCCTGTTGATGTTGCCGTCTCCTACTGCTGTTGATGATTTCGACACCGTCATCTATTTTCTATCCTACTTCTGTCGATTCCAGTGCCGATATCCTGTTATGCTGATTTCGACACCGACGTCCTGTGCTGCCAATTTCGGTACCGATGTTCTTTTCTGTCGATTTCGATGTCGACGCCTATGTTTCCAATTTCTGCACTAATGTCCTTTTCTACTATTTTCAGCATTGACGTCAGTTTTTGCGGATCATACAAATGTGTATACTTACAGTTTAGTTATTCTAAGAATTATTCATTCTATCATCATGACTGGTCATGCAGATGCTTCATGGAAATCTGATTCGTATATGTTTGAGCAGTTTCAACAGTTCCTTGCTTCACAACCCTCTGCCATATCAGCTTCCTCTCATATAGGTTTGTTATCGTCTAGTATTTCAGATATATCTTCGTCCTTATGGATTTTGGACTCTGGTGTCTCCCATCATATGTTATCCAATTTGTCATCTTTTATTTCTTTTTCTCCCAGTTTATCTATATCTATTGTGACTGTTGATGGTACTCCTATATCATTAGCAGGTGTTAGTTCAATTGTTACTGTTGATACAGTCTGACCTGGATGTTGTTTTGCTGTTGACACTGATTTAAGTTTGTATCAGATATTTAACTCAGATTAATTACTAATCTAGGTTGACTAGGTTGACCTGATTGAGAAAGTCCTAACTGGGATGTTAGGCAGTTGGAAAGTCCTGGTGAGTGAAGCCAGGCAGATTGGAAATCCTGGTGAGTGAAGCCAGGTAAAAACCCTAGTGAGTGAAGCTAGGTGCAAGTCCTGGTGAGTGAAGCCAGGCAAGGGAAAATCCAGATGGATCAAGGGTGATCGGACATCTGGTGTTGAAAAGTCCAAGAAGGAAGCTTGGCATGCGAAGTCGGAGAGAGCTAGGGAGCTCGTTCCTCCGGACTAGGTCAGAGAGGGCTCGACCCGGACTGAGTCAAGAAGCTGGATCGGTCGGCAGACCGATCCGGAAACTGACACACGGATCGGTGCACCGATCGGTGATCGGTGCCGACCGATCGAATGTCGATGGCTGCGAGCGTTTGCGATCGGTGCGGACCGATCGAAATCAATCGATAGCCCATCAGTTTCTTGATCGATGCGGACCGATCGAAATCATCGATAGCCCATGATTTTACCGACGGTCGCGGACCGATCGAAATCATCGATAACCTCATCGAGATTTCACCGATCGATGCGTAGACCGATCGGAGGCTTTAAGCACCGGACGGCGACATCGATCGGTGCGGGACCGATCGATTAGTTCCCGATCGGTCCGCACCGATCGGCGCGGAAAGAGCGGCTTGATCGGTGCGGGACCGATCAGATTAGTTCTGATCGGTCCGCAGATCGATCAGTGAAACATGGATCGGTCTGCGGACCGATCCACGATATGGCTTGTTTTGCATGCGCTTTCTCTTATTGTTTCTGATTCGCAATTGCTTTTACCTATTTCGTTTCTAACCATCTGCTGTAAGCTTTCTCGAAGTTACAGGTTACAGATTACTTGATGTTGGGTGAATTCAAATTAAGGATCATTAGTAGAAGGCGACGAAAAAGCTTTTGCTGTGTCTCGCTGCGAAACCAGTTTTGGTAGCAACGTCTCGTTTGCGATCTGCTGGCGACCGTTTGGTCGAAATCAGCTTGACTTGTGCTGATAGGTTCAAGCTCAGAGGTACCAGTGGAAACGAGGATGCCATTGGTGGGAGCTGAGACAATCAGACAAGGAAGAAGCGTGATTGGCGACGTCGTGGACGGTTGCAGGGATTTGCATGGATTTGCTGCAGGTTTGGCAGAGATCCGTTACAGAGCAGAGAGGCATATGAAGGTGGAGAGGAGAGGCTCTCGTAACAATGCTTTTTGTGCTCTTGCTGTGAAAAACACTGTGGTGAAAAACTCTCTGGAAGATTGAAGCAGTGTGCTTGTTCTTCGCTGATTGTGGCTGTGAGCTTCCTTTGATCATTTCATTTGAGCCACTACTGTAAGTCTTGTGCTTAATTTCTTACTGCTGTTAAAGACTTTGTGGAGAGGTTACTCCACCGAGAAGGAGAATCCTTTAGCCGGATAGCTTCCGGGGTGTGATCTACCGAAAGATCAAGAGGATTCGTCCACCTTACGGACACGCCGAGGAGTAGGGGCAAGTTATCCCCGAACCTCGTAAATCTCTGAGTTAGTGTGCTGTGTTTTCTTGTTTTAGTTTTCTAATTCCGCTGTGCTAACAAAGTTCTTGAAGAAATTGTTGTTTAGTAGTTTTCAAAGAGGCTATTCACCCCCCTCTAGCCATCTAAGGTCCCAACAGTTACATCTTCTTTATCTCTAACTAATATTTATTATATTCCAAGTCGTACTCTAAATCTTGTTTCTGTTAGTCAATTATGTGAGTCTGGATGTCTAGTTTCTTTTTCTTCATCCAATTGTTATGTTCATGACCCGCAATCTCAGAAGCTGATTGGGACCGGTCATAAGCAAGGAGGACTCTATGTTTTAGATCAATTCAAAGTACTAGAAGTTATAGCTTCAAGTGTGGATTTATCATCTTTTCATTTGAGTCGTTCATCTTCTGATTTTTATTTGTGGCACTCCCGTTTAGGTCATGTTTCAACGTCTCGTTTGTAGTTTTTAGTTTCTATAGGAGTATTAGGACCTTTAAAAAGTTCTGATATTTCTGATTGTAGTGGTTGTAAACTGGCCAAATTTTCTGTCTTACCATTTTCTAAAAGTCTATCCCTTTCTTCTACTCCATTTGATCTTATCTATTCTGATGTGTGGGGACCCTCTCCTATTCCTACAAAAGGAGGTTCAAGGTATTATGTTTCCTTTATTGATGATTGCACTCATTTTTTGGGGTTTATCTTATGAAACACAGGTCTGATTATCTTACAATTTTCAATAACTTTAGAGCTCTTGTGAAAACTCAATATTCTAGTGTCATAAAATGTTTTCGTTGTGATTTGGGAGGTGAATACACTTTGAATCAATTTTCACATTTACTTACTTCTGATTGTACTATTCATCAAACCTCGTGTACAGATACTTCTGAACAAAATGGTGTGGTTGAACGAAAACATAGACATCTTGTTGAAATAGCTCATTCATTTTTATTGTCTGTCAGTGTTCCTAGTGCCTTTTGGGGGGAAGCAATCCTTACTGCTGCTCATGTCATTAATAGAATTCCAACCTCACATAATTCAGGTTTGTCACCTTTTGGAAAATTATATGGATATGCTCCTATCTATTCCTCTTTGCGTGTTTTTGGTTGTACTTTGTCCTTCGTCCACATGCAGAGCGTAATAAGTTAGTCTCTCGGTCCGCTCTTTGTGTCTTTCTGGGTTATGGCGTTAGTCAAAAAGGATATCGTTGCTTTGATCATATTAGTCAAAAATTATATGTCTCTCGTCATATTGTGTTTCTTGAACATATTTCATTCTTTTCTATTCCTGCTAGTTCGCATAATATAACAAAGTCAGATCTACTTTGCATTGATCCTTTCAATATCGACACTGAGGAAGCTTCACCCATCGCTCCTACTAGTAGCTCAACTGAATCTGCTACTTTGGTTCCCGAGATATCCGCTCCACATGCTCCTCCTTCTACCACCACACAATCATCTCCTGAGATTGTGGATGATCCTTCTCTCCACTGTCGTCAATCCACTCGTGTTCGTAAGTCTACTAAACTACCAGATTTTGCTTACTCTTGTTATTCTCATTCTTTTGCTTCATTTATTGCATCTATTTATTGTCTTTCTGAGCACATATCCTATAGAGAAGTTGTTTGTAACCCACTTTGGTAGAGTGCTATAGCTGAGGAACTAACTGCTTTGCATCAGAGTCATACATGAGATTTGGTCTCATTGCCACTAGGAAAACATACCATTGGTTCTTGTTGGGTATATAAAATAAAACTAAATTTGATGGATCTATCGAACGATACAAAGCTCGTCTTGTTGCTAAAGGTTATTCTCATGAGTATGACATGGATTATGAGGAAACATTTGCTCCTATTACAAAATTGACGATTGTTCGTACTCTGATTGTTGTTGCTGCTATTTGTCGATGAAGAATATCTCAGATGGATGTCAAGAATGTATTTCTAAATAGTGATATTCATGAAGGAGTTTATATGACACCTCCTCCTGGTATTTCACACCAACTTGGTGAAGTTTGCAGGCTTCGTAAAGCGCTTTATGGTCTCAAACAAGCACCTCGTGCTTGGTTTGAGAAGTTCTCTACAGTGATTACTTCGTTTGGTTTTCATCCTAGTAACCATGATTCAACATTGTTTGTCAGATATACAAGTGCGGGTCGTATTCTTTTATCATTATATGTTGATGACATGATTATTACTGGTGATAATTCTAATGGAATTACTTTCTTGAAGTCTGAGTTGACTCATTGTTTTGCTATGAAAGACTTGGGTATACTACGCTACTTTTGGGGCATTGAGGTTGCTTATTCCCCGAAAAGTTATCTTTTATCTCAGTCAAAGTATATATCTGATCTGTTTGAGCGTGCTCGTTTTACTGATAATAGAGTTGTTGATACTCCTATTGAGACTAATGCTCGATATTCTCCATCTAATGGCTCACCTTTGTCGGATCCTAGTTTGTAGAGAACAATTGTTGGAAGCTTAGTTTATCTCACCGTGACTCGTCCAGATATTGTGTATGCTGTTCATATGGTTAGTCAATTTGTCGCTGCACCAACTACAGTTCATTGGGTTGTTGTTCTTCATATTCTCAAGTATCTTTGGGACACTCAATTTCAAAGCCTTTTATTTCCTTCTACTTCATTTTTTGAGTTGCGTGCATACTCTGATGTGGATTGGGCCGATAATCCTACGGATCACAAATCTACCACTAGCTTCTGCATTTTTCTTGGTGATTCCCTCGTTTCTTGGAAGAGTTAAAAGCAATATGTTATTTCTAGATCTTCCACAGAAGTTGAGTATCGCGTCATGGCCTCAACTACTTGTGAGATAGTTTGGTTGTGTTGGTTGCTTGCGGATATGGGTATTTTTCTTCATCAACCTACTCCATTATATTGTGATAATCAAAGTGTTATTCAAATTACGCGCAATTCAGTTTTTCATGAACGGACGAAACATATTGAAATTGATTGTCACATTACTCGTCACCATCTCCAGATTGACATCATCACATTGTCTTTTGTTTCTTCAAAACTACAAATTGTTGATATGTTTACCAAGGTTCATTTCGCTTCGCGCTTCCGATTTTTATCTGACAAACTCACGATGCTACAGCCAGAAACATTGAGGGAGAATGTTTCTGGCAAACTCTCAATGTTTCTGGCTGTAGCATCGTGAGTTTGAGGAGGGATGTTAGATTATATAATTTATATTATATAATCTATTATAATTATTTGTTTATAGCCTTGAGAATAATTTAGTTTTTTACTTTTTCAGTTAGGGTTTAGATTTAGTCTTTTACCTTTTAAGTTTAGAATTTAGATTTTTTTCTTATAATTAACTATATAAAGGTCTTGTACTCTTTATTTCGTAATCAATTTTGGATTCAATAATATGCTTAGTTTTTCATTCTCTTAATTTCTACACTATTGGGTTGTCCTTAAATTCGCTATGAATTTTAATCTCTTGAATGCTCCAAGTAATCCTTCATCAATCACCTCTGAATTTGTAGGAGTTATGAAGATGAAAGGTGTAGGAGTTACGAAGATGAAAGGATGTCTCTTCCCTTTCACCTTACTTCTTTATGACGGACCCTTCATCTTTCTCCTTTATGAGCAATATTATTGTCACTTGCCTTTATATAAGAGGCGCCCAAGGAATCAAAAGGGAGAGAGGCGGTGAGCAAATAATCGGCGAAGAAGAATATACCTTTGTGGGATTTGGTTTGTAAATCTTAAAGAGCTTTCCAATTCGTTCGTGATCATTCTTCCGATGATAAGTGAAGATCAAGATCTACTACAGGAGATCATTATAAATTTTACAGATTTCGTATTTCTATATTTCATACTTTAGAATCAACAAAATTAATCTCATTATAGGTTTTTAAGTCATTGAACTAACAACTAGCAACCGCTGCATGCTCTTCATCCTAGAGTCATTTGAAATTTTTATCCCTTGGATGTTTTCACAAGCTCTTTGAGCCTCATGTGCACTTTGTCAAACTCATGCACTATTAATACACGCATCAAATTAAAAGAAACTTGACCACATGAGAACATCGTCGCACCAGTAGCTATTACTCAACTAGAAGTGCCATTTTTTAGTTGTTTACTCGATCGATTATCATAGCACAAATGAACTTTTAGTAATTTTACTTTTGCGAGATAAGGGTTATGGCCATCTATTCATCTCCTCTTTAGTCAAGTCATTCAATCTACATTTTGTATAAAACTTGTTCACATGTACTTCATAAACTTATTGCACATCGAAGTAGATAAGTGGACATATGGAAGCTTATGTCCACTTATTAATCCTAATAAAATGTCAAGAGGCACATAATTTTTTTAAAAAATCCTTTTTTGCAAGTTGGATGCGTGTTGAAGAAGTATGATCAAGTGCAACTTATTGTACAACTATTTTAGGATAATTGTAAGATCAAGTGCAAAGTGAAGGTTCAGGAAGACTGACCATTTAATAAAAGCCCAAATGGAGAGTACAAGATTCAAACAGGAGGAGGAACCGAGCGGTATCGTAGGAGCGCATAGCAACACTACCATCACAAATCTCCAGATTGTCACTAAGACCATTTACTTGCTTAGAGTAGAATGTTATGCTGATATAAAATTTCACCATAAGATAAGTTGAAATAAATAATAGAGGATATATTTAGATTTCTAGTAACCTTAAGAATCTATAGGGCCTAAAATAGGTGTAATCGGAGCTCTCTAGATCGATTAATAGATTTCAAGTGAAATTCGTCAAAATCTATTAATTGACCTAAGGAGCTCCGATTGCACTTATTTCAAGTCCTATGAATTTTTTATGCTGCAAGGAGTCCAAATATATCATCCATTGTTTATTTCGGCTTATCTGGAGGTGGAATTTTATATCAGGCACAACGTACGTGAGATATCAATCGATTCTTTCAATAATATATTTTAATACCTCCGGAGAAACCAAAATAAATAATGGGTAGCATATTTGAACTCATTGCAACTTCAGAAATCCACAGGACTTTAAATGAGTGTAATCGAAGTTCTCTAGGTCAATCAGTGAGTTTTGACCGAAACTCACTAATTGACCTAGAGAACTCCGATTGCATCCATTTCATGTCATGTGAATTTCTTATGTTGTAAGGAATTCAAATATGTTATCCATTGTTTATTTCGGCTTCTTATGATGTGTTAAAATGTTATTTAAAAAATCGGTTGAAATTCGATATTGGGTCTGATATAAAATCTCACCTCTAGAGAAGCCGAAATAAACAATCAACAACATATTTGAACTCTTTGTAATCTCAGGAATCCACGGGACCTGAAATGAGTGTAATCGGAGCTCTCTAGGTAGATTAATGGATTTTGATCGAAATCGACCAAAATCCCACGTTGGGCTAATATGATCTCATATCAGGTTCAATGTGAGTTTGATATAAACTCGTATTAGGCCCTGTTATAGGAAATCAGGCCCACGTTGGGCCTGATATCTCTTCATATTAGGCCCAACAACAGAAAAAGAAAAAAAAAAAAAAAAAATAGATTTATTTTTTTGTCAAATCCTTTGAACAACTAGTAGGAATGCCAAAAATAATAATAGAGAGCATATTAAACTTCTTGCAATTTTAAAAATTCATAGGATCTGAAATGGTTGCAATATGAGATATCTAGGTCGATAAGTGAGTTTTGACCATAGGATCTAAAATGGTTGCAATCTGAGATCTCTAAATCGATCAGTGGATTTTGACCATAGGATCTGAAATGGTTGCTGATCCGGTGGTAAGGACGGGGGACCCTCGTGGGCGGAAGGTCAACGACACGTGGAGGTCAAAGGTAGAGTCAACCATGAGACCCGACCGACCGGACGGAGAGGGCCGACCGGACGGGAATCCCCCGAGCCGAATGGAAGACAACCCGACTAGGGGTCGGGTTTCCGAGGCTCAAGGTAAGAAGGTTTCAGGGCCGAGCGGTTCGGACGCTCGGCCGGGGCACAAGGCAACAAAGATAGGCAGGAGCAATCTCATCCGAGCATACGACCGGAAGTCCTCCCGGTCGGACCAATACCTACACCTCGAGACATCTGTCGCCGACAGGCAGCAGAGTTGGCGGCCGAGCCGTACACAGGATCATATGGTGGAAGCTTCCACCGTCATATCCGGGATATGCTCGGATGATTGCGGAATGGCATCAGGGGTACTTTTCTGACATGGGCTCGTTAAGGTATGTTTGGGGAAGCGTGCACGCATCAGGAAGCGTGCTCGCGCCTCCCCGGGGTCCTATATAAGGACCCCCAGACGTCGACGAAGGTATGCGCAATCCTCACTGTAGCCACAGTTACGCTGCCTCTCTCATTTCTCGTTGCCTGACTTGAGCGTCGGAGGGTCGTCGCCGGGAAACCCCTCCCAGCTCGGCTTCTTTGCAGGTTCGTCGGAGATCCACACCTCCCGTTGGAGACAGCGGAGAGCGCAAGGTCCCCAGCGTCCGTCGACTCAGCGCTCGGATAGGATCAAATTGGCGCCGTCTGTGAGAACGCACCTGAATCCGAGCCTAGAAGATGGAAGAAGCTGGACGTCAACTTCTGGTAACGCCCTCTCCTGAGCAGCTTGAAGCGCTCATCCAAGCACGAGTAGCAAAAATCGTGGAGCAGCAACAGAGAGCTCAGGCCGAGCGGGCAGCGCAGCAGGCGACATCAGCATCAGGGGGCCGAGCGCCACCCGAAGAGCGGCCGGAGCAGCTCTCAATATAGGGGCAAAATAAGGGACCGACCGGCACCCAGATGGGGGCGCCGCCTGCCCTGATACCCGTCCGGACGAAGGGCTCTGTTCCAGACACCCTCGGAGGTCGCACAAGCTAATCAGGACAAAGGATCTTCATCGGACGAAGCACCCGTCCGGGGCGTCAGAAAAGGAAAAGCGCCCCGAACGGACGCGTCACCCGAGTGGATTAATCGGCAATTCTTAGATGCCATCCTGCGTGATCCCCTGCCGAAGCATTATGTGCCCCCTGCGATCGGGGAATACAACGGGACAACCGACCCAGACGACCATCTGGGTAAGTTCGACAGCACTACCACTCTGCATCAATACACAGATGGTGTGAAGTGCCGAGTGTTCCTCACCACCCTCTCGGGATCGGCGCATCGGTGGTTTCAGAGGTTGCCGGACGGATCTATCACAAGTTTCAAAGAATTCCGAACGGCGTTCCTCCATCATTTTGCGAGCAGCAGGCGCCACCAGGTGACCAGCGTCAATCTGTTCGCCATCAAGCAAGGCTCGAGGGAGTCGCTCCGAGCTTACATCCAACGCTTCAACCAGGTGGCCATGGACATTCCAACGGTCACCTCGGAAACAATGATGAACGCGTTCATGCAAGGGCTCGTGGACGGTGATTTCTTCCGCTCGCTCATCCGGAAGCCGCCTCGGGACTACGAGCACATGCTGCATAAGGCCAATGAGTACATCAATGTGGAGGAAGCACAGGCGGCGAGAAGAAAGGAAGCCCTAAATGACCAACCAGCTTCCGCCGAGCGGAAGCAACCCGTCAGTCACCAGCCCCCCAGAGGACCGCGAGCCGAAGCCACCCGTCCTCATCAGCACACTCGGCCGCACGCCGCCCAGCAAGTAGCGGCTGATCAGCCCAAGCCCAAGGGGAAGGTATGGACCCCGATGTTTTGTTCACTCCATCAGTCAGCTACTCACAACACCCGTGACTGTCGGAGCCTCCCCCCCATCACTCATCCTGTGTTAAGGAGCTACCGCCGCCGATCACCTTCACCAGACCGGCGACATCGACAACGGAGCCCTGTTCAAAGAATAGAAAGGAGATCCCCCGAGCGGCAGCATCGTCAGCAGCCAGGGGCCCACCATCTGGCGTCGCATGAGCGACCTCGACCATCCGCTCGAGAGGAGGAGAATAGGGGCAACGCATCTCGAGGCGAAATCAACATCATCGCCGGAGGCCTGACCGGAGGAGACTCCAATAGAGCCAGAAAGGCACATGCAAGGAAGCTGAGGATACACGCGGTCGGCTGCAGCCAGGAGAGGGTGAGCGGACCCGAGATCAGCTTCGGACCTAGGGACCTCGAAGGAGTCGAAGTCCCGCACGATGACGCCCTGATCATTCGAGCGGTAATAGCTAACTACACTATTCACCGCATTTTCATTGACACAGGCAGCTCGGTCAACATAATATTCAAGAAGGCCTTCGACCAACTGCAAATCGACCGAGCCGAACTACTGCCAATGACAACCCCCCTCTATGGGTTCACTGGCAACGAAGTCTTGCCGGTCGGCCAGGTCCGACTGACTATCTCGTTGGGAGAGGAGCCACTCAGAAGGACAAGGACCACCAGCTTCATCGTGGTTGATGCTCCTTCGGCATACAACGTTTTCTTGGGGCGACCGGCTCTCAACGAGTTCCGGGTGGTCATCTCTACCTTCTGCCAGAAAATCAAGTTCCCGGTGGAAGATCAAGTAGGGGAGGTGCGGGGAGACCAGCTGGCAGCTCGAAGATGCTATGTGGAGATGGTCCGAGCCGAAGCCAAGTCCGCTCGGAAAGTGTCGCGAGTCGAGGTAAATGCTATAACCGAAAAACCACCTTCTTTGGTTTACGAAGAAAAGGAAGAGGTGCAGATTGACTCTTCCCGACCGGAGGCCACCACCTTCATAGCATCCGACCTGGAGGAGAACCAGAAGGAAAAGCTGATCAAATGCCTCCAGCGAAACCGTGACGTCTTTGCTTGGTCGACCCATGAGCTGCCAGGGGTCTCGCCAAGCGTAGCGCAGCACGAGTTTCACGTCCGACCAAACGCTCGGTCGGTGAAGCAAAGGAAGAGGGACTTTAGCGCCGAGCAGAATGTAATTATCCGAGCAGAGGTAGAGAAGCTTCTGGAGGCCGGCCACATAAGGGAAGTGCAATTCCTGAGTTGGCTCGCCAATGTGGTGTTGGTCTCCAAGCCGGGCAACAAGTGGAGAGTCTGCATCGATTTTCGAGACCTGAATAAGGCATGCCTGAAGGACTTCTACCCCCTGCCCCGGATCGATCAACTAGTAGACTCCACGGCCGGGTGCGAGCTGATATGCATGCTGGATGCATACCAAGGCTACCATCAAGTGCTGCTCGCCCGAGAAGACCAGGAGAAGGTCAGCTTCGTCACGGCGGACGACACCTACTGCTACAATGTAATGTCGTTCGGGCTGAAGAATGCAGGAGCTACCTACCAGCGTCTGATGAATAAGGTATTCAGGGAGTAGATCGGACGCAACTTGGAAGTGTACGTGGATGACATACTTATCAAGTCCTTCCGGGCGACAGATCTCTATGCGGATATGGAGGAGACTTTCCAGACATTAAGAAAATACGGAGTCAAGCTTAACCCTCAGAAGTATCTGTTCGGAGCAAAAGGCGGGCGCTTCCTGGGTTACATCGTGACCGAGCGGGGCATAGAGGCGAACCCCAGCAAGATAAAGGCATTGCAAGACATGCCGCCTCCCAGAAATCTTTGAGAGGTACAGCGTCTCACCGGTCAGATAACGACGCTATCAAGGTTCATCTCTAAGACCGCCGACCGGAGTCTGCCGTTCTTCAAGATTCTGCGTAAAGCTACCAAGTTTCAATGGGACGAGGAGTGCGATCGGGCATTCGAGGAACTAAAGACTTATCTGAATTCCTTACCCGTGTTGGCAAAACCAGTCGTAGGCGAGCCACTCCGCATTTATTTATCCTCGACCGAGCATACTGTGGGCTCGACATTAGTAAGGTCGAACGGCGAGGAACAACCTGTGTACTTCTTAAGCCATATCTTAAAAGATGTTGAGTCTCGCTACACCGGTCTCGAGAAGTTGGCCTTCGCCTTGGTCCTTGCCGCTCGGAGGTTGCGCCCTTACTTTTTGGCGCACACCATTATTGTGATGACGAACAACCCGTTGGGAAGGATACTCCTAAACCCTGAAGCATCCGGACGGCTCATCAAGTGGATGACAGAGCTAAGCGAATTCGACATCCAATACCAATCCCGCCCGGCGATCAAGGCACAATCCTTGGCAGATTTCGTGACGGAGGTACAAAAGCCCGAGCCCGAAGCTACATGTAAAGTATACGTGAACGGATCGTCCACTCGGCTCGGAAGCGGAATTGGGATCCTGATACTTTCGCCGCACGAAGAGCGGATGCATTTGTCTGTCCGGCTGGACTATCGGGCAACAAATAATGAGGCAGAGTACGAAGCACTCATAGCTGGACTGCAGGCCGCACGGCATGTTGAAGCCAAACGGGTAGTGATCCACTCGGATTCCCAGCTAGCCACTCAACAACTCATGGGCGCCTTTGAGATAAACAATGCAAGACTCAGGTTGTACGCGGAAGCCTTTGAAAAACTCAAGACCAGCTTTACCGAGGTGGTGGTCCAAAAGATACCCCGAACGGAGAACCAGGCGGCAGATGAATTAGCCAAGCTCGCAAGTTTGATATCGCCGATCGTCATCCAGCAACCAATCGAGCAAGTGTCCTTGGTAGCACACGTAGACCGGATGGAAGGCCTCGCATTCCCGAGCAATTGGAGAACAGCCATCATGGAATTTTTGCGCTCAAGTGCCACGTCGTCCGATCGGGATGAAGCCCAGCTACTGAGGAGGAGAGCCGACCGATTCACGCTCATCGGAGATCAACTTTACAAAAAGGCGTTCTCCCGACCTCTGTTGAAGTGTGTCAGTTCAGAAGACGCCGAGTGCATTCTCCAGGAGGTACACCAAGGGTCTTGCGGAGGTCATCCGAACGGCCGGTCTTTGGCTAGGAAGATCCTGCTGGCCGGATACTTCTGGCCAACTCTACACGAGGACGCCACTCGGACCATCACAACATGCCTTTCTTGTCAGAAGTACCACAGTTTCTCTCATAAGCCGACGGAGGAAATGAAAGCGTCCACAGTGTCCTGCCCGTTCGACCAGTGGGGCATGGACATCGTAGGACCTTTCCCTATGGCGACCGGACAACGGAGGTTCCTGTTGGTGGCAGTCGATTACTTCTCCAAGTGGGTGGAGGTTGAGCCATTGGCCATGATAACCGAGCAGATGGTCAAGAAATTCATCTGGCAACACATCATCTGTCGGTTCGGCATTCAGCGTCGGCTCGTGTCGGACAACGGGCGACAGTTCGTCGGAAAGCAGCTCGAGGAATGGTACGAGGGATATGGCATTGAGCAGCACTTCACGTCTGTGGTGTATCCCCAAAGCAACGGTCAAGCCGAAGTGGCTAACTGGGAGATCCTCCGAATTCTTCAGGCTCGACTCGACCACATAGGAGGAAGCTGGGTGGACGAGCTGTCGGGAGTCCTATGGGCCATCCGCACGACCCCTAAGGAGGGAACAGGAGTGACACCGTTCCACCTGGTGTATGGAGGCGAGGCGGTCATCCCAGTCGAAGTCGGCGTAGAGTCCGTCCGGATCCAGAACTACGACGAGGGTAATTCCGAGCAGAGGCAGCTAGAATTGGACTTGATCGACGAAGAGCGAGCCAAAGCGTCAGTCCGGCTGATGGCCTACAGACAGAGAATAAAGCAGAACTACAACCGCCGCGTGATTCCCAGAGCATTCCAGGTGGGAGACTTGGTCTGGAAGAAAGTAAAGCCGGTTGGGGACGTGGGCAAACTGGAGGCCCCCTGGGCAGGACCCTTCAAAGTCGTCGAGAAGCTCCGATCGAGAGCCTACTACTTAGAGGATGAGGATGGGCGGCGGATGGAGAGACCATGGAGTGCAAACCACCTCCAGCCCTATCGGGCCGGATGAAAGGTCCGTCGATGTAATATATTCCATGAATATTCCGTTCAGCTGTAGCCTTTGGTTGCAGGAATGAAAATTATAAGAACGAAGCAAAGGCATGAGCATTATGCGCCAAGCGGATAACTGCATGAAGGCGTGGTGGAGACCCCGTGTCGTTCGACCGGGTGTATATTATCCGAGCCACAGGCTCGATGTCGAAGACCCCGCGCCGTTTAGCCGGATGTATATTATCCGAGCCATGGGCTCGATGTCGAAGACCGTCGAGCAGTGACGTTAAATCTTAGAGTCGAACCGGCGACTATAAACCCTCCGGCCTGAAGATCGTCGAGCAGCGACGTTAAATCTTAGAGTCTAACTGGCGACTATAAACCCTCTGGCCCTTAACCGTCGAGCAGCGACGTTAAATCTTAGAGTCGAACCGGCGACTATAAACCCTCCGGCCTGAAGACCGTCGAGCAGCGACGTTAAATCTTAGAGTCGAACCGGCGACTATAAACCCTAGCCTCCGGCCTGAAGACCGTCGAGCAGCGACGTTAAATCTTAGAGTCGAATCGGCGACTATATACCCTCCGGCCTGAAGACCGTCGAGCAACGACGTTAAATCTTAGAGCCGAATCGGCGACTATAAACCCTCTGGCCTGAAGACCGTCAAGCAGCGACGTTAAATCTTAGAGTCAAACCGGCGACTATAAACCCTCCGGCCTGAAGACCGTCGAGCAACGACGTTAAATCTTAGAGTCGAACCGGCGACTATAAACCCTTTGGCCTGAAGACCGTCGAGTAACGACGTTAAATCTTAGAGTCGAACCGGCGATTATAAACCCTCCGACCGGAAGACCGTCGAGCAGCGACGTTAAATCTTAGAGTCGAACTGGCGACTATAAATCTTCCGGTCGGAAGACCGTCGAGCGGCGACGTTAAACTCTAGAGTCGGACCGATGACTATAAACCCCCCGGCTTGAAGACCGTCGAGCGGGGACGTTAAACTCTAGAGTCGGACTGCGGCTATAAACCCCCCAGACGAGGCGGCATCGCGTTGAAGCACTTCAGCGAGACATTAGCTGAAATCCATGTAAAATGGAAAGTCGTTCGACCGATCGGCGCGAAAAAGAAAAATACTCAAGCGACAAACTCATAGAAATCCCAGGCAAAGTGGAAGGTCGTTTGACCGATCGGCGAAGTTAAGAAATTCCCTGCTGGAAAAAGGTCGAGAGACCGGTCAGCACGGTTACAAGGAACACTCAAAACAAAAGGATAACAAAGAAAAAGTGGGCATTCCAAAATTACATTTAAAATCTCGCTGACAAAGAGCAAAGTTACAGATGTCATTCATTAAAACAAGGCCGTT
Source organism: Zingiber officinale (assembly GCF_018446385.1). NCBI lineage: Eukaryota > Viridiplantae > Streptophyta > Magnoliopsida > Zingiberales > Zingiberaceae > Zingiber > Zingiber officinale. The sequence continues at coordinate 114,546,931 of NC_055989.1, forward strand.
TAAGCCGACCGGGAGAAGTACGGAAAAAAGCAAGTCTTCATTACAGGTAAGGTTGTAGCAGCCGACCGGGAGAATTACAGAAAACACTTCACTCAAGAACGTCAAAAATGGGCTCGGAAATATGATCCAGCAGCCCGGCCAGATCCTTGGGGGGGATAGTAGACGCCTCCGGAAGCAGGCCCTTAGCCTTCAAGTACGTGGTTGTGGCTTGGATGGCTTCTTCAAAGGCAAGGACCAGCCGATCGCTGAACTTGTTACCAAAGTCATCTGATCGGAAGTAGTTGTGCCTCATCGCCACGAAGCGCCCTGGTTCGCCATCTTGATATTCTTTGAAAGCGGCTCGGGCAGCTTCTAAGGCGTCTTGGAGATCTTTAATGTCTCCTCGAAGTTTAGCTTCAGTAGTCGATCGGCCCTTTTGCTCAGCAGAAAGCAGATCGGCTAACTCTTGGACGCGCTGCTCCAGCGCTCGGGCCTGCTGATTCTTAGCCTCTAAGTCGGAGATGGCTGTATTCTTCCTATTGGTCGCCAGCTTCATCTCCAGGTCGTGCGACTTGACTTGGGCCTCAAGGCCGACTACCCTGGTCTCCAAACCAGAGGACTTGTGTCGTTCGGCCTGCAATAGTTTCTCCGATTTGCTCAGTTCGGCTCGGAGTGTGGCATATGATGGGCCCTGAGCTGGCGCCCCTCCAGAAATTTGAAGCTTTTTCAATTCTTCTTCCAGGGCAGCCAGGCGATTGCTGACCGCAATATTCTCCACCCAGCACTGTTCGGACGGAATAATGTCAAGAACCAAGATTAAGCATAAAGTAGGTTAAAGAGCATACCCCGGTTACTTGTTGCATATGGCTATCGCCGAGTTGTCCGGGGGTCATCAGGGCAACGCGAGCCCTCGCATCTTCCCATACTTTGGCGAGCGGTCCTCGGATGGTGATCTGATGCTTCGGAACAATTGGCTGATCAGCAGCCAAAAGGAACTCTTCAGTGGGAAGATGGAGGACGGCCTTAACCGTTCGGCGTCCACTCGGATCAGATTGAGAAGAGGTGGATCGACCGGATGACTCGCCGAGCGGAGCAGAAAATATTCCTGAGCGCCTAAGTCGGAGACAAACCCGGGGCAGGGAACTAACGGGTCTCGCTTCGAGGGAGGCCGCTGGTTGGTCGAGCTGGGAAGGAGTGCGGTCCGAAGAGACGGCCTCGGTTGAAGCAGGAACTGGGTTGACCGCCACAGAGGGGGCGTCAACTGGGACGGTCTCTGGTTCCACAAGTGTGAGATCCGTTCGGCACCGCTTGCGTGTTATCAAGGGGGAATCGCCGGCCGACTGCCCCACGTCTTCGGAGGTAGGCTGACCAGCTGACGATATGGCATCACCGATCGCTCCGGCCGCAGGGATCCGGCCGGTGGACTTGTGGGCCTCTGTTGGAGCTTCTTCGCTCTCGCCCTCACGTGAGCCGACCGACACGATCCCCAGATCGGCCATCTCCTTAGCTGCTGCTGCTTCTATTTCAGCAGCCTTCAATTTCATCCGCTCGGTGGCCTTGGCGCGCCACATGATTTCACCTGCATAAAAGAAGAATAAATCAGTTAGACCAAAAGGAATGGGGACAGAGAAAGCACTTACCCATGCTGCTCGGAAGCTTCGTTCGGATCGGGCTCAATCCGAATATGTATAACACCCCCTCATGAAGTAACTTATTGATGCTGAACCTCTGGCCGGCTAATAGATTGGCTGCATGAAGATAATCCGGCTGGCTCTTGTATTTACCGAGGTCCGGCGGGCTCGGCACAGTGGTCTGCCATTGGGTGCGAAAGGATGGCAGTTCGGGAAAGCGAAGGTAAAAATAACTTTCCTTCCAGTGCTTGTTCGAGGTCGGCATCTTATCGAAAAAGACAAGACCGATCCACGATTGGAAGAGAAAAGTACCCCACTCGGACTGTTTGGGATAGTAGAAGTAATGGAAAATTCTGGGGACTAAGGGAATGTCGTGCAGCTTGAAAAGGATTACTACGCCGCACAGCAACCGAAAAGAGTTGGGGGCAAGTTGGCCGAGCGGGATGCGGAAATAATTACAAATCTCACGAATGAAAGGATGTAAAGGGAAGCGCAGACAGGCCACAAATTGGTCGCGAAAGAAGCAAATAGTGTCGGACGGCGAATTGTGGGGTCGATCGGAAGAGGTGGCCAAAACTAGTCTATGGTCAGGAGGAAGTTCAAATTCGTTAAGGAAGCGTCCCGCGTCATCCTCGTCAAACCGGCTTACCATGGTCATATACCATAGGCCAGGAGAGGGATCAGAAGGCTGCGAGGTGCTAGCCATCGCCGGAACAGTACCAAGGAAGCAATGACCAAGGAAAGAAGAATGAAAGGGTTGATGGAGGAGATCGAAACTATATTGAACAGATGCAAAGACCACCAGAAGGGAGAAAACGGAAGAAAGTAGAGATAGGAGAAGGCTTACTAGGAGCAAAGCGTGAAGGAGGAGGTCGAAAGTTCGTCGGAGCACCGAGACAAGTGAGTGTTGGGAAGCTGGACACGAGAGGAAGCACCAAAGGCACGAAGGCAGGAACGATGGAAGGGAAATCTGCGTCGGCTCTTCATAAACCCCGGACTCGGTCCACCACAGCCGTCTGATCCAGGTCATTGAAACAAACGTTAGCATCGGACCGTCAGATTTGAACCGACGCCTATCCAATCGAAGCTGACGCCCTCGCCGTACGATGACGGCGGACTTGCCAAGTGGCGATCAGCGATTGGGCGGCATTTAATGAGCGCCATTACTCGCGCGTGGGCAACTTAACGAGGATTGACACCAGCTCCGAGGAGACCTGACGACTCCGACCTCCCCCAGAACAGTAGCGCAACAAGCAGCGAATGGAAATTAAAACTACAAGGCATAGCCATCAACTCGCCGGTCGGCCGAGCGGAGGTACACTTTCAGGAGTGGCAGAACGGAGGTACACTTTCAGGAGTGGTAGAGCGGTGTTATTCCAACCGACCGGAAGTCCAGTCAGTCGGACTTAGCGCCTCCTTCGACTAGATTTGAAGGGGAGGCATGTGATCCGATGGTAAGGACGGGGGACCCTCATGGGCGGAAGGTCAACGACACGTGGAGGTCAAAGGTAGAGTCAACCATGAGACCCGACCGACCGGACGGAGAGGGCCGACCGGACGGGAATCCCCCGAGCCGAATGGAAGACAACCCGACTAGGGGTCGGGTTTCCGAGGCTCAAGGTAAGAAGGTTTTAGGTCCGAGCGGTTCGGACGCTTGGCCGGGGCACAAGGCAACAAAGATAGGCAGGAGCAATCTCATCCGAGCATACGACCGGGAGTCCTCCCGATCGGACCGATACCTACAACCGGGGCAGAAGAAATGATATGCTTGCCGAGCGGCCGAACCGCTCGGCCCTGGAACAGATAGGAGGCGCAAGAAGACAAAGGAGACAGAGGATAACATCATCCTCGAGACATCTACCGCCGACAGGCAGCAGAGTTGGTGGCCGAGCCGTACATAGGATCATACGGTGGAAGCTTCCACCGTCACATCCAGGATATGCTCGAACGATTGCGGAATGGCGTTAGGGGTACTTTTCTGACATGGGCTCATTAAGGTATGTTTGGGGAAGCGTGCACGCATCAGGAAGCATGCCCGCGCCTCCTCGGGGTCCTATATAAGGACCCCCAGACGTTGGCGAAGGTATGCGCAATTCTCACTATAGCCACAGTTACGCTGCCTCTCTCATTTCTCGTTGCCTGACTTGAGCGTCGGAGGGTCGTCGCCGGGAAACCCCTCCCGGCTCGGCTTCTTTGCAGGTTCGTAGGAGATCCACACCACCCGTCGGAGACAGCGGAGAGCGTCATGTCCCCAGCATCCGTCGATTCAGCGCTCGGACAGGATCAGTTGCAATCTAAGGTCTCTAGGTCAAACAGTGGGTTTCGGTCGAAACCCACTGATCGACTTAGAGACCTCAGATTACAACCATTTTAAGTCCTGTGGATTTCGAAAATTGTAAGAAGTCTAAATATACTCTTCATTGTTATTTTCGACATTCCTACTGGTTGTTCAAAGGCTTTGAAAAAAAAATAAATTCTTTTTTCTTTTTATTTTTTTTTTATTTTTTTCTCAACCCTGTTACAGGTGATCAAGCCCAACAACAAAAAAAAGAAAAAGGAAAAAAGAAAGAAAGAAAGAAAGTGCTCTATTTACGCAAGTATGATTCTTAATCGATTGGTTGATCGATTAGGAATCCAATCGATCAACTAATCAATTTGAGAGCGCTCTGCTCGCACGAGTATGTTTCTCAATCAATCGGCTAATTGATCAGGAATCTAATCGATCAACTGATCAATTCGAGAGCGCTTTGTTCGCGCGAGTATGTTTTTCAATTGATTACCCAATCGATTGAAGGTTTTTCAATTGATTAGTCAATCAATTGATACATTCTTTTGCTCACGGGTCTTGGCTTTTAGATCACCAATCATTGGAAAACTTACCAATTAATCTCGTCCGACAAACATACTCATATTTACAAACTCTAAATAATGATTCTTTCCAACAAACATGCTTCATATTAAATTACTCTAAAAATATATCCAAAATAATTGTATATGCAAAATCACATCAAAATGTCTCCAAGATAGTTATACATGCAAAAGCATATCAAAATATATCCAATATAGTTATACATGCAAAATAACACAAAATATAGTTCCCTCCAAAGGGGTCGTGTTCTCCTTCACCCTCATTCATTCCTGAAAGTAAATTTTCTTGTGGAGGTACCTCTTCATGCACATCTTCTTGTAATGGTACTTGTGGTGGTACCTCTTCATGCACATCTTCTTGTTGTGGTACCTCTTCTTGGGGTACTTGTGATGATTGTAGCTCTTCTTGTAATGATTGTATCTCTCATGCAAGTCTCTCTTATCGACGCTTTCTGTTAGAAGTCGTTGGTCTATTTCTCCTTGAAAATGTTTTCAACATTTTTACTACACATAAGAAACAAGTGAATTAGATATACAACCAACAAGTATTGAAAAAAAAACAGAGATGTTCGGCCACTCAAAATGGAACAAAACACAATGTATTCGGCAACACACAACCGAACAAATATGTCAGTGTTCAGCTACTGGAGGCCGAACGTTTAGTGTTTCGTTCGGTATTCATTAATCGAACACATTGTGTTGCATTCGAGAGACCATGACTGAATAGATCCTAGTGTGTTCGGCAGATTATAGATGAACAAGCGACAAATCAGGGAAGAATGACGCATGACTGAAATTCGAGAGATTTTCATGAACACTGGAAATTTAAATACAAAATCTAACAAAAACAACATAATGATTTGAACGAGCACTAACATTGTTTGATTTGACTGGAAATCGAGTTGCTCAAGTGGAGAGATGAGAGAGAGATAGTGAAAATGGTGTAAGTAGGAGTGACTGTGAAAATCATAGGTAGGAAGATAATGTTAAGGTTTTGTTTAATTTTTAGAAAGAGTAATATAGGAATTTTATGGGATGTATTTAGAAAAAATTATGATAATATATATATATATTTTTAATGAGTGTATTTAAAAAATGGGATGTGTTTAGTAATTGGTGGGGTGTGGACTGTGATAGCTATTTTTTTTTATTTTTTTTTTATTTTTATTTTTGTAAGACAATATACGAAAGGCATCTGAAATTTTTAGTGGATCAGAGCGGACGAGGGGATCTGAACACAAGAAGGGACCAAGAAAGGAGTCATCAGCTTGTTTCCAGTGAGAAAAGAAAAGGCCAGAAAAATAGGGAGAGCGGCCGAATCTGCTCGCTAGCCCGAGGAGGCCACCGTTACAGCATCGGAACCAGGAAGTGAAGGCGGTTAGGGCAGAAGGGGCGAGGCGACGGTGGAGAGTGTGGACGTTGACGACAAGGGAGAGGACGGTAGGGGAGCCAGGATCTGTGAACTCGCTTCATGCTATCGCTGTGATGTGGTCGCAAACCACCAAACGCATGAGGTAGCGGCTAGGGCGGATGAAGGGGAGAAAAGGAAGGGCGGCAGATCCCTGGAAGAAGAGGGACCCCGTCTCCGACCCGGACTCGTCTACCCTCTCTTTCCTAGCCCTAGAGGCAGCGACTTGATCCCCTCGAACAGCCACGGAGGAGGCGGCGGTTACCACCACGAACAGTCTCGACGAGGTGACAGGGAGGACAGATCCTGGTCCACCCAAAAATGGCCAAGGATGGAACAATTATAATTACAGTTGGATCGCAGCTAAAATGAACGAGTTTGGATCCACTGTCCTAATAATTCCGTGTCCATGGACTTCTCGATATGTGTGTGATATTCTTGTAACGTACATTGTATTCTTAAGATGTGATCCAATCAATCCAATTGACAAGGAAATACGGAAACACGAGATTATTGAAATAGAGGATACTCAAAATTAAGATATAATTAGTTATGATTCCTTTTTAAATTTATCGTCCCTTAAATTTAGCTGAGTTCGGATCTCAGCTGCTTGGAAGAATTAGCTGCCGTGGCCGCCTAGGGCAGCATCGATGAAGCGGATGGCATCCTTCCGTCATAGGCTTGGATTTTTTGGAACCTGCGGTGACGAAAAACAAAAAACAAATCTGATGCAAAAATCAATAGATTAGTAGGGAGGCTATGCTTCGACAGGACGATATGAAAAAATCATCGGAATCGCTCAACGTCTTTCACTCACGTTCCATGAACATACTAATTTAATCCGGCTTGAAAAATATCTTTGGATTTATCCCAATAAAATCACTCTGATACCTAAATTAACATGGAAGTTTGATAGTTACTGCAATAAGATAGAAGAGTAGAAAGAAAATATATAATTAAAGAATCCCCTCGTTACTTTGGAGAAAATCCTAAAACCCTTCTCAGTGAAGGGTAATTAATGGGTCATGGTCATTAAAGAATCACGGCCCTTACTTACCATAGGGGTTTCCTCATAAAATCGTCAGTCCAACCTATGAGATAAAACAAAACAATGCTGCCCCACAAAATTTAATTGAAATCATTTACAAACAAATCTATTCAACTGAAAGAGGATTGCGCATGCTTCGTTTTGATGTTGACTCCAAATAATGACTGGCACGCGTTTACTTCAGTCTAAGTTATTTTTCAAGAAAAAAAGTTAATGATGAGAACCACTCAAAGCACTGAAATAGAATTTGAACTTAAGAGTTGACAATCTCTTCCGAAGTTCTTACAGTTAAACAAGCTTACGCCCTTGTTCCAGTCTTAATTATTGTGACAGCATCTCATATACAAAATTATTTGGTATTACAAATCTGTGAGGACATCTGCAGATGCTAGCAACATATGCGAAGATGGCATCAGAGGCATAAGATGCCTTTGTTAGGTAGAACATAAAAGCAGGGAGCAAGTCATTGGAAGAATGGGACTTGTCTATTGCCAAATCACTTGAGGTAAGGAGTAAGCTAAAGACAGAGAGGAGAGGAGGGCAGTCTATCCTCTTACAGTTGGATCGACGTATGCTCTGTCAGCATGTGCCAAGCGAGCTTGAAACAGTGACCACTCCAACATGGACCGCTCTCTTACGTGCCTCTGTAAAAAGAAAGGAAAGAAAATACAATCAAAATGAGAATGAGTTTCTGGTTTGGAACTACATTAACACATTTGATTTTCAGTTCAACTTAATGAGTTTCTAATGTTCAAACTCTCGAAGGATGTCTCAACCCCTCTTCTCAATCCCTCTGAGACACATTGTCTTAAGTTGGAATAAGATCATGAAATAGCAAGAAGATATCTCTGAAACCCCCTATTGTAGACAGGCATTGTTTAAGCCCACTCAGAACTGATGATGTTCTTAAGGTCCCCACTTCTGTCACCCTTCTATTCCACCTCTTCAATCTACACCTTTGAATTGAAATCAACATGTGAGAAATTGCTCGACTACTAGGCTCTCATCCCAGTATTCTTGGTTGTAGTATAAAATTCATGGTTTGAGGGAAACCAAATACTATGGAAGAAATAATTTGTTTCAAATTAAAGCTCATAGCTGTTTTAAAAATGCACTAAATTTGAGATTTATGAATATTTTCTATCTTTCTTAAAGTCTGCCATTTCTAATTAACCAAAACATGGTTCTATGCTTTAGTATTTTCTTAACATTTTGATTCTCATATATAGTCATCCAGTCGTTTTAATTTAGAGAATTGCATGCATTTTATCCTACACTGGCACTAGGAGTCTAGGAAAGAACAAATTATGAGGACATCATATTCATAGTTTGACATTTTCAGCAAAAGTTCAAGTTATGCTTTCCTTCTTCAGTAAACATCTGAAGAGAGAAAATGCCATGTCTCTCAGTTTATACTAGTAAATGGCTGACCCGTCCTATCCATCCTTTAGGACCCTTAAATGTTTTTCTTTTCTCGCAAACTATCGTGTCTTATTGTATGCACCTCCTCAAGCAGAAGCATACTCAAGTGATTTGCTCCTAAGACCTCTTCATCCTCGTTTCACCTTTTTTTCTATGGTTGAAGAAATCTTCACCTGCATGCTCCTTTAATAATTTCCAAATTTTGGCTTACTTATGTTTCTAATCGTGGTCTTGATATCTTTCTATGTTTATCTTTCTAATTTAACTAATAAGTTGGGCATATCTAATATATATGCTTCATCTCAATCTTAAGAGGCAGTGTTAAGAGGTATTAAGGATATTAGAATATGGTAGAGTTTAATCCTACAATTGTTTTAGGTTTAGGGTTGTCTTATGCCTTGTCCTAGATACATGTATACCTATAAAAAAAATGCAACAAAATATTTCCCCCCAAATTATTCTGTTAACAGGTAGTGTTAACATGTCCGTCGCGACCACGGGGCTCGCGCGATGGGTCCGCCAAGCCCAACATGTCCACGACTGTCGTCGGGCCTCGAGCCTTGGGCATGTCAATGGACGAGTGGAACGAAATGTTTAGCCTATACCAATCGATATGGCATGAGATTTTAATCCATGGATAAAACTACATATATTGACTCAGCCTGGTCATTCATTCCTAAAGTCATAAAAGCATCAAAGGTAGGATACAAACAAACTCAACAATAGCAATAAATGAAGTGGAACTTGGAAAGTAAAATAACTTAAATATAAGCTACTCAAAAATACTAACTTGGTCCCTGATAGAACCACTTTGATAGCTTATCCATTGGGCATCAACTACACCAATCTTTTCATGAGCAGGCTGCACAAAAATCAAAGAAATGAAGAATTAACATGACAACCTAGCAACACAAAATAATTGAAAATATACATAAATCCAATTCATGTCACAATAAGCATCATATTGGTCAGGTAGTTTGTTTGATCTGAATTTGAACTGACATAAGGGTTCTCAGATAAGTAGATGCTGTCAAAATTAGCTGACCTCAACACATCTTGCAAATGCAAAGTCCAGTCCCCATCCGTGAACCAGATCATTCTGAGATGGCATAATACTCTTATTGGTCATGATGAAAAGGATTATATTTTCACATAACTGAAGGCTATCAGTGTCATAAAGGCACCTGAATCATATGCCAAACGCAACGCCAAGCATTCCTCGAGAAGACAGGAGCTACAATTTCTACAAAGCTGAAAGAATATTGTTTTCAGGAATGTAGCAAATCAGAACCCTGTCTATTCCTTTTTCTAATTCACAGGAGTATAATAAATACCAAAAAAAATAATATGATGCAAAACATTATTCCAAATATAGGAATCTTATAAAGAAATAGGTGTTTGTTTCATAATTATGGTTTTAACACAGGATAGGCAGACAAATAGTTCATATATCACAAAATAAACATATAGTAGGACACTTACGCAGCACATGGTGGCAAATGAGGATCAGTACACCAACCAGGTTTCTCCATGGTTTCTCTGAGAAAAAAAAATGAAGATCACAATTAGTAGAAAGAACAATTATACAGTAATGCATATATACCGGTGACAAAATAAGGAACCACGAGGAAAGAAGACAGTCAGTAGGATAAGCAATGAGTCTACTTGTGGACATCACTGTGAATTCTCCTTTTGGTCATCTCCCATGTTAATCCTTCATTAGGATCTATGCCTGGTTGAGAAATCTCCAAACCATATTTTTTAACCAAGTGAAGGTATCTGCATGAGAAAGAGATTATATTGGCCCAAAAGAACATTTCAATTAAAGAACTTTCAATTAAACAGAGGAATATAGTTTGTACTTATCAGCATTGAAATGTTCTATGCCAATGTGGTCATCCCAGACAAATATGTAATCATAAGCTGCTACAACATCTGGATGCAGAAAACGCTTTGCATACCACCTGAAGATCATCAGAATTAATGAGTGCACGAGTAATATCATCACATCAGTAGAAGAATTGGAGGAAACTATAGACACAAAATGATTCCATAAACTAAATGAATAGTGCTTTATGTTGAAGAAACAACCGACCAACTTTACCATTTAGTTTGCTTCTTTATGCTGACATGAATTGCATGCTTAGACCACTCAAATTGTTCCCAATCACTAGCTCGACCATCATAATGGAAGAGTAATATTGTGAAATCATCAGAAAGCTAACAGGCAGACGAACAGACATAGTACAAAAAATAAGATGGGATAAAAAAACTTATATTGGAGAATCACAATTACTAACCTTTTTGACTGCCATGTCAACATTTTTTGATTGATCAAATGCAGCTGTAAATGTCACCAGATATTTTGGATGTGTTTTTAAATCCTGCAGCATGTATGGAAGCAAATACGTATATAACAACAACCAAGGTTTATCCCACTTGGTGGGATCAGCTAAATAAGTATATTAAACAGTAATTTAAAGCTCAAAATGCAAAAAAAAAAAAACACCTGGATAAATTGATGACTAATGCGTTTGAAATTGAAAAGAACTTATGTAGTATGGATTTTTAGTTTGGAAACCTACCAGAAAAAAGTCAACTAGTTCAAAAACCAGTGAACTGGCCTTGTCTCGCGTCATAATCTGAAAACAAAATTTAAAAGCATGTTTTTGGTATTTTGAATTGGTATTCTTTGAAGATCCGAGATATGGATTAGGAATGCCTTTTTAGTGTCCAATTATGAGTATTTGAACTCATTTGGTACAATCTTTTTGATAATTGTCAAAGGGGGAGAAGAGCAAAGGGGTTTAAGTTTGAATTTTAGAAAAAATCATTCTCCGTAAGTATCTTTTTGCAAATTTCATAGCTCAAGGGGAGCTTAGGTGTAGGGGAGCCTGTTTAGGTCCCTAATATACTCATGCATTTTTCATGCATGTTTACCTAACTTAAAAATAATGCTAACCATCAAAAAGGAAATCTTGTTGGAGATCTTGTACCAAAGGCAAATAAGAAAGAAGTGTATACAAACAATGGTAGATTATCCATAGAAGTGAGATTTGACCTGCATTTGATATTAAAACATAACATGAAGCTCTAAGGTGAATGAGAGAAATAGGGGCGAATAAAGAATCAAGTGTACCTGGCTATCAAACTCAAATAGGATGGTATCTTGAACATTAGAAGAGGTTAGTTGATGAAAGAGAAATAAGCATTCGTCGGAGATTTTACAAAGGTGAGGTTGATAGACAAAGAGGCAAGAAGAAGCAAACGAAAGTTTGCCTATATTTTTTTTGTGAGAAGAAGCAATCTAGCTTGTTTGTTTATGGACAAAAGAAAAAGTGAGATGAATATAACAGGCAGTCACCCCGCCTAGCACTTTTGAAAAGGGCATCTCACTCAGCATGCGAAACTCTCTCATTTGGAAAGGCACTTTTGTTGTAGAGTAATTGATGTTGCCAAAAGTCACAATTATAAAAATACATGGAATAATGTAATAAATAGATAAATATTTTTATATTTTTTAAAAACATGAATTATTTCAATCATCTAATTTATTCATTAAAGCACTTCATTGGCTTCATTTGATATTTTTGAAATTAGACGACTCGATTTTGAAAATTCTATACATTAGAGGCCAAATTTTGATAAATAGTCTTCCATATTATTTTAATATATTTTCTCTAATTTTACAATAATTTTAAACTATTTTAATGATTAACCCATCCTACTATACTTTGTATAGTGTTTATATTCTAATAATCCAATATTCAACAAACATAAATTATTAACCGTCACAACAATGGTAAAAATGTATTAACTACTACTTTTAGTTAATGAAAGCTCAAGCTAATTAAAAACATTTTCAATGGTAGGAATTCTTGGAGAGGTTTTTTGTGGTTCTACAACGTCACATCAATGTACATCAAAAGCAAAAAAAACCTTGTTCATCTCTCCACTATCAAAAAGCCTCCCAACAACTTCTTTAAAGGACCCACTCTTTATTTATATTTTATATATCTATATATATATATATATAAATAAAATGTATTATATATATATATATTATATATTGAACAACAGCTAATTTTAGTCATTGAACAATAGATTATTTTTCTATTTTATTGATTTTAATTTTTTTCAAAAAAAAATAAAATTATAAAATTATTGTAATTTAAAAAAATAATAATAAGGAGCAGCTCCCCAAATTGGGAACCACTCCCAACTTTAATTAAAAGGAGCTCCCTCCCACTATGGGAAGGAGCTCCTTCCATTTGACATGTCATCACAATAGAAGCTCTCATTGTGGATGTTCTTGTAAGTACTTCGTGATAGTTCTGATATGGTCAACCAAGTTAAGTTAGGTCTTGTTGTATTTAATCTTTGTGTCTAAGTGTGCAAAAACTTAGGAACACAAGAAGTCGAGCGGAAGACACATCTAGCGAGAAGGCACAGGAAAGGAGCAGATGGACTCGGTGCATCTGAAAGACGAGATACTGCGAAAAAGTACACCGATGGACGAGAAGAAATTAACATAAGAGACTAGATTAACAAACCTGTTTTGGATCGCCCCATAACCTGCGAAGATAAAGATCTGTTTCTGCCACAACTATTCCAGGAGGTAATAACTCTGCACCATAAGGGTTTGATTCCACATAAATCTGCGCAAAAAATAAGAGATAATTAACAAATAACCATTTCTGCTTCACTTTATTGGATGATGGCTTTAATATAACAGATTGAGACATTTTTAAGTATCTCAATTAACTTCTTTCGGGTTCAATCAATGGTGGAAAAGCATGACAGCTCAAAGGAAACTAAAATTTTTTAACTGTACCATTACTATGCTAATTACAACAACAAAATGCAATTAATGTTTCTAGGCATGGCAAGGCTAAGACGATGTTACTTCAACTTAGGACAATGCTAGTGCTAGACACATGGATATTGATAACAATGCATGTCAACGCATGTAAATTCTTCAGGCATACATTCATTGCCAAAAGAGTATAAGCTGCAACATCATTTTGCAAGGCTCCCTTTAATACAGGGTTCAAGGAGGGGTTAGTGTATACAACATTAAACTTGCAAAACACAATATTTCCATAACTAAAACTGCAGTTTTCTAGGTTGCAATGGGCAACCTCATTGCTGAGTGAAGCATTGCCTTCAAAGGGTTAGGGCAGCTCCATTGCATGAACAAATACACAACTTTACCCATTTCTAGAAAAGAGGTGGGTTTTTATATTTAAACCCTGCTCCAAAATCATAATGGAACAGTCCGCCTAGGCCGATTTTTAGAACACTGTGAAATTTATAACTTTACTAGACGACTGCCTAGAGATGTTTTCAAAAGACCAAACAAATTGAGCAAATGCAACAAAGATAATTTAAAAAAAAATTATAAATGAGGATAGATATCAATGTTGCTTTTATTAGATATACTACACGACTCTCAAAGATTTTGCTGTAAATTTCAGGAGCTGTGAGTGCTGACTTATAACTGCATGGAAGAAGAGTGAAATGGTAGTCTTAGAGCTTTGTGGTGGTTTATAATGTGTAGCATGAACAATCCAAAAGCATGATGTTTGCTTTATAATTATGAGGTAAGATATAGACCTATTATATAGTATCAATGGCCAAAGAAAATATTTTAAGCATACATATGGATGGATTTTCTGGAGCAGTATCTGAAAGAAACACATGCTTAGGTCATTAAAAAAATAAAAGAATCATTTACCTTGAAAGGATCATCTGATTGGTGAGACCTAGTTCTATTTACACGGGGTTTGGATGATGCAGGAAAATCTGTTCCATAAGATCTTCTATCTTCAATGAAGGCCATTTCAAGTGTAGATGATAGATCAGGGATGACGTGTAGCTGTTAGTAATAAATATTTCTATTTTCATTTACAAATCAACACAAACATATAAAATACTTGGTATCAATAGAAGATAATGGCGGAAAACAGAGACAAACCCTGATGCTGGAAAATTTCTGAAATGAAAGACCAACAAAGAACCCAAAAATGACTCCCAGTATGGTTGTAACAGTGAGCTTGGTCCCTTCATTGCTCTTTTTCATTGATCCACTGAAAAAAAAACAGAAAGATCATATAATTAAGATATGGTCATTACTGAGGAAAAGAAAAAAAAAAAGGACAACTATGAATTCAAAACTCAATCTAAAATTGTGGAGGTAATGTTTAGGATGAATTAAAAAAGAACCTGCGATATATGTTTCCCATCTAGCTGGTACTTCTCAACTCAAGTAAATTTTACCAAATCGGAAACAAAAACAAATAACTAGTGAACTTCTTTAAGAATGTAACCACATCTCAGCTCCTATCAGCATGCAACGTGTTTACCTGGTAGAGTAAGAATAAGAAATAGATTTTAGTCAAGTAATAGCATTGATGCATGATTTTCATGACTACCATACCCTCATAAGTTGCAACCGTGTTTAAAAGTTAGAGTCAATATTTATGCTTATAGACTAAACTGGCAAGGCAGCCATGCGATAGATCAATATCTGGGATATGAATAGTCAGCAAAATAAATTCCTGTACATTGTTGGTGGAAACATACAACATGCCATTAAATGTACATTGGAGATATACAGTCAATCATTCCCTTAACTTTAACTCTTCTCTGCAGCATTGCTTCCAATATTTTCCTAATAACTAAGGATGTTGTTATCCATCCCCCCTCTACCAATACAGATATCATTGCCAATATGAAATATTGTGAATGGATCCCTATATATCATGTGTTTACAAATGAGCCTAGTTAGCTTCTATCTCCCTGTATTTTAGACTTAGCATCGACCACTTTTGCTAAAACATTTGGTCAAGAAAGTTCCTGGCCATTATCAAAAGTCTAAGCTGTGAAAACCAAAATCCAAGCGATGCTAAATGTTGATCATCAATTGTATTGGGTTATAAACGTTTTTTTATGTGACATCAATAGCTCTAAACCTTTTGTGCACAAACCATAAGTTCAATTATTTATTCAAAGAGTAATCGTGACTAAAAACATCTAGCAAGCAGCTTCAGCCAATATGCAAAGAAAACATCAAACAAAGAAGCTTGTCACTTGGGTGAATGAGTATACAACTTATTTGTTGAAACAAATGGGCAACAGCAAGAAAACATAGTCGTATCCAATCAATCAACACCAAATGCTGGGGAAAAAAAGTTTGGCACTTTATGCATATCTATAACGAACCAACATCCAAGAATTGTTGTTGAGAACACATAATCGGCAGAAAAAAATACTGCAAACAAGCAATCTCATCCCGTAACTCGAAGGTGATAAGCAAGAAGACGAAATCGCACAGAGAATCAGAAGTCGCAGCTCCGAATCTGCGCGACAAGGAAGCTTTCGAAGAAGTCAGCTGCCCCAATTTGAGTTGACAAGTTCCGGTTCGTCTTCACCTGCCCCGCGTAGACCGAGACGACCATGACTCGTCGACGGCAGGGAGCGAATGAGAACTTTTTTGAAGTTTCTTAATCAGTGGGATTTGCGGATTGATCCCCTGCAATTACGAGGAAGTGATTATCGTTGTAATCTGCTTCATATCCGTCCATTACTCTAATCAAGGTTGGCTGTCCGTCCATCGCTTTAAGCCGGCGTGTGGTGACATGGACGGTTGGGATCTGAGGATGGAGGAGATGAAGGGCTGGATTTGGAGAATTTATTAAACAAGAATTGGAGGGCATCGTAGTCGATGTTTCCATTTCCTCCGTAGGAAATAAGATTTCTCTGTCCAGAAGAAAATTTAGGATGTTTATTTGTTCGAAAGCAAATTTATTGAAACAATTGTTTTTTCGTGCGACAATTGAAGGTGTAATATTTTGTTGCACATAAAACGGACGCAAATGAAGTTTTTCGTCGCTTTTATTTTTCTGCATGTAATCCTACAAATTCTTATTCGGTCGGGCAAATTGGACGGAGAAATTGATACGCGTCTTTTAATTTTTTAAAATTCTTTAATAATCGAGTCCTTAGACAATTTAATAAATAATTTTTTTTTAATAACGATTGACCGATCTAACATATTACTAATATTTTTCAATTTATTATAATGGTTGTGCTCGAGATACAATCAAAATTTCACATTAAAAAGATATGTAAAAAAGTATGAGTTTAAAAGAATATAAGATATCTTCATTAGTATGAGACCTTTTGAGTAAATTCTAAAAACAAAGCTATGAGAGTTTGGGCTCAAGTCAATAATATCATGTTATTATGAAGATATATGAATATCTTTTTGGACACAATAAATGATATCAGAGTCATGATTCATACCAAATGTCATGTGGGGTGGTCTTGAACCAAGTTGTGGGAGGTCTGAAACAGGTTAGGGATGACCAGATGCTTGCAGAGAGGTCCGGAGTAAGTCAGGGTGACCAAATACTTGCACGGAAGATCTCTTCTGCAGATGCTTGCAGGGAGGCCCGAAGTAAGAAAGGGGTGACCAGATGCTAGCAAAGAGGTGCAGAGCATGACCGGGTGATCGGATGCTTGTGGGGAGGTCTGGAGCAAGTCAGGGTGATCGGATACTCCCGGGAGACCCGGAGCAGGTCAGAGTGACTGAATACTCGCAGGGAGACCCGAAGTAGGTCAGAGTGACTGAATACTCACGGGGAGACTCGGATCAAATCAATGTGACTGGATACTCGCAGGAAAATCAAAAGCAGGTTAGAGTAATTAGATGCTCGTAAGAAGATCCGCAAGGTGATCGGATACTCGCGGAGAAGCCCGAACCATAAGAGTAATGTGGTACTTCGTTTGAGGGGAGGATTGTTGGAGATACAAGCTAAAATGATTTCTCTATCTAATACAATATTGTGAATAATTTAGACAATATTTATACAAAATTTACATAGGAGAGAACTATTCTCAATCCCTTGATTATAGCCTAATTAATATTAGTAAATATTTGATAATAGTTTCGTGATTAGAATGATCCCCAATCCCTTTATTGTAGCATGTGATTGCCTTATCTATATGAAATTTTAGTGTGATTATTTCTTTCCGTATCATTCCCCCACAAACGAAGCAGTGTAGCACACACACTGTGAGTTTGTTACGTAAAAGAGCAAATCAGTGAGAAGAGAGGCTCTTCGTGAGGATGTTAGCTAGCTGATTTTGAGTAGAGATATACTGGATGATAAGAGTCTCGCGGGCAACATGTTCATGAACAAAGTTGAAATCTATTTCAATATGTTTTGTACGAGCGTGAAAAATGGGATTGGTAATGAGGAAAGTTGCGCCAATGTTGTCATACCAAAGAACTAGAGGAGATAACATAGACACTCGGAGTTCACCTAATAAAGATTAAAGCCAACAGAGTTTCGCATGAACCTCCAGAAATGGGGGGGTGTTGAGTGGTTTAGCCTAATACATGTTTGCCCGAGAGAGAGCATGTCATTAATATATTTGGACTGACATATGAAGAGACCAATTGCGGTGCGAGCAGCCTCAATACCAAGGAAGTCGTGTAGCTCGCCCAAATCCTTGAGAGGAAAGGAGATGCCCAGATGAGCAGTTGTAGATGCAATAAAGGAGGAAGAGCTGCTGGTAAAGATAATGTCATCCACATAAATCAAGAGGTATGTCGTGATTTTATAGAGTCAAAGAGGAAGAGCGACGTATCTGGCCTGGAGTCAGTATACCCTAGTGATAGAGCCGTCAATTTGGGTTGGGCCTGTCGGGTTGGCCCACCCCGCCAAATAATTTAAACGGGTTGAGTTGGAATTTTATCAACCCAAGTTCGTCGCGGGTCGACCCGCCTAAGCCCGCGACCCGCGTGGGTCGGCCCACGATGGGCTTGGGTTGACCTGCGGATTGAGAAACACATGTAAGCAGTTTATATCAATAGTCAATTCTGTAATTACAAGAGTACCAAGGGTTAAATTGTAGCATTTCATTATGTTCTTCGTCGAGAGGAATACTAATTAGGAAAAGCTCATACTTGTGAAGTCGAGTGTGATAGACAAAAGTTACAGAAATATATATGCACACAAAGTCGATTAATCTTAAAAGTAGATGACTTTCTTATTTGATTCATTTATGGGATAAATCTGAAACATACATTATGCACAATGAAGAGTTTGGTGTGTGTACCCAAACTAGATGGTCTTCTTAAAAGTAGATGACCTTCTTATTTAATTCATTTACGCACGCACAGCCAGGGTACCACTGATCTAAACTGCTCGATGCACAGCCAGAAATCCTAATTACTATTCCTTTTCGTTGCACAATTTTATGCCAGTTTATTATCTTTCTTTATTATAATTTAAAAATAAAAATAGTACTTTTAACCCAACATAAGTACTTGTTTATGTCCATTTATATTTAAAATACTTGTTTATGAATACATTTTATTGATAAAATATTTTTGAAGTAAAACATTGAAGATGTGAACTATTTTTTTAATTTTTTAAAAAAATTTAATAGGCCCGCGGGTTGGCTCGCCAAACCCGCGACCCGCCTTGGATTGGGTTGGGTTGGAAATTTCCCAACCCGCAAGTTGACGACCCGCCCCGCCCCCGCCCCGCTAAATGGTTGGCCCGCCACGGGTCCACCCGCCCCGCCATTGGTTGATCCGTCTGACAGCTCTGCCTAGTGAGAGTCGGGGAAGCACGTAGGTGGCATGTCATGCTCGAAGGGCCTGATTGAGATCACAGATGACTTTAAGTAGCCGGCAGACATGGTCAGGTTGGTTAGATTGGTCAGGATGAATAACGTTAGAAGTTGAGCCATATAGACCTCCTCGTGAAGAGTACCATGAAGAAAAGCATTGTTGGCATATAGCTAGTGTATGGGCCACCCATGGGTGATAGAGAGAGAGAATACTCTGGATGGTTGTGGGTTTAACAACCAGACTAAACATCTCTGCATAGCCAAGACTAGGCTATTGGTGAAAGTCTTTAACAACAAGATGAGCTTTGTACCTGTCAATAGAACCATCTGCTTTGCGTTTAATTTTGAATACTCATTTGCATCTCACGATGTTTTGGTAAGTTGAGTGTGGAACTAGTGACCATGTGTGGTTCTGAAGAAAGACATTATATTCAGATGTCATAGCAGACCGCCAAGATGGGTGTTTGTTAGCAGTGGTGAAGCGTGTGGGTTCTAGGGAGTCAGTTTTGACTAGATGGGCACCCCGAGTCTTAGTACGAGTACACATAGGATGAGAAGAGCAAGTAGAAGCATGAAATAGAGACCCGTGAGATAGAGAAGAGTCATCTAGAGCCGAGTTAGGCGAAGCCAACGAGGAGATAGACGCATCAATATTGGGATCCACCGAGGATGGTAATTCACTAATAGTGGGAAGATTAGTGATTGGACATTGTGGTGCACTTTGTGATCCTGAAGGAGATTGTGCTACAACCTATAGATCAAGAGGAACAAACACTACATAAGGGAAGGAGATAACCTGATAAGTTGGTAATGATGATGATGCACTAAAAGGAAAACTCATCTTGTCAAATTAAACACGACAAGAGATGAATATCTGTCTTGTTGACATATGAAGGCACCTGTAACTCTTATGAGAAGAGCTATACCCAAGAAATATACATTTGACTGAGCGAAAGTCAAACTTATGTTAGTTGTATGATCGTATCAGTGGAAAGTAAGCACACCCAGACACTTTCATAAAGTTGTAGTTTGGTGATTAACAAAATAATACATCAAACGGAGATCGTCGAGCAAGGACTGACATAGGTAGACAATTGATAAGATAGGTAGTAGTCAAGAAGGCTTTATCCTAGTAGCAGAGGAGCATAGACGCATTGGCAAGCATGACGAGACATGTCTCTGTGAGGTGCCGAATTTTGCATTAGGCAATGCCATTTTGTTCACTGGTATGAGGGCATGATATGCAATGCTAAATACCATGAAGTACAATTAAATTACCGAGAGATTGAAACTCACCTCCCCAATCAATTTGTAGGCTTTTGATTTGACAATTGAACTGAGTCTCAACTAGAGCTTTAAATTGAGTAAAAATGTGAACCATATCTGACTTGCGTTTGATAGGATATAGCCAAGTGTAGCGACTGAAATCATTAACAAAGTGTGCAAAATATCGATATCTAGATTTAGAGATTATCGGGGCAGGTCCCCAAACATCAGAGTGAATCAAATCTAAATGTGCAGTAAATTTAGTCATAGATAGTTCAAAAGGTAGTTTACGGACCTTGCCCAAATGACATGCATCACAAGAAGAAATAGTCTTATTGTCTAACACAGGCAGTTGAAAATACGAAATAACATAAGAGGTCGTGGCTGTGGATGGATGACCTAAGCGTTGATACCAGATGATAGTAGAGTACCGTGTACCAACAAGGGCTTGTTTGTGGGGTATGCTGTCATAATGAAGACAATAAAACTCACCTTTAAGAAATCCCTAAAGGAGTTCCATCTTTGTATACTGGTCCTTTACAACACAATATGTTAGATGAAATTCAAGGAAAACATTATTATTAGAAGTGAATCGAGCGACACTTAATAAATTTTTGGTAATTGCAGGCACATGTAATATATTAGCCAAGTGTAGCGGTCTGTCCAGGCTAAGAATAGTAAAGTTACCAAGACTAGCAATATGAAGTGTCTTGCCATCACCAACAATAATAGTTTTAGTACCTTGATGTGGAGCATGAATTTAGAGATTTCCCAGATCTGTTGTGATATGATTAGTAGCACCAGAGTTATGATACCAAGATGGATCTGAAACAGTAGATGGTGCAGCCATTAGAGCAATGGCTATAGTGGTGTGCTAAAAATTTCATCAAACTGACAGAAGCAATTTATTGCAGAATGACTTTTGCCATTACAGATTTGACAATATGGAGTAGAACGATAATTTTCTGCAATATGACCAAAATGAGAGCAGTTAGTGCATCGAAGACAACAATTACCACTATTTTGGGAGCCTTGATGATCGCGACCACGGAATTGGGCATGGTTGTGCGTAGAAGCTCATTCAGAGTGCAACCTATTTGGAGAAGAATCGTAGATTGGCTACCCAATTTATTCAAGTCCTCCATTCGTTGAAGGGTGAAGTGACCCATGGGAGAGAGATGGAGGATTTCCGATGCTTGCTCGCCATTATCACTGGGAAGGTTGACCATCACCACCCTAACGCATGTTGCTGCGGTTGCTACCGATTGAGAGATTGGCCATTGACGGAGTGTTGGTGAGTGACCCTAACTGATACTCGTAGGAGAGGAGCATTCCTTCCATGTCGTCAAATGGCACTGTGTCAGGTCGCATGGTAAGTGTGACGAATAGAGATTCATACCTGGTCCCAGACCACCAAGCACGTGGAAGATGAGGTCATCGTTGAAGATACATTATCCAGCAACAACTAAGATATCTACCATTTCATTTATATTTTGCATGTATAATGCTATTGTGAGTGCCCCTTTTTGTACTGTGTGGAGCAAGGAGTGCAGATGCATAATTCTCACTGATGCAATGATGAAAGGAGGCTCCACTAGTGGGTAAGAGTAGAAGACAAGTAGAAGACAAGTAGCGGACATGGAGGTCAAAGTCAGAGTAGTCAAAGGCCTCGACCCAGGAAGTAAATCAATTGAGTCGAGCGGCGCGTCATTCGGCCGGCTGAGCATGATCACCTGGTTGGCCCAAATCGTGTCCTAGCGGTCACTCAGGGAAAGTCTGCGGTTAAAGCCCATAGCCGAGCAACAACTCTATCGGACCGGTACCCTCGAAAGGGAGGTGTGGCCTATCGGATAAAGAGAAACCCTCCGACAACAACAGTTGAACCGAAAGTGGGGCATCCGCTCGGACGGGGACTATCCGCCCGAGCAACGGTCAGTCAACCGCATGCGAACCCGTTGACTACCTTATCACATCCTTTTCAGAGTTTGTGTCGCTGACAGCAACAACTCTATCGGACCGGTACCCTCGAAAGGGAGGCGTGGCCTATCGGATAAAGAGCAACCCTCCGACAACAACAGTCGAACCGAAAGTGGGGCATCCGCTTGGACGGGGACTATCCGCCCGAGCAACGGTCAGTCAACCGCATGCGAACCCGTTGACTACCTTATCACATCCTTTTCAGAGTTTGTGTCGCTGACAGCAGAGCATGTCCAGCAGACAAATTGTACATTAAAAGCTTCCAAGCTGTCATATTAAAGAGTTGTTTGGCTACTTAAGGAATGGTATCAGGAATACTTTTTGACTTGCCTTTTCCTAGGACACTTAAGAAAATATGCCTAACCCTTGATATGCATGTATGAATACCACAGTGACACTATGAAAGGAGGGTTCCGACCCACAGAAGGAGGTATGCGCAACTTTGCTATTTTATACACTTGTGCTACAGTTTTCTGCTATTTTACACATCGTCGGAAACTGACTTGAGTATCGGAGGGTCAAACCCGGAAACTCCTTCCCTACCCAATACTAACATTCCTTATTTTCCATATCACGAAAAGTCTTTATCGAGTCAAAGAGAGCGTCACATTCCCAGCCCGTCGTCTTCTCAGATTTTTGACAGGATCATATTGCTTTCGATTGAGAGGCAAATTATTTCTCTAGTGTTGTCTAGAGGCGTCGCGACGTCGTGCACGAGGAGCCAATAACTTGGCCCAGTATGGTTTGAGAAAGCGTTGTCATCAGCCATAAGAGGAGTCACTAATCTTGTGTCTCCCAAGCGGTGAAATTTAGATTGATAGAGTAGACAATCTCTCCTTTGTCGTCTTTCTCCTCAATAAGTTCATATGGCGATGTTCCTCGCGGGGAGGCCCAGAGTAGGTCAGGATGACTGAATGCTCGTGGAGAGACTCGGAGCATGTTAGAGTGATTGAATACTCGCGGGGAAGCTCAGATCAGATCAAGGTGGCTGGATGCTCACAGGAAAGTGAGGAGCAAGTCAGGGTAACTGGATGCTCTCAAGAAGATCCGGATTAGATCAGGATGACCGGATGCTCGCGAGGAGGTCTGAACTATAACAGTAATAGTGGTACTTCGTTTGAGGGGAGGATTGTTGGAGATACAATCAAAGTTCCATATTTGAAAGATATGTAAAAGATCATGGGTTTAAAAAAATATAAGATATCTTCATTAACATAAAACTTTTTGGATAGAGCTCAAAAATAAAGTTATGAGAACTTAGACCCAAAGTAGCCAATATCATATTATTATGGAGATATATAAATATTTTTTTGGATGCAATAGGTCGGTAGAATATGACCAGATCAACCATCCCAAATTAATCAATGTAAATTAGATATCTAGTATTAATTTTTTTTAAAAAAATGGAGAAAATGTTTAATGTATGTATAGTCGACTCTACTAACTTTTTTGTACTATGCTCTTCACCTATTCTCGCAGATCAATCAAGGAAATTTGGTGACTCCGGACGGGTTGGGTGAGATAAAATTTGATCAGTTGGGTGTGGGCAAAGTATTTTGATAGTTTTGTTCAACAAAGCATTTTGATTTATTTAGGTGATTCAAGCCTATTTGAACGGATAGGTAGAGATGGGCTATCGGATGAGGTGACCAAGTTGGGTGTGCTTCGGATAATTTAAGATTTTTGGATCGATCAATTCAGTCGGATGATTCAGTAGGAATAATATTAACTGATCCTATTGAGTCGAACAAATTAAGGTACCCAGAGAAATGGATGAGTCAAGACGAGTTAAGGGAGTCGATCAAGTCGTGGTCAGATTGGTTGATTTGTTCAATTCGGAAAGCTAATCAAGTTTGTCTATCTAAGTGATTTGGTTTGTTTAGCCGGTTGATTGATTCAGCTAAACTTGTCGATCTAGAAGACCCAACTAGTCTAAATGGGCAAACGTGTTGAGTCAATCCAACTAGATAGTCTTGATTTGGTCCAACTGTTCGATGAATCCAACTTTTTTTTTTAAAAAAAAAAAATGTGTTTTACTAAGTATAGCCAAATATAGGAAACTTTTTTTAACGTTTTTTATAATGTTCAAATAATAAAAAAATCATTTCACAATAAAGATTTTTAAAAATTCATTTTTCAGAAATATATTATATTATTTGGTGTTTAGAAAGATACAATATGATGATAGGGCTTATAAACAAAGAAGCACTTTTAATGTGACAAATTTGATCCATTTAACTTGGGTTCATATAGTTGAATCCCTTTCAGTTTTGTGATGATCTTCTAATATGCTGTGCTTACGGACGAATTGACAAGGTTAATACTTATATGAGAGATTATTTCAATCGATTTTAGAGGGGTCGTTGATATAGTAATTCTATATTTTTTATGAGTGATTAATTATTTCAATCACTATTGGGGTAAATTTTCAACGGACATAAGATATCTTGTTAGATTTCTCACTCCCTCCATTTAAAGAGTCGTTGTGCTAGGATAAAATATCTCTTATGAATTACTTGCTTATATCTAATTGAGAAATCGATGATAATAAAATATCTAAGATGAATATTATCACTTTTTACTCCGACCATTTTCGCATATGTTCATTGTTTGAAATACTAAGTATTCTCTCTCCGCTCATATGCCTAGCACTCCTTTGCCGTAATGGAAATTCAGTACGTGGATGGTATAGAGGTTAATCATCCTTGCATAAGGTATAATCCTAATGAAAAAGTCATTCAGATTTTGTATGTTGTGGTCTAACATCATGGTGAAGAAAAGGTTAAAAATGTCATGTTTTTTGTCTTGCTATAGCAAGATCTTTTCCTAAGACAATCTCTAAAGTTGGAGTAAAATATGATAACATTCTCAGTATCATTAGCTCTTAAGTTAGATATAAATAGATAAATTATGGGAAATATTTTGTCCTATACGGTCCTTTGTGAGTTGCATGTATGGTTGACTGGAGTTGGTGAACCATAGATTGCACTAAACTAAATAGTTTTGCATATTACATGTGACACAGTTTTGACAAGTTGCGGAGGCGCACATTAGCCATGTGGTGGGTTGTGTATTAATTCAATGTGTTGTTCGGATGCTCATTGGGCTAGCCATTGTGTTGAGTTGGGCCACTTGTTAAATGTATGCTTGGTCAAATGCTACGGTAAGTAAGAAGTGTTTGTTTCCTCGTATTAATTAGTAGGGTAAACATTCGAATAAAATTGAATTGACGGAATTAAATTTATTAAAAGTAAATTAATTTATTTTTTTTCTGAACAACCAAACTGGTTAAGTTTTACTATTAAAATCTAACAAATCGCAAAACACTCTAGCACAATAACACTGATTAAATTTTACTAAATTAACTAGTAATCATTCAAGTACCAAAACCCATAATAATATTTATGATAAAATATCTTTAACCTATCTGTGTTTTCTATTCATTGACATTTTATCCCTCTATACTTAAAAAATAACTTTAACTTTAACCCTCTTGACCAAAAATAAGATGTGAGAAATCTTGTAAAAGATAATTGTGCTCTTGTAATTTTTTTTTTATCATTTTTTTGATAATAACTTCGAAGGGGGAAAATCATATTGAATTGACCATTACATCTTTGATAAAAATTCTTACAAAATTTATACATGCACCAGCATAAATAATAGAAAAGCAACAACTCTGAAAAAAATAATAAACCAAAAACTCATTCCACCACCCTCACCAAACTAAAAAAGAGCCAGAATTCTAAATTAATAAACCAAAATCAAATGAAGATGGAATAAAATTCATTATTAAAAATCTCCTTCTCATCATCAAATATGATAGACAAGGAATAAAAGACAATTGTGCCCTTTTTTTTTTTATCATTTTTTGATAATAACTTCAAGAGGGAAAAAAAAATTTTGACTTGATCATTATATACAACAAATTGGTTTAGAGTTTAATTTAGTTATTTGATTCATGTGAGAATAGCTAAATAATATCTATTGACGCAGGACTCTGATTTAGGGCGGGCAGCACAATGAGGATTTTATTCTGATATGATCGACAAGTAAAGGCGGGTACTTCTTACTTTGATTCTGTAGTCCTTTGAACTTAGTGCATGAACTATTTTGGATAAGGACTGTTTTACCTTGACTCCACTCTTATTTTTCCTGCGCTTGATACTTCCACGTGATCTTTGAGATATTCGTTTCTATATCTGTAGAGTCTCTTGTTGTTGTCCATGATAAGTAGCAGATACTAGATACCATGTTTGTATGTTTTGACTGTTGTTTATTTATGTACTATATTGAGCATGCTGGCTTCATGTAGCATACCTAATTTTTACTTATATTGGTATGATGACTGTTGTTTGTTTATGTATCGTATTGAGCATGCTGGCTTCATGTAGCATACCTAATTTCTGCTTATATTTGTATGATGATTGTTGCATTTGACGCATCATATCATGGCATGCATGTCAACGATCAATTCTCCCTTGCGGTCGAGAGAGTCGTTGACCAGGGCCGCATCCTCGGCCACTCGAGAGAGTGATAGCTGGAGTTGATGTCGCTTGTCCTATCGTGCTTCCACTCGATCACTCATAGGTAGTGATAGCTGGAGTTGCGAGCAGCAGGGACCCTCGTCGCAGATGTAGCTAGTTAGCTACTATGCAACTGTCCCCTCAACCACTCGAGAGAGTGGTAGCTGGAGTGGTGTACAGTCTGTCACTGACCCGGCCTCTCGACCATACAGGGGTCATGGTATAGAGAGGTGGGCGGGAGTGACCATCCGTGCATACGCTGTTGTTATACTTGCTTTAGCTGCTGCTGTCTACATATGCTATTATTGCTTACTACTGTTGTTCACTTATGCTGCTATGCTTGCTTATGTTGAGATATACCCTCGTTGTAGGTGTTGAGTCCTTGGTTCACTTATTGGAAGTTTGTATATACCTTACATATTTCCTCTGTAGTTATGAGCAGTACTGTAGCAGATTAGTACTACTTCTGACCTTCTATTACTAGCCTAGGATATGGTTCAGGTATGAGCATTTATTATGGTTTCATTTTAGTATTTGTTATTCCTTTTATGAGACTGTATACCCTTGGCTCACATCTATTGTATGTTATGTTGATGCACTATCTTTCCTTACCCGCTGATTCCATGTACTCACCACCTCACAAACTGATTTTCTTTCGCCATGTAGCAGTAGATGATTCATGGATGCTTGGAGAGATGTCGACTGCCAGTCCTGGGTCCTGCGTTATATCGGTTTTATTTCCGCTTTACTTGTATTTTTAGTGTACAGCGGTTTTAGTATTGTATGAATTGGTCTGTGTTTTGGAGTTTGATTCGTGGTATTTTGCTTTCATGATCTTGTGGTTGTGTAAGCCTAATTAGCTAGTAACTTTAGTTGTGGATGGTGGGTTTTCTCTTTGTTTTTCTGCTGTGTTTTTTATATAGCCGTGTAGGTTGATGGTTATATAGATGTATTATGTGTATTTATTGCTTCAGATTGTCACCAGTACAAGGGAGTTGCTGTCAAATTTTTGTCTGATAAGGACTACTCTGGGGCGTGACAAAATATCCTCCAGGTGCTGGCTGGCTCTCTCAGAGTCTATCTAGTGTGAGATCCATTGCTGCTCATAAATTGCATCTACATTCTATTTAAACTGAGAGGAGCGAGGAAATTCAAAGAGTACATGAAAAATAAAATCCGACTGTATTTCTTTCATTCAATTTTCAAATTAATATTTAGTCATAACAACGGCGTACTTTAAGTATGGAATTTAATAGGTTTTCTATAATTGATTTTTAGGGGACGTTTGGTTTAGGGTAATAGGAGTGGGGAATGGGAATGGGAATCATTGATTCCCATTGTTAATGTTTGGATTATAGGAATAGGAATACAAATAAGGGAATGAATCCTTGAAATTGGGTAATAACTCATTCCCATGTACCCCCCTTCAATGAGCCATTACCCTATTTTCATCAATCAAAATATTCCCTTATTCCAAAAATACCCTTGACTTAAAACTAAAATTTTCTCCATTAATATCAAATATCAAAATTTATTTATTTATTTTTTCTTTCATATCACTTATCTCTCCTTATTCTCTCTCATTATATTTTCTCTCTCATCATAGTTTCTCTCTCATCATTTTATCACACACTTTCTCTCTCCTTAATCTCTCCTATCACACTCTCTTTCCTCTTTTTTCTCATTACACTTTCTCTCTCATCATACTTTCTCTCTCCTCAATCTCTTCCATCGCATTCTCTTCCTTCTTCTTTTCCTCATCACACTTTCTCTCTCATCATGCTTTCTCTCTCCTCAATCTCTCCCATCACACTCTCTTTTTTCTCATCACACTTTCTCTCTCATCATACTTTCTCTCTCCTCAATCTCTCTTATCACACTTCCTCCTTTTTTCCTCAACACACTGTCTCTCTCATCATACTTTCTCTCTCCTCAATCTCTCTTGCCACACTTACTCCTTTTTTCCTCAACACACTTTCTCTCTCATTATACTTTCTCTCTCATCATACTTTCTCTCTCCTCAATCTCTACCATCATATTCACTGTTCTCTTTTTCTCTCACCATACTTTCTCTCTCCTCAATCTCTCTCATGACACACTCTCTCCTCATTTTTTCTCACTATATTTTCTCTCTCTTCAGCCTCTCTTATCATACTTTCTCTCACATCATATTTTCTCTCATCATGCTCTCTCCAATCACACTCTCTTTTTTCATTTTATCTCATCACACTTTCTCTCTCTTCATTCTTTCTAATCACACTTTCTCTCTCATAATATCTTCTCTCTCATCATTCTCTTTCATCATATTTTTCTCTCACATTCATCTTTCTCTCACATCTATTTTTTTCTCTTATTTTTCTTTAAGGGTAAAAAAGGAAACTTTGATTTATTCCGATAGAAGATATATAACTAACCAAACATTGCTTTTAAAAGTGATATCCATGCTCATACCCATTCTCATTCCACAATACAATGATTTCCATTCCGATTCCTATTCCTAGGAAAGAACCAAACGCCCCCTTAATTTTTAAGATTGCCATAAGATGGTTGATGTGGCAATAGAGGATTGTGGAACTTCAACATTCTGCTTTTATATTTATATAGAGATTAGGTTAGGATTGTGGAAGTAACTAGAAATAAATTCAAGTTTGTATTGTTTTAAACTAAATTGAGACACTTGCTGAATTATGTGCTTATCAATCGCAGTGATTGCAATTTTGGTATTGGAAATCAGTCCAATTAAGAAAGACACCACTTCCTTCTTGGGTTAAAAGAGAATAGGTTTTTGTGCAGCTAAAGGCCTAAAAGTGCAATTTTTAGTGAGACTTTGAAATCCAAGGAACCATGTCTGGAAACTATACAAGGGAGATGTGCACTGCCAATATCGTGCTTCGGTACAAATTCCTCACAGCAAGTATGTTGAGGGTTATTATGATATCGTATAGGACCTCACTGATTCTAGGTGATACTGGATGAGTAGATTCTACATGAAAGTGAAGAGTAGACACAAAAATTACTTAAGCCTAGCAATGAAGAAAGGATAAGTATGTTCTAACCACAGAATTTGAAAATTGATATCTAAGTGGTTTGTCAATCAAATAATATGATGCTGAATTGTAAACACTCACCTCTTCCAACATGAATTTTCATTTGTCAACACTTTCCTTGGCAACCCTGTGTAAAACAAGTTAACACCAATAAAAAATTCACGCACTTAATCAAGTAACAAATATTCAAAAACACAAAATATGTGAAAAATGAGATTCGTACACAATTATTTCAATGACAACTATTATCATCATCATCATCATCGGGAGGAATCTAACTTGAAGCGTGGACTAACCGAAGATGTTGCATGATAAAATTTTGTTGTCGGCTCAAATTGCTAATTTCCTAATCCTTTTGCTTCATTTATTGATCCCTTTGCCTTTTTACCAAATGGTTGCACAAGTAACTCCTTCAAATTGCTAACTTCTTTAGTCAATTGATTTATTTCTGCCCTTACTGCTGGTGGGTTGGAAGAAGTTGTAGCAACGACTCTATAATTTTTGCTCAAAGAACTCAATCCAAATATTCTTCTCCCTTTTGGTCCACGACTCACCTCGAGTTATAGTCATATTATTACTAACAGATGACTCAGATTCATAATTATCATTACTTGCACCCAAACTTCTCTGTGCTAGCTCACCATATCTATTTTGTATTGTAATGAGAAAAATTAAAATAATAATATAATAAATTCAAATCAACATTGATAATATCCATTAAATAATTAGAAGTTTTAAAATTACAAACCTTAATTGCTCTAGCCCTCTCCTTACTCCATATTTTGTCTTTTTTTGTAAAGGTGCTAGTGAAAGTGTCTATGAATTGAGACTCGGTCCCAATTTCCTTGGCCTAAACAAATATTATTAGAAATAATAAAATAGTCTAAATTAGATTAAAAAATTTATGTTTGAAAAAATTACCAATCTTTGACTATATTCATCGATAGTGATCGAGCCTCCCGCATACGTCACAAAGTACTCTCTAGAATTATAAGTTTGATTTATTTTATTCTGTTGACTTCTTTGTCTACTCTCCTCAAATTTCCAAAATTGCTGAATCTTGCCCTAATTATCTTCGGTGATGCAAGGAGGTTTTTTTCCCTTGCTCTTCACATAATTTATTATTTGTCGGATGTGATTGCTATATTTTTTTTCTTAAAAATCCTCTTTATTTCCAACTCTTCAATCTGATTCCAAGTGAATATTCACTACAAGGGGAAAAAGGAATATGCATTAGAAACTTAAATTTCATATATAAACTACTTGAGATTTCTTACCTTAACTTATTCCACCATAGTTCTTTTGTTGAATTTGGAGTGCTTGTATAATTCATTGAATTTCCTTGCCAATGATTATTTACTATTCTATTTAGCATATGAATAACATGTACAAAATTTGTAAATCTATCATAAAGTTATAAACAAACAATCTTAAATAGATTTAGCTAGTTGAAAAAAATAAAACATAGATAATAAATAAAAATATAATACATGTAAACTTGTAATCTTTAGTACTTACGAATCTCTGGAAGGGGCTAAAAACTCTTGGTTTTCTTGGCTCTCAACAACTGAGTGTCACACCAAAGAGACGGGCAAAGGTACTGGAGCAGGTATTAGTGAAGACATTTGTTGAGAATAAGAAGGTCCTGCAATTGAAGGGGGAGTAAAGGTATATTGTCAACAAGGAATTGGGATTGTGAAGGTGCTAAACCAGATTCCGATGGTGATCTTCTATAAATATTTCATCTATGGCCGCCACATCGATGCTATCAACTATAATTCTTAAGATAAAGTATAAAAAATTATACATAACATCGGATGCATCATGAAGAACATTAAGAAACTTACCATATTGAAATCAGAGAAACAAGATACCAATATATCACCTATAATCTCTAATGATCAATAGAAAAACAAAAGTGCATTAATAGATAAAATATATAAAACATATAAATGAGATAGTGAATAGACAACTAATTAAGTTACGAGATTTGTAAATTATAACTAAATTTACTCACATAAAACTAGTATAGGCCTCATCAACAATGATAAGATAATTAATTGCTGCTAAATTGATATAACAATAATTAATATTAAAGTAATATAGATTATAAATAACATCGACTATCAATAAATAACTATTGTAATAGATATACTTAAACCAGGTGAACAAAGACTAGCATCTCTAACTACTTTAAGTCTATGCCAAATAGAAATCTGCATAAATAACATTACGAAGTCAACAATCAAATATAAAGGTGCGCAAATTACTTTTATAGTCTTTAATTACATTCCATACAAAATACTAGATCAAACATAAAGATTCAACATAATAGCATGGCAAGAGAAAGCGCATCTTAATAGTGATTATGACTTGTTTAATTATAAGTGAGCACTATGCTACACGAGATTGAAAGAGAATGTCTCAATTAGAAAGGCTAAAACTTCAACCGCCCTACACATCAACTAGTATCATGCTAGTGCCCAATGGTAAACGAAAACAATTGGTTGGTATAATATTGTACAAATGAAAAAGGAGAATCTAAGATACATTTTTCAGGCATCAGATAATCAAATCTTATCCAATGTCATAAACCTCTATGACTATAAAGAACATATAACTTTGGATCGATTTTATAGAGTGCAGCATCAAGAATATTTCAATCTGCCTTGGTCTCGTCCAATGCAAAAGTTTTAGAAAGAGAAGTATATTTATTTGTGGACCTCTCTAATTCTAAGAATTGGATGCATATCTATTCTGAATAGCAGAAAGTTTAATTCAGTTTGTATAAATGAATTTCAAAACTACCAATAAATGCGAAATTTATTAATATTGGTAAAAGCAAAAAATATACATACTCCCTTAACAAAATTTTGGCAACAAGCAATGGACAATGGTGAGGAAAGCTCAAGCAAATATCATCGGTATGTGAAAATAGTGCAAAACAATTAACAAGCATTTGAATTAAACAATCTAAACGACAGAGCTAAAGTGATCAAACTATCACATCCATAAAAAATGTACATAAAAAGCCCGTGGATCACACAAACAATGAACCAAAGAGCTAAAGTGAGTAACAAATAGAACAAATAGAAAACTCCTCCAGGTAAAAATTTGTCAGATGGAGCTCGGCCAGCTGCGCTCGTGGCCGGATGCGCTCACAGGAGCTAGCTGCATGCAAGCCGTGTGCAAGGGAGGGGAGGGACAGGGGAGGGGAGGGATAGGAGAGGGGAGAAAGGAATGGAGATTATTGACGGTCCTCGGCATGCTTCACGAGTTGGAGAGAACCGGCGGGAGTTGGAGAGAACCGGCGGGGAGGAGAGCAACATAGATGGATGGAGGAGAGTAGCAGATCATAGCTGATTTCAGCGATAACGATGAAATTGTTATTCGTCGCTAATTTCAGGGATGAATATGAGATTCATAGCTGAATCTGCGATGAATCTGCGATTCATCAATGAATTTCAGATGAATCTATGATTGATTGAATCTGCAACGAATATACAATTCTTCACTAAATGTTTAAACGGTGTCATAAAATTCTTTGCTAATTTACGATGAATATTAAAGTCATCGTAAAATAGCGATGAATAGTTTTGTGAATATTAAAATTTCTTTGTTATTTTGCAATGAAAGTGTTTTTCATCACAACATTTGTTGTTGATTTACGATGAATTAATTTTGTCGCTAGTTAGATTTTTTTTAGTGTTCTTACCCTGTAATAAAATAAAAACAAAAAATTAAGATGTAAAAATAAAAGCAAAACTTAAATAAAAATTAAAAAGAACTTGGGTTGCCTCCCAAAAAAAAATTTATTTTAAGTCATTAAATCGACCCCCTATCAATTTCAATTGGGAGCACATGGTTTGAGATAGTTGTGCCTCCCTCTTCTTTCAATGGGCTCCTTAATAAAGTATCCTTTAAACCTTGCTCGTATAGATTCAAAGTACTTGCGAATTCTCCTGCCAATGGTTCTTCTCCCTTCATCGAATTTGTTCGATCTCACAATCTAGCCATATGTTTTAAATCTTGCTCGTAGAAGAACAAGGTGCTTTCTAGCTCCAACTCTCAGTCTTTTATCGAATATGCTCAACTTCAAAAGGTCATTTGGAGGTTGTCAATAATATTCTTGTTTTTCCATCCGTTGAGAACAATCTTCCCTGCAACAAACATTCTCAATAAAAGATTGATTAGTAGTCTTAGATAGATCAAATGAAATTTTGCCTTCACTAATCGCTAAAGGGAGTTCATGATTCTTAATTTCGATTATGTCTTTAGCCGTGACTAATGAAGATTCTTTTGGATCTTTGAGTAATTGAATTAAAGAACGACACTCCTTTGCCAAAGTCTTAAATTCAAGAGTCGTGTCATCCTCTTCGATTCTTGTATCATCTTCATCCTCCTCATTCACCTCAAGCTCCTCCAAAGCTTCGTTAATCTTCAGAATGATAGTGTCACTATATTCAAAAGGATATCTAGAGTTGGTCAGAAAATCTATCTGGAGCCCTCGAAGAGGAACTAATGATCTATGCAATTTGAGTTCCAATTGTAACAAAATATGATTACGCCCATCCTAAGCGGCCCTCATAAGTCGTCCCCAGATTATGCGAAGGAAGGTAAATCATTAGATCAACTTATAGTTGACTGCCAACACAATTTGAGTTTTAAGCATTTTAGTATGGTTAGCAAGATTATCAACCTTGCCCATCAGTTGCTTGATCGCATCCTCAATGGCAAGATGTTGTAAGAATTTCTCGTTTTGTTGAGTTTGTATCGTAATGAAGTCTTCTATTATACTGTTTAGTCTAGACTTCGGTAGTGCTTATTAAAATTCCAATGATTAGCCATAGCTGTCTTGTTCTTGATTGTTCCTGTAACAAAATTTTGAGGGTTCCTTTAACTGGAGTTATTGGTGTGCACACGTGACTACTGGTTGTAGTTATGGACGACATCCCATTATATCGCTTGTACTCCATGTGAAGATGAACATAATATTGGATAATTATCCGCTGCATGACCTATCACACCATAAATCTCACAATAAAAATTAGTAGAAAATTAGAAGAGCTCGTTGTACTGTT
Source organism: Zingiber officinale (assembly GCF_018446385.1). Classification (NCBI taxonomy): domain Eukaryota; kingdom Viridiplantae; phylum Streptophyta; class Magnoliopsida; order Zingiberales; family Zingiberaceae; genus Zingiber; species Zingiber officinale. Next base: position 114,581,831 of record NC_055989.1, read on the forward strand.
TAATCTGAGTTGCGATGAAGTTTTCCAGCAGAGTTTCCAAATTGGATTTTTTATATGATGAACTCTGAATGGTGGCCCATAGTTATTCTCCTCTTGGTTGCTCTTCAGCCAGGAGATATCATTCAAGTTGTGAAGGTGTAAGAAGTATTGGATATTTATCGTACGTATGACCTGTTGCACCACATAATTTACGCTAACGGTTAGCAAAATTCACAACATTAGATTATTTTTTTTGCGCACTAGAGATTTGTTCACCTGAAAATGGGGAGAAAAGAAATTAAAGAAAGAAAAAAAACGGCCAAAATGAAAAGACAAAGAAAGAGAAAAAGGAAAGAAAGATAATTTTTTAAAAAGAAAAGAAAAAAATCTAGATTAATCGAATTGCAATTGAACTAAGATCGATTTAAAATAGTCTTCGATAATGGTGTCAAAATTTGATGTGCGCGCGAAATCTACAAGGGTTGTCCTCGAGTAATGAAATATTATCCACTGGACTGTCAATTGAGTATCAATTCAAATCACAAAGTAGATTATCTAAATGAATCGAAATTGAGAGAATTGCGAGAGAAAGAAAATAAACTAAGAAAACGAAAAAAGTTTGTGTATACATACTAAAGTCGGATCATAAACCAAACACATCATGCAATAAAATAGACAAATAAATATAAAATACAATGCCAACAATTTATCAGGTTACTCCAATATCCTAGAATTAAGAGAATTACTCCATGGAGAGACATGAAAGAAGACTTTCTACAACTCAAATCTAGAAAAAGGAGAAAGAAAGCTTAGTCGTTGTATGCGTCAGTGTCTTCGAATGAACTCCAAGCTCTCAGAGGATGGAATCTGTTGGTGCAATTGACCTAAGTTTGATCAGTACGATCATGGTTTTGATGTATGTGTCAAAGAGTTTAAGTTAGACTTTCATATTGGTTTAATATGTGTCTTTGAGTCATACAGAACTTGGTGAAATACACATGAGGAGCTTGGTGCAGCTAAACTTGGGAAGTTCATCCTAGGGCTCGGATCCTTGAATCGGTGAAGGATGGTATGGAAGACATCCGAGGGACTGTCGGACGAGGAACAATGGAGTGGAGCCGAGGGAAGCGAACTTCAATGCAACATGAAAGATGGCACGGAGAGGAGCCGCGGGTTCGGGTGCATCTGAGGGACGAAGGCTGAGGAAGAGGGCTTCAAAGGGCGACTGCGGAAAGGATGAGTGTGAGTATGTAACCAGAAGTAGTCAACTGATGGAAGTGGCAGTCGATTGGTCTAGTCGACTGAGCAGTCGACTGGGAGAGAACAGAAGCATTTTGTTCGCTCAGCCAGTAGTGACCAGTCGACTGATAAGTGACCGTTGGTAGAAATCTTGATTCTGCCAAGTAGTCGTTGGCTGTGTCCAACGATTGCACCAGTCGACTGGTACACAGGAAATGAGTTGTCTAGTGATCAACTCTTTTCTCTCTATATATTGGAAGTTTGGGGTATTAAAAGAGGTTACTGATCTTGTTGATACACTCCTAGTCTTAGCCTCCAAGCTTCCAAAGCCTAACACTCTTCTTCTAATTCTTATTCTCAATCTTGTAAAGAAGAAGAGTGTCTTATGAGAGGTTTGCTCCACCGAGAAGGAGAAAGCTTTAGCCAGAGATTACCGAGGACTAATCCACCGACAGATTGAGGGATCGTTCACCTCAAGGACAAGCCGTAGAGTAGGAGCAAGCAATCTCCGAATCATGTTACATCGAGTTTGTTAGTGTTTGTGTTCTTATTTACTTTCATTGTTTTAATTTTATTCTACCACGTAACTAACTTTGTAGAAAGATGAACAAATTGGGAGTAACGTCTATTCAACCTCCCTTCTAGCCGGCCATACAAGATCCCCAATAGAATCTAGACGGCTCCTTGGAAACGACGATCTCCTAGGGTTCCTAGTCACTAGGAAACCCCCTTCGATGGAGAGGGGAGAACCCCTTGATGCCTCAATGACTCCAATAAATGCCCCTTGGTTTTTTATAGCCTCCAAAGATACCAAAACTAACAAATTTTTCTAAAATCTTGGGACACTTTTCTAAAATACAAAATTTTCATAAAAGAGGGAATTGATGCCACATGGTCCAGTACCATGTTGTGAAGCACGCCCTGGTCATATGGCACTCTGGATGTCTTCTCGACGAGCAACATAGAGAAACACGATGGTGCTTAAAAGCACGACTGACTTGTATTTCCTTTTGGAAGTTCAATTGTTGCTATGTTTCACATCTAACTCTTCAAATGATGCACTACCATGTAAGGGGGCATGGCTAGATCGTACATTATATGGGAAAATCATGTTCCAAGGTTTGTTGTTTTCATTTTAGTTCCGATTTTATATTTGTTGTGCCTAAAGGATGTCCACATATCTCCACAATGACATGATATTGTCCACTTTGGGCCTAGGCCCTCATGGCTTGGCTCTTATATTCTCCCCAAAAGGCCTCGTGTCAATGGAGATATCCTACATCCTTTTAAATTCATGATCTTTACCAAATATTTTTAATGTGGGACTTTGATTGAACCCTAACAATCCTCCCCTCAAATAAAGGACCACAATTACTCTCATGGTCTGGGCCTCCCCGCGAGCATCTGGTCACCCTGACCTGCTCTGGGCCTTCCCGCGAGCATCTGATCACCTTGACCTACTCCGGACCTCCCCGCGAGCATTCGGTCACCTTGACCTGCTTCGGGCCTCCCTGCGAGCATCAGTCACCCTGACACACTCGCCTCCCCACGAGCATCTGGTCACCCTGACCTGCTCCAGGTCTCCCCACAAGCATCCAGTCATTCTGACCTGCTCCGGGTCTCCACGTGAGTATCCGGTCACCCTGACCTGCTTCGGGACCTTTCCCACAAGCATCTGGTCATCCTGACCTATTCTGGGCCTCCTTGTAAGCAGCTGGATCCGATCAATCTTGACCTGCTCCGGGGCTCCCTGCGAGTATCTGGTCACCTTGACCTGCTTCGGGCCTCCCTGCAAGCATCCGGTCACCCTGGCCTACTCATCTCCCTGCAAGTATCCGGTCATCTTAACCTGCTTTAGGTTTCTCCGCAAGTATCCAGTCATCCTAACCTGCTCCAGGCCTCCCTGCGAGTATCTAGTTCCGATCACTTTTGACCTACTCTGAACCTCTCTGTGAGCATCTGGTCAACCTAACCTAACTCGGGTCTACCCTCAACTTCGTTCAATGCCACCCCACATGACATCTAGTCTGGACCATGACTCTGATACCATTTGTTGTCCCCAAAGGATGTCCACATATCTCCACAATGACATGATATTGTTCACTTTGGGCCTAGACCTTCATGATTTTACTCTTGGGCTCTCCCCAAAAGACCTCATGCTAATAGAGATATCCTACATCCTTTTAAACTCATGATCTTTACCAAATCTTTTCAATATGGAATTTTGATTAAACCCCAACAGTATTCTATCAATAAAAAATATGCAAAGAATAAATCTTCGAAAAAAGGGATGAAAATAATACAAAGAATAAATATATGCCAAATATACTCATGCAATGGAAAAAATACATTCAAAATAGTATCAAAAATATATGCATGAAATAGACACATCAATAGTCAACTTCTAAAATTAACTGACAAACTTATTATTTGCTCTCATGCCACACCACAAATCCAAATGATGTTATGATTATCATTAATTGACTGCACATGTAAAGTAGTCAATTGTATGCAAAATCACACCCATCTTGTGAATCATGGTATCAAATCAGTTGACTTCATATATCACTCTATCGATTGATCTTATACCACAAATCTCGATTCTTAAATTTGAGATTTATACTTTTCGTGTGTACTAGTCAACTAATACAGCATACACAACTAATGTACCAGTTAACTCTCCCTCGCTGTAAGTCTACCCAATCCTAGGCTTACAATCACTCAAAGCGTTCAGATTCAAGAGTGTTACCTCGTGCTAGTGGCATCCATGCCTCTTGGACTTCCATGCATAGAGAACTCACATCTCTAGGCCTCCACTGCCTAACATTTGACCTTCCTTGCCTTTTTGGGGCTTCCACCTTGTTAAAATTATTTTTGGTTTTCATGCTTAGCACCCAGCCTCCCTAGCCTACTAGGGCTTCCACATGCGAAGACCTTGAATTTTCATGCCCAACCTTCAATCTTCTTTACCTACTAAAACTTCCATGCATTTGTCATGCTATTTGTATCTACTTGTTTAACACATAATATTAAATCACAATTATTACCTAACTTAAATCATAGTTCAAAACTTATAAAATACCCCACTACAAGAAAAAAATGGTTTTCCTAACACTTTTTTCATGACATTTATTTAAAAGTGTAGTTGATTATATATATCATGACATTGATTAAAAATAAAAAATTAATAAATTTAAAATCTAATTAGGTATATTATTATGACACTTTTAATGGATGTCATGTAATTTTTCTTACCCGCGCACTAATTTTTTCCCTCACTCCCTCCAATAAAACTCTCACCCGCTCGAACCTTCCTATATCCCTAATTTTTCTTTTCTCCCTCAACAATTCTCATTGACAATCGTGTAAAATATCGAAAAAATGGTGAATAATGATAAGGGAATTTTCCGAAATTTTTAGAAATTTTCTGAGAATTTTTCGGAACTCGTATGGACGAGTTTGCGGGGATAAAAATAGGACCAGGGAAAGCCTGTTTAGGATACCCCTTTTAAGCGAGGAAAAGTTGGATTTACTTATTTATTTCCTTTTTCTTTTCTTTCTTCCTTGTTTTCGCCGAACGCTTCTATTTCTTCCCTGCCGCGACTGTGCCCTAACCACCTCGCGCCGACGCCTCCTCCTTCTACTTCTTCCCCAGCCGATTTCCTCTTCCTCTCCTTCTTCCGACGCCGAGCAACGCCGAGCCTAGCCTCTCTGCAATCCCCAGCGCCGACCACCGCAGTGTCGCCGGCCTCTCCTCTGTGCCCTAGCATCTCCGCCGACGCCACAAGTGAGTTGATCGGCCGACGCCGTCCAACAACGCCAGCGTCGATTGGGTTGTGCCCTAGCGCCGCTGCCTCCCTTGCCCTATTGCGTTTTCCGGTCGCCACAGCCGATGCCGACGGACCAGGGCAACGTTGTGTCCTAGATTTGCAACGCCGCCGTCCCACTCTGCCCTAGCTATCTCCGACACTGCCCTCCTGCAGTGTCCTTCGCTCGCCACCACCCTTATGATCTAGCGCTGGTCGGCTAGCCGTCGAGTGCCAGTAGCCACCTTGTTATCGGCTTGAGTTTCTGGCATTAGGGTTCCAGCAGCAGCCTTGTCCGGTCCTTGGTCGTTGTAGGCAGTAAAGGAAGAGGTAAAGTGCTCAGGTTATTTTGGAAATTAGGGTTGTGGTTTGATTCCTGTGGTTGATCTCAGTTCTTGATTCTTGCTTGGACAGTCGGTGGAGTTTCCTGCTTGAGCAGCAACCTCTGTCTCCAGCAAAATCTTTGGTCCAGCAACCCTAAGGTAAGGGTTTGGAGCGTGGTTGAGTTGGCACGTTCTTGATACATGTTGTTTTAGGTATGATTATTTCGGTTGTAGGTGAATTATACTGGATGGTTAGGTTGATTAGGGTTTACCCTAATTTAGCCTTAAGGATTTTAATAAGCCATTTCTTTGGATTGTAGCTAAAAAAAAAATACACATTGATATCACAGGACTTTGACGCGAGACGAGCATCTTGACGGCGGATTTGGACCGATTTGGATCTTGTTATTTTGAGGCGGGTACCTCTTGACTTATCTTTTATAATATCGTCATTTGGATATGCATAGTACTTTATAGCTTCAAGCAATGAACATGTTTGTCTTTGGTATGCCACTGTTTGATATTCATAGCATGTTAGGTTTGTCGCCTGTGAAGTATCCGTACTTATATCTCGTGATTTGTTACCATGAGTATCTTGTTGCCATGAGTACTTTATTACCATGAGTATCTTAGTTTCTAGAGTGACATACCATGCTTTACCGAGGTTAGGACTAGGCTCTGGATTTTTGTTTCTGGCATGTGTATCCAAATTATCTGATACTTAGGTTTTTATGCCATGCCTGGATTGTGTATTTCTATTAGTATATCATATATGATTCGTGTACCTAGACCTTGTGGCTTTGATCTGTGCATATTGTTGGTACATATGCTATGGAAGGGGGATAGGTTTAGGATCTAGGTTGTTATACCATAGAGGACCTGTATACCCTAGATCCGTGGATTTGACCTACTAATACTGTGGTACCCATATTATGTATATATGGATTTTTCTATACTGATCAGGATATTCCATACTTATTATGTTCGGGACATAGGTTTTTGATATTCTATCTGACCTGTGTACTCTAGATCTTGGTATGTGACCATCGATTTTACTGTACTCATTTTGTATATATGGATAGGGTTATGTTGATCAGTTTTGCTATTCTTAGTGTCATGCATCATGATTGCATGCTGTACGATTGTCGGCTCCACTATGGTTGAGCCCATCGCCAGTTACATGTACTGCACACACCACCACTCAGGGATTAGTGGTTTATCAGGCAGGTGTGTGGCGATTCTGCTATTTGGCTCCGTTGGTCAGGTGACTCAGCGTGGTAGCCGGCAGTCAGTTCCGCTCTGTTTAGCTCCGCTGGCATTTAGTGTAGCAGCGTAGTAGCCGGCAGATGGTGGACTCTGTTTGGCTCCGTTGGTCAGGTGACTCAGCGTGGTAGCCGGCAGAGATATCCTCCCCGTCATCGTGTACCGGGAGATGAGAGCATTGAGCTCCCCCATTTATGATTTGGGGTCAGAGGACAGGAGTACTCCGACAGCATTCCGTCCACTCAGTCACTGTTCAGGAGCAGTGATGTTAGAGTGCACGGTCATCACATGCATTGATTGTATTTATTTGCTTGTGTTTGCTGCACTTATATGCTGCATTTTGGTGGATGCATTTGTTTGACATGCATACAGGAGACATACTGCGTATCGGTTTGATGACCCTTTAGTTCAGGATAGGAGTTCCTGGTGAGTACAACTTCCTTGGTTACTTTTCAGTTTTGTATATTTCCTATATATTATTCGGAAGTTGTATTCCATATTTATTGCTGTTAGATATATCATACTACTCATGTCCATTGGTATTCGCTGAGTTGTTAAACTCACCCCCGTTGACACTATCTTTTTCAGGTACCAGGTTATTTATGGTGTCGCTTGGAGCATCCTGTCTGCTGGTCCCCACGTCACATCAGAAGACATATCTCCGCCTTTTTGTTATTTATCTTGATATATGAGATGTGTGTATTTGGCTTTGTGTGTTCTGGTTTTGTGTTCGGAGTGTTGTTTTGGTTGTCTGGTGTAAGCCTAGCCGGCTAGCAGTGTTTTATTTGGTTTTGTATGAGCTCGTATTTTATGTTTATCCGTTGTGTTGATTTTGTTCCAGCCGTGTGGGCTGATGATATATATATAACTGCGTGGTTGTGTGTATATTCCAGCCGCCTGTGGCTGATGTATATTATGTCTATAGAAATGCTTCAGATTGTCACCGGTACAGGGGAGGTGCTGCCGAAATTTCTTCGGACAGGGACTCCTCTGGGGCGTGACAAATCGTCCCTGCCCTATCCTCCCCCGATCCTCGACATCCTTACGCGTCATTTGCCTCGTTGTCTGCCCCGCCATCCGCCCCGTCGTCCGCCTCGCCGTCTGCCATGTTGAGTCCTTATTTTTTCCTCTTCTAGCATCTCGTCATCAGAAGCCCTAGGTTGCAAGTGTCTATATGCTGTCCGCCCCGCTGTCTTCCCCATCCTTTGCGACGCCAAGGTCCTATTCTTTCCTCTTTTCATGATTCGAAGCCCTAGGTTGCAAGTCCAGTGTTTATGCGCTCTGTTTCTTTTGAAGATTTTCTTATTTCTTACTGTGATTTTAGGTGGTAAAGAGGCTGATTTCTTGTTAATTTCAGGTGATTTCTGTGAAACCACATCATGCTTTGATACGTTCAGTTTGAAAGAAGTTTTAAGGTCGATTTCAATCTATCTACCTCTCTTTTCTGCTTTCGTTGACTTGATTTCTTTGTTATTTCTGTTGTATTGTTGAGATGAGAATGGCTAGTGATATTTATAAGAAGACATTAGTTAGTAAAACATCTAGGCTACAAAATTTATGGGACGAATCATTTCAACCTCTGAAATTGCTTTTCCAGGCAAGTGAAGTTGATAATCAATTAAAGAAAGAGTGGATTTTACTTAAAGGTTCATTGCCACAAAAGTTCACCAGCAGCAATACAATAGCAGTTTCCCAAGTGAGCTTCTAAGGCTTTTTCTTATTTTGTGTCTGATTTATGAAGCAATTATGGTAATCACTGTATGTAATTCTTATTTATCGTTTGATGTTATTTGTAATTTTTAATTATAATATGTGTATGCTGACATGTACAAGTGAAAAATTTATTAGCATGATTTCTTTAGTGCTTATCCTATCTCATCTATGTGTAGCACAACTTTCCTGAATGTACCAATACTTGCACCAATGATATTAAGACAAACACATAAACTATAATACCCTTAGACACATCATTCTAACTACATAGAAAACCTTATCTTTTTGGTACATTTTGTTTCTATCTTTTATTAAACTTTGCTCTTTAACAATAAGTATAAAAACATTCTGTACTATCATGATTTAAAAAAATAAAATTTAGCTGTTGAGATATTGAAATCATGTTATCTTATTGACTTATTGTTGGTGCAATTTTGCACTAACGGTCTAGCTCAAGTTTTGATGAATGACAAGTAAGCTAAGTTTGGTTTTGTTGTGATCTAACTACTTGATTAAGTGTGCAGGAAATTCAGCTATGTCAACGGGTCGATCGGATAGCTGGTATGAAATCCACCTAGGTCGACGGACCGACCGGATAGCTGATACGAAATCCAGATATGTCGACGGGCTGATCGGATATCTGGCAAGAAATCCAGCTAAGTCTACGGGCCGACCGGATAGCTGACATAAAGTCTAGACAGGTCGACGGACTGACCGAATGTTTGACAAACTGGTAAGTTAAGGAAAGTCACTGAAGGAGAGTGACCAAGTGAGGACACATCCCAATTAAAGGGACAGTAGACATCAATCCAGTTTAGGTCCATTTGGGATCCCTAAGCTGAGAGCTTGACTAGTTCCTAGTCCTGGGAGGATAGGAACTAATTAATACTGCTCATTATTATGTACTGACATTTGTCTTACAGGTTATTATTTTGTTTATTGGACTAACATTGTTTAGCAGGACAAAAGAGCACATTTGCCTTCTGATGAACAATGTTCGAAGGCGCCTTCAAGCTTGATGGAAGGCGCCTTCATATTGTTCATAGAAGGTGCCTTCCGCAAGATAAATTTTGGCCAAAGTCATGGATAAGCACCAGACTGTTCGGGATTGAATTTGCCTCATTGAAGGCGCCTTCCATGCCTATGGAAGCGCCTTCCATGCCTTTTATAAGGTTGTCTCGAGAAGGCATTGAAGTACAACACTTATACGAGGTACTCGCGTTCATTTGAAGTTCCGATTATTCCGGGCTCCTGCTATGATTCTGTTGCAAAGTTGTTGCGGCCGACGATTGCTCCAAGGACTTACGATCGCGACCGGTAGACCGACATCAACACGAGAGCTCCCACTTTGATCTTTAAATATCGGTAATTTTCTTTTGTAATTAATTACTGTAAAAAGGACAAGTGCAGTGTGTTGCACTTGTTCAACCTTCTTGTACTCGATTCTCTTTTTCGGAGTACCAGAAAAGGTTTTTAGTGGATTATCCATAGATAGATCTACAAGACCTAGGTCTTGGAGTAGGAGTCACCGAAGGCTCCGAACTAAGTAAACCGACTGTGTCTATTTCTACTTCGCTTAATTGTCCTTTTGATTTTTGTTTTTTTTGCCGTTGCGTTCGTACTTTAAATTTAAAACAAAAATAAAATTTTTAAAATCACGTGACTCACCCTCTCTCTCACGTGCATAATCGATCCAACACTTATCATGTTTATCACAATGACTGAATTTATTTAATCACATGTTTGCAGCTTATATATGAAATATTCAGTGTTTTTGAGTTGTTCACAGATAGATTTTTTAGTTTCTATGTTGGTTATTGAGTTTTTTGAGTTTTTTACTGAATCTATTTTTTTGTTGAACTAGTGTTAATACATCTTTTTACTGAAATTGTGATGGATAAAGGTTGGATGTTTTTACCAAGACAAACTGAGGAATACGAAAAAAGACTTGAGAATTTTCTAGATTTTTCATTTTCTAATGCAAACATAAATGGAATGATTGCATGTCCTTGTGCAAGATGTAAGATTGGCATATGTGTTTCAAGAGAGGATGCTTGTGATCGTTTGACGGTTGACAGATTTATCAAAGGTTATAATCATTTGGTGGCTCAAGGAGAGATAGCATGTAGTGCATCTTCAATATCTAGTTCGGTTCCGTCTCATGATGATGTATATGACATGGAGGGACTAGTTCATGAGGTTTTTGGGGTCCAACAACACGATTGTAGTACAATCAATACAACATGATTTGAAAAGGATAAAGATATTCCAATTGGGGAGGCCAAGAAATTCAATAAATTAATTGATGATTTACAAAAAAACTTAAATCCCGAATGCAAGAAATTCTCAAAACTTGCATTCATCATTCGCTTGCTCCACTTAAAATGTCTTGGAAAAATGACCAATAAAATCTTCAATATGCTTTTGGATTTGTTGAGAGAAGCATTTTCAAATGCTATGAAAGATTTACCAAAGTCATGCTATGAAGCAGAGAAATTGATGAACAATTAAGACTTGGTTATGAAAAGATCAATGCTTCCCCTAATGATTGCACTTTGTACTGGAGGTTAGATAAAGAAAGAGTTCGATGCAAAACATGCAATGAGCCAAGATCAGAAACATTTGAAGATGATCCTATTGGTGACAAGAGGAAGTTGCATGCAAGCTTTTATGGTATTTTCCAATAAAGCCTAGATTACAACGTTTATTCATATCCTGTAAAACGGCAGTCCATATGAGATGGCATTCTAAATCTCTCACAAAAGACAGTTACATGTGACACCCAGTTGATTCCCCAGCTTGGCAAATGTTTGACCATAACCACCCATAATTTGCGAAGGATCCCCGAAACATAAGGCTAGGATTAGCTTCAGATGGATTTAATCCATTTAAAAATTTTAGTTCGGTGCATAGTACGTGGTCAATCATTTAAGTGTCTTATAATCTTCCACCATGGATGTGTATGAAACAACCATACTTTATGTTATCATTGCTAATACTTGGTCTATCTGCTCCTGGAAATAACATCGACATCTACTTGTAGCCCCTTGTTGCAGATTTGAAGGATTTGTGGGAAGTAGGAGTGCAGACATATAATGCATCAACCAAGACGGATTTTTAATTGCATGTCACATTACTATGGATGCTAAGTGATTTTCCTTCATTTGCAACGGATGGAGCACCAAAGATAAATTTGCATGTCCGGTGTGCCACATATTTACACATTCACGGTAGTTAAAAAATGACAAAAAAATATTGCTATATGGGTCACCGTAAATTTTTGAACGGTGATCATGAGTTTCACAAAGATGCTCAACATTTCGATGGCATAGAAGAGTATAGAAGACCTCCACCAATACTTTTCAAGAGACACAGTGATGAATGAGTTAAAAAAATTTAAATAGAAATTTGGAAAAACAGTTGATGATAATCCAAAACTACCATCCAATTAGAAAAAGCCGACTATTTTCTTTAATTTACCATATTGGAAAGATAATGTGATACGTCGCAATTTTGATCTTATGCATATTGAAAAGAATATATGCGAATCAATTTGTGGGGCATTGCTAAATATAGAAGGGAAAACGAAACATAATATTAAATCACGTCTTGATTTGTAAGAAATTGGGATAAGATCAACACTTCATCCCATTGAGAAGGGACCGAGTAGAGTTTACCTACCTCCAACATGTTATTCAATGGGAAAAAAGAGAAGGGTATATCTTGCAAGGTTTTGAAAAAAGTTAAAGTTCCAGATGGCTATGCATCTAACATTTCATGATGTGTTCAAATGAACTATCAAAATTAATTGGTCTAAAAAGCCATGACAACCATATTTTGATGCAATAGTTATTGTCAGTAGCACTACGTAAAACTTTGTCTAAATCAATTCGGAATCCTTTGATTAGATTGTGTAGGTATTTCAGATAGCAATGATGTAAAGTAATTTCTCCTACTGATATGATTCATCTGAGGAAAGATTGTTGGTTGGTCCTAGGAAGATCGTACCGGTTCCACTGTACAAAAATTTTATACAAGTGTCAAACCTTTCCTAAACAACCTATTGTGTTTTTTAGAAATTAAATTAGGAATCGCAAACGGAACTTAACATTATTGATTCCAAATTTAACTTATTTGTTCTTAATGGTTTAGATTTGGATCACAAACGATGCTTAACATTATTGATCCAAATCCACCTATGTTATAAATTCAATTAAATATTAATTTCCAAAATTGGCTTTCAGGACTGCATGGCGAGGCACTAGTCCTTCTTGGGTATGGGATCATCCACCACCGCCTAGACAAAACCTTTTAAAAAAATCTAATATTTAATTTCCTTATATAACTTTAGGTTTAACCAAAAAGAACAATCGAATCACAAATTCAAAAAACAAAAAAAACACAAACTCGAATCACAAATTCGAAACTCTAGAATCATATACCTCGTGTGTTTGGAATTCATACAAAGAAAAACTAGCATGATGTGGAAAATAATTACTAGTTATACCTTTCTTTGTATGCAATGACCTCTTGATCTTCTGCCGTATTCCTCGCCTCCTCTTGGACGTCGTGTGGGCGACAAACCTCCAAGATGAACACCACCCAAAAGCTCCTCCTCCTTCTCTAGGTTTCGACCACAACCACCACCAAGGAACAAAAGAGAGCAAGGTGAAAGGAAAGGGGAGAGGGTCGGCCACAAGAGAAAGCACAAGCAAGAGAATAAGAATTGACACATCATGAGACCTCTCCTCCCATTCTTTTATAATACTTGCCCAAGGCAAATAAGGAAAGATTTTTACAAAAAATTAAAATCTTCCTCTTGTTTTCCTTTTCTCCTTTTTAATTCCTTTTTCTCCTCTTAATTGATTGAATGGTCGACCTCTTGCTTGGGCACCAAGCAAGGGTGGCGACCCTTAAAAGAAGAAAAATATATCTTGTAAAAATTTTATAAGCAAAGAAGGAAAGCTTTTATAAAATTTTAACAAGCTCTCTTTTAATTTCCTAATATGGATGTTTTTTAAAGAAGGAAAATTTTAAAACAAGTTTTAAGATTTAAACTTCTCATTTAAAATTTCCTTTTTTAACATGGTTACAAAAAGGAAAGTTTTAAATTTAAAACTCTCTTTTTTAAAAATCATGTGGATGGTTAAAAAAGGAAAGTTTTAAAACTTTTAAAACTTTCTTTTAAACCATGTGGCCTAATTCAAATAAGGAAAGTTTTATAATTTTAAAATCTCTCTTTTAAAACTTGTAGATATCTACAAAGAGAAGATTTTAAAAATTCAAAACACCCCTCATACTTTGAATTATGTGGTCGGCCCCCTTCTTGCTTGGGCACCAAGCAAGAGGCCGACCCCTTTGAGGAGGAAGTGGCCGGCCCCACGACTTGGTCACCAAGCCATGGGTTGACCCCCTCTTGGACACCAAGATGGACTTTTCATGAGTGGATATGAGATATTAATGAGGCTACGACAGGGACCTAGAGGAGAAATTGGTTTTGGCCTCCCGACGAGCTCGAGTATCCCATGTTCGCCCCGAACACACAACTCAAATTCATCAATAATAACTCATTCCACTAGAGAGTTATTATTGCACTACCGCATCAATCCCAAATTATATTATGGGCTCCTTCTTATTATGAGTGTGTTAACCTCCCTATGTTTAAGATATCGGATATCCACTAATTAATTGAGTTACTGACAACTCATTTTAATTAATGTCTTAGTCCAAGAGTAATACCACTCAACCTTATCATTATGTCGGACTAAGTCCACCTGCAGGGTTTAACATGACAATCCTTATGAGCTCCTCTTGGGGACATTATCAACCTAGATTACTAGGACACAGTTTCCTTCTATAATCAACAACACATACTATAAGTAATATCATTTCCCAACTTATCGGGTCTTTTGATTTATCGAATTAAATCTCACCCATTGATAAATTAAAGAAATAAATATTAAATATATGTGCTTGTCATTATATTAAGATTAAGAGCACACACACTTCCATAATAACCGAGGTCTTATTCTTTTATTTAGTCAGTATAAAAAGAAGCTACCTCAATGGTCCTACTCAATACACTCTAAGTGTACTAGTGTAATTATATAGTCAAGATAAACTAACACCTAATTACACTACTACTGTTCTGATGGTTTGTTCATTTCCATCTCGGTCGTGAGCTACTGTTTATAATTTATAAGGAACTGATAACATAATCTTCTGTGTGTGACACCACACACCATGTTATCTATAATATAAATTAATTGAACAACTACACTGAGCATATAAATGTAGATATTTTTGACCAATGTGATTCTTTATTTTAAAATAAATGTTTACAAAAGCTAGGCTTTTAATATACACTCTAACAAAGATATTGTGGTGATTCTCTGTGAACTACAGAAAATTTTTCCTCCCTCATTTTTTGACATAATGATTCATTTGATTGTACATTTGACTACTGAAGTACAACTTGCTTGACTAGTTTACTATCATTAGATGTATCCAATTGAAAGGTAATAGATAATTCTCTTAATGATATTATTTTATTTAAATTATTATTTTCACTAAATAATAAAAAATATATATTTTTGTTATAAGGTACTTGGGAACATTAAAGTTATATGTCCAAAATAGAAATCGGTCAGAAAGATCCATTGCTGAGGTGTATTTATCTGATTATATAGAGACAAGATTCAATCAATCAATGAGACATTATGATACAACTATCGACTCAACATTTGCATTGGACGTGTTTACGACCTCTTGTTATGCACTTGGAAAGGTCATTACAACTAAGTTTGATGATGAGACATTAAAGAAGGCACATAAATATGTGTTATTCAACTGTCATCCAGTACAATCTTATATAGACTATGTTATTATATATTTCATCGTGTTTAAATATATAATCATCGATGTTTATCACATCATCATTCTTAATTTGTAGTGAACACCGTCAAATTTTGAATATTAGTCATTCCGGTCTTCCTCCTCACCAAATTGAACGTATGCCTAGTGAACCTTTTGCATCTTGGTTTGCCAAACCTTAAGTTTGTGTTGTAATGGTCATTAAAGTTTATATTATGATTTTTATACATATTTTATCAATTTTTTCTTGTGAGATAGATCGAAAATACAAATCCTTCTCAGGATGATCCAATATCAAATGATTTGAAATAACTTACCAGAGGCCCGAATTTCATAGGGATACGATATGAAAAATTCCTTTCCAATGAATTTAGGTTTCATACAAAAGAAGTGGAACACAAGAGAAAACTCAGAATTGTGGTGTAATTGTTTGGGCTACTACTTCAAGTTATTCAAGTATTAGAGATCAGAATCCAATATCAAGTGAACTTGATTATTATGGAATTTTGCAAAATATGACTGAGTTATATTATGAGGGAGGTTGAAGAGTTGTTTTATTTGAATGTGATTGGGTCTCCAAAGGCAAACGACTAAAACTGGATGAGGATGGTTTTATGTTGGCCAATTTTACAAATGGAAGCGTCATAACAAGCCTTATATTTTAGCATCCCAGGCATGCAAGTTTTTATGTCGAAGATCCAGTTGATTGTAATTGGCATGTAATTATCACCATCGATGCACGAGGACATTATAAATGCAACCTATGGTATATGTTGATACATACCTTCAAAGTTGTATTTGTAATCCTGAAGACAACAATGATCATGAAGAAATCGTTTGGGTTTGGGATGATGCTATAGGAGTTGAAATTGATGTTGATACATGATGAGATTTCGTTTATGATGAGATTTTGTCTAGAATATGTAATTTTTATGTTTAATTAATATGATATAAAGTGATAGTAGGAGAGTAGATTTGCCATATATATGTTATTTCCATTGTTCACTATGGACCTTTTATTTATCATATCAAAGGATATATAACTAACTTTATTTTTATCTACAAATTGTAACTTTTGCTCTTGATAGGAATGACTTGTGATTGTAAAACTGTTGGAAAACCTCATTTTCAACATCAAGATAAGACAAATACACAATCTCGAATTATGATTGCCAATCACACAGCTTGAAATTCAAAAAGAGGTTAGAACTTTCTTGCTTATAAGTAAACCTTGCATATATTTTGATGGAAACAATACTCCTGTAGAATGTCAAAACATACAAGGTATGTTATATAATCAAATGGATAAAGCTTCAAAGCCAACACAATATATGAAACTTATGAATTTTGATATAGTTTGGTATTATGGTTATTTCATGTTTTATTTATCCTATATAACTTGCCTTTGATAGGATTGACTCTTAAAAGTAAAAATGTTGGAAAACCTCATTTCTAACTTTAAGATAGGGCAAATACTCAACCATAGATTTTGATTGACAATTACACAACTTGAAACTCAAAAGAAAGAGGTAGCATCTTATTTATACATCAACAATCTTTTGTATGATTGGATCCGATGCTACTTCTTTCTATTGATTCGAAAATCAAAAGAAAGAGGTAGCATCAAATTCATTTTTACCCTATCAGCCTTAGTTTTGTGCATGAACTATTAGTTGCCATAGTTAACCATTTACACTTTCCAAACATATAATTTATCTTAGGAACACACATGAACAAGTTAATTAACATCATCATTACTTCCTAATGTTTATGTCAGCGCTCGCTTAAAATTTCAATTCTAGTGACTAGAATACAAACAATTTGGAGTTAAACTTTACATTTTGTCATTATGTAGACTTATTTATGATCAGGTTATAATTAAACCTTGTTTTGAGAGAATATTAGCCCTTATGAAGTGCATACTAGCTAAACTGTTAAACTGTTTGCATGAATACATTTGAATAATATATAATCGAATCAACTATTATGCTTGGCAAACTAGATAAGTTGTTAAACCAATACTAAGAATATAAATATGCACATCCATTTCTTTTCTAACAACTCAAGTTTTTTGGATAAGTAATTAGAGAATCAACTTTAACATAATACAGGAGTTCATGTTTTCAAATCTGCTAGTGTCAGTAATATACCAACCAATAAATGGATGGGGTTTGTAATACCAATATTGGGTTACCAGGAAATATGGTTAAACTCGATAAATTATTGATTTATGGATTGTTAGAGGAACTTTCTAAGAGCAAATAGCAAAAACCATAGCAATTCCTTCTATGCAACTATTGTTTAGAAATAAGCTAGTTGCAATCTAGGTTTGGTTTGAGAAAGGGAATTAACAAGAATCCATTTTAATTGCTAAGAGACCCGATCCATTGTATCTAAAAATCTAGTAGGACTTCTATAGTTTCTTTATATTTGCTCTATTTGAGAACCAGAACTAAAAAGAACCAATCTAATCACTGAAAGGCTTGATCCATTGTATTCACAATTTGTTTCATATCCCATTAATTGTCATAAGGTCCGCCATTCCAACAAATGGCATGTGGTACAAGTTGCACTATCTTTTATCTTTCATTGCTCCAAACTTCCGTTTTGGAACAGTAAAGTCTGCTTGCTAGTAAATGTTGTTGCTAGTAAATGCTTGATTATGAGAAGCATGGTAAGCTTTTCCTTTTGCCTTGTGCTGCTTGCCATCAGCATGGAGCAGTAAAGTCTGCTTGTTGGTCGTAGTTGTATTGCTATATATTTTATTCAAGTCTATCGTGCAAGGGAACTTGAGAACGTGGTAACTAGCAGAAAAAGTCATAATGCTTTTGATTATGATTTAAAACTCAAGTTGATTATATTTTGTCAAACAGTACTTGTACAGATTGTCAAAACATTCAAGGTGCATTAAATAACCAAATAGATGAAGCTTCGAAGCAGCAACACAATGATGTACAAGGTATTAGATATAAAAATATATGCTATAACCTTTATTCAAGTTATATGCTATACAAGGTATAACTCTTATTTAACCTTTTCTTTTATATGCTATAAACTTTATTCAAGTTTATCATGCAGGGGAACTTGAGAACGTGGTAACTAGTGGAAAAGGTCAGAACGTTCTTATTTATGATTTAAAACTTAAGTTGTTTATATTTTGACAAACAATACTTGTGTAGACTGTCAAAACATTCAAAGTGCATCAAATAACCAAATAGATGAAGTTTCAAAGCAGCAACACAATGATGTACAATGTATTAGATATAAAAATATATGAAACTTATAAATTTTTTATTTCAAAATATTAAGTTTCGATATAGTTTTGTATAATGGTTATTTCATGTTTTATTTATCGTATATGACTTGTCTTTGATAGGAATGACTCTTAAAAGTAAAAATGTTAGAAAATCTAATTTTCAACTTCAAGATGGGGCAAATACTCAACCACATATTTTGATTGACAATCATGTAACTCGAAACTAAAAGGAAAAGGAAGCATCTTATTTTATACATCAGCAATCTATTGTTTTTTTTATATAACTCTTATTTGACCTTTTCTTTTATATGCTATGCACTTTATTCAAGTCTATCATGCAAGGGAAATTGAGAACGTGGTAACTAGAGGAAAAGGTCAGAACATACGTTCTTGTTTATGATTTAAAACTCAAGTTGTTTATATTTTGTTCAAAAAATACTTGTGTAGTCTGTCAAAACATTCAAAGTGCATCAAATAACCAAATAGATGAAGCTTCAAAGTAGCAACACAATGATGTACAAGGTATTAGATATAAAAATATATGAAACTTATGATTTTTTTTAAATATTAAGTTTCGATATAGTTTGGTATAATGATCATTTTATGCTTTATTTATCCTATATAACTTACCTTTGATAGGAATGACTCTTAAAAGTAAAAATGTTAGAAAACCTCATTTTCAACTTGAAGATGGGGCAAATACTCAACTACAAATTTCATTGGCAATTACGCAACTCGAAACTCCAAAGAAAGAGGTAGCTTTAGAACCTGCTTGATTATAATTTAAAACTCAAGTTGTTTATATTTTGTTCAAACAATACTAGTATATATTGTTAAAATATTCAAGGGGCATCAAATAACCAAATAGATGAAGCTTCAAATCAGAAAGACGTTGAGTTACAAGCTTCAAATCAAATTGTTGAAAATGATTTTATGGACAAAGAATTTGATCAAGGTAACTTGTGCAAAGGATGTAATAAATTATTTCACTGTATTTATTCAACCATTTATTTCTCCTTTTTTTTTTCTATATGTAGATAGTGAAAGTGAATCTCCTAATGCTAAGAAGAAAACTAGAGGCCCTACATTTATGAAAGAAATTTGTAGTCGACCTAGTACGCTGCCATATATTAAGATTCAATGTGATGGTATGAGACGTCCTATAAGATCAAGAAGAAATAAATTTACTGATTTTTTAGGTACTTTGGAAAGAAATGGTAAATTTTGTTCAATTGACGTGCATAAAATGCCCCTAGAAAATAAGAAAAAATTGTTAGATGTTATAAAGGTAATTGAAATGTTATTGTAAAATTTTATTATTAAATATTTTTTTATGAGGGTAAATTGTCTAAATGCTTGTGTAGGAAAAGTACGACCTTTCTCCTAGAACAGAAAGTTGTACACTACGTTCAATAGCCAAAAAAAATGAAGAAATTGGAGTCAGAACTAAAAAAAAAAGTATTATGATCATGAGTTGTCAATGCAAGTTCTTTTGGAAGAAAGAGATAACGAAGCTTTTGTAGAGCAATATGTGAAATGAGTTGTTTAGTGGAATTAAAAAAAAAAATCAAAGGTATATAATATTTTATCTATTTAGAAATTTTTCATTTTTACTTTTGTATTGTGTATCAATTTGAATTTAATATATTAGGAACGAAGTGAAAAAAATAAGATTGCTCGGAAGCAAAAGATAATGAATTAGACAACTGGAAGAAGATCTTTTGCTCAAGTGCAACAAAAATTGATAATTTATCTTATTAATCTTATAATTGTACATGCATTAGAATCTACAAACTTTTAACAATTGTAATTTTAGAGAAAAGAAAAGGGGCGACCTCCATCACGATTCGAATTATTCCATGTTTGCTTCACTCATGTTAATGGAAGCCCCTCAAGCAACATTGTGGTGGAAAAATTGGTAAGTTACATTATAAACTTCAACTATATTACTTTCAAAGATATTTGTTTTCATCATGACTATGTATAAATTATGACTTTTGATTTTTTGGTAAAGGCTGCAATAAAATAACTATAAAATCAACTTCCTGAAGATGAGGATGATCGAGTTGGTCAAAATGACATATTTACTCAAATCATTGGACCAGACAGACTAGGGCGAGTATGTATGTTTGGTGATGGTGTTAACCCATTTGATTTATGGGGAGAAGTTTCAATTCGTAGTACATGTAACCGAATAGCGATGGAGCAAAAGACAAAGTTAGAAAAAATGGATGAGTAAGTTAGAAAGCAAGGCCACCACATTGCAATGTTAGAATCAAAGATTTGCAATCAGCCAAACCAAAACCTTGGTTCAAATTACAACCATATACAATACATAACATCATCTAGTAGTCAATTACTTTCTAATCCAATTAGTTCATCTCTAAGGGTAAAGTCTTTATCTAGTTTTATTACTTTATTATTATATTGAGTTAATACTTTGTTGATTTGGCATGGTCTTTTTGGGTTAAGAATATAAGTTAGATGCGTAAATGGTTTTTCATTGTTTATTATGATATTATTTATTATTTGATGGCCATAATGAGTTGGAGTTTACTTTCTTGTAAGCTATATATGTTTTGTGTGAGCTTATAATTATCTTGAGTTAGTCGTTTATTAATTTCTTGTAAGCTGTCTTTATGTGAGATTTTTCAGGTCTTGTTCATTTTCTGCAAAAATTCCCTTCTATTGTTCAATTCACTTGTATTGATGAGTTAGAGTTTGCTTTCTTCTAAGCTATATATGTTTTTGTGTGAGAATATAATTATCTTGAGTTAGCCATTTATTGATTTCTTGTATGTGTATTGCTGCTTATTGTGAGAAGTTGTGAATTCAGTTAGATTGAGTAATAACGTATAATCTTATTTAGCATAATTATTGTTGTTGATGGTATATCATATTCGTTTTCATCATAATCTTCTCTTTTTGCATTGTTAGATTGGATTTTCTGTCTCGATAAAATGTCTATTTGATTCGATAAAAATTGTGGCAAAAGGAGTTTTTCGTAGCATGGATCCAAATACTGAAGTAGGAAGACAGACGTTGGGACCAAATTAGTATGAAATACAAGTTCTAGTTGTCCTAGAATGGGAAGAGAGTTTGATTAGGTCATATGATCTTTTACAAAGGTTTGAGGATGCACTTGGAGGAATGATAACTTGGCCTTGTCATCTGGTATGATATGTAACTTTTTAATTAACTACTATTTATCGTATATGTCCGTCATGTTATGCCACTTTTTAAAACCAATATCAATTATATTTGTAGTTGACAGTTAATGAAGAAGACTTTTACTGGTGCATTTGGAGTTTTGTGGCCCAATAATAAGGTAATTGTTAATGTCTTTTTAAACTAATTATATTTGATGCTTTGGAGTTTTCTCGGTTTATCATTTGGTAAATATTCACTAGTTTGAATTAAATTTTAATCTCTTTATTTTATGTTTTTTTTAATTTTATTTTATTTACACATATATGAATTTTTATTGTAGGTGACAAGAATATTGGATTTTGTTTAAGATGTGATGGTTGAGGAATGAAGATGCACCACAAGTTTGGTTATGTTTTGCTTTATGAGACTTAATTTTTTGCTAGTTCTTAAACTAAATACATTGGGTACATTTGTAATTGATATGTAGATATTTTTTGATGTGATAAATTTATTAGCCTTGTGGATTGGAAAATTAATGACAATTATTGATTGACATTTTAATTTCTATTTAAAACTTTTTATTTGTATTTATGTTAATTTGTTATATGCATGAATATTATATCATGAAAATATTAAAAATGGATGACATAGTTCATAACATATGGTGTTTTTTACATCACAATAGAATATCAAATCCATTAGAGACTTTTCAAAAAGTCATCATAAATAACTATTAATGATAATTTTTAAGTCCTTATAGACTACTATATAAGACATTTGTAAGTATCATTATAAATTATATAATGAGGCATTTTAAATTAATCTTATAAACTATCATTAAGGACATTTTTTATTGTCACTATAAATAAAATACTGTTAGAATGTATACTAAAAGCCTAGTTTTTGTATAAACATTTATTTAGAAATAAAAAATCATAGTGGTCAATATCTACATTTATTTGTTAAATGTAATTTGTTCAATTAATTTATATAGTAGACAACATGGTGTGTGGTGTCACACACAGAAGATCATGTTGTCGGTTCTTTATAAATTATAAACAGTTGCTCGCGACTAAGATGGAAAGGAACAAACCGTTGAAGTAGTCGTAGTGTAATTAAGTATTAGTTTATCTTAACTAATAAATTACACTCATACACTCCAAGTGTATTGAGTAGGACCATTTTAGGTAAGTTTTTTTTTTACTGACTTTATAAAAGAATTATACCTTAGTTATTATGGAAGTGTGTGCTCTTAATCATAATATAATAACAAACACATATATTTAGTATTTATTTCTTTGACTTATCAATGGGTGAGATTTAACTCGATAAGTTGGGAAATGATATTACTTATAGTGTGTGTTGTTGATTATAGAAGGAAATTGTGTCCTAGTAATATAGGTCGAGAATGACCCTAAGAGGAGCTCATAAGGATTGTCATGTTAAACCCTGTAGGTAGACTTAGTCCAACATGACGATGAGGTTGAGTGGTACTACTCTTGGACTAAGATATTAATTAAGTGAGTTGTCAGTAACTCGTTTAATTAGTGGGCATTCATTATCTTAAACACAGGGAGACTAACACACTCATGATAAGAAGGAGCCCATAATGTAATTTGGGATTGATGCGGTAGTACGATAATAACTCTCTAGTGGAATGAGTTATTATCGATGAACTTGAATTGTGTGTTCGGGGCGAACACGGGATACTCAAGCTCATCGGAAGGCCAAAACCAATTTCTCCTCTAGGTCCCTGTCGTAGCCTCATTAAAACCTCAAGTCTATCCAAATATAAGCTCATCTTGGTGTCCAAGAAGGGGGCCGACCCAATGCTTGGTGACCAAGCAAGGGCCGACCACATTGTCCTCTTAAGGGGCCGGCCCCTTGCTTGGTGCCCAAGCAAGAGGGGGCCGGCAACATTAATTCAAACAATGAGGGGTGTTTTGAAATTTTAAAATATTCTCTTTATAGAAAACTACAAGTTGTAAAAGAGAGATTTTAAATTTAAAAACTTTCCTTATTTGAATTAGGCCACATGCTTTAAAAGAAAGTTTAAAAGTTTTAAAACTTTCCTTTTTTAACCATCCTCATGGTTTAAGAAAAAAATGAATAGGAGTTTTAAAATTTAAATTTTCTATCACCATGTTAAAAAAGGAAATTTTTTAGAATAGAAGTTTCAAATTTTAAAAACATGTTTTTAATTTTTTGAAACTTTCCTTTTTTAACATTCACTTTAGGAAATTGAAAGAGAGCTTATAAAATTTTATAAGAGTTTTTTCTTTGCTTATCAAATTTTTACAAGGATTATTTCTTTCCTTTTAATTGTGGCCGACCACCTTGCTTGGTGCCCAAGCAAGGGGCCGACCAATCATCCTTTTAAAAGACTCAATTAAATTAAACCCAATCAAGGATTGGTGATTGATTCAATCAAGAGGAAAGAGGAAAAGGAAAAATAAGAGGAAGATTTTATTTTTTGTAAAAAATCTTTCCTTATTTGCCTTGAGCAAGTAATATAAAAGAAGGGGAGGAGAGGCCTCAAGAAGATGTGCTATTCTTTTCTCTCTTCTCTCTAGTTTTCTCCTAAGGGTCGACCACCTCTTATGGTTCTTCATTGTGGCCGGATACAAGAAAAGGAGAAGAAGAGGAGAAGTAGGGAAGACAACAACTCTTATTCTCTTGTGGAGTTCTTCATTGTGGTCGGCTCTCTCCCTATCCCTTTTTCCCTTGCTCTCTTTGATTCCTAAATTGGTGGTGGTGGTCGAATACTAGAAGGAGGAAGAAGAAGCTTTGGGTGGTGTTCATCTTGGAGGATCGTCGCCCACACGACGTCCAAGGCGAGGCGAGGAATACGGTAGAAGATCTCGAGGTCATTAGCATACAAAGAGAAGGTATAATTAGCAATTGTTTTCCGCATCATGCTAGTTATTTCTTTTTGTAAGAATTCCAAATACAAGAGACATTAGATCTAGTTTTTCAATTTTTTTTTCGAGTTTGTGTTTTCTTTATTTTTCGAATTTGTGATTCAATTGTTCTTTTTGGTTAACCTAGAGTTATTTAAGGAAATTAAATATTAGCTTTCCTTAAAAGGATTTGT
Organism: Zingiber officinale; assembly: GCF_018446385.1. NCBI lineage: Eukaryota > Viridiplantae > Streptophyta > Magnoliopsida > Zingiberales > Zingiberaceae > Zingiber > Zingiber officinale. Next base: position 114,606,527 of record NC_055989.1, read on the forward strand.
CTAGGCGGTGGTGGATGCTCCCATACCCAAGAAGGCCATGTGCCTCGTCATGCAGTTCTGGAAACCAATTTTGGAAATTAATATTTAATGGAATTAATAACATAGGTGGATTTGGATTAATAATGTTAAGTTCCGCTTGCGATCCAAATCTAAACCATCAAGAATAGATAAGTTAAATTTGGAATCAATGATGTTAAGTTCCGTCTGCGATTCCTAATTTAACTTCTAAAGAACACAATAGGTTATTTAAGGAAAGGTTCGACACTTGTACAAAATTTTTGTACAGTGGAACCGATACAATTTTCCTAGGACTAACCAACAAATACAAGATACTTATAGTTGTTCCAGTAAATGATTTTAAATGGCATATAAATTTGTCATCATTACTATAATAACAAGGCATGTATAAATGCCATTACAAATTTTATAGTGATATTTTTTTTCACTATAACAATTATTCATGACATTAATGGTGTGATTATTTTTATGTTCTAGTGACACTAGGAAATGTCATAAGGCTTTAGACGACATCACTATAAAAGACATTTTAATTTAATATCATTATATCAAAAGTGTCAGTATAAGTAGTATATGATGACACTTTTACAAGCCATTAAAAACATATATTCATGCTTAAAATATAATTATACCAACACTTGCTCTTATTCTTTTATTTTTATTTTAAATCCAGTCAAATTACTTTTATTTTTATTTTAAATCCAGGCAAATTATCTTTTAAATGTCCCTCTTTGACACTTTGTTGCAACTGAAATATTTTACTAATATTCTCTTCCCTTTTTCTTCTTGGCTTTAAATATTTTCTTTTATGTCATTGGAACTCAAATTTTGATCTCTTTGCATAGTTCTTCTTATCATAATGATTGTAGTGATGATGATGATAATATATTTCTCCTTTCCTTTTGATGGGATCATAATCTTAATACACCTTTCTATGAGGACAGATCCTTTGGTCCATAATTTATAGATCAGGGGATAGTCCACTATTATAAATCCTTGATTTGGATGGACCCTACCAATTTAAAGATGGACTCTATCTAAATCAACGATCCTCATACAATGGACCATCCTTTGATCTGTAAATTGCGGACCAGAAGATCCCTACTGCATCTCTATCTATTATGATTAGAGTTGATAATATTCAATATGACTCAATAATACTATATGATTCAACAAGACTTAAAATATAATCAATAGCAATAAAATTAAAAAATGACACGACATAGCCTAAATATATATACGGATCGATACAAATTCATCCATTTACGAAAATAATTTATCAAAAAAATCATTAAAATCTAATTATTTTAATATGTTTTTTTCTCTTTTATTTTTGTTGATCGATTTACTTGTAACATGATTAAAGAAAATAGAATTTGCCATCCCTAATTATAATTTAATTACATTAAGGACAAAATTTGGGGATTTTCTTATTTTTTGCCTTTTGTTATAAATATACCAATGACGAGAGCTCGCCAAGCAGGTCCAAATCCAAGTCATTTTGTGCGGAGTGTGGAACCAGATAAATGAAATGCCCTTTCCTCTTCTTTTGAAATCCAAGGCGGGAGGGAGATAACGGGGCGTCCATGGCAGAAACCCTAACATCGTCCCAGTCTGCTACGGAATCGATCCACTTGGAAAGCATTCGCAGGTAGGATTGTCGGTGCTGTTCCCGGTTTTTTATTTGTGAAATTATCCTTTTGATTTTTTCCTGCGACTAATCTTCGGTCATTTGTGTTGCATTCATACTTTCACTTCAAAATCGAAATCTTGAAGTCGCTTGAAGGTTCTCTCTGAGACGCGAGACAACCTCTTGAACTCTTCTGATGCCTCATCGGAGGATTCGAAGATGTTAGAGGGTTGCATTTTCAATTTTGAGGCATGTCTCTAGTCGGTCCTAACTTACTTCCTTTTTGCCTAGTTTCTTATGAGACCCATTTTTTTTCCCCCCAATTCTTCAACGTGCTACGAATGCTTGAATTATCTCAGGAAAAGCTTAAGCTGCTCGATGGGCAGGAACAAGATGTTGCATCTCTGAGCCTTGAAGAATTAGGCAAGATACTACTCATCTGACGGTCTTTAAGAATTTTGCAATTCATGCATGTGCTACCTTCATTTTTTATTTTATTGGGATATCATTTACCACCTGGAAATAATTAATAACGTTCTCCTTGCTAGGGCTTTTGTGTTTTTGGTGTTTAGGATGCAGTGTTTGTTCTGTTTGAATTTTTTCCTTTCTCTTTTGTTCAACAATTGTCAGGTGTTTGTGTTTTATTGATGGATATTCTCTCTATTCACTTGAGTCAGTTTTGTTATATTGCAGATGCATATGTGGATAAATTGAAAAAGGCGATCTGCTCAGCGGAAGAAGAGAACTCGAAAGTTTCCAGTGAAATTGAGGCACTCACAAAAATGTTTGTTGAAGGTAACTATACTAAGATGTTACATTCTTATTCTAAGTGACATGATACCATTAACAACTTGGAATGTTGCAGTCTCTGTTCAATTGGATGGTGAAATTGAAGCATTGAGTTACTCAATGAACTTCATTGATGCAAAGGTGGTACTTTTTTGTCCTAATTTCTTTCATCTTGCCTGCTGACTTCTAGGCATATTTATTAATTTTAGAGTTCCAGATCTGCAACTCTTGCCACATCATTTTGATATTTAAGTTATGTTTTCCCTTCAGATCGTGTTCTTGTTTTCCATGTGATACAGATGACACACATTTGGGTTCTTGTTTCACATGTTCTTTTGTCAACGTATTCAGTTTAAAAACTTAATATCACATGTCTCTAGTGCTTGTCTCTTTACACATATATTTGATATTCCCTTTTCCACATCTAAAGCTGAATGCTTCGTCTTTGGGCTCAGAGAATGGGCATTATTTCCTCTAAAGATTCACTTTGATGAACATTTTGTTAGCTAGAAGATTCTTTAGACTTGCATTGGTAAGAGCCTCATGCCCTTAGACCTTGACCCTGGTTTATGTACTTGATCCTTGGTTCAACACATGATATTTTGTGACTGTTAAGTTACCAGACCATATTAGAGTTCCCAAACGTAGTCTCGTTATGCTCTTTTTTTTTGGAATACATTTTTGAGGGAATTTGGGCTGTAGTACTCCAATGCTATAGTAGGACATCAATGTTCCATCATGTCTTCCACTTGTGTTTTTCTGATCCTATCTTAATAAAAAACAGTAAGTTATTGTGAAATGATTTGTAGTGACTCATTGAAAACTTGATCTTAATATCAGTTGTCATCAAATGTTTATTGGCAATGAGATTCAAATTTTGGGATTAATTTTGATAAACCTAGGATTACTTCATTCTTGGTTATGCTCATGAGTTACTTTCAAATGTAAACCAACCATTTTCTTTAAGGACTGTTAAAGAAAGATTTAATGCTTAAATTCTTAGTTTTTTTGAATGATTTCTCCTAGCTAACACAAGAAGTCATCTAACTGTCCTATTTCATCTCTGGCTTGTTATGAGGCCTACCTTAAATGAGGATAAACATTTATAATTTTGCAGGGCTTAAATTCCTTGAGTTCAATTCATGCTGATGATGGGGTACTCAATGGAGTGATGCATGAAAGCCCATTGCACTTGTTTAACGCGTACAAATTTGAGGTCACTGTAAACTTTTAGTCTATATATTTCCTAGAAGTCTGTCCCATATAAATCGTTAAAGTTTATTTAGCCTGGTTTCTTATTTATTGGTGGTCTCAAGATTTGCTTCTTTACTTGAGATATGTTGAACAATCATCTTGGTAGTATATTAATGCTTTTGCTTTAAATATATTGTAAAAGTTAACATTAGTACCAGATGTGGATAGGTGACCAAGATGCTAGTTATGCGTTTGATTAGTCATGATCAAGTATTACTACCTGATGAGTGATTGCATATGTTGACGTGCTATCCAACTAATCCACAGTTTAAGATCACAAAAACCCAAAAAAATGGTCAGGAGATTGGACGACTGTAGCAGAGAGCTTTTTGGTCAAAGGGGAAGAAGAAAGGCCAGGGAGAAGGAAGTTGAAAAAGACTAATTATTTTTTCCTTTTTGGTAATGACAATCACTTGTTTAATTACAGTTTAATGTTTACTTCACTTGCTTTGTTATTTCACTTTATTGATTCTTTCAAGGTGAGTAGTAAAGAAACATAACATATGAGGGATTGTAAGATTTTTGTTGGTTAGATTGTGTGTAATGGTTGTGGTTCATAGAATTGAGTTGTTCTAGACTGATCTTGGGTTGAGAGAAAAAGGTGTATCTAGTTGAAGTTGCCAACAATATTTTGTTCACTCTAAAATCCTCTGTATTGATGCGTTAAGCAATAGGTTATGCGACATTTTTGTTTCATTTGGACTTGCTAGTTATTCCATACTTGTCCATTTTCCAGGCTCCTTACAAGCATGATGCATGATACTACTTGAAACTCTATGCTTTCTAGAGAAGTCTTGAGTTGGCATCAGACATGTGGAATTATCTATCCATGAATTAGCAACTCACATTTCAAGGTTAATACTCTTAGATGACATACCATCACAAAGTAGTAACCTCAGGGAAAGATGAAAAAGAACCCATCAAGGATTGAAATAGAGATTGTCTTCACTCACTTGGTTTGTCTAAAGATTACATAAGGAGAGCGAGTGAAGGTGATTCTAACAAGTATCTGTTTGTCAATTGATGCGTGGTAGATATGGAACATCCTGTTCTATGGTCTTCAAAGTAATAAACTACATGATCATTAATAATGCTTTGAGAATTGTCTAGATTACATTGCCTAGTAGAATGATTGTCCCATTCAAAAGATTGTCGAGATCATGATTGTTAAAATTGATCGATACCAATTTTGATAGTTTGAGCTTGATAAGTATTAGTAGAGGCCTATATGAACTTTTTTGAGTAATCAATCACGTCAAGAAAGATTGATGGGGAGTTGGGAAACTAGGATTTCATAGAAATCAACTATAAATGATCTAGATTTCATTATAGGATGGATAGAAATGGTTGAAATTTGGCCAACAAGAGTGAGAATGGATGAAATTAATTGGAATTTTGTCAAATGAGGAGGTTGCTTTTGGAAATCTTGATATTTCTTGAATCCAAATGAATTTGGAGAGAGAATGTTTCACACTCACTTGAGTCACACCTTAAATTTCTTAGACTCTTAGCAACTAGAGGAAGGCGAATAAACCTCGCCATGGTCAGTCCCAAGCTAGGATAAAAGAGGAGATTGTGTTAGATTGCTAGCTAGAGTAAAACATAGGCAAATATTATGTATTCATCCATTAAACTATTCATTGATGCTAGGTTATTTTTGAAAGTAATGTGTTGTAGAGTCTGACTGCAATATCTTGGCAAAGATCGCTATATATTTATGAGAATTTGAATGTAGTGTTAAATATGTAAGAGTTTTCATGTCCTAGGTTGGATAAGAACATACAAGGTTTGACGTGCCGTGCCTCATGAAATGGGTGGTATTTACCGTTCCGGTGTGGGACTGGCACCAACATAGCGGTTGCCAGAGTGACGCAAGGTTGCGGAGGGCGCTACAACTTGCAGTGGTTGTGGAGGGCGTTGTGACGAAGGTTGTTCTCCAGCTTCTATGGCGAGATGTGTGAGTGCGGAAGAGAGGGGTGGTTGGAGCAGTGGGGAGAAAAGGGACGCAGCACCGACGTCGGCAACTCGCGTGGAACCTGTAGGCGGTCGGGCATGTAGAGGGCAAACACACAAGGAAGGGAGAGAGAACAACCTCGCTGAGGGACGCCGCGATGTAGGCTGATCTTTGGCTTCTGTGGTGGGACACGTGAGCATGGAGGAGAGGGGTGACCGAGTATTGGGGAGAAAAGGGACGCAGTGCTGACATTGGTTGCTCGCATGGACGACACCGACGGTAGGGCGCAGAGGGCGGACTCGCCAGGAAGGGATAGAGAACCGCGATGGAGAACTTTAGGTTTTAAAAACTTAGCATTTAATTGGGAATACTTAGGCTAATTGATCCAATCCACTCCTAATTTAAATAAATAGCCAAACATACTTCCTAAAACCCTAATCGAATCATCCCATTAGAACATATAAAAATGTATTTAAAATTCCAAAAAATTCTAATAAAATTTTATATATTCTTAAAACCCTCCGTGGGGGTCACAGTGCCGCGACAACCTTTGCAGGTCGCTGTAGCTGTGATTTTTTTAACTTTTTTGATTTAGTTAATTTTTTATTTTTTAAATATGTATTTTTTTATAAATAAACTATTATTAATAATTGTTATAAAATATTAAAAAATATTTCAAAATTTTTAAATAATTTCAAAAATCAATAAATATTTTATAAAATATTTTTTTTTAAAAAAATTAATTATAAATTTAAAATAATCTAAAATTTTTAAAAATATAATTCTTAAATATTTCAAATAAATTTTTAAATATTAAAAATTTACAAATAAATTAAAAAAAATAATGTAAGATTTTCAAATAATTTTATAATTATTTTTAGCCTTTTAAATGATTCTATAATTTTAAATTTAGTTTTAAATATTGAGAATTACTTATTTTTAAAAATCATTTTATGAAAATTTAATAGACATTATCTTATGAAAAAATATTGAAATATACATTCAGCATCTCAAAATATAGAACATATTTAATAATCAAATAGTAATAGAATTTATATACATTTATATTTAAAATTTAAAAAAATACCGAAACTATATTGGCATGACATGATAAGATATCGAAATCATATCGTTCCTGTCGGGACCGAAACCTCAGCACAAGTCAAAATTTTAAACCTTGAGGGCACATGATGGTTATGGTTTTGAAACAAGAAATGAAGAAGAAAAAGTTACATTAGATTTCGCGATAGCATATAAATTTATAATAATTAATACATTTTCAAGAAGAGAGAATAACACTTGGTTATGTTCAAAAGTAGAAATAATAAATTACAAATTGATTTTCCTATGGTTAGGAAGAGGTATAAAAAATTTATAAAGATTACAAGGTCATCTCTGTTAGGGGTGTTAGATACGCACCTCAAAACATAATATCAATAAAAGAAAAATGTGTTTGACTCATAGGATCAAGTGGTGGAAGTTAAATGATGTGAAATAAAGTAGCTTTAAGGAGAGGGTATTAACATAAATATTAGGAGAAATATATGATGACTTAAATACAATATGGGATAAGATGAAATCAGATTTAAAACATTGGCCAAGAGTGTACTTGGTGAGTCAAGAGGACAAAGATCACTAAATAAATAATTTTGGTGGTGGAATGAGGAAGTACAAAAGAAAAATTAAAGGAAAAAAGAATTGGCTATTACTATACACTTGTAAGAATGAAGAAAATTTTAAAAAGTATACAATTGCCAAAAAAGAGACCCAGGGAACAATCAGTGAAGCTAGTGTAGAACATTATGCTTGTATCTACAACTTGATACAAAAGAAGGAGAAAGAGATATTTATAGAATAACTAAAGTGAGAGAGAGGAAAATAAGAGATTTTACCCAAATAAGATGTATTAAAAATAAATCTAATAGAGTATTAGTGAACAATGAGGAAATAAAAGAGCGATGGTAAAAGTATTTAAGTAAGTCAAAAGAGTATAAAAATTTAAATTTTTATCAAATAATTCAAATTTTAGAAGTAGAACAAAATATCAAATGAGTGAAAAATAGAAAAACGGTTGAATTTGATGATATTCTAATAGAAGTATAAAAGTGTCTGGAAAAGTAGGGTACTAAATGACTTACAAAGTCATTTAACCTATTATTGAAAATGAAGAAAATACCTTATTAATGGAGGGGAGCACTCTAATCCATTGTATAAAAATCAAAGAGACGTTCAAAATTGTGCAAATTATAAGACACTAGACTAATGAGTCATATCATGAAACTATGGGAAGACAAATAGAAAAAATATTACGGAAGAAGACTAAGGTGGTCAAAAATCAACTTGGATTCATGTTGTAATGGTCGATGATAAAAGCTATACATCTTCTTAGATAACTGATTGGAAAGTATCCGAAAAAGAAGCAAAACTTACATATAGTATTTATTGACCTAGAAAAAACTTATGACGGAGTCTTGAGGAAAAATATGTAGAGAATTTAAAAAAAAGAAAGGTGTGAGCGTAGTGTATATTAAAAAAATTAGGGATATCTACGAAGATGTAATGACAAGAGGGAAGATTCTAGGCGAATAAACCAAAGTATTTTTTATAAAGATAGGTAACTTGAAGTTTATATCTTTTTATCCTAGTCATAGATGAACTCACTGTACATATCCTAGACAAGTTACTATGTTGCGTATTGTTTGCGAATGACATTGTTTCAGTTGATGAGATACTTAAAGGAGTAAATGCTAAATTTAAATCGTGACAGGAAATATTAGAAGTAAAAGATTTTGGACTTAGTAGAGTGTAGACCAAATATATGAAATTTAAGTTTAGTAGTATTAGAATCGTTTTTGCAAAAGGATGAAGATTAATAGAGGTTTTTGCACATTGGGTGCTGCAAGAAAGATGAAAGATATTGGACATTCAGGAGTGAGCCTCTTATGGACCCAATATGTTGTGGAGTAAGAGCTTTGGGAGGCTACAGAACAACCTTAAATAGTGGTGTCTCCTCGTTGGTTTGCTTGCTATTACTTTCCATTGCATATATTTGTTTTAATGCACTAGACAAAGTGGTATTCACCAAGGTTTAAAATTTCGACCCGTGCCGAGGTTTTGGTCGCAGACTGGAATAATACAGTTTTGGTACCGTATCGTATCGTGCCGTGCTGTTATACTTTCAATAGTTTTTAAATATAAACTATATAAATTAAAAAATAAAATATTTAACATAAATATTTTAAAAAATAAACAATATAAAAAATAATCTTAAAATAAAGGGAAAAAAATGAAAATAGATAAATAAATTAAAATTTTATTATGAATTTTAAATTAAAATAAATGAAATATAAAATTAATTAGATAATTTTATTAAAGTTTAAGAAAGCCTCTTTAAATTATTTTCATCATAGCTAGGAGTTGATTAAAATAATTAACCTAAGTTTAATTAAAAAAATCTGAAATCCGACAACACTCACGAGCTCGCACGACTTCAGCGTTGCCGTTGGGTTGTGCGACCCCTCAACCATGGCCGCGGGGATCGCATGACTCCTCTGTGGCCGTAGGGTTGCGCACGCCTCCGCGGTGGCAGCAGAATGGTTATGCGACTCCTCCGCTGTTGTTGCAGGTTCAAGCGATCCCTCCGCTACGACCACGGGTAGCGTAACACGTCGCAATAGTCGTGAGTCTGATGCCGGGGTCGTGCCGATGCCGGTCGACGGGTGGAACGAGATGTTTCACCCGTTTTGGCCGTCTCGGCAGAACACTTTAAACCTTGGTATTCACCCTCCTCTTCCACTCCAGCCATCAATCATCTTGTTTCCAACATAAACCAAGTTTATAATCATGATTAATTTCTTTAAACTAAGTGAAGACAATTAACTTTATAATTTTTATGAAGATATAAAATGTTAATTGCTTTAGTTAATTTACAACATATAAGCTTGAATATAACTTATAATTAGTATTTACTATATTATTTATGAATTAATATCTATATTATTTAATAAAATTATATTTGATTGTATATATTAATAACTTTTAAAAGTTAATCTCTTATGTAAATTTAGTTTATTTATAACTTTTACTTCATTAGGAACATATTTTAATAACTTAATAATATTGTGGTACTAATATTAAAATATCATTTATGTCATCAACGAAAGATTTATGCTATATTAATTGAAACTTAAAATTATATAATTTAAACTTATATATAAACTTGATTGTTACTTGCTAATATATTTAGCTTGTATAATCTTTTCCTTGGGTGATGTAAACCTGATTCGAATGATTATCTGACCTTTGTCAACTGTTGTTTTCTTCTTGACTACACCTATTACACTTCCTTACCTTCCATCACCTCTAATTTGTTTATCTTTGTTGGTGTATCTTTTTTTTTCTTATTCTCACCCTTCATTATATAATTGATTTTCCATTTGACAATTGGGGTTCTTTGTCTTGGTTTGTATAGGTCGTCATAATGTGACACTCATTCAGTGTCAGTTGGAATTATAACGAGGACTACATAACTTCAAAAAGCTCATGTAGGCACAAAATCAATATGCCTATGAATTACAAAATTCATGGAAAAGGCATGACACTTAAACTGTGAATAACTTGTAGATCTAATGCAACTAAAACTTAAATTTTTTAAGCATTCGATCTTGATGCCAGAATAAATACCATTTGGACAACTTTGATATTTGGAATCCTCATCTATCCCTTTGAACTTGTGTTGGATAGAAGTGATGCTTTTAGTAGATACGTGATATCCGTCACACACACACAAATATATATATATATATATATATTCTTGAAATAGCTGTGGTGGACACTTGAATCCACACCATACTTGAATTTTACTTAGTTGATAACCATAATTGAAATTTGAGATGTGATGTTGTATAACAACCTTCATTTATTCTTAGAAGCATGTTGTATAATTGTTAATGCATTCATTTTTGTATTTGGCAGCTCTAGTTTATTAACCTTTTATTTTGTTCTTTTATTAGGCTTAACTTTAAGGGCCTATTATTTCTGAACCCATTGAAAGATAGAAAGAGTATTATTTCTTATTTGATTCTGAAAATTTTCTATTTTCATTTAAAAGTTGAAAAACTAAACAAAATAAATATTTAGTATTAAATTTCTTGACAAATGTTCGTCCAAGCCCGGATAAAAGAGAAAGGTTGTGTTAGGTTGTTAACCAGCATTAAAACTAAGACAAATATTCAATAAATGAATTCATTAAAACTAATGCTAGGTTGTTCCTTAGAAGAAACACGTTGCAGAGTCTGACTGTAACGTCTCGGCAAGGACTACTATATCTTTAACTCGGGTGTAATGCTAAATATGTAAGAGTTTGCGTTGCAGGGTTCAATTATAACATATTGACAAAGACCACTATATCTGCATGAGAACTTGAGTGTCGTGTTAAATAGGTAAGAGTTCTTGCACCATAGGTTGGATAAAGCAAATATTATAGAAAAACTAATAGTCTAAGATTTAGAATATGGAACATAGGAACCCTCACCGGTAAATCGATTAAGGTAATAAATGCGATGATTAGGAGAAAAATTAGTATTTTGTGTGTACAAGAGACAAAATGGATAAGCGAGAAAATAAAGATGATATAGAACTTGAGTTTTAAGTTATGGTACACCGGAAAGAGTAAAATAAGAAATAAAGTGGGTATTATTGTAGATAGTCGTTAAAGGATGAAGTTGGAGGAGTAGTTAGAAAAGAGGATAAAATTATAGCCCTCAAAATAGTAGTGGCAAAAAAAACTATAAACGTAATTAACATATATACATCTCAAGTAGGATTAGATGAAACTATCAAATTAAGGTTTTGAGATGACCTAGATAAAGTATTTCAAAACATACAGCCAAATGAAATGATTTTAATAGGAGACAATCTAAATGTGCATGTTGGAGTGAAAAATGATGAATATAAGAGGGTACATGGAGGTTATGAGATTGGAACTAGCAATGAAGAAGGAAAAAGTATATTGGATTTTATGATAACATATGTCCTTATATTAGCTAATATATTTTTTAAGAAAAGAGAAAAACACTTGGTCACATTCAAAAGTGGGAATAATAAATCATAAATTGACTTTCTGAAGTTAAGAAGAGGAATAGAAAGATTTGTAAAGATTGCAAGGTCATCACTAAAGAAAACTTAACTACCTAACATAAGTTAGTAGTGTTGGATATACGCCTCAAACATAGTATCAATAGAAAGAAAATATATATGACTCCTACAATTAAGTGGTGGAAGTTAAACGATGGAAAACAAAATATATTTAAGGAGAAGGTAGAAGTACAAGTATTAGGTAAAATATACGGTGACTCTAATACGACATGAGATAAGATAACATCAAAGTTGAAAATAGTAGCTAAGAGTGTACTCGGTGAGTCAAAAGTACATGCACCATTAAGTAAGGAATCTTGGTAGAGGAATGAGAAAGTACAAGAGAAAGTGAAGGAAAAACGAATAGTTTATAAGAAATTATATATTTGTAAGAATAGGAAGACTTAAAAAAATATACAATAGCCAAGAAAAAGGCTAAGAAAGTAGTGAATGCAGCAAAAAAATAAAAATTTTGAATGATTATATTGAAAATTAGATACAAAAGAAGGGGATAGAGACATTTATAAAATAGCTAAAGTGAGAGAAAAGAAGACAAGAGATCTTATCCAAATAAAATGTATTAAAATAAATGTAATATGTTACTAGTAAACGACAGAGAAATAGAAGAGCGGTGGAAATGATATTTTCATCAACTTTTTAGGTAACTAACTTAATTTAGGTATTTTATGTAGGTTAAATGAATATAGAAATTTAAATTTTGATTCTAGAATTTAAAATTTAGAAGTAGAACAAACTGATACACAATAGAAAAATCGTTGGACTAGATGATATTCCGATAGAGGTATGGAAGTGTCTAGGGAAATAAGATATTGAATGACTTACAAATTTATTTAATATGATATTGAAAATGAAAAAAATGCTTGATCAATGGCGGGTAAGTCTATAGTTTCCTTATATAAAAATAAGGGAGATGTACAAAATTGTGCAACTTGTAAGGGTATTAAACTAATGAGTCATACTATGAAACTTTAGGAAAGAGTAATAGAAAAAAGATCAAAGAGATCATGGTAACTGAAAATTAATTTGAGTTTATACTTGGACAACAGAAGCTATACAACTTCTCAGACAACTAATTGAAAAATATTAGGAGCAAAAATAAGATTCATACATGGTATTACTTAGAAAAAGTTTATGATAGAGTCTCGAGAGAAATTATATTTAGAATTCTAGAAAAGAGAGGTGTTAGTTTAATATATATTGAACTAATTAAAAATATGCACGAGAATTTAATGACCAGAATGATGACTTTAGGCACATTAACTGAGACATTTCCAATAAAAATATCATTACATCAAAGATTAACTCACTAATTTTGGTAGATGAGATACGTAAATGAGTAAATGCTAAACTAGAATCTTGGTGGAACACACTAGAGGTGAAAGATTTTAGGCTTTGTAGAGTAAAGACAAAATTATGGAATTTAAGTTTAGAAATATTAGATGTAATGACACAATTGTTAAGATAGAAGACGACGAGTTATCTGGAACCGAGAACTTTAAATATTTAGAATCATTTTTATAAAATGATAAAGGGATTGAGAGAGATGTCATACATAGAATACAAGCAGGGTGGTTAAAATGGAGGAGAGCGTCAGGTGTTTTATGTGATTGTAAAATATCTCTAAAACTTAAAGGGAAGTTCTACAAAACGACAGTTAGACCTGCTATGTTATATGACGCTGAATGTTAGACTATAATTTAAGCACATGAGCAGATGATGAGAGTTGCAAGATAAGGATGTTAATGTGGATGTGTGGATATACGAGGATGGACAGAATACAAAATGAGAGCATTAAAGAGAAAGTCGGAGTTGCATCTATTGAGAAAAAACTTGAGAGACACGTTTAAGATAGTACAGGCATATACTTAGACGACTAATAAATGCTCCAGTTAGGAGATGTGAAACTATGACAAATACGTATATCAAACGAGGAAGAGGAAGATAAAAAAAGACTTGGCTAACAATAATAAAATAAGATAAAATTTATTTAAGTATAGATGATAATATAGTAGGGGATATAGTCTAGCGTAAAAGGATCCAGAGCCGATCTCACCTAATGTGATATGGCTTGGTTGTTGTTATTGTTATTAAATTTCTTGACGCATTCAAATTTATTGCGAAGGGGAGCCTTGGCGCAACGGTAAAGTTGTTGCTTTGTGACCAAAAGGTCACGGGTTTAAATTCTGGAAACAGTCTCTTGCAAAAAGCAGGGTAAGGCTACGCACAATGGATCCTTCCCCGGGACCTCGCATGGCGGGAGCTTCGTGCACGGGGCTGTCCTTTTTTTTTATTCAAATTTATTGGTTTTATTTTTTTTCTAAAAACATACTGAAAATAGTTTTCGTGAACCAAAACAATAAATCGATATTTTGTATGTAATTTTCTGCTGATAACCTTGGTTTTCTGAATAGTTTAAAAAGACATTCTTTTGCACACATGAGTGTTTGGCTTTATTCCCTGTTATTCATATGTTATCGTCAATAATATTTTTACATATTGTTTTTTCTATGGACGTGGATCTTGGGCCATCTGGCTACTATACTGAGGCAAGAGAACTCTGGATGGTGTATTTGTTCATTTATTAGGCAATACGACCAAAATCCTAACTTTTGTTTCCATTTTGCCTTTACTTCTATCTAAATGCTTGAAGCTTGATGGTAGAAATATGCACAGCCCTTTTCTTCTGATTTGCTTGGGTATTTAGTCTCATTCTTTCAAAATATATCAATGTTTTGCTTATCATGTTCACCATGGCAGCTTCTTCCATTTCCTGATTATATTTGTTACTTAATGGTGAATAATATGTACAGATTTTTGAACTTAATCAGCGGATTAAGGAGAGTGAAGAGAACCTAATCCTTTTGCAGGATATCGATTATGCTTTGAAAAGGTGCGCTAACTTAATTTTGTAAATTTTTATGCTCATCTTTGCAATTCTTATTTTTCTATGGATATATAAATTATAAAATTATCTAATATATTAATACACATAGTGAAAAATTTACACACTTCTTCCAATTGCTTAATTGCTTCTTAATCCTATTCACTTTTTGTTTATTTATTTATTTTTGAGAAAATGAACTATCATGAAGACTTGCATCCATTGAGTTTTCATGCCTCATGACTTTTGAGTTGTAAGGTTCAGGTGGTTTTGTCAGACAGATGCCATTCTCTTGTGGAACAATTTCTATCTTCTTTGATGACTTTGCAAATTGTTCAAAGTAATTTTATTTAATGATCTAGGTGTAGTTGGTTTGGATATAATTGCTACACACTGCAATGTTTTGTTTAGCTTTAAACCATCGCTCAAACTGAAATGTGGATGACATGGTCTTGTGTTTCATGAAAGCATAATATTTCATTTATTTGAGTGGTCATGTTTTTTATTTGATTTTTATGGTTCACTCTTTTTCTAGAGTCTTTATTCAGTGTAAATATACAACAAGAGTAGCAGCAAGAAGCCATGATTTCCTAATTCTAACTATTTTAGGTTATCTAGGTGGGCCATGATTTTTGTTTGATCTTTTATTGATCATTCTTTATCTGAAGTTTTTATTCAGTTCAAATATACATAATAACAATAGCAGCAACAAATCTCAATTCCAAATCCCAACTATTTGGGATTAGTTACATGGTTCTTGTTCAGCCATTGAATTCTATGAAGACCGTATCTCATTAGTAATATCTAGATCTTTAAGTATCTTATCTTGAAGCTTGTTCTTGAAATTTCAGGATGCTGATGTATTGAAGTAGTAGGATATCTGGACTGTCTTAACCTTGAGAGCTTTGTTCCTATACAAGGGATGAGCTCCTTGCTCGTAACAGTATCAATCACAATATCACCATCATTACTGAAATATACAGACCAATTGAATAAGTAATAAGTGCTGAAATTTTTTTAAATAGTCTGGACACATGCTTACATAATGTAAATATGATACTAGAATTTTTCCATGTATTTGTTAGGTATCTCTGAGCATGGCCAAATTGTAAATAAGTCCAACCTCGAGTGATTGTCTTGACTCTGTGAACTTAGAGATCAAGGAAAATGGGGCATGAGCATAAAAGTACAAAATGGAGCAAGAATGGAGATGCACGATATAATCTCATAGAGGCAAAGAAAGCATTTAGCTAACCAATTACAATCATTGTTCTCTTGCGTAGGTTTTCACCAATTATTACTCGAAAATTACTCTTTAACTTCTCTTGGGTGTGCACACTTTTATTCCATGATTGATCTTTAATGGTGTATGCATTTATCTTTATTTTATTTGAAATGAATGTTTCATATAGAAGGGCAAATACCCTGTAACCACCTACACCAAGCCTGCATAATGCATGAGGATGAAACTGTGTGCATTTAGTTGTGTGAGGACACTGTCTTGATATATATTAGAGATAGTTTCCTTGTGAAGTACTAATGAACTAAAGTCCCATTGGAGCGCGGGGTTGAAGCTTTTAATGCAAGTTCTCTATTAGAGGGACAATTCTGATATTTTTTGAGTTACATTGGATACAAGGATTATTATTAACTAGAAATTCACAGGATATTGTAAACATAAATAGGTAATCAAGTGCAATTATAGAAAGCAATGAAAATGAAAGATAAGCAATAAGAGTAAATTTGACTTATATTTCCACTTGCATACATATATTCTCAAGAATGCTATGATGGTGATACAAGATGGAGGCGTCCAGCATAGACAGATACAGACCCAGTAACTTGCCATGCCACCCATGTATAACTGGCAAGGAACTGCGGTATGTTTGATAGGGATCACCTTGATGTAGAGTTGGTACTTATGATAGCACAGTACACTATACTATAGATGCCTGTTCTCATACTTCATTGGACAAGATATGAGCAGGAATCTTTGGCCATTTTTATGTTCTTGTGCATTTTGATGATATTCATATTTAACTTTCATCAAAAGAAAAAAAGAATGCTAAGATCGTATGAAGTAGGAAAGAAAAAAATTCATTGCTATCCTCATTATTTAATTCACCATAAATTTATCTTTTCTTTTACCCCATTTGTGTTATCTTATTAATTTCACTATATTTTAATCATTCACAAGGTAAGTATATCAAAACAAGCCAAACACCCACATGGACAAGGCCCCATATTTGCATTGGCTTGCCCTAAGGGTCTCTAAACTCCTCTAGTTGGTAGATCTACATGGATACACCACATCACACTCGAAAATAAAAATTGATAATTAAGAGAAGAATGTACTATTATAGTAACTCTATCCCTATAATATATCGCTCAGGCATACCATCGGGGTTTGACCCTTCTACACAAAAGATTGTTTGCTGTCTTGCTAAAAAGTCTTAAACAAGATTTAATAAATTCATGTATCAAGCACTAGGGATTTGAACCATGCCAACATGATAGAAGCATGCTCATGAAACTTATTATAAGGGTCTTCATGTACCCTCCTGCAAACAATATCATATAAGAAAACTATCCTATGTTTGCTCTTAAACAAGAACAAGCTCCTTTCAGTAAAGGCCCTACATTCTTGGTAAAAGAGCAATAAGACACAATTATAACAACCAAAATTTCATATGGACTAGTGGTGTAATCAACATTCAAGCATAAAGTCAATCTTTCAAGCATAAAGTCAATCTTTACCTCCATAATTGTTCCAATCTGTTCACAAATACTCAAGTGTCCTCAATAGAAACAAGGTCTTGATACTCATTAACTAATAGGCATCTCATCATGGCTAACATCAAATAGAGAATGGGGGAGCATGAAAGTCTTATTGTCAAGGGACATTAGATTTTGATAGTGAATATACAACTCTGGCCATAAATCATGGGCGCCGACACAAATTGGCCATAGCAATTATAACGCGATCTCAAAAAAGAGTAGTTAACAACAATTCTCGATGACATGATCCTTACACCTTAAAATAAATCACACAACACTTTAAATTAAACCTCACAAAGTTTAAGGCAAGGAATTACCAACTGATGACTCCTAGTCAATACCTAATTGGTTCTCTTGGTGACATTTGCTTCAGAGGGATGTGAAAGTAGAAACAATAGGTAATGCTCAACTTGGCTCTATTATAGCCAAATTATCATAGAAAGAGGGGGGAACAAGCAAAGGAAAGAAACACAATGGGGGTTATGATGCTTGCAAAGGAAAGAAACACAATGGAGGTTTTGATGCTAGGAGCTGCAATGGAGTGTGGGTGAGTTATGGTTCAGAGGGAAAACTTGAGCCCTAAATAGGTTGACAACACTGTGTCTAGGGTGAGAGGAAATTTCAATGTGGATTATGAGAAGATAGGATCGTGAGGGAGGCATCAAGACTTTCATTAGTGGTTATGCAAAGGGTAGAGCGTTGCATATGGGTTGCTAAGGTTATGCGGATCTATACAAAGAGGTGGGCGACCACGAATGGGGCAACAAGAGAGAGTACGGTTTCACGTGTGAGTCTAGGCTTTGAAGAAAACTTGGGTTTAAGTTAACCTCTTGATTAATCCCCTTATGTTTTCTTTTATTGGTGACTTAATATTGACTACTTGTAAGTTAAAGTTTGTGTCTCTTTTATTCTATGTAGGTTTTTATAAATCATTTGTGTCAGTTAACATGAGTGAAACTTTATCGTTCCATTTTTCTATTGACATGTAAAACAAGTTCAAGACCCTTGATGTGAAAAGAGAGCTAGATTTCCATGATAGACCTTTAGTAAGCAATTGGGATGGAGCTTTCCATGAGTGGTTGCAAGGGCCATGATTCTGCAAGTGACCGTTGAGTTTCCGGGAGTTCTTGTGAGGGCTATGCTTCCACAAAGCAACCATGAGGGCTAGACTACTGCAAGAGTTAGGGTTCCACTGTGTTGTAATGAGGCTTCTGGGAGGGGACTTTGCAACGAGGGATCTTTTTCTGCAAATGCGACTCCTTACTCTTCTCCCATTTCCCTTCTTTCTCTTCTCCTTTGTCACCAGCTCTTTTCCTCCCTCCTTTATGACCCCTTGTAAGGCATGTTGGCATGCTAAGACTGACACTATCCTTTTGGTAAGAGACTAAAACCTTGGCTCACAATAGTATTTTAAAACTTTGATTCTATAAGTACCTCCTCCATTAGGCCTTTTGCTTGTTTTACTTGGGATTTTGGTATAATCATTTAACGGTTGCTAGTGATAACCATTTTATGTCAGTTTTTGTGAATCATAGCTAAACTCGTGTTTTTCTTCTAGATGCACCATTATCAACTATATCTTAGAGTTATATACATTGAAGTTCACTTTTTCTTAAAGCGGCCATGAGTGAAGTTTTTGTTTTGCTATGATATTTTAGAATAACCACAAGGCTAATCTAGAACATGTATGATATAAAGCCTAGTAATTCTGAACCAAAATTACTTATATGTATTCTTTAGCTCAAATGAATACAGGCATGATATCTTGGCATGCAACACTTGTCTATATTGACTAAACAAACAAGAGGTTAATTGCAAATGCTAGATTAAGTAGGCACACACTTTATATGCATCTAGGGATGTAAACGAGCCGAACCGAGCCAAACAGTATTAGGCTCGAGCTCGACTCGTTTAAGTTATATTTGGGCTCGAGCTCGGCTCGTTATTAGCTCGATTATCATAGTTAACGAGCCTAATTCGTTAAACGAGCTCGGGCTCGTTTTCGGGCTCGTTTTAGAGCTCATTTTTTTGGCTTGTTTTAAAGCTCGTTTTAAGGTTCGTTTTAGAACTAGTTTTTTGGCTCGTTTTAGAGCTCGTTTTTTGGCTCGATTTAAGGCTCATTTTTTTTGGCTCGTGAGCCTACAAACGAACATGTTCGCGAGCTCACGTGCCAAATATCCTTAAGCTCGAGCTCGGCTCGATAAGATAAACGAACGAACTCGAACGAGCTTTTTATCGAACCGAGCTCCGAATAACTCGCGAACCGTTTGGTTCATTTACATCCCTATATGCATCTTGATTTGAAATAATGTGGTTATCTCACTTGTTCCTTAGGCTTAGGTCTTACATGAAATTTATTTTAAGTTAACATATTATCTATCATATGGATCAAATGACGTTCCAAATGGCGATTGCCTAGAGGCGACATCAACCGTCTCTGTTTTTGCCCGATGTAGTGCTTTAGGTGGTAACTCATCTCCTTCTGTCATCGCCGTGCCTGGAACCGCCATGTTGGGAACCACTGCCGTCGTTTCACCACCGGACGTGAGCCTGTAAGAGTCCGACAATGAGCCAGGATGCGTTGCCCGGCTCGGCAGTGGGCTCGGATGCTTCGCCTAGGCCTAGTGATACCTTCGAACGCTTCGCACTGTCATGACGATGCAGCCTAACTCGTCGCGCGGTCTCGATGATGCGTCGATTCGTCGCTCGGCCAAAACAAGGTATGCAGGTAACTTGTAAGTTAGGGTTTAATTAAAAAAACTTTAGGTTAATAATTTTAATCAACTCTTAGCTATGATTGAGATAATTTAAATATGCTTAATTAAAACCTAATAAAATTATCCCATTAATTTAATATATATATATATATATATATATATATATATATATATATATATATATATATATATATATATATAAATTTTAATTAATATATTTTATTAAAAGTAATATTATAAAGAATAATGATTATTTATAATATTATGCATAAAAAATAGTAAAAAAAAATCAACCGGTGTGCCTAGGCTGTAGAGGCGGTCACTCACCCCCCACCATTGCCTACCGCTATTTATAACACTGGGATCAAATAATTCTCTTTTCATGTTTATTCATCCAATATTAGGTGGGGAAAAAAATCTAACACTGAACATTAATTTAATGCTAGTATGTTTCTAACGATTCCTGTTAGATTTCCATGTGTGTTCTCTTTACAAATTTTGTTGGAATGTTTATTTACAGAAATTAACAGTGTTGCTACAATGCTTGTTTTCAACAGAAACTTTACTTAAGAAAGTGTTTGATTTCTATTAGTAATTATATAAATACCTGAAGCCTCAACTAAGGACAACTTTTTAAACTTGCTCCTGAATGCTTACAGCTGTGAACTATCTTGCATTCTATGTGCATGTAAATATAATTTTCTGTGTTTTCTTAACCATTTTCCCTCTATTTTCAAGGTTTGAAGCAGATGGACAACTTGAAGCTATGTTTTCTGGATTAAGAGTTATTGATATACAAGGATGTTATGTTAGGTTGTCACTAAAGACATATATTCCGAACATAGACACCATTCTTCTTAGGCATAAAGTGGATTTTGTGGAGCCACCTATGTCTGAACACGAGATGCTAGTAGAATTTTCTGAGAGGAATATGGATATAAAGAGCATTGAGGTAGATTTGTTATTACAAGTGAATTTACTTTTATAACTAATCCTATTTGCTATGCCATTTTGAATCCTGTAGCAAATAAATATCTTTATTTAATCCCTTTGTAAATTAGTCATTAGTATAACTAGAACACTACTTTAAGACAATTGCAAAAAATTTCTTGATTGCACTTTGGAGTTTTAGTCATTTAGAAAGTCTTTAACATTTAAAGCCATTGCTTGTCACTACAATTGCACTATATATACTAATAAACCGGACTTCCGTTTGTCATGGACTTACATTTGTCGTGCCCCGGAGTCTAGTATCCACTTACTAAGAGGTACCTTCACTTAACGAGTTCACTTAGTGACACTACAATAATAGGAAACCAAGAATTTCAAGTAATCACTAATTCAAAATAAACAAGTTTTCTATAACACATGCACATATATATGTTAGATTTTGATGATAGTGAGGTGAACGTGAGTCCTAGAGGGGGAGGGGGTGAATAACATGTTTGTAAATAAAATTGATAATCTTCTCTTGCTGTAATCCTAACAAAGTTACAGACTAAGCACAAGAAAGAACACACAAACCACACATAGCGACATAAGTAATTTAACGTAGTTCGGAAGCTCTCAGGCTCTTAGTACACTACCTATTATCTTTTGATATATCACTCCTAGGATCTTTTATCTTTCTCCTCTTTGGTAAGGCGTTGAAGTGGAGAAGCCTTTTTATAAGATTGTTAATGGAAGTAGAAGAGGCATTCAACAGAGAACAAGAAAGCACACAATAAGAAAACAAACAACAAAATATGACAATAATATAAAGAATAAGATCTATTGTTGTTGCTATTTGTGGCCTTTGGACCCCCTTTTAAAGCTTCTTTCACGAATTGCTTTGTTGGCACGATCTTGTAGACATGACACACATCAATTGATTGATACATCACCATTAGTTGATTGATACGATCAATTCTTGTGGCTTGCGACCGATTCTTATGGCTTGCAATCGATTCCTATGATGGCTGCTTAATCTAGGTTCATTAGTAAACTAGAAATCGCCTATTAGTTGACAAGCCTTGATCTAATCTTGTGACTAGTGATCAACTCCTTCGATTTCTCATATAACACTTGTATCAGTCGATTGATCACAAATAATAGTCGACTGATCACAAATAATAGTCGACTAGCCCAACGAAAACATGATAGTAGAATATTTCTTAGTCAACTACACTAATCAATTGAGCTATTAATTGACTACATATAGGCATACAGTCGTTTGCACAATAAGAAACAAACATATCAAAAGTTTCATGGTTGATTGTTCCGGTCAACTCATAATTTGAGTTTGATCCATTTAATGGCCGAATCTCCCTAAGTTGAGTTCTACCCATATTTGAGTATATTTTCACCCAATTCTTAGCTCACCAACAACCTTCCTCCATGAGACCTCTCCTCAAGTTTCTCGTCCCTCGGATGTGCTGAACCCTCTAACGCCCTTCTTGTACCATCCTTTTCGCTTCGCTTATGTAGTGCATCTCCAACATTCTTCTCTTCTCATCCTTTCAGATGCATTGAGCCTCTGGCTCCCTTTCCATGCCATTGTTCTTGCTCCGCTTGGGTACTATACTTCCTTAACACAACTACCTTTGATCCTCCTCATCATGTGATCCCTTAGGTGTCCCATATCACCCTTCTCTTATCTTTCCCGAACTTTGAATTATCGGGTATTCCATGTGTGCACACTTAGACACAAATCAAACACACAACAAGAGTCTAACTTGTAAACTCTTTGCTCAACCATCAAAATCTGTGATCGCATCAGATCACTTGAGGGCTAAAATTTTCATCTTTGGCAAATCATTTAAGTTAAAAAAAACACAACATGTGTAAATATAATGCTAAAAATGCAGTAAATGCAATAAAAGCAAAATGAAACCAAATTTGAACCTATTTCTATATGGGGTCAATTGCAATGACAGAGTTGTGTGTCTTGCAAAGAGAGCGAGAGAAGGTGAATGTCAAGTGAGGATGAGAGATGTGTGGATTTTTTTTGATTGATTTAGGAGCGAACTAAATTTCTAAATGGGGATAACTTGTTTAGTTGCCATGTCTACTTGATGGATTCTTTCTGAATCCAACCCAACTTCAACTTGATGCGCAAAACCAATTTATCGGTTTAGTTTGACTTATTTGACTAATTTGGTGTCATACCCTTTTGATTACTAAGTAGCTACTTCAATGTAGCCAAAGCAACCAATATGTTTCCTCATTCTATTTTAAAGAAATTATGTGATTACATTTTCACTAAGAAGTGATGTTTTGATGCAATGACACCAAAAGTCAAATAAAAAACATATGCTTTGATAATAAACTTGTCTTATAAAGATGTATAAAGCGTTTATGCTTTATGATGCTAAATGCTTTGGTTTGCTTATTAAACACTTAGGTTGTCTAACATTAGAGTTAAAGACCACTGGGAACCTTGCTTCAGAACACTAACAACAATATAACACTACTACAAATAATGGCGCAAGTGAATAATAATTCAAAGAAAGTATAATTGCTTAGCACTACTACCAAATAATGAAAACAAGTGGACTAATAATTCAAAACAAAATTATTGGACCAAAGTTGTATTTTGTAACCTGAAGACAACAATGATCATGAAGAAATCGTTTGGGTTTGGGATGATGCTATAGGAGTTGAAATTGATGTTGATACATGATGAGATTTCGTTTATGATGAGATTTTGTCTAGAATATGTAATTTTTATGTTTAATTAATATGATATAAAGTGATAGTAGGAGAGTAGATTTGCCATATATATGTTATTTCCATTGTTCACTATGGACCTTTTATTTATCATATCAAAGGATATATAACTAACTTTATTTTTATCTACAAATTGTAACTTTTGCTCTTGATAGGAATGACTTGTGATTGTAAAACTGTTGGAAAACCTCATTTTCAACATCAAGATAAGACAAATACACAATCTCGAATTATGATTGCCAATCACACAGCTTGAAATTCAAAAAGAGGTTAGAACTTTCTTGCTTATAAGTAAACCTTGCATATATTTTGATGGAAACAATACTCCTGTAGAATGTCAAAACATACAAGGTATGTTATATAATCAAATGGATAAAGCTTCAAAGCCAACACAATATATGAAACTTATGAATTTTGATATAGTTTGGTATTATGGTTATTTCATGTTTTATTTATCCTATATAACTTGCCTTTGATAGGATTGACTCTTAAAAGTAAAAATGTTGGAAAACCTCATTTCTAACTTTAAGATAGGGCAAATACTCAACCATAGATTTTGATTGACAATTACACAACTTGAAACTCAAAAGAAAGAGGTAGCATCTTATTTATACATCAACAATCTTTTGTATGATTGGATCCGATGCTACTTCTTTCTATTGATTCGAAAATCAAAAGAAAGAGGTAGCATCAAATTCATTTTTACCCTATCAGCCTTAGTTTTGTGCATGAACTATTAGTTGCCATAGTTAACCATTTACACTTTCCAAACATATAATTTATCTTAGGAACACACATGAACAAGTTAATTAACATCATCATTACTTCCTAATGTTTATGTCAGCGCTCGCTTAAAATTTCAATTCTAGTGACTAGAATACAAACAATTTGGAGTTAAACTTTACATTTTGTCATTATGTAGACTTATTTATGATCAGGTTATAATTAAACCTTGTTTTGAGAGAATATTAGCCCTTATGAAGTGCATACTAGCTAAACTGTTAAACTGTTTGCATGAATACATTTGAATAATATATAATCGAATCAACTATTATGCTTGGCAAACTAGATAAGTTGTTAAACCAATACTAAGAATATAAATATGCACATCCATTTCTTTTCTAACAACTCAAGTTTTTTGGATAAGTAATTAGAGAATCAACTTTAACATAATACAGGAGTTCATGTTTTCAAATCTGCTAGTGTCAGTAATATACCAACCAATAAATGGATGGGGTTTGTAATACCAATATTGGGTTACCAGGAAATATGGTTAAACTCGATAAATTATTGATTTATGGATTGTTAGAGGAACTTTCTAAGAGCAAATAGCAAAAACCATAGCAATTCCTTCTATGCAACTATTGTTTAGAAATAAGCTAGTTGCAATCTAGGTTTGGTTTGAGAAAGGGAATTAACAAGAATCCATTTTAATTGCTAAGAGACCCGATCCATTGTATCTAAAAATCTAGTAGGACTTCTATAGTTTCTTTATATTTGCTCTATTTGAGAACCAGAACTAAAAAGAACCAATCTAATCACTGAAAGGCTTGATCCATTGTATTCACAATTTGTTTCATATCCCATTAATTGTCATAAGGTCCGCCATTCCAACAAATGGCATGTGGTACAAGTTGCACTATCTTTTATCTTTCATTGCTCCAAACTTCCGTTTTGGAACAGTAAAGTCTGCTTGCTAGTAAATGTTGTTGCTAGTAAATGCTTGATTATGAGAAGCATGGTAAGCTTTTCCTTTTGCCTTGTGCTGCTTGCCATCAGCATGGAGCAGTAAAGTCTGCTTGTTGGTCGTAGTTGTATTGCTATATATTTTATTCAAGTCTATCGTGCAAGGGAACTTGAGAACGTGGTAACTAGCAGAAAAAGTCATAATGCTTTTGATTATGATTTAAAACTCAAGTTGATTATATTTTGTCAAACAGTACTTGTACAGATTGTCAAAACATTCAAGGTGCATTAAATAACCAAATAGATGAAGCTTCGAAGCAGCAACACAATGATGTACAAGGTATTAGATATAAAAATATATGCTATAACCTTTATTCAAGTTATATGCTATACAAGGTATAACTCTTATTTAACCTTTTCTTTTATATGCTATAAACTTTATTCAAGTTTATCATGCAGGGGAACTTGAGAACGTGGTAACTAGTGGAAAAGGTCAGAACGTTCTTATTTATGATTTAAAACTTAAGTTGTTTATATTTTGACAAACAATACTTGTGTAGACTGTCAAAACATTCAAAGTGCATCAAATAACCAAATAGATGAAGTTTCAAAGCAGCAACACAATGATGTACAATGTATTAGATATAAAAATATATGAAACTTATAAATTTTTTATTTCAAAATATTAAGTTTCGATATAGTTTTGTATAATGGTTATTTCATGTTTTATTTATCGTATATGACTTGTCTTTGATAGGAATGACTCTTAAAAGTAAAAATGTTAGAAAATCTAATTTTCAACTTCAAGATGGGGCAAATACTCAACCACATATTTTGATTGACAATCATGTAACTCGAAACTAAAAGGAAAAGGAAGCATCTTATTTTATACATCAGCAATCTATTGTTTTTTTTATATAACTCTTATTTGACCTTTTCTTTTATATGCTATGCACTTTATTCAAGTCTATCATGCAAGGGAAATTGAGAACGTGGTAACTAGAGGAAAAGGTCAGAACATACGTTCTTGTTTATGATTTAAAACTCAAGTTGTTTATATTTTGTTCAAAAAATACTTGTGTAGTCTGTCAAAACATTCAAAGTGCATCAAATAACCAAATAGATGAAGCTTCAAAGTAGCAACACAATGATGTACAAGGTATTAGATATAAAAATATATGAAACTTATGATTTTTTTTAAATATTAAGTTTCGATATAGTTTGGTATAATGATCATTTTATGCTTTATTTATCCTATATAACTTACCTTTGATAGGAATGACTCTTAAAAGTAAAAATGTTAGAAAACCTCATTTTCAACTTGAAGATGGGGCAAATACTCAACTACAAATTTCATTGGCAATTACGCAACTCGAAACTCCAAAGAAAGAGGTAGCTTTAGAACCTGCTTGATTATAATTTAAAACTCAAGTTGTTTATATTTTGTTCAAACAATACTAGTATATATTGTTAAAATATTCAAGGGGCATCAAATAACCAAATAGATGAAGCTTCAAATCAGAAAGACGTTGAGTTACAAGCTTCAAATCAAATTGTTGAAAATGATTTTATGGACAAAGAATTTGATCAAGGTAACTTGTGCAAAGGATGTAATAAATTATTTCACTGTATTTATTCAACCATTTATTTCTCCTTTTTTTTTTCTATATGTAGATAGTGAAAGTGAATCTCCTAATGCTAAGAAGAAAACTAGAGGCCCTACATTTATGAAAGAAATTTGTAGTCGACCTAGTACGCTGCCATATATTAAGATTCAATGTGATGGTATGAGACGTCCTATAAGATCAAGAAGAAATAAATTTACTGATTTTTTAGGTACTTTGGAAAGAAATGGTAAATTTTGTTCAATTGACGTGCATAAAATGCCCCTAGAAAATAAGAAAAAATTGTTAGATGTTATAAAGGTAATTGAAATGTTATTGTAAAATTTTATTATTAAATATTTTTTTATGAGGGTAAATTGTCTAAATGCTTGTGTAGGAAAAGTACGACCTTTCTCCTAGAACAGAAAGTTGTACACTACGTTCAATAGCCAAAAAAAATGAAGAAATTGGAGTCAGAACTAAAAAAAAAAGTATTATGATCATGAGTTGTCAATGCAAGTTCTTTTGGAAGAAAGAGATAACGAAGCTTTTGTAGAGCAATATGTGAAATGAGTTGTTTAGTGGAATTAAAAAAAAAAATCAAAGGTATATAATATTTTATCTATTTAGAAATTTTTCATTTTTACTTTTGTATTGTGTATCAATTTGAATTTAATATATTAGGAACGAAGTGAAAAAAATAAGATTGCTCGGAAGCAAAAGATAATGAATTAGACAACTGGAAGAAGATCTTTTGCTCAAGTGCAACAAAAATTGATAATTTATCTTATTAATCTTATAATTGTACATGCATTAGAATCTACAAACTTTTAACAATTGTAATTTTAGAGAAAAGAAAAGGGGCGACCTCCATCACGATTCGAATTATTCCATGTTTGCTTCACTCATGTTAATGGAAGCCCCTCAAGCAACATTGTGGTGGAAAAATTGGTAAGTTACATTATAAACTTCAACTATATTACTTTCAAAGATATTTGTTTTCATCATGACTATGTATAAATTATGACTTTTGATTTTTTGGTAAAGGCTGCAATAAAATAACTATAAAATCAACTTCCTGAAGATGAGGATGATCGAGTTGGTCAAAATGACATATTTACTCAAATCATTGGACCAGACAGACTAGGGCGAGTATGTATGTTTGGTGATGGTGTTAACCCATTTGATTTATGGGGAGAAGTTTCAATTCGTAGTACATGTAACCGAATAGCGATGGAGCAAAAGACAAAGTTAGAAAAAATGGATGAGTAAGTTAGAAAGCAAGGCCACCACATTGCAATGTTAGAATCAAAGATTTGCAATCAGCCAAACCAAAACCTTGGTTCAAATTACAACCATATACAATACATAACATCATCTAGTAGTCAATTACTTTCTAATCCAATTAGTTCATCTCTAAGGGTAAAGTCTTTATCTAGTTTTATTACTTTATTATTATATTGAGTTAATACTTTGTTGATTTGGCATGGTCTTTTTGGGTTAAGAATATAAGTTAGATGCGTAAATGGTTTTTCATTGTTTATTATGATATTATTTATTATTTGATGGCCATAATGAGTTGGAGTTTACTTTCTTGTAAGCTATATATGTTTTGTGTGAGCTTATAATTATCTTGAGTTAGTCGTTTATTAATTTCTTGTAAGCTGTCTTTATGTGAGATTTTTCAGGTCTTGTTCATTTTCTGCAAAAATTCCCTTCTATTGTTCAATTCACTTGTATTGATGAGTTAGAGTTTGCTTTCTTCTAAGCTATATATGTTTTTGTGTGAGAATATAATTATCTTGAGTTAGCCATTTATTGATTTCTTGTATGTGTATTGCTGCTTATTGTGAGAAGTTGTGAATTCAGTTAGATTGAGTAATAACGTATAATCTTATTTAGCATAATTATTGTTGTTGATGGTATATCATATTCGTTTTCATCATAATCTTCTCTTTTTGCATTGTTAGATTGGATTTTCTGTCTCGATAAAATGTCTATTTGATTCGATAAAAATTGTGGCAAAAGGAGTTTTTCGTAGCATGGATCCAAATACTGAAGTAGGAAGACAGACGTTGGGACCAAATTAGTATGAAATACAAGTTCTAGTTGTCCTAGAATGGGAAGAGAGTTTGATTAGGTCATATGATCTTTTACAAAGGTTTGAGGATGCACTTGGAGGAATGATAACTTGGCCTTGTCATCTGGTATGATATGTAACTTTTTAATTAACTACTATTTATCGTATATGTCCGTCATGTTATGCCACTTTTTAAAACCAATATCAATTATATTTGTAGTTGACAGTTAATGAAGAAGACTTTTACTGGTGCATTTGGAGTTTTGTGGCCCAATAATAAGGTAATTGTTAATGTCTTTTTAAACTAATTATATTTGATGCTTTGGAGTTTTCTCGGTTTATCATTTGGTAAATATTCACTAGTTTGAATTAAATTTTAATCTCTTTATTTTATGTTTTTTTTAATTTTATTTTATTTACACATATATGAATTTTTATTGTAGGTGACAAGAATATTGGATTTTGTTTAAGATGTGATGGTTGAGGAATGAAGATGCACCACAAGTTTGGTTATGTTTTGCTTTATGAGACTTAATTTTTTGCTAGTTCTTAAACTAAATACATTGGGTACATTTGTAATTGATATGTAGATATTTTTTGATGTGATAAATTTATTAGCCTTGTGGATTGGAAAATTAATGACAATTATTGATTGACATTTTAATTTCTATTTAAAACTTTTTATTTGTATTTATGTTAATTTGTTATATGCATGAATATTATATCATGAAAATATTAAAAATGGATGACATAGTTCATAACATATGGTGTTTTTTACATCACAATAGAATATCAAATCCATTAGAGACTTTTCAAAAAGTCATCATAAATAACTATTAATGATAATTTTTAAGTCCTTATAGACTACTATATAAGACATTTGTAAGTATCATTATAAATTATATAATGAGGCATTTTAAATTAATCTTATAAACTATCATTAAGGACATTTTTTATTGTCACTATAAATAAAATACTGTTAGAATGTATACTAAAAGCCTAGTTTTTGTATAAACATTTATTTAGAAATAAAAAATCATAGTGGTCAATATCTACATTTATTTGTTAAATGTAATTTGTTCAATTAATTTATATAGTAGACAACATGGTGTGTGGTGTCACACACAGAAGATCATGTTATGGGTTCTTTATAAATTATAAGCAGTTGCTTGCGACTAAGATGGAAAGGAACAAACTGTTGAAGTAGTCGTAGTGTAATTAAGTATTGGTTATCTTAACTAATAAATTACACTCATACACTCAAGTGTATTGAGTAGGACCATTTTAGGTAAGTTTTTTTTTTACTGACTTTATAAAAGAATTATACCTTAGTTATTATGGAAGTGTGTGCTCTTAATCATAATATAATAACAAACACATATATTTAGTATTTATTTCTTTGACTTATCAATGGGTGAGATTTAACTCGATAAGTTGGGAAATGATATTACTTATAGTGTGTGTTGTTGATTATAGAAGGAAATTGTGTCCTAGTAATATAGGTCGAGAATGACCCTAAGAGGAGCTCATAAGGATTGTCATGTTAAACCCTGTAGGTAGACTTAGTCCAACATGACGATGAGGTTGAGTGGTACTACTCTTGGACTAAGATATTAATTAAGTGAGTTGTCAGTAACTCGTTTAATTAGTGGGCATTCATTATCTTAAACACAGGGAGACTAACACACTCATGATAAGAAGGAGCCCATAATGTAATTTGGGATTGATGCGGTAGTACGATAATAACTCTCTAGTGGAATGAGTTATTATCGATGAACTTGAATTGTGTGTTCGGGGCGAACACGGGATACTCAAGCTCATCGGAAGGCCAAAACCAATTTCTCCTCTAGGTCCCTGTCGTAGCCTCATTAAAACCTCAAGTCTATCCAAATATAAGCTCATCTTGGTGTCCAAGAAGGGGGCCGACCCAATGCTTGGTGACCAAGCAAGGGCCGACCACATTGTCCTCTTAAGGGGCCGGCCCCTTGCTTGGTGCCCAAGCAAGAGGGGGCCGGCAACATTAATTCAAACAATGAGGGGTGTTTTGAAATTTTAAAATATTCTCTTTATAGAAAACTACAAGTTGTAAAAGAGAGATTTTAAATTTAAAAACTTTCCTTATTTGAATTAGGCCACATGCTTTAAAAGAAAGTTTAAAAGTTTTAAAACTTTCCTTTTTTAACCATCCTCATGGTTTAAGAAAAAAATGAATAGGAGTTTTAAAATTTAAATTTTCTATCACCATGTTAAAAAAGGAAATTTTTTAGAATAGAAGTTTCAAATTTTAAAACATGTTTTAATTTTTGAAACTTTCCTTTTTAACATTCACTTTAGGAAATTGAAAGAGAGCTTATAAAATTTTATAAGAGTTTTTCTTTGCTTATCAAATTTTTACAAGGATTATTTCTTTCCTTTTAATTGTGGCCGACCACCTTGCTTGGTGCCCAAGCAAGGGGCCGACCAATCATCCTTTTAAAAGACTCAATTAAATTAAACCCAATCAAGGATTGGTGATTGATTCAATCAAGAGGAAAGAGGAAAAGGAAAAATAAGAGGAAGATTTTATTTTTTGTAAAAAATCTTTCCTTATTTGCCTTGAGCAAGTAATATAAAAGAAGGGGAGGAGAGGCCTCAAGAAGATGTGCTATTCTTTTCTCTCTTCTCTCTAGTTTTCTCCTAAGGGTCGACCACCTCTTATGGTTCTTCATTGTGGCCGGATACAAGAAAAGGAGAAGAAGAGGAGAAGTAGGGAAGACAACAACTCTTATTCTCTTGTGGAGTTCTTCATTGTGGTCGGCTCTCTCCCTATCCCTTTTCCTGCTCTCTTTGATTCCTAAATTGGTGGTGGTGGCCGAATACTAGAAGGAGGAAGAAGAAGCTTTGGGTGGTGTTCATCTTGGAGGATCGTCGCCCACACGACGTCCAAGGCGAGGCGAGGAATACGGTAGAAGATCTCGAGGTCATTAGCATACAAAGAGAAGGTATAATTAGCAATTGTTTTCCGCATCATGCTAGTTATTTCTTTTTGTAAGAATTCCAAATACAAGAGACATTAGATCTAGTTTTTCAATTTTTTTTTCGAGTTTGTGTTTTCTTTATTTTTCGAATTTGTGATTCAATTGTTCTTTTTGGTTAACCTAGAGTTATTTAAGGAAATTAAATATTAGCTTTCCTTAAAAGGATTTGTCTAGGCGGTGGTGGATGCTCCCATACCCAAGAAGGCCATGTGCCTCGTCATGCAGTTCTGGAAACCAATTTTGGAAATTAATATTTAATGGAATTAATAACATAGGTGGATTTGGATTAATAATGTTAAGTTCCGCTTGCGATCCAAATCTAAACCATCAAGAATAGATAAGTTAAATTTGGAATCAATGATGTTAAGTTCCGTCTGCGATTCCTAATTTAACTTCTAAAGAACACAATAGGTTATTTAAGGAAAGGTTCGACACTTGTACAAAATTTTTGTACAGTGGAACCGATACAATTTTCCTAGGACTAACCAACAAATACAAGATACTTATAGTTGTTCCAGTAAATGATTTTAAATGGCATATAAATTTGTCATCATTACTATAATAACAAGGCATGTATAAATGCCATTACAAATTTTATAGTGATATTTTTTTTCACTATAACAATTATTCATGACATTAATGGTGTGATTATTTTTATGTTCTAGTGACACTAGGAAATGTCATAAGGCTTTAGACGACATCACTATAAAAGACATTTTAATTTAATATCATTATATCAAAAGTGTCAGTATAAGTAGTATATGATGACACTTTTACAAGCCATTAAAAACATATATTCATGCTTAAAATATAATTATACCAACACTTGCTCTTATTCTTTTATTTTTATTTTAAATCCAGTCAAATTACTTTTATTTTTATTTTAAATCCAGGCAAATTATCTTTTAAATGTCCCTCTTTGACACTTTGTTGCAACTGAAATATTTTACTAATATTCTCTTCCCTTTTTCTTCTTGGCTTTAAATATTTTCTTTTATGTCATTGGAACTCAAATTTTGATCTCTTTGCATAGTTCTTCTTATCATAATGATTGTAGTGATGATGATGATAATATATTTCTCCTTTCCTTTTGATGGGATCATAATCTTAATACACCTTTCTATGAGGACAGATCCTTTGGTCCATAATTTATAGATCAGGGGATAGTCCACTATTATAAATCCTTGATTTGGATGGACCCTACCAATTTAAAGATGGACTCTATCTAAATCAACGATCCTCATACAATGGACCATCCTTTGATCTGTAAATTGCGGACCAGAAGATCCCTACTGCATCTCTATCTATTATGATTAGAGTTGATAATATTCAATATGACTCAATAATACTATATGATTCAACAAGACTTAAAATATAATCAATAGCAATAAAATTAAAAAATGACACGACATAGCCTAAATATATATACGGATCGATACAAATTCATCCATTTACGAAAATAATTTATCAAAAAAATCATTAAAATCTAATTATTTTAATATGTTTTTTTCTCTTTTATTTTTGTTGATCGATTTACTTGTAACATGATTAAAGAAAATAGAATTTGCCATCCCTAATTATAATTTAATTACATTAAGGACAAAATTTGGGGATTTTCTTATTTTTTGCCTTTTGTTATAAATATACCAATGACGAGAGCTCGCCAAGCAGGTCCAAATCCAAGTCATTTTGTGCGGAGTGTGGAACCAGATAAATGAAATGCCCTTTCCTCTTCTTTTGAAATCCAAGGCGGGAGGGAGATAACGGGGCGTCCATGGCAGAAACCCTAACATCGTCCCAGTCTGCTACGGAATCGATCCACTTGGAAAGCATTCGCAGGTAGGATTGTCGGTGCTGTTCCCGGTTTTTTATTTGTGAAATTATCCTTTTGATTTTTTCCTGCGACTAATCTTCGGTCATTTGTGTTGCATTCATACTTTCACTTCAAAATCGAAATCTTGAAGTCGCTTGAAGGTTCTCTCTGAGACGCGAGACAACCTCTTGAACTCTTCTGATGCCTCATCGGAGGATTCGAAGATGTTAGAGGGTTGCATTTTCAATTTTGAGGCATGTCTCTAGTCGGTCCTAACTTACTTCCTTTTTGCCTAGTTTCTTATGAGACCCATTTTTTTTCCCCCCAATTCTTCAACGTGCTACGAATGCTTGAATTATCTCAGGAAAAGCTTAAGCTGCTCGATGGGCAGGAACAAGATGTTGCATCTCTGAGCCTTGAAGAATTAGGCAAGATACTACTCATCTGACGGTCTTTAAGAATTTTGCAATTCATGCATGTGCTACCTTCATTTTTTATTTTATTGGGATATCATTTACCACCTGGAAATAATTAATAACGTTCTCCTTGCTAGGGCTTTTGTGTTTTTGGTGTTTAGGATGCAGTGTTTGTTCTGTTTGAATTTTTTCCTTTCTCTTTTGTTCAACAATTGTCAGGTGTTTGTGTTTTATTGATGGATATTCTCTCTATTCACTTGAGTCAGTTTTGTTATATTGCAGATGCATATGTGGATAAATTGAAAAAGGCGATCTGCTCAGCGGAAGAAGAGAACTCGAAAGTTTCCAGTGAAATTGAGGCACTCACAAAAATGTTTGTTGAAGGTAACTATACTAAGATGTTACATTCTTATTCTAAGTGACATGATACCATTAACAACTTGGAATGTTGCAGTCTCTGTTCAATTGGATGGTGAAATTGAAGCATTGAGTTACTCAATGAACTTCATTGATGCAAAGGTGGTACTTTTTTGTCCTAATTTCTTTCATCTTGCCTGCTGACTTCTAGGCATATTTATTAATTTTAGAGTTCCAGATCTGCAACTCTTGCCACATCATTTTGATATTTAAGTTATGTTTTCCCTTCAGATCGTGTTCTTGTTTTCCATGTGATACAGATGACACACATTTGGGTTCTTGTTTCACATGTTCTTTTGTCAACGTATTCAGTTTAAAAACTTAATATCACATGTCTCTAGTGCTTGTCTCTTTACACATATATTTGATATTCCCTTTTCCACATCTAAAGCTGAATGCTTCGTCTTTGGGCTCAGAGAATGGGCATTATTTCCTCTAAAGATTCACTTTGATGAACATTTTGTTAGCTAGAAGATTCTTTAGACTTGCATTGGTAAGAGCCTCATGCCCTTAGACCTTGACCCTGGTTTATGTACTTGATCCTTGGTTCAACACATGATATTTTGTGACTGTTAAGTTACCAGACCATATTAGAGTTCCCAAACGTAGTCTCGTTATGCTCTTTTTTTTTGGAATACATTTTTGAGGGAATTTGGGCTGTAGTACTCCAATGCTATAGTAGGACATCAATGTTCCATCATGTCTTCCACTTGTGTTTTTCTGATCCTATCTTAATAAAAAACAGTAAGTTATTGTGAAATGATTTGTAGTGACTCATTGAAAACTTGATCTTAATATCAGTTGTCATCAAATGTTTATTGGCAATGAGATTCAAATTTTGGGATTAATTTTGATAAACCTAGGATTACTTCATTCTTGGTTATGCTCATGAGTTACTTTCAAATGTAAACCAACCATTTTCTTTAAGGACTGTTAAAGAAAGATTTAATGCTTAAATTCTTAGTTTTTTTGAATGATTTCTCCTAGCTAACACAAGAAGTCATCTAACTGTCCTATTTCATCTCTGGCTTGTTATGAGGCCTACCTTAAATGAGGATAAACATTTATAATTTTGCAGGGCTTAAATTCCTTGAGTTCAATTCATGCTGATGATGGGGTACTCAATGGAGTGATGCATGAAAGCCCATTGCACTTGTTTAACGCGTACAAATTTGAGGTCACTGTAAACTTTTAGTCTATATATTTCCTAGAAGTCTGTCCCATATAAATCGTTAAAGTTTATTTAGCCTGGTTTCTTATTTATTGGTGGTCTCAAGATTTGCTTCTTTACTTGAGATATGTTGAACAATCATCTTGGTAGTATATTAATGCTTTTGCTTTAAATATATTGTAAAAGTTAACATTAGTACCAGATGTGGATAGGTGACCAAGATGCTAGTTATGCGTTTGATTAGTCATGATCAAGTATTACTACCTGATGAGTGATTGCATATGTTGACGTGCTATCCAACTAATCCACAGTTTAAGATCACAAAAACCCAAAAAAATGGTCAGGAGATTGGACGACTGTAGCAGAGAGCTTTTTGGTCAAAGGGGAAGAAGAAAGGCCAGGGAGAAGGAAGTTGAAAAAGACTAATTATTTTTTCCTTTTTGGTAATGACAATCACTTGTTTAATTACAGTTTAATGTTTACTTCACTTGCTTTGTTATTTCACTTTATTGATTCTTTCAAGGTGAGTAGTAAAGAAACATAACATATGAGGGATTGTAAGATTTTTGTTGGTTAGATTGTGTGTAATGGTTGTGGTTCATAGAATTGAGTTGTTCTAGACTGATCTTGGGTTGAGAGAAAAAGGTGTATCTAGTTGAAGTTGCCAACAATATTTTGTTCACTCTAAAATCCTCTGTATTGATGCGTTAAGCAATAGGTTATGCGACATTTTTGTTTCATTTGGACTTGCTAGTTATTCCATACTTGTCCATTTTCCAGGCTCCTTACAAGCATGATGCATGATACTACTTGAAACTCTATGCTTTCTAGAGAAGTCTTGAGTTGGCATCAGACATGTGGAATTATCTATCCATGAATTAGCAACTCACATTTCAAGGTTAATACTCTTAGATGACATACCATCACAAAGTAGTAACCTCAGGGAAAGATGAAAAAGAACCCATCAAGGATTGAAATAGAGATTGTCTTCACTCACTTGGTTTGTCTAAAGATTACATAAGGAGAGCGAGTGAAGGTGATTCTAACAAGTATCTGTTTGTCAATTGATGCGTGGTAGATATGGAACATCCTGTTCTATGGTCTTCAAAGTAATAAACTACATGATCATTAATAATGCTTTGAGAATTGTCTAGATTACATTGCCTAGTAGAATGATTGTCCCATTCAAAAGATTGTCGAGATCATGATTGTTAAAATTGATCGATACCAATTTTGATAGTTTGAGCTTGATAAGTATTAGTAGAGGCCTATATGAACTTTTTTGAGTAATCAATCACGTCAAGAAAGATTGATGGGGAGTTGGGAAACTAGGATTTCATAGAAATCAACTATAAATGATCTAGATTTCATTATAGGATGGATAGAAATGGTTGAAATTTGGCCAACAAGAGTGAGAATGGATGAAATTAATTGGAATTTTGTCAAATGAGGAGGTTGCTTTTGGAAATCTTGATATTTCTTGAATCCAAATGAATTTGGAGAGAGAATGTTTCACACTCACTTGAGTCACACCTTAAATTTCTTAGACTCTTAGCAACTAGAGGAAGGCGAATAAACCTCGCCATGGTCAGTCCCAAGCTAGGATAAAAGAGGAGATTGTGTTAGATTGCTAGCTAGAGTAAAACATAGGCAAATATTATGTATTCATCCATTAAACTATTCATTGATGCTAGGTTATTTTTGAAAGTAATGTGTTGTAGAGTCTGACTGCAATATCTTGGCAAAGATCGCTATATATTTATGAGAATTTGAATGTAGTGTTAAATATGTAAGAGTTTTCATGTCCTAGGTTGGATAAGAACATACAAGGTTTGACGTGCCGTGCCTCATGAAATGGGTGGTATTTACCGTTCCGGTGTGGGACTGGCACCAACATAGCGGTTGCCAGAGTGACGCAAGGTTGCGGAGGGCGCTACAACTTGCAGTGGTTGTGGAGGGCGTTGTGACGAAGGTTGTTCTCCAGCTTCTATGGCGAGATGTGTGAGTGCGGAAGAGAGGGGTGGTTGGAGCAGTGGGGAGAAAAGGGACGCAGCACCGACGTCGGCAACTCGCGTGGAACCTGTAGGCGGTCGGGCATGTAGAGGGCAAACACACAAGGAAGGGAGAGAGAACAACCTCGCTGAGGGACGCCGCGATGTAGGCTGATCTTTGGCTTCTGTGGTGGGACACGTGAGCATGGAGGAGAGGGGTGACCGAGTATTGGGGAGAAAAGGGACGCAGTGCTGACATTGGTTGCTCGCATGGACGACACCGACGGTAGGGCGCAGAGGGCGGACTCGCCAGGAAGGGATAGAGAACCGCGATGGAGAACTTTAGGTTTTAAAAACTTAGCATTTAATTGGGAATACTTAGGCTAATTGATCCAATCCACTCCTAATTTAAATAAATAGCCAAACATACTTCCTAAAACCCTAATCGAATCATCCCATTAGAACATATAAAAATGTATTTAAAATTCCAAAAAATTCTAATAAAATTTTATATATTCTTAAAACCCTCCGTGGGGGTCACAGTGCCGCGACAACCTTTGCAGGTCGCTGTAGCTGTGATTTTTTTAACTTTTTTGATTTAGTTAATTTTTTATTTTTTAAATATGTATTTTTTTATAAATAAACTATTATTAATAATTGTTATAAAATATTAAAAAATATTTCAAAATTTTTAAATAATTTCAAAAATCAATAAATATTTTATAAAATATTTTTTTTTAAAAAAATTAATTATAAATTTAAAATAATCTAAAATTTTTAAAAATATAATTCTTAAATATTTCAAATAAATTTTTAAATATTAAAAATTTACAAATAAATTAAAAAAAATAATGTAAGATTTTCAAATAATTTTATAATTATTTTTAGCCTTTTAAATGATTCTATAATTTTAAATTTAGTTTTAAATATTGAGAATTACTTATTTTTAAAAATCATTTTATGAAAATTTAATAGACATTATCTTATGAAAAAATATTGAAATATACATTCAGCATCTCAAAATATAGAACATATTTAATAATCAAATAGTAATAGAATTTATATACATTTATATTTAAAATTTAAAAAAATACCGAAACTATATTGGCATGACATGATAAGATATCGAAATCATATCGTTCCTGTCGGGACCGAAACCTCAGCACAAGTCAAAATTTTAAACCTTGAGGGCACATGATGGTTATGGTTTTGAAACAAGAAATGAAGAAGAAAAAGTTACATTAGATTTCGCGATAGCATATAAATTTATAATAATTAATACATTTTCAAGAAGAGAGAATAACACTTGGTTATGTTCAAAAGTAGAAATAATAAATTACAAATTGATTTTCCTATGGTTAGGAAGAGGTATAAAAAATTTATAAAGATTACAAGGTCATCTCTGTTAGGGGTGTTAGATACGCACCTCAAAACATAATATCAATAAAAGAAAAATGTGTTTGACTCATAGGATCAAGTGGTGGAAGTTAAATGATGTGAAATAAAGTAGCTTTAAGGAGAGGGTATTAACATAAATATTAGGAGAAATATATGATGACTTAAATACAATATGGGATAAGATGAAATCAGATTTAAAACATTGGCCAAGAGTGTACTTGGTGAGTCAAGAGGACAAAGATCACTAAATAAATAATTTTGGTGGTGGAATGAGGAAGTACAAAAGAAAAATTAAAGGAAAAAAGAATTGGCTATTACTATACACTTGTAAGAATGAAGAAAATTTTAAAAAGTATACAATTGCCAAAAAAGAGACCCAGGGAACAATCAGTGAAGCTAGTGTAGAACATTATGCTTGTATCTACAACTTGATACAAAAGAAGGAGAAAGAGATATTTATAGAATAACTAAAGTGAGAGAGAGGAAAATAAGAGATTTTACCCAAATAAGATGTATTAAAAATAAATCTAATAGAGTATTAGTGAACAATGAGGAAATAAAAGAGCGATGGTAAAAGTATTTAAGTAAGTCAAAAGAGTATAAAAATTTAAATTTTTATCAAATAATTCAAATTTTAGAAGTAGAACAAAATATCAAATGAGTGAAAAATAGAAAAACGGTTGAATTTGATGATATTCTAATAGAAGTATAAAAGTGTCTGGAAAAGTAGGGTACTAAATGACTTACAAAGTCATTTAACCTATTATTGAAAATGAAGAAAATACCTTATTAATGGAGGGGAGCACTCTAATCCATTGTATAAAAATCAAAGAGACGTTCAAAATTGTGCAAATTATAAGACACTAGACTAATGAGTCATATCATGAAACTATGGGAAGACAAATAGAAAAAATATTACGGAAGAAGACTAAGGTGGTCAAAAATCAACTTGGATTCATGTTGTAATGGTCGATGATAAAAGCTATACATCTTCTTAGATAACTGATTGGAAAGTATCCGAAAAAGAAGCAAAACTTACATATAGTATTTATTGACCTAGAAAAAACTTATGACGGAGTCTTGAGGAAAAATATGTAGAGAATTTAAAAAAAAGAAAGGTGTGAGCGTAGTGTATATTAAAAAAATTAGGGATATCTACGAAGATGTAATGACAAGAGGGAAGATTCTAGGCGAATAAACCAAAGTATTTTTTATAAAGATAGGTAACTTGAAGTTTATATCTTTTTATCCTAGTCATAGATGAACTCACTGTACATATCCTAGACAAGTTACTATGTTGCGTATTGTTTGCGAATGACATTGTTTCAGTTGATGAGATACTTAAAGGAGTAAATGCTAAATTTAAATCGTGACAGGAAATATTAGAAGTAAAAGATTTTGGACTTAGTAGAGTGTAGACCAAATATATGAAATTTAAGTTTAGTAGTATTAGAATCGTTTTTGCAAAAGGATGAAGATTAATAGAGGTTTTTGCACATTGGGTGCTGCAAGAAAGATGAAAGATATTGGACATTCAGGAGTGAGCCTCTTATGGACCCAATATGTTGTGGAGTAAGAGCTTTGGGAGGCTACAGAACAACCTTAAATAATGGTGTCTCCTCGTTGGTTTGCTTGCTATTACTTTCCGTTGCATATATTTGTTTTAATGCACTAGACAAAGTGGTATTCACCAAGGTTTAAAATTTCGACCCGTGCCGAGGTTTTGGTCGCAGACTGGAATAATACAGTTTTGGTACCGTATCGTATCGTGCCGTGCTGTTATACTTTCAATAGTTTTTAAATATAAACTATATAAATTAAAAAATAAAATATTTAACATAAATATTTTAAAAAATAAACAATATAAAAAATAATCTTAAAATAAAGGGAAAAAAATGAAAATAGATAAATAAATTAAAATTTTATTATGAATTTTAAATTAAAATAAATGAAATATAAAATTAATTAGATAATTTTATTAAAGTTTAAGAAAGCCTCTTTAAATTATTTTCATCATAGCTAGGAGTTGATTAAAATAATTAACCTAAGTTTAATTAAAAAAATCTGAAATCCGACAACACTCACGAGCTCGCACGACTTCAGCGTTGCCGTTGGGTTGTGCGACCCCTCAACCATGGCCGC
The DNA here is from genome assembly GCF_018446385.1 of Zingiber officinale. Lineage (NCBI taxonomy): Eukaryota > Viridiplantae > Streptophyta > Magnoliopsida > Zingiberales > Zingiberaceae > Zingiber > Zingiber officinale. Next base: position 114,648,147 of record NC_055989.1, read on the forward strand.
GGGGATCGCATGACTCCTCTGTGGCCGTAGGGTTGCGCACGCCTCCGCGGTGGCAGCAGAATGGTTATGCGACTCCTCCGCTGTTGTTGCAGGTTCAAGCGATCCCTCCGCTACGACCACGGGTAGCGTAACACGTCGCAATAGTCGTGAGTCTGATGCCGGGGTCGTGCCGATGCCGGTCGACGGGTGGAACGAGATGTTTCACCCGTTTTGGCCGTCTCGGCAGAACACTTTAAACCTTGGTATTCACCCTCCTCTTCCACTCCAGCCATCAATCATCTTGTTTCCAACATAAACCAAGTTTATAATCATGATTAATTTCTTTAAACTAAGTGAAGACAATTAACTTTATAATTTTTATGAAGATATAAAATGTTAATTGCTTTAGTTAATTTACAACATATAAGCTTGAATATAACTTATAATTAGTATTTACTATATTATTTATGAATTAATATCTATATTATTTAATAAAATTATATTTGATTGTATATATTAATAACTTTTAAAAGTTAATCTCTTATGTAAATTTAGTTTATTTATAACTTTTACTTCATTAGGAACATATTTTAATAACTTAATAATATTGTGGTACTAATATTAAAATATCATTTATGTCATCAACGAAAGATTTATGCTATATTAATTGAAACTTAAAATTATATAATTTAAACTTATATATAAACTTGATTGTTACTTGCTAATATATTTAGCTTGTATAATCTTTTCCTTGGGTGATGTAAACCTGATTCGAATGATTATCTGACCTTTGTCAACTGTTGTTTTCTTCTTGACTACACCTATTACACTTCCTTACCTTCCATCACCTCTAATTTGTTTATCTTTGTTGGTGTATCTTTTTTTTTCTTATTCTCACCCTTCATTATATAATTGATTTTCCATTTGACAATTGGGGTTCTTTGTCTTGGTTTGTATAGGTCGTCATAATGTGACACTCATTCAGTGTCAGTTGGAATTATAACGAGGACTACATAACTTCAAAAAGCTCATGTAGGCACAAAATCAATATGCCTATGAATTACAAAATTCATGGAAAAGGCATGACACTTAAACTGTGAATAACTTGTAGATCTAATGCAACTAAAACTTAAATTTTTTAAGCATTCGATCTTGATGCCAGAATAAATACCATTTGGACAACTTTGATATTTGGAATCCTCATCTATCCCTTTGAACTTGTGTTGGATAGAAGTGATGCTTTTAGTAGATACGTGATATCCGTCACACACACACAAATATATATATATATATATATATTCTTGAAATAGCTGTGGTGGACACTTGAATCCACACCATACTTGAATTTTACTTAGTTGATAACCATAATTGAAATTTGAGATGTGATGTTGTATAACAACCTTCATTTATTCTTAGAAGCATGTTGTATAATTGTTAATGCATTCATTTTTGTATTTGGCAGCTCTAGTTTATTAACCTTTTATTTTGTTCTTTTATTAGGCTTAACTTTAAGGGCCTATTATTTCTGAACCCATTGAAAGATAGAAAGAGTATTATTTCTTATTTGATTCTGAAAATTTTCTATTTTCATTTAAAAGTTGAAAAACTAAACAAAATAAATATTTAGTATTAAATTTCTTGACAAATGTTCGTCCAAGCCCGGATAAAAGAGAAAGGTTGTGTTAGGTTGTTAACCAGCATTAAAACTAAGACAAATATTCAATAAATGAATTCATTAAAACTAATGCTAGGTTGTTCCTTAGAAGAAACACGTTGCAGAGTCTGACTGTAACGTCTCGGCAAGGACTACTATATCTTTAACTCGGGTGTAATGCTAAATATGTAAGAGTTTGCGTTGCAGGGTTCAATTATAACATATTGACAAAGACCACTATATCTGCATGAGAACTTGAGTGTCGTGTTAAATAGGTAAGAGTTCTTGCACCATAGGTTGGATAAAGCAAATATTATAGAAAAACTAATAGTCTAAGATTTAGAATATGGAACATAGGAACCCTCACCGGTAAATCGATTAAGGTAATAAATGCGATGATTAGGAGAAAAATTAGTATTTTGTGTGTACAAGAGACAAAATGGATAAGCGAGAAAATAAAGATGATATAGAACTTGAGTTTTAAGTTATGGTACACCGGAAAGAGTAAAATAAGAAATAAAGTGGGTATTATTGTAGATAGTCGTTAAAGGATGAAGTTGGAGGAGTAGTTAGAAAAGAGGATAAAATTATAGCCCTCAAAATAGTAGTGGCAAAAAAAACTATAAACGTAATTAACATATATACATCTCAAGTAGGATTAGATGAAACTATCAAATTAAGGTTTTGAGATGACCTAGATAAAGTATTTCAAAACATACAGCCAAATGAAATGATTTTAATAGGAGACAATCTAAATGTGCATGTTGGAGTGAAAAATGATGAATATAAGAGGGTACATGGAGGTTATGAGATTGGAACTAGCAATGAAGAAGGAAAAAGTATATTGGATTTTATGATAACATATGTCCTTATATTAGCTAATATATTTTTTAAGAAAAGAGAAAAACACTTGGTCACATTCAAAAGTGGGAATAATAAATCATAAATTGACTTTCTGAAGTTAAGAAGAGGAATAGAAAGATTTGTAAAGATTGCAAGGTCATCACTAAAGAAAACTTAACTACCTAACATAAGTTAGTAGTGTTGGATATACGCCTCAAACATAGTATCAATAGAAAGAAAATATATATGACTCCTACAATTAAGTGGTGGAAGTTAAACGATGGAAAACAAAATATATTTAAGGAGAAGGTAGAAGTACAAGTATTAGGTAAAATATACGGTGACTCTAATACGACATGAGATAAGATAACATCAAAGTTGAAAATAGTAGCTAAGAGTGTACTCGGTGAGTCAAAAGTACATGCACCATTAAGTAAGGAATCTTGGTAGAGGAATGAGAAAGTACAAGAGAAAGTGAAGGAAAAACGAATAGTTTATAAGAAATTATATATTTGTAAGAATAGGAAGACTTAAAAAAATATACAATAGCCAAGAAAAAGGCTAAGAAAGTAGTGAATGCAGCAAAAAAATAAAAATTTTGAATGATTATATTGAAAATTAGATACAAAAGAAGGGGATAGAGACATTTATAAAATAGCTAAAGTGAGAGAAAAGAAGACAAGAGATCTTATCCAAATAAAATGTATTAAAATAAATGTAATATGTTACTAGTAAACGACAGAGAAATAGAAGAGCGGTGGAAATGATATTTTCATCAACTTTTTAGGTAACTAACTTAATTTAGGTATTTTATGTAGGTTAAATGAATATAGAAATTTAAATTTTGATTCTAGAATTTAAAATTTAGAAGTAGAACAAACTGATACACAATAGAAAAATCGTTGGACTAGATGATATTCCGATAGAGGTATGGAAGTGTCTAGGGAAATAAGATATTGAATGACTTACAAATTTATTTAATATGATATTGAAAATGAAAAAAATGCTTGATCAATGGCGGGTAAGTCTATAGTTTCCTTATATAAAAATAAGGGAGATGTACAAAATTGTGCAACTTGTAAGGGTATTAAACTAATGAGTCATACTATGAAACTTTAGGAAAGAGTAATAGAAAAAAGATCAAAGAGATCATGGTAACTGAAAATTAATTTGAGTTTATACTTGGACAACAGAAGCTATACAACTTCTCAGACAACTAATTGAAAAATATTAGGAGCAAAAATAAGATTCATACATGGTATTACTTAGAAAAAGTTTATGATAGAGTCTCGAGAGAAATTATATTTAGAATTCTAGAAAAGAGAGGTGTTAGTTTAATATATATTGAACTAATTAAAAATATGCACGAGAATTTAATGACCAGAATGATGACTTTAGGCACATTAACTGAGACATTTCCAATAAAAATATCATTACATCAAAGATTAACTCACTAATTTTGGTAGATGAGATACGTAAATGAGTAAATGCTAAACTAGAATCTTGGTGGAACACACTAGAGGTGAAAGATTTTAGGCTTTGTAGAGTAAAGACAAAATTATGGAATTTAAGTTTAGAAATATTAGATGTAATGACACAATTGTTAAGATAGAAGACGACGAGTTATCTGGAACCGAGAACTTTAAATATTTAGAATCATTTTTATAAAATGATAAAGGGATTGAGAGAGATGTCATACATAGAATACAAGCAGGGTGGTTAAAATGGAGGAGAGCGTCAGGTGTTTTATGTGATTGTAAAATATCTCTAAAACTTAAAGGGAAGTTCTACAAAACGACAGTTAGACCTGCTATGTTATATGACGCTGAATGTTAGACTATAATTTAAGCACATGAGCAGATGATGAGAGTTGCAAGATAAGGATGTTAATGTGGATGTGTGGATATACGAGGATGGACAGAATACAAAATGAGAGCATTAAAGAGAAAGTCGGAGTTGCATCTATTGAGAAAAAACTTGAGAGACACGTTTAAGATAGTACAGGCATATACTTAGACGACTAATAAATGCTCCAGTTAGGAGATGTGAAACTATGACAAATACGTATATCAAACGAGGAAGAGGAAGATAAAAAAAGACTTGGCTAACAATAATAAAATAAGATAAAATTTATTTAAGTATAGATGATAATATAGTAGGGGATATAGTCTAGCGTAAAAGGATCCAGAGCCGATCTCACCTAATGTGATATGGCTTGGTTGTTGTTATTGTTATTAAATTTCTTGACGCATTCAAATTTATTGCGAAGGGGAGCCTTGGCGCAACGGTAAAGTTGTTGCTTTGTGACCAAAAGGTCACGGGTTTAAATTCTGGAAACAGTCTCTTGCAAAAAGCAGGGTAAGGCTACGCACAATGGATCCTTCCCCGGGACCTCGCATGGCGGGAGCTTCGTGCACGGGGCTGTCCTTTTTTTTTATTCAAATTTATTGGTTTTATTTTTTTTCTAAAAACATACTGAAAATAGTTTTCGTGAACCAAAACAATAAATCGATATTTTGTATGTAATTTTCTGCTGATAACCTTGGTTTTCTGAATAGTTTAAAAAGACATTCTTTTGCACACATGAGTGTTTGGCTTTATTCCCTGTTATTCATATGTTATCGTCAATAATATTTTTACATATTGTTTTTTCTATGGACGTGGATCTTGGGCCATCTGGCTACTATACTGAGGCAAGAGAACTCTGGATGGTGTATTTGTTCATTTATTAGGCAATACGACCAAAATCCTAACTTTTGTTTCCATTTTGCCTTTACTTCTATCTAAATGCTTGAAGCTTGATGGTAGAAATATGCACAGCCCTTTTCTTCTGATTTGCTTGGGTATTTAGTCTCATTCTTTCAAAATATATCAATGTTTTGCTTATCATGTTCACCATGGCAGCTTCTTCCATTTCCTGATTATATTTGTTACTTAATGGTGAATAATATGTACAGATTTTTGAACTTAATCAGCGGATTAAGGAGAGTGAAGAGAACCTAATCCTTTTGCAGGATATCGATTATGCTTTGAAAAGGTGCGCTAACTTAATTTTGTAAATTTTTATGCTCATCTTTGCAATTCTTATTTTTCTATGGATATATAAATTATAAAATTATCTAATATATTAATACACATAGTGAAAAATTTACACACTTCTTCCAATTGCTTAATTGCTTCTTAATCCTATTCACTTTTTGTTTATTTATTTATTTTTGAGAAAATGAACTATCATGAAGACTTGCATCCATTGAGTTTTCATGCCTCATGACTTTTGAGTTGTAAGGTTCAGGTGGTTTTGTCAGACAGATGCCATTCTCTTGTGGAACAATTTCTATCTTCTTTGATGACTTTGCAAATTGTTCAAAGTAATTTTATTTAATGATCTAGGTGTAGTTGGTTTGGATATAATTGCTACACACTGCAATGTTTTGTTTAGCTTTAAACCATCGCTCAAACTGAAATGTGGATGACATGGTCTTGTGTTTCATGAAAGCATAATATTTCATTTATTTGAGTGGTCATGTTTTTTATTTGATTTTTATGGTTCACTCTTTTTCTAGAGTCTTTATTCAGTGTAAATATACAACAAGAGTAGCAGCAAGAAGCCATGATTTCCTAATTCTAACTATTTTAGGTTATCTAGGTGGGCCATGATTTTTGTTTGATCTTTTATTGATCATTCTTTATCTGAAGTTTTTATTCAGTTCAAATATACATAATAACAATAGCAGCAACAAATCTCAATTCCAAATCCCAACTATTTGGGATTAGTTACATGGTTCTTGTTCAGCCATTGAATTCTATGAAGACCGTATCTCATTAGTAATATCTAGATCTTTAAGTATCTTATCTTGAAGCTTGTTCTTGAAATTTCAGGATGCTGATGTATTGAAGTAGTAGGATATCTGGACTGTCTTAACCTTGAGAGCTTTGTTCCTATACAAGGGATGAGCTCCTTGCTCGTAACAGTATCAATCACAATATCACCATCATTACTGAAATATACAGACCAATTGAATAAGTAATAAGTGCTGAAATTTTTTTAAATAGTCTGGACACATGCTTACATAATGTAAATATGATACTAGAATTTTTCCATGTATTTGTTAGGTATCTCTGAGCATGGCCAAATTGTAAATAAGTCCAACCTCGAGTGATTGTCTTGACTCTGTGAACTTAGAGATCAAGGAAAATGGGGCATGAGCATAAAAGTACAAAATGGAGCAAGAATGGAGATGCACGATATAATCTCATAGAGGCAAAGAAAGCATTTAGCTAACCAATTACAATCATTGTTCTCTTGCGTAGGTTTTCACCAATTATTACTCGAAAATTACTCTTTAACTTCTCTTGGGTGTGCACACTTTTATTCCATGATTGATCTTTAATGGTGTATGCATTTATCTTTATTTTATTTGAAATGAATGTTTCATATAGAAGGGCAAATACCCTGTAACCACCTACACCAAGCCTGCATAATGCATGAGGATGAAACTGTGTGCATTTAGTTGTGTGAGGACACTGTCTTGATATATATTAGAGATAGTTTCCTTGTGAAGTACTAATGAACTAAAGTCCCATTGGAGCGCGGGGTTGAAGCTTTTAATGCAAGTTCTCTATTAGAGGGACAATTCTGATATTTTTTGAGTTACATTGGATACAAGGATTATTATTAACTAGAAATTCACAGGATATTGTAAACATAAATAGGTAATCAAGTGCAATTATAGAAAGCAATGAAAATGAAAGATAAGCAATAAGAGTAAATTTGACTTATATTTCCACTTGCATACATATATTCTCAAGAATGCTATGATGGTGATACAAGATGGAGGCGTCCAGCATAGACAGATACAGACCCAGTAACTTGCCATGCCACCCATGTATAACTGGCAAGGAACTGCGGTATGTTTGATAGGGATCACCTTGATGTAGAGTTGGTACTTATGATAGCACAGTACACTATACTATAGATGCCTGTTCTCATACTTCATTGGACAAGATATGAGCAGGAATCTTTGGCCATTTTTATGTTCTTGTGCATTTTGATGATATTCATATTTAACTTTCATCAAAAGAAAAAAAGAATGCTAAGATCGTATGAAGTAGGAAAGAAAAAAATTCATTGCTATCCTCATTATTTAATTCACCATAAATTTATCTTTTCTTTTACCCCATTTGTGTTATCTTATTAATTTCACTATATTTTAATCATTCACAAGGTAAGTATATCAAAACAAGCCAAACACCCACATGGACAAGGCCCCATATTTGCATTGGCTTGCCCTAAGGGTCTCTAAACTCCTCTAGTTGGTAGATCTACATGGATACACCACATCACACTCGAAAATAAAAATTGATAATTAAGAGAAGAATGTACTATTATAGTAACTCTATCCCTATAATATATCGCTCAGGCATACCATCGGGGTTTGACCCTTCTACACAAAAGATTGTTTGCTGTCTTGCTAAAAAGTCTTAAACAAGATTTAATAAATTCATGTATCAAGCACTAGGGATTTGAACCATGCCAACATGATAGAAGCATGCTCATGAAACTTATTATAAGGGTCTTCATGTACCCTCCTGCAAACAATATCATATAAGAAAACTATCCTATGTTTGCTCTTAAACAAGAACAAGCTCCTTTCAGTAAAGGCCCTACATTCTTGGTAAAAGAGCAATAAGACACAATTATAACAACCAAAATTTCATATGGACTAGTGGTGTAATCAACATTCAAGCATAAAGTCAATCTTTCAAGCATAAAGTCAATCTTTACCTCCATAATTGTTCCAATCTGTTCACAAATACTCAAGTGTCCTCAATAGAAACAAGGTCTTGATACTCATTAACTAATAGGCATCTCATCATGGCTAACATCAAATAGAGAATGGGGGAGCATGAAAGTCTTATTGTCAAGGGACATTAGATTTTGATAGTGAATATACAACTCTGGCCATAAATCATGGGCGCCGACACAAATTGGCCATAGCAATTATAACGCGATCTCAAAAAAGAGTAGTTAACAACAATTCTCGATGACATGATCCTTACACCTTAAAATAAATCACACAACACTTTAAATTAAACCTCACAAAGTTTAAGGCAAGGAATTACCAACTGATGACTCCTAGTCAATACCTAATTGGTTCTCTTGGTGACATTTGCTTCAGAGGGATGTGAAAGTAGAAACAATAGGTAATGCTCAACTTGGCTCTATTATAGCCAAATTATCATAGAAAGAGGGGGGAACAAGCAAAGGAAAGAAACACAATGGGGGTTATGATGCTTGCAAAGGAAAGAAACACAATGGAGGTTTTGATGCTAGGAGCTGCAATGGAGTGTGGGTGAGTTATGGTTCAGAGGGAAAACTTGAGCCCTAAATAGGTTGACAACACTGTGTCTAGGGTGAGAGGAAATTTCAATGTGGATTATGAGAAGATAGGATCGTGAGGGAGGCATCAAGACTTTCATTAGTGGTTATGCAAAGGGTAGAGCGTTGCATATGGGTTGCTAAGGTTATGCGGATCTATACAAAGAGGTGGGCGACCACGAATGGGGCAACAAGAGAGAGTACGGTTTCACGTGTGAGTCTAGGCTTTGAAGAAAACTTGGGTTTAAGTTAACCTCTTGATTAATCCCCTTATGTTTTCTTTTATTGGTGACTTAATATTGACTACTTGTAAGTTAAAGTTTGTGTCTCTTTTATTCTATGTAGGTTTTTATAAATCATTTGTGTCAGTTAACATGAGTGAAACTTTATCGTTCCATTTTTCTATTGACATGTAAAACAAGTTCAAGACCCTTGATGTGAAAAGAGAGCTAGATTTCCATGATAGACCTTTAGTAAGCAATTGGGATGGAGCTTTCCATGAGTGGTTGCAAGGGCCATGATTCTGCAAGTGACCGTTGAGTTTCCGGGAGTTCTTGTGAGGGCTATGCTTCCACAAAGCAACCATGAGGGCTAGACTACTGCAAGAGTTAGGGTTCCACTGTGTTGTAATGAGGCTTCTGGGAGGGGACTTTGCAACGAGGGATCTTTTTCTGCAAATGCGACTCCTTACTCTTCTCCCATTTCCCTTCTTTCTCTTCTCCTTTGTCACCAGCTCTTTTCCTCCCTCCTTTATGACCCCTTGTAAGGCATGTTGGCATGCTAAGACTGACACTATCCTTTTGGTAAGAGACTAAAACCTTGGCTCACAATAGTATTTTAAAACTTTGATTCTATAAGTACCTCCTCCATTAGGCCTTTTGCTTGTTTTACTTGGGATTTTGGTATAATCATTTAACGGTTGCTAGTGATAACCATTTTATGTCAGTTTTTGTGAATCATAGCTAAACTCGTGTTTTTCTTCTAGATGCACCATTATCAACTATATCTTAGAGTTATATACATTGAAGTTCACTTTTTCTTAAAGCGGCCATGAGTGAAGTTTTTGTTTTGCTATGATATTTTAGAATAACCACAAGGCTAATCTAGAACATGTATGATATAAAGCCTAGTAATTCTGAACCAAAATTACTTATATGTATTCTTTAGCTCAAATGAATACAGGCATGATATCTTGGCATGCAACACTTGTCTATATTGACTAAACAAACAAGAGGTTAATTGCAAATGCTAGATTAAGTAGGCACACACTTTATATGCATCTAGGGATGTAAACGAGCCGAACCGAGCCAAACAGTATTAGGCTCGAGCTCGACTCGTTTAAGTTATATTTGGGCTCGAGCTCGGCTCGTTATTAGCTCGATTATCATAGTTAACGAGCCTAATTCGTTAAACGAGCTCGGGCTCGTTTTCGGGCTCGTTTTAGAGCTCATTTTTTTGGCTTGTTTTAAAGCTCGTTTTAAGGTTCGTTTTAGAACTAGTTTTTTGGCTCGTTTTAGAGCTCGTTTTTTGGCTCGATTTAAGGCTCATTTTTTTTGGCTCGTGAGCCTACAAACGAACATGTTCGCGAGCTCACGTGCCAAATATCCTTAAGCTCGAGCTCGGCTCGATAAGATAAACGAACGAACTCGAACGAGCTTTTTATCGAACCGAGCTCCGAATAACTCGCGAACCGTTTGGTTCATTTACATCCCTATATGCATCTTGATTTGAAATAATGTGGTTATCTCACTTGTTCCTTAGGCTTAGGTCTTACATGAAATTTATTTTAAGTTAACATATTATCTATCATATGGATCAAACAGCGTTCTAAATGGCGGCAGAGGCAGTTGCCTAGGCGAGAGGCTGACATCAACCGTACTGTTTTTGCCCGATGTAGTGCTTTAGGTGGTAACTCATCTCCTTCTGTCATCGCCGTGCCTGGAACCGCCATGTTGGGAACCACTGCCGTCGTTTCACCACCGGACGTGAGCCTGTAAGAGTCCGACAATGAGCCAGGATGCGTTGCCCGGCTCGGCAGTGGGCTCGGATGCTTCGCCTAGGCCTAGTGATACCTTCGAACGCTTCGCACTGTCATGACGATGCAGCCTAACTCGTCGCGCGGTCTCGATGATGCGTCGATTCGTCGCTCGGCCAAAACAAGGTATGCAGGTAACTTGTAAGTTAGGGTTTAATTAAAAAAACTTTAGGTTAATAATTTTAATCAACTCTTAGCTATGATTGAGATAATTTAAATATGCTTAATTAAAACCTAATAAAATTATCCCATTAATTTAATATATATATATATATATATATATATATATATATATATATATATATATATATATATATATATATATATATAAATTTTAATTAATATATTTTATTAAAAGTAATATTATAAAGAATAATGATTATTTATAATATTATGCATAAAAAATAGTAAAAAAAAATCAACCGGTGTGCCTAGGCTGTAGAGGCGGTCACTCACCCCCCACCATTGCCTACCGCTATTTATAACACTGGGATCAAATAATTCTCTTTTCATGTTTATTCATCCAATATTAGGTGGGGAAAAAAATCTAACACTGAACATTAATTTAATGCTAGTATGTTTCTAACGATTCCTGTTAGATTTCCATGTGTGTTCTCTTTACAAATTTTGTTGGAATGTTTATTTACAGAAATTAACAGTGTTGCTACAATGCTTGTTTTCAACAGAAACTTTACTTAAGAAAGTGTTTGATTTCTATTAGTAATTATATAAATACCTGAAGCCTCAACTAAGGACAACTTTTTAAACTTGCTCCTGAATGCTTACAGCTGTGAACTATCTTGCATTCTATGTGCATGTAAATATAATTTTCTGTGTTTTCTTAACCATTTTCCCTCTATTTTCAAGGTTTGAAGCAGATGGACAACTTGAAGCTATGTTTTCTGGATTAAGAGTTATTGATATACAAGGATGTTATGTTAGGTTGTCACTAAAGACATATATTCCGAACATAGACACCATTCTTCTTAGGCATAAAGTGGATTTTGTGGAGCCACCTATGTCTGAACACGAGATGCTAGTAGAATTTTCTGAGAGGAATATGGATATAAAGAGCATTGAGGTAGATTTGTTATTACAAGTGAATTTACTTTTATAACTAATCCTATTTGCTATGCCATTTTGAATCCTGTAGCAAATAAATATCTTTATTTAATCCCTTTGTAAATTAGTCATTAGTATAACTAGAACACTACTTTAAGACAATTGCAAAAAATTTCTTGATTGCACTTTGGAGTTTTAGTCATTTAGAAAGTCTTTAACATTTAAAGCCATTGCTTGTCACTACAATTGCACTATATATACTAATAAACCGGACTTCCGTTTGTCATGGACTTACATTTGTCGTGCCCCGGAGTCTAGTATCCACTTACTAAGAGGTACCTTCACTTAACGAGTTCACTTAGTGACACTACAATAATAGGAAACCAAGAATTTCAAGTAATCACTAATTCAAAATAAACAAGTTTTCTATAACACATGCACATATATATGTTAGATTTTGATGATAGTGAGGTGAACGTGAGTCCTAGAGGGGGAGGGGGTGAATAACATGTTTGTAAATAAAATTGATAATCTTCTCTTGCTGTAATCCTAACAAAGTTACAGACTAAGCACAAGAAAGAACACACAAACCACACATAGCGACATAAGTAATTTAACGTAGTTCGGAAGCTCTCAGGCTCTTAGTACACTACCTATTATCTTTTGATATATCACTCCTAGGATCTTTTATCTTTCTCCTCTTTGGTAAGGCGTTGAAGTGGAGAAGCCTTTTTATAAGATTGTTAATGGAAGTAGAAGAGGCATTCAACAGAGAACAAGAAAGCACACAATAAGAAAACAAACAACAAAATATGACAATAATATAAAGAATAAGATCTATTGTTGTTGCTATTTGTGGCCTTTGGACCCCCTTTTAAAGCTTCTTTCACGAATTGCTTTGTTGGCACGATCTTGTAGACATGACACACATCAATTGATTGATACATCACCATTAGTTGATTGATACGATCAATTCTTGTGGCTTGCGACCGATTCTTATGGCTTGCAATCGATTCCTATGATGGCTGCTTAATCTAGGTTCATTAGTAAACTAGAAATCGCCTATTAGTTGACAAGCCTTGATCTAATCTTGTGACTAGTGATCAACTCCTTCGATTTCTCATATAACACTTGTATCAGTCGATTGATCACAAATAATAGTCGACTGATCACAAATAATAGTCGACTAGCCCAACGAAAACATGATAGTAGAATATTTCTTAGTCAACTACACTAATCAATTGAGCTATTAATTGACTACATATAGGCATACAGTCGTTTGCACAATAAGAAACAAACATATCAAAAGTTTCATGGTTGATTGTTCCGGTCAACTCATAATTTGAGTTTGATCCATTTAATGGCCGAATCTCCCTAAGTTGAGTTCTACCCATATTTGAGTATATTTTCACCCAATTCTTAGCTCACCAACAACCTTCCTCCATGAGACCTCTCCTCAAGTTTCTCGTCCCTCGGATGTGCTGAACCCTCTAACGCCCTTCTTGTACCATCCTTTTCGCTTCGCTTATGTAGTGCATCTCCAACATTCTTCTCTTCTCATCCTTTCAGATGCATTGAGCCTCTGGCTCCCTTTCCATGCCATTGTTCTTGCTCCGCTTGGGTACTATACTTCCTTAACACAACTACCTTTGATCCTCCTCATCATGTGATCCCTTAGGTGTCCCATATCACCCTTCTCTTATCTTTCCCGAACTTTGAATTATCGGGTATTCCATGTGTGCACACTTAGACACAAATCAAACACACAACAAGAGTCTAACTTGTAAACTCTTTGCTCAACCATCAAAATCTGTGATCGCATCAGATCACTTGAGGGCTAAAATTTTCATCTTTGGCAAATCATTTAAGTTAAAAAAAACACAACATGTGTAAATATAATGCTAAAAATGCAGTAAATGCAATAAAAGCAAAATGAAACCAAATTTGAACCTATTTCTATATGGGGTCAATTGCAATGACAGAGTTGTGTGTCTTGCAAAGAGAGCGAGAGAAGGTGAATGTCAAGTGAGGATGAGAGATGTGTGGATTTTTTTTGATTGATTTAGGAGCGAACTAAATTTCTAAATGGGGATAACTTGTTTAGTTGCCATGTCTACTTGATGGATTCTTTCTGAATCCAACCCAACTTCAACTTGATGCGCAAAACCAATTTATCGGTTTAGTTTGACTTATTTGACTAATTTGGTGTCATACCCTTTTGATTACTAAGTAGCTACTTCAATGTAGCCAAAGCAACCAATATGTTTCCTCATTCTATTTTAAAGAAATTATGTGATTACATTTTCACTAAGAAGTGATGTTTTGATGCAATGACACCAAAAGTCAAATAAAAAACATATGCTTTGATAATAAACTTGTCTTATAAGATCAACAAAGCTGTTTATGTACTTTATGATGCTAAGTGCTTTGGTTTGCTTGACCAAGCACTTAGGTTAGCCCCTAGCATTAAGAGTTAAGACCACTGGAACCTTGGCACCTTAGAGTGCCTAACAACAATACTTAGCACTACTACAAATAATGAAAACAAGTAGACTAATAATTCAAAGTATAATTACTTAGCACTACTACAAATAATGAAAACAAGTGGACTAATAATTCAAAGTATAATTATTGGACAAGTATGGAATGTGAAATAATATTGTGATTGCTTTCTTCAGGAATGATAAATTTGTTTTCTGTCAAGGATTGTTAATGCTTTTGTTATGCTTAACTTGGTTGTTATCCAATTGCAAACTCTAACTCTGTTAAGGCTGAGCTGACTGCATTGCTCCTTTTTATTTTCCAATAACAGACAATCCTTTTATGCTCTAGATCTCTGGCAAGAGGCCAAATATCTGAATATCAATATCTCTGGTAGAGCACCAGGTTGCCTTAATTGAATTTAAACACTAGCTCATCAAACTTAGCTAATTTTCCTCAAAAAATATTCTTAATGACTACTCATATTATATGCTCATTATTTTAAAAGTCTCTGCATAGCCACTGATATACCTTTGTATAGCTTATCAAATGAGGGACCACATTGCATCCATTTTGATTGCCCAAAAGTTATGCAGGCTCAAACCCATCCTAGCTTGTAAACATCCAAGTCATGTTCAAACAAACATAGTCATGTATCGCTTCCATTAATAGGTAACTTTTCTTTGGAACAATTTGTGTTGATTGGTTGATATGCGATTACATGTTATATACTTTGAATTATTTGAATTACTTATATTGATAAGGAAACTATTTTATGTGATAATGAATTATTATGATGATTAAGAAAGATTTTAAAATTTTATTTATATTTGAGTGCTTAGGTTAATAATTTTAATAAATTGCATACAAAATATAAGATATAAACACCTTTTTTGGCATTATCTTATACATTATTATTACTATAATTAATGATTTTTAAAATGTTGATTGCTTATGCATCCGCATACTACATTTGCATTATCGAGTGGCGCAATCACTTACCACTTAGATATGCTTATTAAAATCTTATGCTATAATATATGAATCTATATAATGATTGATATTGTTGTTTTGGAATTGATGTTTTATATATGAGATCTTTGCCTAATCCATTATTAGCAGCACTAACATTTTGGTGGAGCAATGAGCTATTTTATAATCAATAATTATCCTTATAACAGTCACATCATATGCTATATGAATTGAATTAGATCAATGGTCTCTGAACATAGCATTATAATCTATATTATTTTCATGCTAGTAATTCTTCCATTTTGTGAGTTTCCAGATCTTCCCTGGTGATGTTTGTATAGAAGGAATAATTGATACAATCAAATCATCCAGGTATCTCCTGTCAATTTTTTTTTTTTCAAAATGGTGCCATGAGCATAAGTAGCTGAATAGGCACCAGTTTATTTTGCAAAATTAAAATTTCTTTTATTTGCCAGACCTAACTGGTTGGGGCAGTGTTGATTTCTATGGTTCAGTGTCAACACTCATTCTTGTGTGGATATCATACCTACACTTTGTGTTGATCAACACACTGTTTAATTTGTCTTGAATATGTTTTTACACCATCTAAACATATATAGAATTTGTGTAAAACTTCAAAATAGAGAAAAGTACACAATATTTAATGAATTGAGACCATGCTCATTGTACTTTGATGGATGCTCCATTATCTCAACATCCGAGATATGATGTGAGACCATATGAGTCAAACCTATTCTTATGGTTCATCCGACAAAGGGCTGACTTTAAGTTGTTACAAGCTTTAAAGTTGCTTCTATAATACATTTTGCATAAAACAAAGAGTTCTTTAGCAGCATGGCGCTGGTTATTAGGGTTACTTGAGAGCATGGTTTAAAGTGCCATGCCGAGATGATCGAAACGGGCGAAACATCTCGTTCCGTCCGTCGACCGACACCGGCACCAGACTCACAATTGTTGCGACATGTTGCGCGACCCCGTGGCCGTAGCGGAGGGGTCGCTTAAATAATCCTTCCGCTGTCACCGCGGAGGTGTCGTGCGCTGCAGAGGGTTCGTACCGGAGGAGTCATGCGATCCCTGCGACCATGATTGAGGGGTCGTGCAAACCAGCGGCAACGCTGAAGTCACGTGAGCTCGTGCGTGTTGTCGGATTTCAGTTTTTTTTAATTAAACTTAGGTTAATTATTTTAATCAACTCCTATATATGATGAAGATAATCTGAAGAGACTTTATTAAACCCTAATAAAATTATCTAATTAATTTTATATTTCATTTATTTTAATTTAAAATTTATAATAATTTTATTTTTATTTATTTATCTATTTTCATTTCTTCCTTTTTTTAAAGATTATTTTTTATATTGTTTATTTTTTAAAATATTTATGTTAAATATTTTATTTTTTAATTAATATATTTTATATTTAAAAATTATCGAAACTATAACGGCACGACACGATACGGTACCGAAACCGTATCATTCCGGTCCGGGACCGAAACTTCGGGATGGGTTGAAATTTTAAACCTTGCTTGAGAGCACTTGGGTGAAAATTTTGAATATAAATATGTGACACCCCAAGTAGTTTCAATGCCATTAGTATGGAATGGAATCCATGAAGACTATTGAACAATCCCTTTGGCACATGCTATGCCAACCAACCATAATACAAACCATAAAAAATATTTTAATATTAACAACAATATTCACTAAATTAGACTGAGATTCTTAAGTACAAATTCAAACTGCATAATTGTAATTATCAAATTCTTTTAGAATCATAAATATATGCAAAGCGAAACATGACTATAAAAGAAATATAGCTTCAACAACATAAACTAAATGAGACATGAATACAACAACAACCAAGCCTTATCCCATCAGGTGGGGTTGACACTAAATGGGACATGAATAACAAAGAAAATTTTGCCAAACTGTGCAGATTGTTGTATATATTCTTCTTAGCAGAAATTGATTTTGACATACTAGATATTAAAAAAAATTTCTCTCGTGGCCTTAGAGTATCAAGAGAAGCGGAAATAGTATCGAAAATTAAGAAGGGCAAGCAACATGAACTGAAATGAACAAAGCTACAGTTAATTGCAAAATAATAATCCAAATACATGTACTGCAATTCCTCGTTAATAATACTATATTATAATTTATCATCAAATTGTGAACTACTACCGTCAATGAGCATAGTTGCATGGGATTTTAATTAAAATTTAAATTGATTATCTTAATCAACTCCTAACTATGATAAGGATAATCTAAAGATGTTTAATTAAAACCTAATAAAATTATTTAATTAATTATATATTTTATTTATTTTAATTCTAAAAATATATAATTTTTTTTATTTATTGATTTATCTCTCTATGTTTTTTTAAAATTATTTTTTATATATTTTTATTTTTTAAATATTTATGTTTAATTTTTTATTTTTAGTTAATATATTTTATATTTTAAAAATACCGAAACCATATTGGCATGGTATGATTGTACCGAAATTGTATCGTTCCGATAAGGCTCAAAATTTTAAACCATGATTATAACTATATGTTTTTTATATAAAATTCTCTATATGTTATGCATAAGTAATGTGCATGTATAAAAGAGAAAATGATGTATAATCAAGGGAAGCCCTTATGAAATAGATATGAAATTCGATCTGTGTCTCCAATTAATGCTAAATCACGATTCTCTTAAAATCATAACTCCCACACCAACCATTGCCCAAATTTCGCCTTTTTTTGGCCCAAATAGCACTCTTAAAATTAATGCTTGATGCACCATCATTCCTCAACTAAGTGTATTCTTCAACTGGACACCCTGTATGAACTTCACAATATTATAGCCACAACCACAATAGCTCAATCCTCACACCACGCCTTCGTGTACATCCTGCAGTCCCAACACTCCCTATCCTTTCAATCAACTCTTCTTATGGTTTTACCTTGTTTGAAGAAAAGGGGAGAGGAACCTATCTATATGTACTGTGTTTCACCAATAAAGCCCAGATCTGCTGTAAATGGAAGAATAGCACATTCTGTGATGGATAATTGTTGCTCACTTAAGACTGCTAGAAATGAGGAATAATGAGAGAAAAAAAGTCAGTTTTATAATGAAAAATCACACAAAAACTCAAAGATCACACAATAACTTGAGTTGTAAGGCGTGTGATAGAAGGGGGAACGAGATGTTTTTGCTCACGTGATGCATGAGGGGGAAAGAGGGGAGGGTAGGGCTTCTTGTATCTAAGATGGGGGTCTTTGTTGATGGCGAGATTAGCTACAAGCGACACTCACAACAGGATGATGACACTCAACAGGGTTGCTTATAGGTGGTACAATAACCCTCAGGAATTGTCCATGCAAAGAGAAAAGATTATAAGAGATAGTATTATGGGTGGTGCAGAAGGGGAGCCTTGGCGCAACGGTAAAGTTGTTGCTTTGTGACCAAAAGGTCACGGGTTCGAATCCTGGAAATAGCCTCTTGTAAAAAAAGCAGAGTAAGGCCGCGTACAATGAATCTTTCCCCGGGACCCGTATAGCGGGAGCTTCGTGCATCGGGCTGCCCTTTGTTTTTTATTATGGGTGGTGCAGTGACCTGAGGGGCATTGTCCGTGCAAAGAGAAGGGGATTGTCAGAAATAGTGTTGTGGATGACTGGTGATGTTGGTGGACTATAGGAGCATTGGTAAGTTACGGGTGAGAAAGGACTCATTGAGTAAGGAAAGGAGGGCTGCAATAAGGGTTTTGTCGGTGAGAAGAGGACGGTGACATTCTTTCAGGATATGTAACAATGAGTTTAAGGTAATAATATCAACTTACCAGATCTACTGAATCAAATTGACTCAATCAATCCAGTTTAACATAGTTTCAAGTAATAAATCTGTGAATCAAATTCAATTTAAGCCTAGTTTGAATCCAATGAAAAACAAAATCAAATCTTACCTAATACAACTCTCAATTGGCAAACTTAACTCTAATAAATCCTAAATTAGATGCAAATGCCACTAAGTCAGCCCAAATACTAATAGTTCAACTATATATAGTCCTAATTTCCCTCAATTAACTTCATTAGTGCCAGTAGTCCATAATTAATCCTCAATATATAACAACCTCCTTATCTTTAAAACATTGGCCCTCCAAATTTAACTTGTTAAATTCAAACTCTCTTGTTAGCTAGATAAGCCACAACTAGTAGTTCCTACCATGAATATAACTTTCATAAGAGACAACTAATTTCTAAAGAAGTTCCCGAAGTTCCCTCCACCTACTCAACTCCTATAAGGTGACTCCATTAGCCCACAATTCATTAGTTACAACTATTCATCTATAACTTAGTCTAAATCCATCTACTACCACATATGCTTTTGCCTTCCCCACCACCCACCAAGCTAGGACAAAGAAAACAAGCACTAAACCACTATAGCAATAACTTTTGAAACAAATCTTCTTAATTAGTGCCACTAGTTAATCTATCTAGTGTGCTTGCTGTGTAAGAATTATCTTTAGCTGATATCTAGGTCGTTGTTGCTGCCACACTGTCTACCTTTGGAGTTAGGGGTGATATTGCTCCTAACTCGGTGGTGGCTTTGTGCTTTGTGGCATCTTTAGTGGGCATTCATTGGTTTGATGTCACTCCAAACCTCTTACAAAGATAGCAACCTTTCTGTGTATACTAAATTCCGATCTATTGATCATGACCATTGCACTTTTTTTCTACTTTTGATTTTATTCAATTCTCTCTCCTTTACAATTGTTGAAGCTGATTTATGATTGTTCTTTATAGTTCTTGAACTTATTTTGTTAACAAAAATAGAATTTGAAATTTGAATTATGGAAGTATGATACATTAAATCTTCCTTGATGATATAGTGCTAATTAATCAAGGTATGAATAGATTAAATGTGAAAATAAATTATGGAGAAAATCTTTAGGAACTAAAAGTTTTAAAAGAAGTAAAATTGAATATATGAAATGTAGTTTTTGTGATATGAAAAATAATGAGGGAATAAGGATTAGAGCCGTCAATTTGGATTGGGCCCGTCGAGTTGACCCGTCCTGCTAAACAATTTAAGAGGATTGGGTTGAAAATTTATCAACTCATTTAAAAATGGGCTTAAACGGGTCAACTTGCACGAGTTATGGGTCTAGGTGGGTTGGCCTGTGACGGGCTCGGGTTGGCCTGTGGCGGGCTCGTGGGTTGCCCCGCCTAATTTGCAACTCAAAGTTAAAAATTCTGACATTTTCTATATATATTTTTATTTTTTGGTGGGTTTGTGGGCTCGTTTGCCTAATATGCAACCCACCTTGGGTTGGACTGGGTTGGAGATTTCCCAATCCGCTAGGATGGCAGGCCGGCCCGCTCTGCTCCACCCTACTCTATCTTGCCAGATGACGGGTTTTTGGTGGGCCTAGCCTGCCCCACCACAGGCCGACCCTTTGACAATTCTAGTTAAGGATAAAGAATGGGTGGGTAAAATTGAGAGAAGCTTCAAGAATCTTTATAAATGATGATAATGTTGGTTTATTAGGAATCAAGGAGCAGTTAAGTACAAAGATGAAAATGCTAAGAAAGGTGTGTGAGAATAATAGAAAAGATCTAACTAGGAGCAATTAGGTATTAGCTTTAACATATGATAAAATGAGAGAAAATAAGTTAGAGATTGTTTGAGCTTTTCCAAAGTTGGTTATTAAGTTTTAGTAGTTATAAATAGTCGAATCAATTAGAGTTGGCGTGTGAAAGGTTGAAGAGCACAAGGTAGATGGAGGTCAAAGGAAAGTCTACCTAATATAATAAAAAATTATTTAATTAATTGAATATTAGTAGCGATCTGGTCTTGTATAGTGATCAATAGAATAATAAAATATGTAGCTGAGCCCAAATGGTTGGAATAAGTATGGCTTGATGGTAATTATGATACACATGCTTATAAATCAAAGCTGGTATAAGTTTCATGTAATCAATTTCATGACTTGTGTATTTGGTACTACTCTTTAATTTTTGTATGTATCGTTACATCTGTCTTTTTTTATATGATATGCTTTCCTTGTTTCTGTTTCTGATAACATGCTTATGTAGGAATATCAGTCTTTTGGTGAAAAACTTTAAGATTTCTTTGTTCTTAACTATCTTTTATTACATAGATTTGGGCTTACAATTTTCTAGAATTAGCTTAAAGTTGGTCTTGTCCCATGCAATAACAACTTTTGTGCCTTTTTAATTGAAACTTCTTTTTCTAAATTTCTCTTCTAATGTAAAATGTCATGTGATGATGTAGAAATTTCGTTGCATCAACAGTGTCCTCCTTGAGATGGTTAATAATACAAGTTCATCATCGTATTATTTTGTGCATGCTTCGCCGCTTATTGGTAATAGATGCTAACAAATCAAGGTATGTTCTTTTTTCTTCCATTTTGCTACCTGATCATCATATGCTTTTATTTCATGGATAACAATCAGTCTACTAATGTAAAAATACAAGGTTTAATTATATAAATTATACACAAGCTGTGGTAATTCCAAATGGTTACAACCTACAATTCATTTTTCCACAGTTCATACTAGTGTGTTGATTCAAATTAGTTTAGCAATTAATTTAACGTTAATAGATCCACATCCAACTAGGGCATCTATAATTTCTTGTCAAAATTCATTTTTTTATTATTCTGGAGTGTTAGGATTGTTAGGCTTGTAATGGAGGTGCAACAGAAATTTAAATGTTTTATTTGACATATTTGAGATTTTGAGTCTACGCGCAGGCTAGAAGAGAAGGCATATGCATAATTTTTGAATTCAAGCTATCCAAATGTCCTATCTCTAGGTTGTCCATGTGATATGTTCCCCTTGAGCACCGATAGAGATGATAGCATCTTGTCAATTCTTGAACGATCATGTGGGAGGGTTTTCAATCAATTCTTGAACAAAGCACGAGGAGTGAAAAATTCTACTAATGTAGACATAAAGCATCGATTGGCCAAAGGGGTGACTAGGGGTGTAAATTTGGGTGGATGGGATGGGTTTGGGTCGGGTAGCAAGACTATTTCAAAAAAAATTCTCAACCTCAACCCGAACCAACTTGAAAACTATAAACCCAAATTCTAATATGTACCAATCCGAATAACTGGACCAATCCGATCTGATTTTTTACTATGCGATATTATTCTTTTATTCTTAACAAAATAATTAAATAAAAATTCAAAACACAAAATAATAATATTTTAATTTAAACACAATCTTGTCTAAATATGATAATTATTTTTCACGGGTTTAAATATTTAAATTTAAGAGTTTAATTGTCTAAACTATTAATTACTCTGCAAAAGAAACAATTGTTTAGAAGATTCAAATCTTTCACAAAATAAATATTACACAATGAAAATTTATGATATTAATATACGTGGAAAGAATTGATATCTCAAAATTGTATTACATTCAGAATACAAATACCCATTATATACAAAATTACAATAAGAAAGAATAGGAAACTAATAGCGAATAGAAAACTAATTATTGTGTATATAGGAAATTAATATCCTTCTAACTACATCTCTTGATTTCCTACTCTGGCCCTGGGACTGGTTGGCAGGGGCACTGGGGGCGATCGTAGTCATCTTTTGCCATCTTGATGTCCTACTCTGTGCTCACAACTATTCCTGTCCATGGCTGTTCAAACCAATGTTGCAGAAAGCGCTAGGCGCCAGTCGAGTGCCCGACACCTAGCACCTAGAGCGCCTAGGCGTTTAGGCACCTAGGCACTCTAGTACTTTTAATTTTTTTTATATATTTTTTAATTTCAGCATAAATAATATTGGTATTATTTATAGTTATAAATTATTTTGAAGCAATTTTTAGTGTTTCAATACTAATATTTATGTTTTTTAAACTTTTTTTTTTAGGTTGGAAGACAAAAAGAAGTTCAAATGTACTTGAAAAGTTCCCTTGAAGACATTAATTTCATTGTAAAAATTGTTTAGGCTTATTGAAATTATTGTATTTTAATATTTTAAACTTAGTTTACTTTATTTTTACTATGATCTAATATCTATTGAATTGAATTTTCATCAAATGAAGCTAATTTTCAATTAAAATTTAAATATAATGAATATAATTGAACAAGCTTTCAATTAAAAACGAAAGAATGTTATTCTAAATTTCTAGAAAAACATCCAATCACAATAAGTAACTAACAAGTTAAACATATAGTGAAATACTCATTGATCTCTATGAAAATACCAAAATTCAAAACAAGTAACAACTAGCAAGTAGATATATTAAAATGAAAATCAAGTAGACAAGTAGCATCAAACTAGTTTAAATGGACATATCAAAATGATCATCAAATTGGCAAGTAGTAGAAAACTGTAAATACCAAAACGAATATGAAGTAAATACCACAATGAACATCAAGTAGCCTAAGCCAAATAGCATCAGAGTATTCAAAGTTCAAACTTCAAAGTTAAAAAAACATGGAAACAAACTAGTAATCTAGTACATAACACAATAGCAACCTGGATATAAAATCCACATATCACTTTATCTAAACTCCAAAGATAACATCAGTACAAACTACAAATCCTTAGGCAATTGCTCTTCTTCTCCATATTCTTCTATGACACGCTCTTTGTCTGATTCAAAATCAAACTGATCCACATTCACTTCCTCACTCTCAGATTGGAAGTCATCCTCATCAAGTTCTCTAAGTCTACTACTTCTTCTAAGCCTAAGCATTTCATTTGCTCCCACAACATCACTAACAACTTTCCAAGTCATGCCCGTGTCCGGTTCAACTTCATCATCAGCCCCATCAATAATCCAATCTTGTGCAGAACTTGCATCACTTGCTAGAAGCACTTCAATATTCCTCTCTTTCTCCCTATTTTTCTTGTTCATCAATTTTGCATTGAATTGAACAAAGACTAGATTATTTAATTGATGTGTATCTAGTCTATTCCTTTTCTTTGTATGTACCTACAAATACAATTAATATTTATGAGAACATAATGAATTATTAGTCTATTAGTATTAAAAAATAGTTTAAGACTTTAAGCTACTAACCCCTTCAAATGTATTCCAATTTCTTTCACACCCTGATGAACTAGTAGTTAAAGAGAGGATCTTCATAGCAATTTTCTGCAAGTTAGCAGTTAATGCACCAAACTTCCACCACCAATTTGCTGCCTAATTATAAAAAACTAAGTCAATAATATAAATAATATTAATAACCTCGAACAATAATAATATTATGGATATTTATTTAATTACCAGGATCAAACTTGTCATCATTCAATGAACATGCTTTTACTGCAATGAGTTTCCCAAAGATAGACTCCTTTTTCTTATACATGGGTAACTCCTCACTCAAAATGATATTTTGCATATCAATATCCTCAAAAATGATAACATCCATACAATCAATGATCTCAATTGTGACGGTTTGATCCAAATGAAGAAGTGGGTCCTATAATGATAAAAAGGATTCAACAAATAAGCCATCAGATGCAGTGGACTATCTAGCCTATCTTTCATCTTTGCATCAATAATATCAATAATAGGCTGATAGTTATTTGGAACATTACTTAGGGCATTCTTAATATCTTTCTTAGCTTGCAGAAGCTCACCATACACAAAACCCATAGATGGTTTCTTATCAACATCAACAATTTGAAGCACCTTCACCAAAGGTGCAAAAACCTTCAAGCACAATGACACACTAGTCCAAAATCCAATACTCAACACTATAAGATGTTTTCCCTTTAGCACTCTTGGAAAATTTGCTTTCTTCCTAATCAGTGCTAGTAAACATTGCCCTTAATTGACTCTTTTTCTCAGACAAACTTTGCAAAGTGAGAAATGCTGAACCAAATCTAATCACCCCTAGTCTCACAATATCTCTCTTTTTTGTATATGATCTCATCAATGGCAAGGTCTTATGGCGAGCATAAATAAATATAGTCAATGCCTTGGCTTGATCAATGACTTTCTTGAGCCTCGGTATAATGCAATCCTTTCAAGCATAAGGTTTATAGAATGAGTAGCACATGAGGTCCAAAAGATTGTTGACCTCTCCTTCAATAACGTTGCAGCTCCTATGGTATTTGAGGCATTATCAGTTTCTATTTGAACAACATTTTATGGACCAACTTGTTGAATGCATTGCTCTACATACTCATAAATTAGTTGACTTGTATGGACTTCATCTGAAGGCACTTTAGAGGAAAGAAAAACGGTGCCCAATCTAGAATTGACACACAAGTTCATAATCGACCTCCTTTTTCTATCACTCCAGGCATTTGTTGTAATTCAACACCCATTCAATTTCCATTCTTCTTCATTTGTCTTCAATAAGCCTTTGATCCTGTCAACCTCTTTCCTCAAATACGGCTCACTCATTTCATATCTAGTAGGAGGTTTAAACCCGAGCCCAAATTGACCAACCTCCTCCATCATCACCTTAAAGCTATCTCTATCCACATCATTAAAAGAAACACCAGCTTCATGCACCCATCTGCAGACATATTCTTTAACCAAACTTGTTCTTTCTTTGAAAAGAGCATCATTAATGTTTTGTTCCCCTTTGCTCTTTGATAAGTTCAAAGAATTCTCAGGGCTAATGACACTTGCAAACTTATCCATAGGACCGAGGGTACATGATGGTTTCATGGTCCCAAAAGACTCTTGAAATTCATCCACATCAATAGATTGATCATCAATGTCTTTTCGAATATTCACATCCGATCTTAAAGATTCCTCTTCAATTCTTGTTTCTCTTCGTCATCTTTCGCTCATTAATTGCATTCCTACACTTCGCTTGATCCTCTTTTGAAGCCTTTGGACATGCAAACACATTTCCCATTATGTGTGCTACATGTTCTTTTATTCTGTAAACTCCTCCAGACATAACTTTCCTATACAAAATACATTTGACTTTGTCCAAGTTCTTTGCATCAATTAACATCCTATACTCCCATCCAACATCCTTCAATTTTTGTTTATTACTTCACAAGATTGAGAAGCTTGAGAAACACTAACCGAGCTCGAACCCTTAGGAGCAGTCGAAGATGCCATCACTACATAATTCATAAATAATAATAATTATAAATTTATAATATTAGTCCTATTATAGAATATGTATTTCCTAATTGGGCAATTCATTGTCAGTACTACACTAGCAAGTTGCATCAATTGACAACTATAAGTTATGACAATAATATACTAATATTATACTAATATGTATTAACAAGGCAAGATGACAAGCCTTTGTCGACATCTTGCTCCCATGGTAATACCTCCCAAAAACTCGCATCATCCACCAATATGTGGACATCTCCTGTCGCATGTGAAGCCAATCTCTAATGCGCCTCCATAACTCTGCTATAGGAGTCATCCAAAGAATAGATGCTCCCATGTTTCCAACACCTGTCTACAGAATGTGCACTTCCGATCCTCCATGTACTCCTTTTTGTCCGTAGTGGGAAGACGTCTCTGTGCCAGCATCTAGTGAGTAACTACGTGACTTGGCTATACATAGATCTTCCATACTGTTCGGATTCATGGTTGCTTAGGACTAGGATGCCTAAAGAAGTCATATGCTCGAACCACGTCGTTGTCCCTTGCAAACCAATTTGCTAGCCTCTATCCAGCAACCTCTGGACCCAGTAGCTGATAATATAGGATCTCGTATTTGCAACACACGCTTGATCACATATTTGACACTTGAATCTATGTGTGATGGACACTCTGCCTAAGTCCAAGTAATCTAGCTGAGCATTTGGCAGCCAACAACTGTGACATTTGGTTGTTTTCCATTCATTTTGATGACCACAGGTGGGCAGAGAGCTATGTATCACTGTGTATAATCTGCATCTCATCATGCATTTTTGTGAAATGTAGCTATGATACTCTGAGCCTTGATACTCAGTACCCAATCTAGCATTGAAATAAAGGGAAAATAGATTGATTTATTTTGGATTATGACCACCTAACAAATTTGAGGGAGATGGAAGCAAGATGAGCCCAAAACTTTACCATTTTAATTGGAGAACCTCAAGGTTCGAATTTTGAACAAAAATTAGTTGCAATATGCCTTTATAGCACTGTTCATACTTTTCTTACATTAATGGAGTTGTACTGTATTTTGTCCTGTTGGATGACACTCACCGTTTGCTTACTAAGCAGTACAAGGCTAGTTGATGCATTTCATGGATGCTGAATGTGTTCAAAGTTTGAGCTGAGCAACTTGATCTTAGTGGTCAAAATCCTTGTGTTTGACTTAATAAGTTGCTTTGCTCCTCAAGGAGTTGATTGGACACTATGTGTCCTAGGAAGTGCCGGGATATGAGAGTGATGTTGCTCCTTTCATGGACACTCATCTCCTAATTGGGGGCGAATAGTTAATCAGTCATGTGAGGGGATATAATCCTCACAAAAATCCATATTTTAATCAACTGTAAGTGTACCGCTTATTACGTCTGACATCTAATACTAAATTGGAAGTTCAAATATATAAAGAAGAACCCATGTTTAATAATTAACTCTGGGAGGAGAATAAAGCATTACACGAATCCTCATAAGCCAAGAAAGAAGGAGAGCTAATTAAAAATTGTGATTTAGTATGGACATTTCAGAATGCCTAAATAGTATTTACTTATTGTGTGTTATGTTCATGGAATTTTTCTCCATCTCTTTTTTTTTCCAGCTTTTCCCTTTAGCACTAATGATGTTTTCCTTTCTAAATAACATATTCTTGGCAGACATTCTTTTGAACACTCAGATAGGGATGACACAGTTATTGCACATCTGGTGGGAGGAATAGATGCTTTCATTAAGTTAGCCTCTGACTGGCCTATATCATCTTATCCTCTGAAGTTACTGTCAATTAAAAATCGTGATGACCAATCCCAAAGCATTACTCTGAGTTTCCTTTGCAAGGTCAAGGTAAAATTTTCTTGCTTGTTTGTGCAAACAATCTTGTCCTATTAATGTTATAATGATTAAGTTGATTTGTGGTTTGGGATTTGATACTGTCAGTAATATAATTCTTGGACAATCCCTTAGTTTAGTAATGCAATACTTGACACTTATTTAGTTCTGAATGCATTTATTCTCTTATAAGTAGTTTTTATTGGCTGATCTGACAAAATCAACTTGTAGAAGTCTGGGAATTTTATTTGCGTGCAAATATCTATTATTTCAGCGACTTTTGCCCTTGTATGTTTAGATATTGAACATTTGAGAACTTAGTGTGAATAGGCAAAATTGACTGTATAATTAGACAATTGATCAGCTAGGTAACTGTATATCTATTAAAACATCATTATGGAACCATAGTTTTTCAATCTAAATGATTTGGGTACTATAAATTAACTATGACTTTATAGAGAGGTCAATGGTGGACTGAAACACAGTTGAAATAATTGAGACACATGATTCACTGCTGTACATCTTCTGTAATTTTTCTTACTAGAGAATCCTGCTTTGGTAATATGTAACCAACAACAGATTTGACCAAAGGTGTAAAATGCTTGGCATCATTGTGAACAAGTAATGCTATTAAATTGGTATTACATTAGTCTCTACCAAAAAATACCTTCAATTCCAATCTTAAGCCTGGATGAAAAGGCTTGAGATTTACGTTTAGTCTGGACAGACCAACATTAAAATTTGTTCAAACATATGAACATGAAGTCTAACCATATTTTTCATAAAGCTAGGTCATCATCAAGTGACACAATATATACCTTCACAAATGAAATACCTCAATATGCAAAAGGTTGGGTAGGAAGTTGCCCAATACTGACCCATCACATTAGAGTTTGGATGCCCAAAATTGACCACTCACATTAGGGTACGACGTGATTCAAAATGAGCAAGGATTCTTGCATTGTCTTGGACCAATGCCACTAAAGCTAATGATGACTTCATTATTAGAAATGCATGAGCACTTTCAAGGAAAGACTAGATTTAGTAGATGCTTTTGTTAGTAAAAAATATCATAATGTACTTGCAGGAAATAAAATGAGTGAGAAAAAAAGCTGCATAATTAAATAAACACAGGTTTAAAATTTGGTGTATTAAAAAATTAAAAATAGAAATGGAGTATGTAAAAGGATTGTAAGCATAAAGCTGGTGAAGTTAACAGATATGAGGATATAATTATTGTGCTAAAATTGATTTTAAGAAATGAAATACTAAAATATTACAAGTGTTTATGCACCATTAAAGTAACATTGAATGATCAAATCAAAAGAGATTTTTTAAGAACTTAGATGAAATTATTCACGGTATATTTATGACTTAAAAACTTGTACTTGGCGAGATTTAAATGCACGTGTAATCAAAGTCTTAGGAATATAAAGGTGTAGATTGAGATTTTTGATTTAGTGGATAAAATGAATTTATTAAATTTTAGATTTTTCTACATTTTCTGTTTCTATGATCATTACTATTCATTTTAGGAAGCGACATGAGCATAGAGTCACTATAATCGTAAGTAAATATAATTTGTTTTTTTGGAAGGTAGATAAAATGATGTATAAAATTTGTAAGGTAAAATTTCTAAGGAATGCTATCTTACCGACACTAATTAATGGTATTATAGTAGGTTTTAGAAACAACAATAACCAAGCCTTTATCCTAAGTGGAGTTAACTATATGGATCCTCCTACGCAATTGGACTCGATCTCCTACTATATCATCTTCTATATTTAAATAAATTTTATCCTATTTTATTATTGTTAACTAAGTCTTCTAGTCTCCCTTTTCCTTGATCAATGTGTGTATTTGTCACTATCTTACATCGCCTAGCTAGAAGATTTATTAATCACCTAAGTACATGCCTATACTATCTTAAATGCATCTCTATGGAATTTCCCTCAATAGGTGCAATTTTGACTCTCTCTAATCTTCTTATTTCTATCTTCTCCATTTCATATATCCACATATTCACTTTAACATCGTTATGTCTATAACTCTCATCTTTTGCTTGTTTGCTCGCTTCATAGTCCAACATTCAGCTCTATATAACATAACATGTCTAATCACCGTTTTGTAGAATTTTCTTTTTAAATTTTAGAGGTACTTTATGATCACAAAGAACATATGATGTTCTTTTTCATTTCAACCATCCTGCTTGTATCCTATAGAATTAATATGAGCTCCATATAGGTCTTAGAAAGTTTAAGGGAAAAATTATTTCATATTTTAGAAGTAATACATGGTGGAATCTCGAGGATAATTATCTATAAAATTAATGTTATGTTGTCTAAGATGATAGGTAAGCTCAAGAATTTAGGATTAGCAATTCTTGAATGGTCTAAAGGTGAAGAGAAAACATATAAAAAGAGCTTGATTATGGTTGTAAAAAGGCTATTAATTAAAGAAAAATCATGATTTAAAAAATTGGAAAGGATTGTTGGAACAAGAAAATTTTATTTAGTTGCTAAAAGTAAGGCAAAATGTTATAAATATTGCATGGGAGAAAACTATTTGTCAGATTGCAAAAGAATAAAAGAAAGTTTATAGTCAAATATTTTTAGACGTATAACATAGAAAAGTTAAAAGGATCTTGTTGATGAAAATGAAATTAATCTAGAAACCTAATTCTTTTTAATCTATATGAGCATTCTATAGTTATTTTCATTCTTAGGATATTTTAGTTTTAAAGGTTGAAAGTTATGATGGATTTAAGAATTATAGAGTTGTTCATAATAATATATCAAATGAGGTTAAAGAAAATTTTAAAGAATATGAAAATATGTAAAAATGTAGTTCTAGTTGAATTTTATATTGAAGTTTTAAGTATTTAGGAGATCAAGATGTAATTTTAACTTAGTTACCCAATAAAATTTTGAGAGTCAATAAGATACTCAAATAATGGAGGAAAAGGTTTTTGTGGTTTTTTATGAGAATAAAAATAATATTAATGTTGTTCTAATTATAGATTTACAAAGTTGATGTCACAAAATATTGAAAAAGAATTATTGAGGGGAGAATAAGTGATGATGCATTCATTTTTAAAAGCCAATTAGGTTTCATGCTTGGAAGATCAATCATGATATTATTTAATATAATAAGGATCCATATAGGCCTTTTTAAATAATTTTGAGAAAGCTTATCATAAAATCATTAAATGACTATTAAGGTGGGTTTTGGATAAAAAGGAATATCTACTTATTATATTGATACAACAATGACAACCAAGTCTTATCCTATTTGGTTGGGTCGGCTATATGGATCCTCCTATGCTATTGGACCCTTCCCCTACTATATCATCATCTATACTTAAATAAATTTTATCTTATTTTATAGTTGCTAACCAAGTCTTTTTTGAGCTTCCTCTTCGTTGTTCGATGTGCGTATTTGTTATAGTTTCACATCGCTTAACTAGAGTATTTATTGGTCGCCTAAGTATTTCCGTACCATCTTAAACGTGTCTCTCAGTGTTTTCTCTCAATAGATGCAATTCTGACTTTCTCTCTAATGCTCTCATTTCTTATTCTATCCATCTTCGTCTGTCCACACATCTATCTTAACATCCTCATCTTTGCAATTTGTTCATGTGCTCGAGTCATAGCCTAACATTCGGCGCCAGGTCTAACCCCCGTTTTATAGAACTTCCCTTTAAGTTTTAGAGGTACTTTATGATCACATAAAATACTCAATTCTCTCTTCCATTTCAACCATCTTGCTTGGTGATATAGCAGAGACCATTAGAGAACCATGGTTAGTTACTGAGGACTTCAATGCGCTGACCTCCTCATTTGAAAAGGTTGGAGGTTGGGTGGTAACCATAGGATCGTACTAATATGATGCAAGGATGTAGCTTGGTAGACCTCCAGTCCATTGGGTGTCGTTTGACATAGACAAATTAGACTATATCTTGCAAACTTGATTATGCTCTAGTAAATAATCACTGGCTGATGGAGGACTTCAGGAGCTATGTTGATTTTTCCACACCAGGATGCCTAAGTGAGTATTCATGATGTACTGTATCAATATTCAGTAATGGGCAGCGTGATATGCGACCATTCAAGTTCCTCAACATGTGGGCTTTCCATGAGGACTTCCAGAGGTTGGTGACTCATGGGCTCAACCTTCTTTTGGCACAACACAGTTCATGCTCAAACAAAAACTGTCTAGACTGAACCAATATTGCAGGAACTAAATAAGCTACACTTCCACCACATCTCTCAGTAGGTAGTGAGGGCCAAAGAACAACCGGATGAAATGTAGAGGCAGGAGGGGATCAACCACGGGAGTATCAAGCTCCGAAAGCTCGCACACTGCGCCCAAGTGAGGCTGAACGCTCCTTTTATAAGCAAAGAGCCAAATGCAGCTATTTAAAGTAGAGTGATTGCTGCACGAAATTTTTTCATGACTTAGTGAAACTCAACAGTAGGAAAAATGCTATTGTAACCATCTACAAAGAGTCCGGTGAAACAACAACAAGTTTACATGAGGTTGTTGCGAAGTTCGTGTCACATTTCGAACAATTATTGGGGACTGCAGTAAACTGCACATCTCTGGACATTATCAGTTTTAACATGGGGCCGATTCTTAATGACAACCAAAGTCAGTCTCTTGTTGTGCCATTCACTCCTGAGGAAATTCAGACTGCACTGCTGGATATTGGCAATGATAAGGCATTACAGGAGTCTTTTATTTTCTGTTTCTCTTCAGTCATTTCAATGTGAAATCTGTCAGTTATCCAAACATTGTAGAACACATTTTTCTGAGTCTTTAAAGAAAAGTTTATCTCCATTTGATCTTGTTCATTCGGATGTGTGGGGGCCCTCTCCTGTGACTTCTTTGGATGGCTATCGATATTTTCTCTCCTTTATTGATGACTACACCCACTGTACATGGCTTTATTTGATGAAAACCAGGGACGAAGTTCCTCGTCTTATTCAAAATTTTTGTAGAATGGTTAAAACCCAATTTAACTCAAAGGTGAAGATTTTTCGTTCTGACAATGCCCGTGAGTACTTTGCCCAGTCTCTAAATACTTTTCTTGAGGATTCGGGAATTCTTCATGAGTCATCCTGTCCCTACACACCACAACAAAATGGAGTGGCCGAGAGAAAGAATCGTCATATTCTTGAAACAACCCGTGCACTTTGATTTCAACGTCACTTACCCAAATATTTCTGGGCTGATGCTGTTCTTGCAGCCGCTTATCTCATCAATCGATTGCCATCTAAAGGTCTCGGGAACCGGTGTCCTCTCACTATTCTTCATCCTGGTGTAGAGTTGTTCTCCCTTACACCTCGGGTTTTTGGTTCTCTTTGTTTTATTCATGTTCTTGGTCCCAAGTCCTCTAAACTTGATCCTCGTTTTATACGAGGAGTTTTTATAGGGTATTCTACTTGCCAGAAAGGCTACAAGTGCTTTGATCCTATTACTAGGACGAGATATATCTTGAAGGATGTTACTTTTTTTGAGTCTGAGTCCTATTATTTTCCTCAGTCTCATCCTCAGGGGGAGAACATTACCTCTTCCTTTGTACCTCAAGTGGTTCCTCAAGTGATTTCTTCTCCTATTCCACTGGATGTCATAGAAAATAGAAAAGATGCCCCATCACTGGAAAAAGATGCTCCGTCACTGGGAGCACAGTCTTCACCAGATATTATTACTTACAAACGACAAAGACACAAGCAAGAACCTACTATTGATCGGCTAGTTGAATCGGATGCTCTGGCTCCTGATCCTGTGAAGCAGTTATCCTCATCAGTTGAGTCAATCGCACCTCTAAATATGAATGAGCTTAACTTTCCGGTTGCTGTTAGAAAAGGTGTCAGGTCATGTACTCAACATCCTATCTCCAACTACGTTTCATATTCTCGTTTGTCTCCTTCATATCATGCATTTGTTTCACAGTTATCAAATCATGCTATACCTTCTTCCTATTATGAGGCTGTAAGGGATTCAAGGTGGCAGGAAGCAATGAACGAAGAAATGGAGGCTCTTAACAGAAATGATACTTGGGAATTAGTTGATCCCCCAAAGGGGAAGAACTTGGTTGGTTCTAAATGGGTCTATGCTATCAAGTATAACTCAGAGGGTGAAGTGATTAGATATAAAGCCAGACTTGTTGCCAAGGGATTTACCCAAACATATAGGGTAGATTACTTGGAAACTTTCGCACCAGTTGCAAAGCTGAACTCTGTCAGGGTAATTCTTTCTCTTGCTGCTCAATATGATTGGCCTCTATTTCAGTTAGATGTTAAAAATGCCTTCTTGAATGGTGACCTTTGTGAAGAAGTATACATGTTGCCACCTCCTGGAATTGAAACAAAAGGAAAGGTTTGCAAGTTAAGAAGAGCTTTGTATGGGCTTAAACAATCTCCCAGAGCATGGTTTGATAGGTTTTGCAAAGTCATGATATTGTTTGGCTTTAAACAAGGGAATGCTGATCATACACTCTTTATAAAAAGGAAAGGGGACAACACTACCATTCTTTTGGTTTATGTTGATGATATGATAGTTACAGGTGATGATGAGGTAGAAATCCAGACTCTTAAGTCCAAGTTAACATCAGAATTTGAAATTAAAGATCTTGGATCATTGAAGTACTTCCTGGGTATTGAAGTCGCTCGATCAAAAAAAGGGATCTATGTGTGTCAGAGAAAATATGTGTTGGATTTACTCAAGGAGACAAGGAAGCTGGGTTCTCGGCCAGCGTCTACTCCTATAGAAGTAAATCATGATCTTACTAGTTCTAGTGGGGAAGATCTTACAAGTCTGGAAAATGGAACGTATCAAAGGCTGGTTGGAAAATTACTCTATTTATCTATGACTAGGCCTGACATCACCTATGCTGTTAGTGTAGTAAGTCAGTACATGCATGCTCCTAAGACTATCCACATGAAGGCCGTTGACAGGATTTTAAGGTACTTGAAATCATGTCCTGGAAAAGGCTTGCTGTTTAAAGGAGGTGGTGATCTGAAGGTGGAATGCTATTTTGATGCAGACTGGGCTGAAGAGAAGAGAAAAAAAAAAAATCAAGAGAAGGAAGGTGAAGTGCAGGAGGCAGAGAACTCTGGAACAGGAGGCAGCTTCTTGTGCTTTCTGTCCGACACTGCTGGAGGCTACTGCTGGTGGCTCTGGCCGGTGGTAGGGGCGTGCGCGGCGTGCGTGAGCAGAGAGGGCGTGCGTGAGCAGAGAGGGCGTGCGCGAGCAGAGAGGGCGTGCGAGAGCAGCGAGGGCGTACGCGAGCAGAGAGGGCGTCCGCGGCTTGCGCGAGCAGAGAGGGCGTGAGCAGAGAGGGCGTCGTTCCCTTCTCGCCTTCTCTAGTTCCACCGGCAGGCGATCAGCGAAGCAAAGGTAGGACCACCGGCAGGCGATCGGCGAAGCAAGAGGCGCCTCTTGTGGTCGGTAGCAGGAAACCAGAGGCCAAACGCGGCCAGTGGGCAGCGATGAAGAAGGGAAGAGGAAAGCTTAGTCGGCGCTAGGGTAGAGAGGAAGAAGATGCGTCGACGGCTAGGGTTAGGGTTAGGGATCAGAACTTGGCTCTGATACCATGTTGTAATAAAGAGATTTTTTTAAATCATTCATTGTTTCAGGAGAAATACATTCGTTTATATAACCACACAACTCTAAGCATCAACTTATTTACAAAAGATAAAAAGACTTATCTACCCTTGTTCAGTCATTGAAATCATGTCATGGAAAAAGCTTGTTGTTTAAAGGAGGTGGTGATCTGAAGGTGGAATGCTATTCTGATGCAGACTGGGCTGGTTCTCGAGATGATAGAAGGTCCACTTCTGGCTATTGCACTTTTTTGGGAGGAAACTTGGTAACTTGGAGGAGTAAGAAACAAAATGTTTGTGCACGGTCCAGTGCTGAAGCAGAATATCGAGCCATGTCACATGGTCTTGCAGAGATGTTGTGGTTGAGTTTTCTGTTGACAGACATAGGATTAAAGGTTGAATTACCTCTCAAGCTGTATTGCGACAACAAGGCAGCAATCAATATTGCAAATAATCCAGTACAGCATGACCGGACTAAACACATTGAGATTGATCGTCACTTTATTCAGGAAAGACTTGATTCTGGAGAGCTATGTCTGCCTTATGTTAAGTCTGAGGACCAACTTGCTGATATGTTTACAAAAGCTATACCCCAAGCTGTGTTCGACTCTTCTCTTAGCAAGTTAAACATGTTTGATATATATGTTCAACTTGAGGGGGAGTGTTGTGAGAAACAAGGGTAGATAAGTCTTTTTATCTTTTGTAAATAAGTTGATGCTTAGGGTTGTATGGTTATATAAACGAATGTATTTCTCCTAAAACAATGAATGATTTAAAAAAATCTCTTTATTACAACAGATATGAAACAAAATTTTTTAAATCAGCATAGGATATAGTAAGCCCAGAACTAAAATTGGCAGTTACTGAATTTTCTGCTTCTGGACAGTTTCTCAAGAAATGGAATCATACATTGTTAGTGAAGGTGCCAAAGGCTGAATACGCCTCAAGAGTCGTTGATTACCGATCAATATCTTGCTGCACAGTAGTTTATAAAGTCATATTAAAGGTTCTAACCTCCAGACTTGCAACAGTAATGGAAACATTGCTAGATCCTGCACAAGTCGCATTCGTTGTTGATCGCTCCTTAGTGGAAATATTCACCTTGCGTAGGACCTCTTAAGGAAGTATGCACGTAAGAGAGTCTCACCAAGATGTGTACTTAAAGTGGACTTACAAAATTCTTTTGATATAGTGGATTGGGGTTTCCTTTTAGCTACTCTACGTGAACTCAATTTTCCTCAACAGTTTGTGCTATGGATTTCTGAATGTGTCACCATGGTTTCTTATTCAGTTGGTATAAATGGTGCAATGTATGAGTTCTTCAGAGTTAGACGAGGACTCCGACAAGGGGATCCCTTCTCCCCTCTCTTGTTTGGATTATGCTTGGAGATGTTCTCTAGATCCCTCAAAGTTACCACACTGAAATGTGGTATTCACTTTCATCCCATGTGTACTAAAACTGGAATTACACGCTTGGCATATGCGGATGAACTCTTTATTTTTGCGAGTGCCAATGAGTCTACTATCAGATTACTTACTGAATGTATTCAGGACTTTGGTGATTCAGCTGGGTTGCAGCCAAACCTCAACAAATCAAATTTGTACCTAGCTGGAGTGGAGCCAGAATCCATGATTAGTATTGGTTTTCAATTGGGTACATTTCCCTTTCGGTACCTTGGGATTCCCCTTGCCACCTTGAGGTTGCGTGTTAGTAGCTATGAAGCCTTGACTGAAGCTATCCGACGGAAGCTAGCCTCATGGCCGTGACGTACACTGTCATATGATGGGAAACTTGAGCTGATCAAAACTGTCCTACAAGGTATTAAATATTTTTGTCTTTCCATCTCTCCTATTCCAAGTGCAGTCAGAGATAAATTGTATAAGATCTGTCAAAACTTTTTTTGGACATCCAAACACCCTCTAATCTCTTGGGTTACAATAAGCCTCACTAAAGAAGAAGGTTGTTATGATGTTTGTGATCTAAAAGCCTGGAATTCTGTACTTCTGTGCCGGTTTCTCTAGAATTTACAGCACAAAAAGGACTTCTTATGGGTGAAATGGATACATCACAAATATCTTAGCCTATCTGCTACATGGGAATGACAAGGCAAGGACTCTGATTCAGGACTGATCAAGAGGTTACTTCATATCCGGGATACATTGCAAATCTTGACACCTACATGTTAGTCTGCTTCTGATGATTAGGTGGTTTTCATCAAGGCATGGGTACTCCTTCAACCAATGAAGCCTTCAAACCAAGAGGCACCATCAAAGTGTGAGCAAAGGTGGTGTGGAAATCCTACCTCATGCCCAAGCGCCAGTTCACTTTATGGTTGATGGCTCATGGACGGTTGGGCACCAAAGATAGGTTAGTCTATGAGATGGACAAGGTCTGTCCTCTTTGTAGGTAAGCATATGAAACACTGGATCATCTCTATTTTGCCACCCCAATCAGCAAGATGTTTATGGGACAAGGTGCAACATTGGCATGTATGCGGCAATTGATGTCCACTCACAAGCAACTACTAAGAGTGCTTTATAGGAACTGGTGACCTAACAAAAGCAAGGTTTTTAGCCATGTCTTATACGATTTTTCTTCTTTGGCAAGTTAGGAACAATTGCCTACATGAGGGGGTTGTCCTGAATGTAGATAACACGTTCCTAAATATTCAAACCCATGTGTTTCGGTTCTTAGATGCCCCTAGGTGTATCCTTTGTAATATTTTGTTTTAGTAATATATTTACTTTCTAAAAAAAAGACATCTCACTCAAGAATTCCATCGTTTTGCAAAAATAATCTAAAATACTTAAGGTTCGACATCTTCTATTTTAACAATTTTCTCATTACTTATAATATTCCTAAACTTAAATTTCATATAGCCTAAAATCTTTCACTTCTAGTTTTTTCCGCCTAGATTCTAGTTTTCCATTTATTCTTTCACGTCTCTTATCTACCCAAACAACTTGGTACTGCCTTGAATGTGTTCAATGAGTTCGTCCATGATTTAGTATAAAAAGATGGACATTTAGAGCTAATCCTTGATGTAATCTTATCTTTATTGGAAATATTTCAGTTATTCCATCGAAATCTTCACTCTAGTCATTGCATTCTCGTATATATCCTTAATTAGTTCAATATATACTATTCTAATACCTCTCCTTTTCTAGAACTCTCTATATAATTTCTACTCTATCATAATTTTTTTTTAAGTTAATGAATACCATATATAAATTTTGCTTGTGCTCCCGATACTTTTCAATTAGTTATTAGAAGATGTATACCTTCTATTGTCGACTTTTCAAGCATGAATCCAAATTGATTTTTGGTTATCATGATCTCCTTCGTTTATCTTTTTTCTATTACTCTTTCCTAAAGTTTCATGGTATGACTCATTAGTTTAATATCCCTATAGTTTGCAAAATTTTATGTCTTCCTTGTTCTTATATAAGGGAATTAGAATACATACCCTTCATTGATCAGATATTTTCTTTGTTTTTAATATCATGTTAAATAATTTTATAAGTCATTTAATACCTTGTTTCCCTATGTACTTCCATATTTCTATCAGAATATCATTAGCTCCAATGACTTTTTCATTTTGCATTCTATTTAAAGCTTACTCTATTTTTGAAGTTTTAATTCTACAATAAAAATATAAATTTTTATACTCATTTGACCTGCTTAAATTACCTAAGGCTATGTTTGGTTGGGTGTAATGTAATCTAGCTTGTAAGGTAATCAAATTTGTAATGTAATGTAATGTAATCTTGATTACATTACTGCGTTTGGTAATGTAATGTATGTACTCTTTGATTACAAGGGTCATTATATTTTTTTATTTGGTGTCCATTATTTTTTATAAGCAATGTAATTCGTATGATTATAAAATGACAAAAATATCCCGCGACCTCTACCGACGGTCGTCGCACCTCTGCCGGAGCTTGTGGCGACCAGCCGCCGCCGCCGTTGGCCTCCTCCATCAGCCGCTGCCACCGGCGACGACAACAATCGCCGGCAGCGGCAGCGGCCTGAGGCGGTGGGCGGCGGCCGCGGTGGACTATGAGTATATTCAGCATTTAAATTTTGATTAAACGGTGATCTTGTAATGTAATCGGATTACATAGTATTTACTTTGTAATCCAGATTACAAAACTTCACTACCTTTTGTAATCCAGATTACATTACATTACAAGTTTAAAATTAAACCAAACAAAATAATCAGCCTTGTAATGTAATCCTGATTACATTACAAGGCATATTACACCCTACCAAACGTAGCCTAAGTGAAGTTAGTCACCTAAATCTTCGTTAAATGTTAATAAAAATGCTCTTCCACCGCTCTTTTATTTCTCCATCATTTACTAATGCCTTATTGCATTCATTTTTAATACATCTTATTTAGATAAGATCTCTTGTTTTCCTCTCTTCCACTTTAGTTATTTTATAAATGTCTTTTTCCCTTATTTTTTATCCAATTTTCGATATAACTGTTCAAAAGTTTTATTCTTAGCTTCATTTTTCTTAGCCTCTTTCTTGACTATTGTATATATTTTTTAAAGTTTTTCTCATTTTTACAATATATAATTTTCTTATAGATTAATTTTTCCTTCACCTTCTCTTGTACTTTCTCATTCTATCACCAAGATTCTTTACTTGGTGGTGCATGCCTTGGCTATTATTTTCAACTTTGATACCGTCTTATTGCATGACGTATTAAAATCACCATATATTTCACCTAATGCGTACTTTTACTTTTTTCTTAAATATTTTTTGCTTCCTATCCTTTAACTTCCACCACTTAATTCTAGGAGTCGTGTATATTTTTCTTCTATGATCCTATGCTTAAGGCGTATACCTATGTTAGGTAGTTATATTTTCTTCAAGGATGATCTTGCAATCTTTACAAATCTTTCTATCCCTCATAATCATAAGAAAATCAATTTGTGATTTATTATTCTCACTTTTGAAAGTGACCAAGTGTTTTTTTTTCTTTTCTTAAAAACCGTATTAGTTAGTATATGGTCATATGCTATCGCAAAATCCAATATAGTTTTATCTTCATTTCTTGTTCCAAACCCATAACCCGCATGCACCCGCTCGTATTCCTCATTTTTCACTCCGATATGCCTATTTAAATCATTTTCTTTTAAAATCATTTCATTTGATCGAATATTTTATAATATTTCATTTAGGTTGTCTCAAAATTTCGATTTGATATCTTTATCTAATCCTACTTGAGATGCTTATATGCTAATTACATTTATAGTTTCTTTACTACTACTATAATTATATCCCCCATTCTAACTACTCATTATATTGATGTGATAAAAAATATGTATAGTAATGATTTTACTAGTATCGTGATCCAAGTAAGCCTTTTTTTAATGGTTGAGAATATTCATTTTGACAATGTGACAACTCAATTTGCACATCGCTCATGAAGGTCAAGGAAATGCGCCATCAAAATTCTTGACAATAAACGTAACACAGTGAATTTTAGTATTCACACAATATAAAAGCATCACATATATGTATAGTAACATTGCAAGAATAATTTATTATAAAGGAAATTTTTAAACCTTGTTCCACAATGCATAATATCTTAAAGCAGTAAGGTTGCCCCCAGGGCGTAGCACAGACGGTGGGCGCATGGTATCTCTGGCGTAATGGCTAGGGGTCGATTCTCAGGAACTGACGACCTGGGGTTTACCCCGCCATGCGCCTATGGCCTGTGTACCTGCATGAACCTCCCTCCATATCCGTGGGGCCGGCACTAGGGGGGCCGCTAAGGTAGCGGATCTACCTTTAAAGCAGTAAGGTAAACAATCCTCGATGATACCAAACAGCTACAAATAAATGACAATAAAATGACTCCAAGCTTAAATGTCTTGTGCAACTACTACACCAATAGCAGTTATGTTTTGAAGTAGCATATTTCATAGTACACA
Organism: Zingiber officinale; assembly: GCF_018446385.1. NCBI lineage: Eukaryota > Viridiplantae > Streptophyta > Magnoliopsida > Zingiberales > Zingiberaceae > Zingiber > Zingiber officinale. Next base: position 114,690,050 of record NC_055989.1, read on the forward strand.
TAATATCTTAATGCAATGCTCATTCCATTCACCTAAGGCTAATATGATGGCAAGTATAAATATAAGATGCAAGTAAAATTTATAGAGAGCTTCACAAGAAGTTAAGCAAGAAAAACAAGTGTAAAGCAAGAAAACTCAAATGCACCATAATATTTAAGTATCAATCTCTGAAAGTTTTTCAATAAGTAACATGTATATCTTAATGTTTATGCATGACATGCAGAATCACATAAAAGGTTGATGGAACGGTTGTATAGACTCAAGGTATCTTCAGAATAAAGTTGTCACTAAGGTGACTTGATCCCTAGTTAATCATCCATTGCTCTAGTTGTTGCATGCCATACATCTCTAAAGTTATGTGATCCTTAATTAGGCACGAACAATCATAAATGTCATACACTTATGATATCTTTGAAGTCGTGGATTAATAATCTTAACCATCACGCACCTTGTCGTTAATACTTTTAGGATCCGTGTAACATCATGATAAAAGTTCCATAAATAAGTCTAATGATGCATGGAACATTCTCATCACATTTTAACTCATTTCAAGCACCATATTAATTGGTATCTTCCATGTTAAGAGTAAATGTTTCATGCATGACCTATTAGAACAAGTAATTATTGACAAAAATAATCTCTAGGCATGCATCACATATAAAGATAAGCAGCTCTAAGTATCATCCTTAAAACCAAGATACTCTAAGAATGAATCAATATAAACAATAAGCATGATAAATAAGAGGAGCATTCCATGAACACAAAGCAACCAAAATATGCATGAAGCAACACTGGTAAAGGGAAAAAAAGTAAATATGACCTTCATGAAGTTAGGATTTCAACTAGTCTTCAGCATTCCTTAAAACCCAAGGTTAAGCCTTAACTCTTGATGTTTATATAAATGAACTAAAGAGGTTAATGACACTGCTCTTAGCTTACACAATCTTGCTTCTTAGGTTTTGGTGCAAAACTCCTTTCTTGGTTTTATAATTCCTACAATGGGGACAAACGCTCATATTGTTCACACACTTCTCACCTACACCATCACACAATATGAAATATATCCACACCTCAATGCCAAGGCAACACAACATGCACGTAGGCCAAACCAAGTTTGTTATAGGTTTGGAAGACATCACATTTCATTTAACTTTCCTCCCTTAATTTGTCCCTTTCTCATTCATCAATCTCCAATTGATTGGACTATTTAACTAAATTATTGTGTTCCCAAGCAACAAGTGAGGATTCTTTCCTCAAGAGAAGATTGTATCGTCTCTTAAAGATGCATGAAATATCACTGCAATGCTTGGCACAATTGCTATTCACAAACTCATTGCCAATCTTGAGAGAAACACAAGGCTTGAAAGAGAAACTCAAAGCTAATTAAGGAATATAAATCTCATAATCTTACAGCCAAACACTCTCTGTTTATAATTGAAACTGAATCCTTCTATGATTGTTGCTCACCACCAAGAGCACACAACACATGCTCAATCACCCCTAACAATGCTCCTGCCAACACGAGTGAAAAGGTGTTCTGAAAATTTTGAAATGGAAATGAGGGAAGCTATAGAAACCTTATTACTCATCCCTATGGCCACATCTGAACTCATAGGACAAAGATGAGAATGCCCTTGCTTTGTTGGCTTTGCTGAGGATTTGGGGGCTTTAAAAGCATTGTAAGAGATCAAGAGGGAACTATTGGCTTGGGAGAAAAGATATAGGGGGAGGAAGAGAAGCTTGCGATCAATTCCATTATCTCCAAGGTTACCTTCCAAACAAGGTGTCTATGTTGAGTTCTTCCCAAATCGATGTGGGCATCAATGAATTAATGCATCAGGAGGAAGAGAAAACTTATACATTTTGCAAGAGGGGAACCACGCTTATAAATTTGGTGAGATTTCCTTGATATCTTTGGATTGAATTGTATGGCGATTCTAGTATGAGGTATAGAGGCCAAGAAAAGGAAATAAATTCTTAGGCTCTTCTTTATTTTCTAGTACAACTAAATTGACCTCCTTCGATTTACTTAGACTGAATGAATCATTAATATTAGGCAGCTCTGCCTTGATTTGAACTTTTGATTGAGCCTAAATTTTACCTAATCTAGTTAGCAACAATCAAGAAAAAAAAATCGAGAAAATGGACATGAAGTCTCTGAGAGTTATAAGAGTTTTCAATATCATGTATCTATTTTCAACATATAGGACTTGAAGCCTCCACTCATCGTTTGAGGATTTTAGTTGGTTAGAGTCTTACTAGAGTGACTTTAGGTGATTTCCTATAGGGATAGGTCTTTGCTCTCTTCTCTTATTATCAAATCTAGATCTACTATTCATTTTCTTTTTTTTCTATCATTGTCGATTCCTAGAGACTCTCTACTTGTCAACAATTTCTTTGTTTGTAAATTCCATGTTGTAGTCATGAGTTGGTGAGAAATCCACTGAATTTCCTCAAAATCAGTCAAGGTGCTCCAAAACCACTAATTCCTGTAGATTTGATGTGTTACCATTCGTTTACTTTAATATAACAGTGATTCTTAATGGAATTTCTATCTTATTCTAACCTATAGATAGATGCCCAAGAAATCATCCAAGATAATTTTTGAGATCATTATTAGATTAAATTTAAAGAGATTTTTTTTAGAAATTTCAACTTTTAATATGTAGAAAAAACATTGACTATTCAACTTTAAATATGGTAAATAATTAGACATTAAATCCCTAAAAGAATGAGATTTAGTTATCTCATACGGATTATTCAAGCTAACACTTTCGATTTTACTTGGTATCCACCTCCTTGAGGTGACTAATCCAAGAGTCCACTCCTCATACTCACAGTTCCATTATGAATATCTCATTCTTGGAGGCAGAGAAGTCTCATACAAACTTGAGCACGATAATACAATAAGAAATGAAACAAATACAATGAATACAAACAATTGTACATGAATCTTGCTTTGAACGCTTTCTTATGGCTTGGAAATGCCTCTTGACCAGTTGGAAATGCAGTAGCACTTTGCTTCTAACTTCATAAGAATAGGTGTTGAAGAAACTCCCTTTTCGAGGGTTGCCTTCAAGCTGGAAAATGCCTTACAATTGATTGTTCTTACCTCCAATCGATTGCCACATAGGATCCGACCCTTTAAACCTATAGAACGACTCTTTTTCACCCGACCAATTGATTGGTGAGCCATACTAATCGATTGACAACTTTTGATCGATTAAGCCTATCGATTCCAAAGCTTTCTGTTCTCTTGCGAAGAGCCTCTAACCGATTACCCCAATCGATTGATGAGGCCTAAATCGATTGCCCAATTGCTTCCACTGTCTTTTGTGCTCACGCGAAAAATCAGCCAATCGATTGCCTTAATCGATTGACACCTCTGAATCGATTAGGCTAATCGATTCAGGAGCTTACTGTACTTCGTGAAAAACCTAGCTAATCGATTGCTCGAATCGATTAGGGATGCCAGAATCAATTCTGGCTCTTTCTGTTTTCGCGAATTGAGCTCCCAATCGATTGGTGTTGCTCAATTGATTATGCTAATTGATTGGAGCACCAAAACCCGAAGGTTCGGGTCTAGGGCTTGCCAATCGATTGATAACCTTAATTTCAGCCTTTCCAAGGCTGAATCCACATCTTGCCTGGTATCCAGTTGATCTCAACCTACCGGGACTTCCTTGGCTTAAATATAGTCATCCGTGACCGTTGAGACTTCCCGTTGCCTAGCATTCGGTCATCCGTGACTTGTTAGGACTTCTTTACTAAGTGTCTGGTCCTTCTTAATCCATTTGAACTTTTTTTTTTGCTAACTTCCCGTTGGACTTCCGACCAAGGTTTAAAATCTCGACTCGTGCCAAAGTTTTAGTTATCGGAACGATACGATTTCAAACACCGGACACTTCAAACACTGCTTCCGATCACCATGCGTCCTGTCTACCTTTGACCCACTTGGACTTTGCCCTTGCCAATTTTCTCGTTGGACTTTTGATCACCAAGTGTCTGGTCACATTTTGACCCACTTGGACTTTTTTCTTGTCAACTTTCCTATTGGATTTTCTCTTGCCTAACCTCTAGTTAGGACTAGTCACTCGGTAGACTTTTCACCTGTCTAACATCTAGTTAAGACTTCCTGTTGCCTAACCTCCGGTTAGAGCTTCCCGTTGCCTAACCTCCGGTTAGGATTCCCTAGTCATGTATTTGGTCCTCCCTTGACCTACTTGACTTCACTGTCACATATTATCAAACATCGAAACCCAAGCTCAAGTCAATCCGAGCTTAGTCAACTTCGTCAATCTTGACCCGAGGATGATTACACCGACAATAATTAATGAGATAAATAATGAGTGGTCAAAATGGAGAAAACCTTTTAAAGTATTGTGTGATCATTATGTCCTCGTTGGTAAAATTATAATTTTACATGTATTGTTGCGACCTACTAGTTTTTTTATGAATTAAGGTATAGGGCATTTAGAAAGTTACAATGTAGTAAAATAAGAATGTTATATGGATGTGCGAAGTTATATCTACTATTTTACTATAATATTGATATTTTAGTATAATTGTGTAGTTTAAATAAATGATAAAAATGAGAAAGTAAGTTGAGATGGTTAGGTTGAATCATGTTAGAGTTTCAAATTTTGACCGAATCAATATTGTTTCAACCTTGTGCCAATGCCTCAACATATATCATCGATGGAGAATTATAGGGTGAAGGAGAAAAGAGATGAAAAAGAAACAAAAAAAAAAAAGAAGAAAAGAACACAAACACAACTATATCTTAGTTTAGATTTTGTGTATGATTTTGATATTGTGTTATTCAAACACAAGTGAAAAAATAATAATTATTATTTTAATTCATCTTGATGCATTTGTAGCATGACCAGAGTTGTCAAATGTCAAATGTCAAATGATACAATAATCATTGACATTCATTGATATGATTCACATTAATGCTGAGTAGCATTGAATTTCAATATTTTATCAGAATGATACATTTCGTCCATGCTGCTTGACATGATGCGAGATTTCAAACCATGGAGGTGGTATAACATGTTCAAAATAGACTATTGTTAGAGGAGTTGAATTAATTCGAATTGAAGGTGTAAATGGTAGTTATAAAGATTAAAAAGAACATTAGTGAATTGTAATTAAAATAAATAAATTAAATTGTATTATACTATCCTATAGAGCTCAATGGAAGGATAAAGTAACTGAGACTAACATGGCTTGACGACATGATTTGTCTCTAGGAAAAACATTTGCTTTCTTTAACATTGAAGATAAACTATAGTTTAATGCATGCTTTCTGGTCAATTTCCCTGCTTTATATTGCTTTTGATTTGAAAATGAAATATACAATGATTATAATAACTATCTCTAAGGAATACAATAGATAGGGAACAAAATAGAAATAGGCACTTCTTAATTTTGTTTATGGAATAGAATAAGCTTAAAATAACTTTTTATATTTGGTTGGTAAGAACCATATAACAAATAGATAAGGAATAATTTTCACAATGAAAAAAGTATCCCTATATAAGTATTTTATTTGACTTATCTAGCACGTATAGGCCTACCTAACTACCTAGCTTGTCTAGCCTAATCACTCATCAGGCCTAACCATCTTGACTAATGTGATCGATGACTGAAAGTCACAATCTATCGCCTTGATGACTCAACTTGTTCATCCTACTCAATCATTCTCTTCAGCCTAACTAGTAAGCTTAGCTCGTCTAATCCATTTAGCCGCATAGCTTGCTTCTCTTTCTCGATCCTCCTAACCTAACCTGTCTAGTTGGACCGCTAGTTGGATTATTGTTTTGACTTGCTTAGTCTACATGTGTCAATTAACTATTTGACTTAATTGATCCGCTCGACACATTCGAACCGCTCGACTTGTTAAACTTAACTTGATTTGTCCAACATGATTGGCTCGTTTACCTCAATTGATGTGCTTGGTTTGATTGGCTTGTCCTACATGTGTGGCTTGATTGACTTGTTTGACATATATGGCTTGATTGTTCCTAAGGTCTAACTAGTTTGCTTGGCCTTAGTGGCTTGCCCTTCCCCAGGACTGTTTAACTTGATTGACCCATTTTCTTGCTTAGCATGTCTAGCTCGCTTGACTTGATTTCCTCACTTCCTGGCCTGATCAGCTTGTTGCCATTCTTGAACACATGTAGTCTGATTCAATTGTGTTGGTTAGCCCTATTTGATTGTTGCTTTGCTTAGCTCATTTGAATGCTTAGCCCATCGATCTATTTAGCCCTATCACTGCAATTAGCCCATTTGGTCTGCTCGGCTCACCCAACCCATTCACTCTCTTAACCTACTTGTTTCATGTGGCTTGATTGACTAGCTTAGTCCACAGGTGATGGCTCGTTCAACATCTTGAGCCTAATTGATATTCTTCTAACCTCCTTGATTTGCTTGGCCTAATCGATCTCCTCACTTTGCTCAATTTGATTGATTTGTTCGATCCCTTTAGTACAACTATCTTGTTTTGCTTTGGTAGATTGATTGGATCAATCAAATTTACTATTTGAACGAAGAAATAAATAAGGGACGAATTCATATTCCTTATGAATAGGACATTCAATTCCATGGGAATTTAATATTCCAAGGTCATTTTTGTAAAAAAAAAAATAGTTATTTTCATAAATGAAGTAACCAAACCCATCATTAATGTTCTTTACGATAACAACCAAGTCTTTTCTTACTAGGTCGGTCAATTATATGGATCCTCCTATACTATTGAGTTTTATCTTCTACTATATCATCATCTATATTTTATTATTAATGTTCTTTAAGTAGAAAAAAATGTTAGGATTCATGAATTTTTTATTTAGTTTGAGTAATGATATTGTTTTTAATCAAGGCTTTGCAAGGTATGCTTTCGAACTAACTAAGTCTTTTATGAGCAATTTACCAAATTCAAATGTCATTTGCAAAGAAGTAAAAACTTTCTCTAATTAATAGCATTCATTTAATTCTCTTTAATTAATTAAAACTCTCTTTTGGGATTTGACCTTCTCAACAAATTATAAATGTCTAGGTGGTACAAGAGTTTTAAGTGGTAAGATAATTTTTCTCTCGGTGGAAGAGTAGTTTCATGTCTTTTTTTTAATCAAAATAATTGATTTTTCTATTTAGAAAAGTAATTTTTTTTGTAAGGTATCATGACATATTGTTAACAAAGTTGGCATTTAAAAATTATGCATGATTTTTACTGGCATATTAAACTTTTTAACATAATAGTTGAGTTAATTCGTTTAAAATTTAGAATTTGCATAAGGGAAATGCATATTTTGATTAATTTTAATTTAAAACACAAAATAAAACAAAATATTTTAAAATATAATTATAGCTAGCTATAATGATATTGCAAAATGTATTATTTTTAATTTTAAAGAGCAATGTGTAGATTAACATATAACTCTGTCCCCAATGAATAAACTTTGCAATGACATGTCCCGAGGATTGTATTAGATTGTCAATCAGTATAAACATAAGCAAATGTTATGTATAGATCCAGTGGCGGATTTACATGGGGACTTGCTATGCATGCATAGTTATATTTTATATATATATATAATGGTGAAGGAGCATAGATTGATGAAATTAATCTTCCTTTTTAATGTATTTTAATATAATAGATAGGAATTATATAGAAGGGGAGCCTTAGTGCAATGGTAAAGTTATTGCTATGTGACCAAAATGTTACGGGTTTGAATCTTGGAAACAGTTTCTTGCAAAAAACAGGATAAGGCTACGTACAATGGATCCTTCCTAAGGATCCCGCATGGCGGGAGCTTCGTGCATTCGATTGCCTTTTTTTTTTAAGATAGGAATCATATACTTATTATATATGCTATATAATTTTAGAGAAAAATATTTCTTTTGGCTGCTCTTTTAATTCACCTGATAGGAATTATGGTGGAACATAATAATGCAAATTAGTCTAGTAAGACTATTTTAGGAGATTGATAGTTACAATAAAAAAAATTAAATGATACTTTCGTTAACAAAAGAAAATTATTCATTAATTACATACAAACATTATTAGTAATAATATTATTAGTTTATTATTATATATAAATCTAATTTACGATATAGACATTTTTTTCTCCGATGGCTAGACATCTTGATCTTCTCTAATTCACTCTAAAATCATTGTCGTTGCTTTCATTGTCCATTGTGCCATCGTCGATCGCCAGAATTCAGAATTGATTACATATTTAGAAAGTCCGCAACCTAAACTTTCTATTGGTAATTTGATACCAAAATCTTGAAGTAATATCACAACTTAAGAAGGGCCATTGGCCCTTGTTTCGTGTCGGAGCTACATTCGAACTTGTTTCGTTGTTTCGTCGACCATCGTGCAACCTGGGATGGTGATTTCTAGGAGGTTTTTGACCTCAATTTCAGTCATAAATTGGGAATTCGGAGGTTGTTCTAAGGTGTACAAATTTTTAACGGTAATTATTTTTATCACTTAATATGTAGGCCCCCTAATTTAAAATTTTGGATCCGCCCCTGTATGGATCCTATCATTATTTATATAGTCGATGTCACTTAGCGGAATTTAGTTATTCTTGTAATGTGTAGATTAACATATTTGATTGATTGTATTGTCTCATTTAAATTATGTTTTGCACTGCCTAGCTCTAAAATATTGTTGATTTAAGGTGCATCTCATTGTTTGTTGAACAGGAACGGGCAAACTCTTTAGCTACACAATCACGTCTTCAACTTGCAAAATTTGTGGATGGTATAGAAGCGATCCTCCAGGAGATGCAATCTGATCTTCATTCAAACAACATTACTACCTAGCGGCTAGATTTTTCACTTGATTTCTTAAAAGATTGAATGTATCTTAATCTTGTAAGTTCATAGTTGATATGTTTCTTTTTCTTTGATGCTTGGGTATGTCTAACAACCCTGATGGAGATGATCCAACAACTTTTTACCTGTATCTAAGAAATGACTTGTTCCATTGAATTTCAAGAGATTTTAGATTCTTCTCAAGAAATCAGATAAATGGATTAATCAAATTCTTAGTTATTTGAATAGCATCTACTCTTAATGATTGCTTATTAAAATTTGTTAAATTAGTTAACGATCATGCATGGTGTAGATAAGAAAAAAATGGAGAATAAATCTATGGTTTTGGTTGGCTGCTTGATGGAAGTAGGCTTAAGAGATAGATTGAAGTTGTAAGATGCTCTACAGACACAGTTACTTTTGGAAATTCTCATTGGATTGACCTCCTAAGTGGCAATCTCAAAATACCTCATCTTATTTCTCCTGATCAGTTCGGCTGACTTCAACATGCATAAAATCTGTCGGTCAACCTTTGGAAATCCTTTCAAATTGGAACCGAGAGAAATAATCGCCTTGTGTTTTCCCAATTAAAATCTCTCCTCGTCTTAAACCATTCCCATTCTAGTATTCTCTTGCAAATTCTAGTTGGCAACAATGGATTTAGGTGGTACAATGCTGTTTGACTTCTTGTAGTGCTAATTGACAATTTTGTGATGTAAAGGTTACTAAGTTTGACTTTTTATTTTGCTCGTCTTGCAGTTGACCCATTTGGTATACTTGTTTATTTTTATTTCTAATTTTCTATTCACTTAAGATTAGTTTTGTTAGCATGTCGATGTGATAATAGTAGCATAAGACAATATTGAGAGTCACCTCTGCATTCTATGATTTGTATGTTTATCAAAGTATGTTGGGTCAAATTTCAATTTAATTATTGTGATATATCAAAATCAAACTAAACACCAAGATTTAACTATTATCAATTCAGAAGGTATTGAAACCTAATGCAATGACAAACAAATGGATTGATCTGAATCTATCGCAAGAGCCATTGTATCCCTTATTTGTTGTGTAAAAATTCCTACAAACGTAACGAATGATCTTATGGGCAACGATCGGATTCCTTTTCAATGGGGAAGAGGGGAGGAAGAAGAAGCTCTTGATTTTAAGATTCAAGATGCTTAATTGACTAAGGCTTCTTCCTTTATAGATCTTGGCCCATCCTAAAGGGACTATCTATCCATAATCCATTAACAATCCATCAATGTTAATGAATTGGTTTATTAGATCTACAGATTGAATCTATATTCATTTAGCTTAAACCCCTTTTCATGTAGCAAATATTAAATCACTTAATTGGAATTTAATTCCTTAATGACAAGTTATTGTGTGCTGTTAATCTCGTATTAGCCCACATAATTAAGACTTAATCTTTCAATCTCTCACTTGGGCTATAGTGATACTGTATACATCATACAACACCTTAGTTGAGTATACCATGCTAAACTTTATGGATTAAATACCTCTTTAAATAATCAGGTCTATTAATTCAATTAGTACAAGACTAAAAAGTCAGAGTTACTATAACTGTAACAATATCCAACAGTGATCACAGTACTAATATTATTAAAGGGATAGATCAAATGTGGATATATAGTATGAGAGTGACACAAAATGTGATATGTAAATGCCCATTCTCAAGGGTCCTCATGATCCAAATCAGGTCCAAATCATATTTACTGAAACTTTATGCAAAATCGTAGTAGTAAACTATGATTCAACCTTATGATTTAAAATTGAGTCTCACATCATATTTACAAAATCGTATACAAAACTACAATAGTAAATCATGATGTTTGTATGTTAGAGAGTCACAACAATCTCATATCCATGTAAAATTTTAGTACATACAATAAGTCAAAAATACACGTGTTCATTAATATAGAGCATTACACCAAAATATATATTCCTACCAAATGAGTACTCCATCAAATGGAAAACCCTCATATTCAACACATGTTGATGAATAACCTTGAGTGACAAGCCTTTGGTGAGCGAATTCATTAACATGAAATTTTTTCTTATATGTTCTATCATAATTTGACCACTCTGAACTCTTTTTTTAATTGCCAAAAATTTTGTGTCAATGTGTTAGATTTCGATGAACTATGATTATTTTTGGAATATAATTTTATAACTTTATTATCATAATTGATCCTCAATGACTTGTCAATGCCCTTAATGATCTGTTATCTTATGATAAAGTTTTACATCCATATCCCGTGGTTAAAAGCTTTGTAGCATGCTATAAATTATGCCTCCATAGTGGAGGTGGTTATTTGTGTTTGTTTGACACTTTTCTATGATATAGACCCTCTTGCCAACATGAAGACATAACATAAGGTGGACCTTTTGCTATTTAAGTATCCAACAAAATCGAAATATGAATATCCAATGATCTCCAGATGACATGATCTCCAATATGTGAGCATGTAATCCTTAATTTTTTTTTAAATACTGCATAACCCTCTTTATAGCTTTCTAATGCTCTAATCCAGGGTTACTCCAATATCTTCCTAACATCCCCATAATATTTGTAAGATCTTGATGCGTACATACTTGAGCATACAACAAACTCCCTTCTATCGATGCATAAGAGAATTATTGCATTTCTTTATCTCAAGTTCATGGGGTGAACATTGCTGCAAGTTAAGTCTATCACCCTTTGACGTAGGTATGTCGTCGGGAGCACAATTCTGTATATTATACCGAATGAGCACTTTTTCTATATATGCCTTTTGTGATAGTCCAAGTGTGCACTTTGAATGATCACAAATAATCTGTATGCATAAGATATATGATACATCATCAAAATCCTTCATTTCAAATTCACCTAATAAAAATGACTTGGTTTATAACAGTAAACCCTTATCATTACTTGCTAGTAATGCATTGTCTACATATTGAACAAGTATAATAAACTTGCTCCCACTAAACTTGATATACAAATATTAATCAACTAGATTCTTCTTGAAATCATATAAAGAAAACAATTGATTAAACTTTCAGTACTATTGATGAGATGTCTGCTTTAAACCATAAATGAAATTCCTTAATTTACATACAAGGTGCTTTGAATCTCCCGACTCTAAGTTCTCCGATTGCACTATGTATATAGTTTCCTCAATGTTTCTATTGAGAAACACTGTCTTTATGTCTATTTGGTGTAACTCTAGATCATAATGGGCTATAAGGGTTATGATTATTCTAAGAGAGTCTTTCATCAAAATTGATAAAAAGTCTCCTTATAATCAATATCCTCCTTTTGAGTGAATCCCTTGGTGACTAAGGGTGCCTTATAATTTTCTACATTACCACGTGAATCTCGTTTGATTTTAAATTTCCATTTATAACCAATAAGTTTCACACCTTCAAGCAATTTGACAAGTTTCTAAACTTTGTTGTCCGTCATAAACTTCATCTCTTCCCTCATGGCTTCGATCCATTTTTCTAGATTAGAGTATTATTTGATTTTTTTTTTTAGAAAGATGTGGGAAGATCTTCCAATCCAATGTCAAACTCATATTCTTAGAGATATACATAATCACGAGACATTGTGAATCTCCTTTCTCTAATGGATCTCCTTAGTGACACTTGATCTTGAGGTGGTTGGGAGTCATGCTCAACCGTAGCAGGGAATGCCTCTATTTGAGCTGACGTACCTTCCAATTATATTGGATGAGACATAGAAATATTGTAGTTAACTACCTCTTCTAGTTGTGCAACTTTAATTGTATATGAAATTATAATCATTTTTCAATCAGGTGCATCAGTAGTTATCATATTAGGATCATCAATGTTCTCCTCAAATGATATTTTCTCAACTTTATCACTCCCACTATACTCAATGAATTTGACATTATCTGTCTCGAAAAAGGATATATTCAAAGGATTGTAAAATTTGAAATCTCTTGAGTTTTTAGAGTATTCTACAAAATAACAGTTAATAATTCTTGAGTCTAATTTCCTTTCATTAGGCCTATAGGGCCTTACCTAAATTGGACAACCCTAGACATTTAGATGTCTAATACTAGGTGTTTTACTTGTCCACAATTCATATGTGATTTTCATTATCGTCTTACTAGGAACTCTATTGAGTAATTAATAGTAGTCTTGACTCTGGTACAGAAGAAAATGCAACCATACTTCTCACCATGTCTTTTAAAGTCCAGTTTCGTCGCTTTGCTAAACCATTCTGTTTAGGGTCCCTAAACATAGTGTATTGCGCTACGATTCCACACTTTGGACAATATTCTATATTTTGTAAATGGAAATATTCTACATTTTGTAAATAGATTAGGACATTGTTCACCTGATTTGTTAGATCTACCATAGTGTGTGTGTGTGTATATATTGTTGGGACCGAAAAGTAGCTAGGAGGGGGGGGGGGGGGGAATAGCTCGTCGCGTGCTAGGTGCTCGTTGTAGCTTGTTTCTTCGATGGTGTGTAGCGGAAATACAAGAAACAAAAACATACAACGCTAACAAGGAGGATTTACTTGGTATCCACCTCACACGAGGTGACTAGTCCAAGGATCCACACCTACTCACGCACCCTCCACTATGAATAACACTCCTTTATGGTAACTACCAAAGGCGGAGAAGCCCTACAATCTCTCAATACAAGAAGACAGCAAAGGGAACAACAAATACAAGAAATCTTACAGGTTTTACAGCTAAAACCCTAACCCTAGCTTTTCTTTCTTCTTGTGTTCTCGCCTCTTGACTTGGATGTCTCTCCAAGATCCTTCAAGAACAGGCGATCTAAACCTCAAGAGATGCTGTAGAGTCGCTGGTGAAGATCGGAGATGAATCGTGTAAGCTCTGAAAAGTGCTATCGAAGGAATCGAGCGTCTGCAGCTTAATACGACGCCAACGGTCGGATCCCGATCGATTGGATTGCTCCCAATCGATCGGGGAGGCTTTGGATCGATCCACTGATCAATCCAGAGCGCCTCTGTACTCTGGGAATTTGCCTGGATCGATCAACGGATCGATCCAGGACTTATCACGATAAATCGCAGCTTCCCAATCGATCCACTGATCGATTGGGACCTCTGGATCGATCGACTGATCGATCCAGCAGGCTACTGTGCACTCGCGATTGCCTCCCAATCGATCCACTGATCGATCAGGACGAAGGCTTCTCGCGGGGACACCCCAATCGATCGGCCGATCGATTGGGCTCCAGCCAATCGATCGGCTGATCGATCCAGCTGTTGGTTTTTGCCCAAAACCAAGTCCCAAGCCCTCAAACCAACATCCGGTCAACCTTGACCTGTTGGTTCACCATGCCTAGCATCCGGTCACCCTTGACCTGCTAGGACTCCCTCACCAAGTGTCCGGTCAATTCCTTTGACCCACTTGGATTTTTCCTTATCATGCCAAGTATCCGGTCACTTCCTTTGATCTACTTGGACTTTCACCAGATGTCTGGTCAACCTTGACCCATCTGGTCTTTTCCCATACCTGGCTTCACTCACCAGGACTTCCAACTGCCTAGCTTCACCCACTAGGACTTTCACCTGGCTTCACTTACCAGGATTTTCTCACTGCCTAGCTTCACTCACTAGGACTTTCCTTCTGCCTGGCTTCACTCACCAGGTCTTTCACCTAGCTTCACTCACCAGGATTTTCCTTTTGCCTAACATCCCAGTTAGGACTTCCCAATCAAGTATCTGGTAAATCTTGACCTACTTGACTCTTCTCCAACCAAACTGATCAGACCCTGATCAGAGGGGAATTGCACCAAACAATCTCCCCAAATGAACAACTGCACCTGCACTTGTCCATATCATCGAAGTCTTGTATCGTCAAACATCGAAACCCAAACCAAGACTCAAGCTTGGTTAACCAGGTCAGCCTTGACCTGAGGGATATTGCACCAACATATATATGTTTATAATTAGGGAGAATATTAATCAATTAATCTTTTGAACTTCATTTAAGTTAATACGAAAGAAAATATTAAAATAATAAATAATAAATAAAGAAAGAAATATAAAATAATATATATGATTTTATTATATTTTTTTGTAATTCAAAATGATTTTATGAATATTTTTATCGGGATAATCAGTTAGGATTTAGAAAAACCTACATTGGTTTCTCTATTTAAGTGAGGAGTTAATTGACTCATAACCCTAAGTTGGTTAATTAAAACCTAAGTTTTAATTAAAGCTCCCCTCACCGCTCCTCCCTTCCCCACGCGCGACAACCATGCCCTCCTCGACCATCGACGCTATCCTCGCGGGCGACCGATCATGGTGTCGCATCCCTCTCCTCCCGTTGGCTTGACCCCGCTAGAAACCTTTCTTCTCTCTTCCAACACACAACATCCTTGCTTTGTAGCATGACAAGCTTCATCGCCAATGACCATATACCTCCCTATCTGTGCCATCTCCGGCGAGTAGCACCCATCACTGCCTATTCTTTATCGATTGTGATTGTTGTCGCCATTGTGTTCCGCCATGCTACTAAGGAAGAAGTTAATTAGGATTCGAGCTCGAGGCTTGCTCTCTGACTTGAAAATGATTATGATATTCTACAATGATGTGGGAAGTTTTTTCTTTGGCCTTTTTAGAATTTTGATCTTAGTGCATAATTTTCTTTCATTTATATTGATTTGGTAGCATTTACTTGCTTACCTTAACTCTATATTTGCTTCTTGGATTTGATACTTACCTTCTTGCTCTTATTTTAGTCTATATTGACATCTATGCAGTCTCATTATTTTTCATTTTTGAATTATTTATATACGTATGATATTACTAGACCATAGTGTAGAATATTTATATACGTATTATTGTTGGTTCTCCGATCAATCTGAGGCCTACTCGACCCCTTTCTTGTCATGTCAACAATAGAAGAGAGCAAGTTGGGAGCTGAAGCTTGACAAACAAGTCTAAGTGGAGTAAGTTGGGATGAGCTGAAGTTTGGTAAACAAGTCCAAGTAGAATTAGTTGAGAGTTGTAGCTTGGCAACTAGATGGATTAGTTGGGAGGTGAAAATCTAGACTCAAAGAAAGTACGAGTAAATTAAAATCTTATATCATACTCATTACGTGTAACCATTATAGGGAAGCAAAGTTTGATAGTTCCAGACGATCGGAGGGAGTTCGGGCGATTGGCTGGTGATAACTCTTAACGAACGAAGTTAGAGAGTCCAGACAACTATAGATGGGTCAGGATGACCGGAGTGTACGCCCTCAAAGCTGCTTCCAATCGAACGGAAGAAGACGTTATTTAGTGATTCGGGTGAGTTGAGTCAAGAACAGGGTTGACCCTTCTCCATGCTACTGAAGGGCCTCAGGTCGATCGAAGAACGTTGATGGTGTTATCTACTGGATATATATTACAACCATGTCAGACCCTCCAGGCGACCAAAGAGCCTCAGGTTAACCGGAGGGTGCCATGTGAGCAATAGAAGAGGGCTACATAAAGGGTCTCGAGGCAAAACTTTGAAAAACACCAATTCACTCATTCTTTTCATTCTCGTGCTCTCTGTGCTACGACATCAACATGTTGCAACTTGTGCTTCATTTCTAATCGGTAACATCTAGCGTAATCTTTTATTTTATTTGTGTTACAATACTTGTTATATTTGTACTTAATTTTAATATTCTTTTTATGTGAGATTTCTCTACTTTTCTAGGAGAAATTAAGAAATAAGAATTATTTTATTTTAATTACCTTGCATGTCAATTTATACTCTGAACGATAAACTATTGAACCATCCTTGCATATTTATATATTTTTTTATTTTACTTGATCAAATATGTGCTAGTTAAATTATTTCCACTGTGCTACTTTACTTTTGGTTATTTTAAAGTTATTTCCAGCTCATAAAATTCTTAACGCTATTTACTCCCTTCTAGCTAGTGTCAAGTTCTATCCTACAACATCCTCACTGTCTTCCAAGATTGAAAGGTCTCTCCAGGACTTACCTTACTTACCTACTTAATATTCGGTCTAGCTGGCCTATTTGGACTTCTACTTCTGCTTAGTGTTTGATTGACCTGATCCACTAAAATTTTCCTACAACACCAAGTTAGCATAATAGATAAAATTAAAGTAGAAAAGTGAATTGTGTACTTCAGTGGTTCAAATATGTTGGTTTGGTCGATCGCTTGGTCACACTTGCTTGATGTTCACTCCTCCAAGACTTCTACTACCTAGGATTTGCTCCCCTAGGATTTTCTCTTTGCCAAACATCCGATCAACTTTGATTGCTTGGGTTTTTCTTTTGCCAAATATTCGGTCAACTTTGACCTGTCTGAACTTTTCCTTTACCAGATATTTGATCAACTTTGATCTATCTGAATTTCTCCCTTACTAATCATCCGACCAACCTTGATCTGCATGGATTTTCCTCTTTACTAGTCATCCAGCCAACCTTGATCTGACTAAACTTTTTCCTTGCTAGTCATCCAGGCAATCTTGACCTGACTGACTTTCCCTTTACTAGTCATCTGATCAACTATGACTAATCTAGACTTCTCACTTAACTAGGTTAATCTTGACTAGACTTAATTAAATATATTGTTAAATAAATATCAAAATTCTAGAGATCAAATATATTAATAAATTTGACTAAATAGCCGATTGAAATACTTTTGAATTTAAAACTAAGATTGTTCAAAGTTGATCTTATCCAATTGTATCGAAAGATGAGAATCCAGTTGGATTGTAAAAGACTCAACTAGAGACAATTTTTGGCAAATATGGATCACGATCAATGTAAGTCGACTAGTGAGGATTATTTAACTCTACTAGTATTAAACAAAATAGTTAGGTGAAGCTTAACTAAGAATTATTTGATGGGTATAGGTTGAGAGGCAAGGGGAGCTTAAAACACAATAATCAAGTCATTATTCAAAAGTATTTCATACCTCCATATTGTCAAGTTTATTATGTTATAGTATTTCATATTTAGGTACAAAACCCTTAAGCTCTTACTTTTTTCTATAGTTGTTGGTTGTATACTTTTGACCTTATTTGTAAAAGAACAATTTGTATTTGGTTTCTTCAACTCTAGTAAGAAGAAAGTTAATAAGATTTGTGAAGGGTAACTCACTTCATTCAAGAGTTCATAAGTCATGGAAGAGAAATTAAGGATTCTGAACTACTTAAATTCTACTTAAATTCAACTGCTATTTGTTCCCCACCTCTAGTTTTTGGTCTTCATAGATCATCGATACCTTCAAAAAGCTCAATACATAAGCTAAATTAAGAAGTACTATAATTAATATTAATTTTCATCGAATATCAAGGGCATAAAAGACATAATGTAGGAATAAGATTCTATCACCATTCAATTTCTATTTGCAAGTGCCAACTTTTTTAATTTTGATATTTAATCTTTTATATACATAGACTCTCTGGCAACTAATACTTAGGCGACACTCTCTAGAGTATTATATGATTTGTGACTCTTAAATTTATGATATAAGATTCAAAAGAATGATATAGTGCTAGAAATAAATTATTAGTGAGAGAAATATGATATGGATTTACATAAATATCAACTCTTTCTAGAATAAACATACTAAAATATTCTACAATTTAGTAATATACTTATGTCATCAAATGCTTAGCACTTTGGTAATGCATAGATGTTATACACGTGGGATACTCACCACATAAAGTACTATAGTTAGAATCAGCACTGTCCTCAGCACAATTAGGGATACATGGTTTCATGATCAAGAGGTTGAGAGTTTGATCCTCAGGATATTATTGTCTGGGGTTAACATTCCGACTATATACTTTTAAGTATGTACCTACATTTATCTCTCTTCATATCCATGAAACCGATTCTAGGGGGACCGTTGATGTGACGGTTCCATATTTTTTGTTAAAATAAGTACAACCAACAACAAAGAACAAAAAGTACATGCGCCAAAAGCCATCAACATGAGGAGTAATCCCCAAATCAGATATTTTCCTCTAGAAATATTATAGTTATTTTTTTAGTTAGCATTTGGTATCTTGTTTATGTTGATTAATCTTAAGAATTACCGATTCAATCTAATAAAAATTTTCTATTAACCATTAAAATAAATTAAAAAATACTCATAAACGATTGATCAATCCATGAGAAATTCAAATATTATAGTTGTTGCAATGGGACAACATTATTTCCTATATTGTGCATATAAATTATTCAACATCATCATGATATGGATTATATATTTTTTATCTTGTGTTTATCTTGCAGAATACTCTTTTAATTGATCCATTGTATTTATTTTTCTATCATGATAATGTAAAAAGTCAGCTGGAATGAAATCAAAGTAAGAATTTGATGACGTGTCAATCCAAAACTGACGTGTTACTCTAAAATTAGCATTTAACCATTCCACATATATTAAGAAAATAATGTGAACAGGAGATCATTTCAACGCTAATTCTATTTTACTATACGGAGTTTAAAAAAACTTAAAAGCGAGTAAATATTAGATTAACGCGTACTAAGTAATCGAAGATAATATCTTCTCCTTTACGTTTCCAACGTGTGAATCTTCCGTTCTAGTTGATCCATTCGTAATCCCAGCGCCCCCTGATTTTATCGAACCATAGATTTTATGATGATAATATCTTATGTGTTAATCATTAGATTGATCCGAGGGGGTCAATTAAGATAGGATAAACTTTTTAACATGACTGGATCCACCGCTTTACTACCCCATACCCCAGAAGGGATTTTTTTGAGAACCTCAGTACCACGTATCCGACGAATAAAGAATTGATAAGAGGGCTCGAACTTGACACTCAGTAAACATTATCTTAAATTGGGGACTTTTTAATTGATAAGAACTTGCGGAGGTGAGAGTTCCAACCTGATACCTCAGTCAATGAATAACAATGTCATAATCAGAATACCCCTAGTTCAATTGTTGACCCATTTGCAACCCACGATGGCAAAAAGGTGAATACGCTTGCCCCCAGAGCCCCCACCAATCTGTCCCAGGACCAATACGGAGGAGGTAAATCACAGACGACTACTAGCCTTTGGAATAATGACTAGCACATAAGGGAGACATTTACCTCGGTTTTGTCGAGATTCGAACCCCAGACCTCATGATGACAACACTTTATGCGCTAGCCACTAGTCCTATATGAGGGGACACCCATTCGCAACCCACGTCTGTTATTATGGTGGATGATAAACATATATAAGATCAGAAATTAATTTCATAAATGTAATTTAATGACTCGTTTAAGTTGTGTGATTGCGCACATTCAATTCCACCATAAAAGAAAATTAAATGTGATAGATTTCAAAAGACAAATGGGAATACTTTAATGCATGTAAAATTCTTAGTAGCTTCACCCTGAAAACTAACAATTTCGCCCATCTACTTGACTTCTTCATGTTTTGCATTTTTTTAATAATATTAAATAATAATTATTATTTTTTTCAAAATAGTTTGACTGAAAGTCTGAAATTATTATTTTTCACCCACTTTTATATATTCAATTTTTAGTTGGAGAACATGATTTCTAACTTAAGAATCAGAATTAACAATCACGCTCGCTTACAGAATTTACAAATCTATATTTATTATAAAAAAAACTCATAATTATTAATTTTTAGGCTCAAGTTCCACCACTTAAATTTTTTTTTAAGTCTTTTTACTATTTTATAGTATTTAGAGGATTTTTTTTAATATTTAGGGATTAGAAATATCATATCATATTAATTTCTATCTATATTATGAATTTTTTTTAGTAAGATTTTTTTTCTTTCTTTATATGATCATATAAAACTTGCCGTCTAAAATTTTAAATTTTTTTCTTTTTTAGTCTATTAATGAATGATGCTTAATTCTTAATAATTTTTTTAAATATTTTCTTTCTTTTCTTTTTATTCTCCTCTATTTCCCTTTTAGTCGGGATAATTGCTATCTGGTCAGCGTTACATTTACTCAAATTATAATGACATTATCCACTAAAATTGATGTTTTTAGAAAAATAATAATTAAATTACTTGCTATTTTGGGGCCACGAATGATCCGGTGACCGACCCCTTGGCTGGCAGTTCTATCCTCTCTTCCTCTCTTCCTCTGCCAAATCAAATATATACTGCCTCGATACGTGCACCTGTCTCGCATCTAAATCTTGGTGGATGATCAGTGACGATCGATATTAACGCAAGGTAATCTTTTTACCTCCTTGCTTTGTGGCATGAATCCCTGTTGTTTCGCAGCACTAAACTTGTCGTCTTTTCTTATCCAAGAAGAATTCTCGTCTCTCAGTCTTGTTGCTCTGTCCTTTTTGTGGTTCAAGTTTTTCAGCGGTCGTTGCATCTCGGAGAGATCTTGGATTCAGCGCGATGATAGGTTTATCGGTGACTGAGCTCGTTGGTCCGAGATCACAATTTGACATTCCGATCCAGGATACGATGGCTGCTCTTGGAAAAGTTTCGGTCGCTCTGAGCCTGCAAATTCGGCATCGCCCCATCATTCCTGGATTGCCTGACGATGTGGCGAAGCGCTGCCTCGCACTTCTTCCCCGCATTGACTTCCCCCTCGCGGCGGCGGTTTGCAAGGCGTGGAGGTCGTTTATCCAGAGCGAGGAATTTCTTGCCATTCGAAAGCAGGGAAATAAGCTCGAGGAATGGATGTTTGTCTTGACTAGCGATGCCGGAAGGAGCCAGAGGCGTTGGGAGGTCTGGGGAGCCTCAGGAAAGAAACTGAAGGTGCTTCCGCCGATGCCTGGCCCGGTGAAGACCGGGTTCGCCGTCGCCGTACTGGAGTCTAAGTTTGTCGTTGCGGGTGGATACGTCGGCGCCGTCGTCGATGGCGGCTCGGAAAACGTGTCGGACGATGTCTATCAATACGACTCGCGGCTTAACAGGTGCTCGATTTTCAGATTGCTTTCCTGGTTCACGTCTCGATCGATCGGTTTGTTTCTAATTTTTTGTTGTTGCAGATGGAGCTCGCTAGCCAAGATGAACGTTGCCCGTTACAATTTCGCATGCACTGAGGTGAATGGCCTGATATATGTTGTCGGAGGAGTTGGATCCAATGGAGAAATCTTATCGAGTGTTGAAGTTTACCACCCGGGGAAGAACATCTGGAGCTTGGTCGAAAGCCTTCGCCGGCCGAGGTGGGGTTGCTTTGCTTGTAGCTTCGACGGCATGCTTTACGTGATGGGTGGCCGTTCTAGCTTCACAATTGGGAATTCCAAGCTGGTCGACATCTATAGCCCAGAGAAAAAGTCTTGGTGTGAGATGAAGAATGGTTGTGTCATGGTGACTGCTCATGCCATGTTAGGCGAGAAACTGATCTGCATGGAGTGGAAAAACCAGCGTAAATTGGCTATCTTTGATTCGGTCGATAAGTCATGGCACAGTGTTTCCGTGCCAGTTTCAGGGAGTTCGGCTGTGGGGTTTTGCTTTGGGATATTGAACAATAAGTTGTTGCTTTTCTCGATGAGTAAATTCCCTGGATATAAAACTCTGTTGTATGATCCAGGTGCTCCAGTTGGATCACAATGGCAGCAAACATCTTTGTTTGGGCCTTCTGGTTTTTGTTTGTGCAGTGTAACCATAACAACGTGATGAGTAATAATAATATTATTATTAATAATGAAAGCATAGTTCATTACTGAATCAAGATTTTGGCAAGTCATAATTAATAGAATTTTAACATTTAACTTTGTATTCTATCTATCTATCTATCTATCTACACAGTAGCAGAAACAGGTAAAGTATACATGGCCGGGACCTCCAAGTAGTTGAACAAATGTGAGAATACCAAAAGCACTCTAGCCAACAGAGCTCATCTTCTGCTTCCTTCTTTCTTTCAATCTAAAACTGCATGCCAAACTGGGCAAGCAGCAGGTGTTAGCCTTCATCTTTTTCTCCTCCTTGAATTCTTCACTCGGCTTCCCCGCATTGCAGCAACAGGAAGTGATTCCAGAGAGTTTGAAGGTCTGATGATTGAGCTGTGGGAGAGTATTGGCATCGACCTCAAGGAATTCTGGAACTTGTTTTTGGTTTGGTACAACTTCATTGTCTCGAAGAAGCTCCGAGAGCTTCCTTTTTGCAGCATCTGGCGAAAAAGACTCGATGGTGGAATTAAGAACTGTGAATTGCTTGTTCATTTGGAAGTTTGGACTGCTTAACCTGGAAGGAGTCAGGTCTGAAGAGAACATAAATCAACCTCTCACTAATGGTAATTAAGCTTGGTAGCAACTAAAACAAAGTCTCGTTTCAACTAGAAAAATAAATTATCACCTTTTCTAGTTTGTAAAATCTCTAAGAGTTTCAGTATTGTTTAAATACTCCCATACATTTTAAGCCCTACTTAATTAGTTTGCTTCCACCATTGTTTCACATATTTCCATTGACAAAGATATCACTGAATTTCAATATTGACCATTAAAGGCTTTGGTTCATTGGTTTTGGTTATGTGGGTGCAGCCTCTCCAAAGGGAATCTCCTATCTCCATAGTTTTTCATCTTAACAAGTCTTACTTAATATTCAGGTCTCATTTGTTGCGATAATGCATGGAAATTGCAGTGAATTAATAGTTTGACAATAAATTTTGAAGTAAAAAAGCTCAGAGATGTAGTGTGGTATTGTAAATTATTTTGTTTATGAATATAAAGATAAGATTTAACTTTGAAGTAGTGATTATTATGTAGGAAAGCTCATCTTGTTGCTTAAGTAACCAAGGACTAAGGCAGTCTCAACCTTACTTTTTTAGTAGATCGACATAGGATTAGATTAACCTAAGTACATTGATGGTTGACTTAGTATAAGCAGTCTGGGTAGCTAGCTTATAAAATGTAAGTTGAATCAACCTACAAGTTTTGTTACGTCAACTTACTACCATTGAGGTAGCCTATGAGATTTT
This sequence comes from Zingiber officinale, assembly GCF_018446385.1. Classification (NCBI taxonomy): domain Eukaryota; kingdom Viridiplantae; phylum Streptophyta; class Magnoliopsida; order Zingiberales; family Zingiberaceae; genus Zingiber; species Zingiber officinale. Next base: position 114,713,804 of record NC_055989.1, read on the forward strand.
GGTAATTTGATCTAAAGTATTCGTTGGGGTTCTAATGGTCAAGAAATCAAGGTTAGATTGACTCATATGCTTTGGTAGGTTGGTTTTAGTGTCTCTATTAGGGACTTTTTTTCACCCAAGGCTTTTATCTATAGGGTGAGGTAGAAGTTAATTTCTCCTTTGAACTAAATTCATATAATCTTGAGAGGGTAGCTCTTCTAGAGGGGATCTAAAAGCATTTGCTTGGCTTGTATCATTCACTAGGTCTCTAGCATTGAGGGTTTACATAGTATGATTAAGGAAGATCATGGTAAAGTAAGCAAGCATACTTGGCGGTTGACTCAGCTAAGAGAAGTTTAGTCCAATGGTGTCTTGATCTAGAGAGAGTCTAAATTAAGGAAGGTGTTGGCCTAGTGAAAGTCTAGATTAAGGAAAGCCTCTGTTAATGAAAGTCTAATTGAGAGAGGTGTCATGGAGTGGCTCTAAAGTCCTTCTATGTCCACTGTTGTTGTTGCATTGGATGCAAACTACCAAATATTTTACCTCCATTCACACTGACAAAATCATCTTCACAATCAGAATCCAGCCACCCTTGTGAATCAAAGAAGGCTTCTTCTTTACTCTCTGCAAATACATAACCTAAATAACTTAGCCAGCCACATTCAAAAAACACATATATAATAAATATATAAATAAAAACACTAAAGAGAATTCTTGATATAATGCAGCCTTGATCTAAATTTCTACTGCCTTCAAAGTATCAATGAAATATGGCCATCCTCCTTTTCAAACATTTGTAATGGTTATGCAAGTTAGGGTAAGTTCCTCTTTGTCCCTCTAATTAATGTTGCCAAATGCATTCTAAGTTCCAAAAATGTCCTTGATTTCCAATTTCTATTAGTTTTTCCCTTGGTCAGGTGATGGAAAATATCATCTGATATGAGATTAGGTAGCTCTCTTCATTGACATTTAAAACAAAGTTAAATCTTTTTTCTTATAAAACTATCAGTCTTAATTATCAGCATAAGATTAGGAGCTGTCCTCAATTTAATTGATATATGGCTTAACAATGATAACTACTTAATCAAATCTAACCATCAAATAAATCTTGATCACTCTGTACAATATAAACAAGTCATAAGAAGGAAAGGAGAAGCATACCTAATGCCAAATGCTTTCTCTCAGAATCCAGACCTCGCACAGTGGCCTCCACATTGAGCAGACTCATGGCCTGAAGAGAAGTGAGAAGTGCTCCGAGATTGAAGGCCTGAAGGGGGTCTTTAATATAAATGGTGAAGCAAGAGATTGCAAGTGGAAAGTCGTTGTAAAGGAACAAGAGGAGTGGAGGCTTGATGAATTGTAAAGCAACAGTGACGTTGAAGAAAGAATTGATTAGGAAGATTTGATGAGTGGTGGGAGTGGGGCAAAAAGTGAAATCATAGTGGGGTGGCCATCATATTGCATTCCCGTGTGGGTCTCAATGCTTGATTACAGGGGTGCTTCCATCTCCATGTGGACTGAAAACTTGGCATTTTTTGGTTTTTAGATTAAGTTTTCAGTTGTTAAATATGTTTCTAAAAATTGTTGCTTTAATGTTCACAAGCGAACTCAAGAGAGCTTGAAATTTAGCTTGAGTTAATAACGTTGCAACAAGTGAAAGATACCTCATACCCAAAGAAAGGAATCTCAAATTCTTTTTTTTCTCTTCTAAGTTCTTCCTTCATTTTGCTTTAACCAACGCCACCACATGCTCCCCACTTGGCAGGCCTTTTTCCTCTTCCTCTCCTATCTCTTTTGTAGGACTGAATGGCCAATTGAGGGAATGAATAGCAGCAAGTAATCTGAAAATCTAAAAAATCCTTTTTCTCTTGCAAGTAAAAGATCAAATTAAAGCAAACAGAGAGAAAAGATAGTAATTCTAACAAAAGAATATATCTTTGATGCTACTGCATGATTGATTGATTTGTTAAGTGAATTATCTCTCGTAAACCCCTCTACAAAAAATCTCCATGAAGAAGGATATAAAACATTGCTCTTTTTAACATAAGATAAAAATAATTTGCTCAAAGAGATTAATGTCGCATTCTTTTTTCCTCAAAAAATATAAGTAAGCACAAGAGAAAAGAAAGGACAATACCAAAGATAAAATCCTCACAATAAACAAAGCTCTAGGAGCCATCGACAGAGCTTAGGAACAAAAGGAATGCTGTATTGTGTTGATTGTAAGTTGATGCTGTTTGAGGTCCTTATATTCATCTATTTATAGCCTCAAATTCATACACAAATAAGCTTCCATAGTTATTTTTAATCAACTCCAATTGACTGAAAACATCTCAATCTACTAAATCACAATGATAGCACCCCCACGGCATGGTGTGGTGTCAAAACGCTTGGCATTTCTATCAAGTAGCGAGGGATCAATTTCCAAGCAAGGCTCACTTGAGGTGATCAAATTTCTGGTGACACATGGCTGCTGCGTCAGGAGTTGCCTCGCTTTTTGGATTTGCTTGGTGAAAGGAATGTGAGGTCTGATTATTGTACTCCAGGATTAGTCGGGTTGTAGACTAAGACTGGACAGTTGTAAGACTGTCACCATTTAAATTTACATATTATGTATGCTATGCTAACTCTGTGATATAGGAGCTTGAGATTAGAAGTTGGCTGAACTAGGGTACTCTGAGCTACCAGATAAGATTCAGGCCACCGGAGTCCAAGCAACCGGAAAGAATATAGGTGTCTGGAAGAAGATAAAGTCACGACAGAGTCGGATCGGATGAGGCCTACCTATGGTCGCCTGGGGGGTATATGGGCAACTGGAAAGGTTATAAAAGAAGCTACAGATAGCAGCCTCTCACAACACTTTTGATTGACTTCCAACTCTCATCTTCCTCCGAAATTCTGATACAACATCCATGTGCTACTTCAACAACCACACTCAGCCTCGAATCTTTAAAGTCTTTGGTATACTAATTGTTCAATTATTTGGTTTATTCTTTTGTGCTTTAAATTGTAAGTAGCGGTAAACAAGTTACCATTCCTCGGATTTTTGTAACACTGGACCTTTGTCTCTGAATCATTGTTTAGAGGAGAAGGCTTTTAGTGGATTGCTTATCAGAAGAGGTCAATGACTACGAATGTTGGACCAGTGGCACAGACTGCGAACCAAGTAAAAAATAAACATGATCTTGTGTTTTGTTTCTACTGTGTACTTGCGAAAAATGTAAAAAAGTGACACTTGTTATCCCCCCTCTAGAGCTCTTTTCGATCACACAATTAGTATCAGAGTGAAGGCGCTCTGAATTGGTGCAATGATCATTCGAGCATTTTTTCCTTCACTTTATTTTATCAATTTTTTGTTTATTTTCTTTTTTCAAGTATTACTAATCTAAGATCAAGTCTTGGTACATTTTTTCTTGTTTTGTTTTCTTAAAAGAGTTATTTGTTTTTGATGGCCCATGAATAGTCGGATGGAGTACCACTTGAAAACCTAAGTGGAGATGTGTATTGTAATCCAAACAGGATTAACGCTCCCCACTATTGAAGGAGTACCACTCTTCTCCGAAAGATGGGACAATGCCACTAAAAGACAAATTGAGGTGGATGCGAAAGCTACTCGGACTTTATAGTGCGGCTTGACTAAAGAGGAACTAAACCGAGTTGGACCATTCAACATCGCAAAGGATCTTTGGAACAAGTTGATCGAGTTTCACAAAGGAACCTCTGACGCTAAGGTATATATGTAAGAGAAATTTGCTTCTAAATAATTTGTACAATATTAAAATGTGGGATGGAGAATCAGTGAGCTAATTCTACACCTTGATCCAAGATCTACTCACCGACATACACTCAATAGGACAACCTATCGAAAATCATGGCGTGATCAGGTATACCCTAAAAGTGTTTTTGAGAAACACCTTGTGGGCATCCATGGTCGATGCCTACAAAGTTTTGAGGGACCTTTAATTTCAAAGGTAAAATTGGATGAGTTATTTTCTAAATTTAAACTGTATGAACAATCTAATGTTACTCTTGTCGAAAAAGGTATTACTTTGATTTCAAGTAAAATCAAGATAAGGAGACTAAGGCGAAGCCCAAATCCTGAGTGGAACCTGAATTTGAAGACATGTCAGATTCAGAAGATTACAAGGAGATCATCTCAGAACTAGTCAATATCTAGTTCGGAAGCCATTCAAGAACAGGAAGGTTTCATCAAACACGAGTTCAAGAACATGATCCAAGGCAAGGCTAAGTAGTTGGTCCGAATTATGTGTCAAGAGGCCTTTCTTCGGGATCTTTCATGCTAAGAGATTTTGCCTTTGGGACTTCCTCATTTATCATGTATTTAGTCAACCTTAATTTGTCAAAACCACTATATGCCAAGCCTTTAGTCGTCCGTGACTTGCATAGGCTTTGCACTTGCCAAATAGTCAATCCCAACTTACTTGGACTTTTATAGTTGTTAAGTGTCTGATCAATTTTGACCTTGTTAACCAACCATTGGACCACAATCTCAATATTAGGTAACTTCTACTTGCACATTTGACACACAACATCAGCAGCTATAATATCATCTAATTTAATCTTTTACTTAAACATCAAAACTACATTCTTAACCGAATGATTGCAATAACAAATTATTATGTTAACTCTTTAAGATTTTGTTTTATATGTTTTATTATTTTCATTCATCTATAATCATTCCCCATTTTGTTTGAACATAGTTGATCCAATCATTTTTTAGTTGACAGAAACACCTACCATAAAAGCCTTATATACTAATAGTTCATTTATCACTTGCTTTTTCAATCATCGTGATTTACCTCCTCTGTATTGGTCATGGGGCGGGCTGACAGGGGCGCTGGGGGTGAGAGTATTTGCCTTTTGCCACTTATATGCTAATAGTTGTGCCTCCATAGATAAAGTTAAGATAGTAAATGGATGGAAGTTTACCATTTGAGGTTAAGAAGTCAAATCTCGGTTACTAGGGTGTAAATCTCTGTATCCTGTATAACTCACCCTCATATCCACTTGCCTCCTCAGTCACTGTGGTTTACCTTCTCCGTATTTATCTTGGGACAAGCCGACAGGGACGTTGGGGGCGAGTGCTTCAACTTTTGCCACTTATATGCTAATAGTTGCCTCCGGGACTATGATACAATGGAAGGATACCAAGTTGTTATCTAAACATTCGCGGTTCGATCCTAGCTACAACATATTTGCAGAGATTTTTCTTCCAAATAGAGTGCGCAATCATGAGATATTAGGTTTCCGGGCCGCCTACCACAAGCACTTTCTAATTTATATTAGTAGTCGGTGAAAAACTTCTATAATACTAAATTGATAGCCTAAATTCAATGTTATCTAGTTTAATATTATCTTATATGCTAATAGTTACTCTCCAATCGACTCAAATCCCGAATAAAATTGCAAGCTTATCTACTAATATATAATGTCTCTAGTCGACTCATATCGGTATGAATCAATAGCATATTCCAATCAACTCAATTGGCTTTAACGACACATGTACTCATCCAATGGATACTTTTAAAATCAATTTAAGACATTTTCAGTTGACTCAATTCAAATAGAGATAAACCTATTTTCGATAGTCAACTGCCTATATGACCTAAGCTACTTTAATCCCCAGAACTTTCTTTCAATCAACTCAAGCTACCAAACTAGAAAATTTTCATTCACGAGGAAAACTCTCATAATTGACTACCTAATCAACTAAACTAAACATCTCTTTAATTGACTAATCTAATCGAGGATCTCAATTTTACTTAAGATTAAATCATCTGTTAATTATGACTCAGAAAACTTACCTTGATCGAATACACACGTCTTGGTAGGTCTCTACTTGAAAATAAATCCAAAATTATATTTCATTTTAATTTCTCAACCTCACATTCAATGTCATCTATGCTTCTCACTCAGTCTATTTTGCAAAGCCTTCGATCCCTTAGATGGATTTAACCTTTTGGGCTTTAATTTGTCCATGTCACCCTTCACCTTATCTTTGAGTCCATCTCTTTTTGAGCCTCTAAGCCATCCAACCAACATCTTAGTTATGTTTGTAAGCACAACTTGACACCTATCTAGTCATATGAACCTTCCAACTCCCAAACACCTTCCAATACTTTTAGTGATCAACCTTAACCTTTGGAGCATATTACTAAGATCTCTTGAATTTTTATATAACTTGCCAATTATCTAATCAACTCTCATTGTACTTCTGTATAACTTCTTCATCTATTAGAACATCCATATTGGTATTAATATGTGAGTGTTATAACAACTAAATAGTATTACAAATCAATAGAGATGATTGTTATAACACTCACACATTAACCGCGTTCAATTCTTTGAATGCGGTTAATGAACTAATTTTATATAAAAAAATTTAAAAATTAAGAAGATAAATTTAGATATAAAGAATAAAAATGAATAAATGAATAATGAGACACACAAATAATAAATGTTAATATTGTTAATGTTAAAATGAATAAAAGTGTGTGTTAACAAAAAAAGATATGTTAATATAATAATTCATGGTATGCTATTTGAAGAAATATCATATATTAACATTTAAATCAATATAAATATCCTTAGCCTCCTAAATTTATGTTTTTAAATCATCTATCAATCTTAATCTACTTCCACTTTAATTATATCAATCGTTATATCTGTAGCTACATATTTTTTACACTTGACCAAATATTAAACGTACAATAAATTAGACTGAAAGCACGCGAATATACCTAAACAATTTATTAATATATATTATATTTAATAAACACGAAATAGGTTTTTAAGTATGTATAAAAGGTCATTTCTAAAATTAAATTATTTGATCTTATCCAACCAATTATTGAAATAAAATCATTCAGGAATTTCATATAGTGATATCCATTTTTTACATAGTTAATGTTATCAGAGTAAAAAAATGACATCGTTTAGGATCATCGATTCCAATAAAATATAGATAAATTATAGAGGACTTGTTGCAGATAAATGACGGTGACATCGTTAATGCCATTGCTGTAAGCGTGTTCTGTCGACAGCATGTATATCTCAAACATCTTGGCCACAATACAAAGCGGACAAAAAAGTAGGCAGCCACATCTAGCTGTATCCAACATCTAGCTGTACCTATGCCCCTCCGATCTCATTTTCCTTGGTTGATTGATTCAGCCAGCACAAACCAATTATCCTCCTGCCGACTCCAAACTCTCACGTAATCACTCACTTTTACTCTCACTCTCGCATACAGTTACAATCAGAGTCAAAAAGATATAGATAGTTAAATAAGTCATTTTTCATCTAGACTTAACTTTTCAGTTCTTAACACCAAGGAGCTCACTGTATAATGGATCGGACTAAAGTGCTGATTAGATCTTCCGTAGCTTAGCTCTTTATATTTCTACAAGGTAACTCTTAGCATATAATTAATTGATCAAAAGTGTATGTCGATCGGACCTTCCCCATTCTTCAAGAGCATCTTCCAGAACTTAGCTCTTCAGGCTTCAAGGTCAAGTGTCACAATATATGACCGGTTGGATAAGGAACCGGTCGAACATCCAGAGTGTAGTTCCTCACTCCTTAGGGGCACGACCCTTCGCTTATGGTCGGTCGACACAAGAGCTAATTGGACTTATGAGGCTTAGTTTCCCACTTCTCAACGCCAAGGCACACAACATATATCTGGCCGGCCCAATTGCCGGTCGGACGTACAGGGCCTAGCTCCCTACTTCTCATATGCAAGTCTCCTAGTATACAGTTGATCAGCTATAAGGCCTGTCAGATTGCTTCCAATTGACAACATTATTAGAAAATCACAATAATCTGTCAGAGAATAATAGTTATTGATTCATCAAGAAATATTCCGCTACCATAACATATACATACAATGAGATATTCCTCTGAGGGTGGTGGTACATCTTCCATTACCTGATGTTACTTGAAATATTCTGATATAAGATATTCTCAGCCGTCTTATTATTACAAAGGTTATGAAAGACGGTTCATATACATGTAACGGAACCTCCTCAAAGGGTGACTGTCATCTTCCATTACTCGACATATTCTGACACTAGGCATTCTCTGACACCTCATTATTACGGAGGTTCTGAGGGTCAGTATAAAAAGGGGGTCCTCTCCATTAGCCAAGTAACTTTTAAACTGGAATTGAAACTTTAACTTTTACATTACACGCATACACGCATCTACACTACTGTTTATCTTCTTCTCCACTTCTGACCCTTGGCGATAAGAGAATATGGAGGGGCGACCGACCCAGAGGACCACCTCCTTAAATTTGAGAATGTCTTCATCCTTCACCAGTATACGAATGACGTCAAATGCCGAGTGTTCCTTACCACCCTCTCAGGCTTGACACAAAGATGATTTAACTGACTCCCAGTCGAGTCCATCTATTGCTTCAAAAAATTTCGAAAAATATTTCTTCATTACTTCACTAGCAGTCGTAGATATCACAAGACTATGCTGAGTTTATTTTTCCTCAAACAGGGACCTAAGGATACGTTGAGGGCGTACATTAAAAAGTCCAATCAAATGGTCATGGATATTTCCTTAGCCATCCCATAGATTATAATGAGTATATTCTCCTAAGGGCTCACTGATAGGGACTTCTTCCAATGTCTGATTAAGAAGCCCCCGTGAGACATCGACCAAGTATATCAACGTAGAGGAGGTACAATTCACTCGAAAGAAGGAGGTGACTGTTCTAGCTCCGACCAGCCAAGCCGATCGGAAACCATCACCACTTCTTATGCACCCTAAAGTCCCCTAGTCGAACCCTCCGCCAGTCCGAGAAGTGAGAGGACTGCAGGAAGTGGAAGATGCCCTAGAATTAACTATCGTGTCAGACCAGATGATTCCTGAAAAACACCAACGTTTTTGTGATTACCATCAATCCCATCGTCATGCTACCAGTGAATGCCATGAATATACCAAGAGGCTCCGTCGAATGGTAGATTCAGGAGGAGCAAATAAAAGATTAGCCTCGGTCCCTTCTCAAGGATCTCCTTCAAGAACATAGTGGAAGGGCCCTAATTAACACTCAGACCAAACATTCAATTGGTGGTTTCAAGGATCAAAATTGCAAGGTTGATTCACCACTCTTCAAGGTTGATTTGCCACTCTTCAAGGCCGATTCGCCTTGCTTGGCAGTTTTAGATTATCAGATCAAGCCAACTTGAGATAAATATGAACTTGAATTTTATAATTCAAATTATAAAATATATCATTATCAAGCAGGGAGTTTAGGCCGAACAGGCATTTGGGAAATACATCATACCTCCCATTTCCAAGACATTCAGGTTATACACTATGTCTCTGATCTCCAAGGCATTCAGCTCATACACTGTGCTTCCAAGTTCTAAGGTATTTGGGTCATATATTGTGCCTCCAATCTTCAAGGCATTAGGCATATCTCTAAGGCATTCGGGGTCATACACCGTGCCTCCAATCTCCAAGACATTCAGGTTATATACTGTACCTCCAAGCTTTAAGGCATTTGGGCCATACATCGTACCTCCAAGCTTTAAAACATTCGGGTCATATACTGTGCCTCCAACACCGTGCCTCCAAATTGCCAATGATCATATGGTCGGTTGTCCCAAACTCTCATTCTCTTCAGTTGAATTATAAGCGAGCTTGCTTTCGTACTTAAGTTCTAGATTCTCATGCTGCCCAATCAACTTATAAGCGAGATTACCCTCGCGCCAATGATCTAGACTCTCGTGTCGCCAAACCGAGTTATAAGTGAGTCTGCTCTCGCGCTTAAATTCTAGAGTGTCGTGCCTTTTGGACGAGTTATAAGCGAGTTTGCATCACGTTCAAGTCACAGACTCTTGTACCTCTCGACCGCGTTATAAGCTAGCCTGCCCTTGCATCCATGATCCAGATTCTCATGTCGCTCGACCGAGTTATAAGAGAGTATGCTCTCATGCTATAGTCTCAAACTCTAGTGCCACTTGGCCAAGTTATAAGCGAAATTGCCCTCGTGCTCATAATCTAGACTCTCGTGTCGCCTAACCTAGTTATAAGCAATCCTACTCTCGCACTCAAGTCCTAGACTCTCGTGCTGCCCGACCAAGTTCTAAGCGAGCCTGCCCTCGCACCCATGATCAAGACATTTGTGCCACCTGACTGACTTATAAGCGAGTCTGCTCTCACACTCAAGTTCTAAAATCTCGTGCCACCTGACTGAGTTATAAGCGAGTCTGCCCTCACACTTGAGTTCTAGACTATCGTGCCTCTCGGTCGAGTTATAAGTGAGCCTACCCTCATGCTCGAGTCCCAAACTCTCATGCTACCTGGTCGAGTTATAAGCTATCATACCCTTGAGCGCGAATTCCAGACTCTCGTGCCGTTCGACCAAATTATAAGCGAGTCTGCCCTTACGCCCATGATCAAGACTCTCATGTCGCTCGGCCAAGTTATAAGCGAGTCTGCCCTTGCTCTCAAGTTCTAAACTCTTGTGCCACCTAACTAAGTTATAAGTGAGCTTTCCCTCGCACTCGAGTCCTAGACTCTCATGCTGCAAGGCGGAGTTATAAGTGAGCATGCTCTTGTGTCCACATTTCAAACTCTCATGCTGCTCGACTGAGTTATAAGCAAGCATGTCCTCGTGCCTCCTTCAAATCTGACGTTTGCAAAAATTCAAATAGAACATTACTCCGACATCAGTCAACTTCAATTTACAAAACTCAATCGGAAAACATCAGGCGAGTTCTGGTCAAGCTTGGTCCAGCCAGTCGAGTGTGATTCGGCTGAAAAAAGCTTGGCCAGAACTCAGACTCACACCTCGTTCGACTAGACATGAAGAGGAGGCTAGTGATACGGTGTGTTGTGAGTGACCCTGAAGGTAATGTGGGATCGATGGTCAAGATGATGTGGCAGTTAAAGTCAAGGTGAGGTGACAGTCAGGGTCAAAGTATATGCAGCTGAACAAGTCACTCTCACCGGGGCTCAGCTCTCTACTTCTTAACACCAAAGATCTCAGTATATAGTCGGTTAGCCTAAAGTCTCGGTCAGATCTTTTGGAGCTTAGCTCCCCATACTTCTACAAGGCAACTCTCAGCATATTATCGATCAACCAAAAGTGCTGATCATACCTTTTGGAACTTAGTTCCCCGATCTTCAAGGCCACCTTTTTTAACTTAGCTCCTCATGCTTCAAGGACAAGTCTCATAGTATACGGTCGGTCGGATAAAGAGTCGATCAGACATCCAGAGTGTAGTTCCTCACTTCTCAGGGGCACGCCCCCCAACTTATGGCTAGTCGACCCAAGAGCTAGTTGGACTTACAGAACTTAGCTCTCGACTTCTCAATGCCAAAGCACACAACATATATTTGGTCGACTCAATTGTCGGTCAGACCTACGGAGCCTAGCTCCCCACTTCTCATATGTAAGTCTCCCAGTATACAGTCGGTCTGCTATAAGGTCGGTCGGACTGCCTCCAAAAGATAACATTATCAAAGAATCACAACAACCTATCAGAGAATAATAATTATTCGTCAGGGAATATTCCACTACCATAACATACACATACAATGAGACCTGCCTCTGAGGGTGGTTATACAACTTCAATTACCTGACATATTCTAATATCAAATATTCTCAGTTGTCTCATTATTACAAAGGTTATGAAAGATGATTCATATACATGTAATGAAACCTTCCTTAAAGGGTGTCTCTATATTTTTCATTACTCGATATATTTTGACATCAGATATTTTCTCACTCCTCATTATTACGAAGGTTATGAGAGTCAGTATAAAAAGGGAGCTCTCAAAGAGGGTTCTTTCAATTGGCTAGATAACTTTTAAATTGGAATTGAAACTTTAACTTTTGCATTACATACACACATGCATCTACGCTATTGGATCTACGTACAATTGTTTATCTTTTTTTTCACTTTTCGCTCAACTACTATTCTAATTTTAATGTCAGAGTGCCTGTGTCAGGGACCCCCTCTCTAGCCCGATGACTAACACTTTCCTCTCCTAGTTCTTGTTTTTGCCACGTAATATAATTTGTGAGCTTAAGGTTCTTCATCTCTTTACTAGTGACTCAACTTCCATCCATTTAGAGTACCTAGGGTCATCTTTTCTCCGGTCCAAAGGCTACTTACCGTCAATAGCAACAGTATTTATCTAATGCGTCATCTCCCCTAATTTTAAACAAGATCTATATACACAACCGTTATCTGATTTAGCACAAACATTCTCTCTCACAGACTCACGCGCGCGCGCGCACACACAACCGTTGTCTGATTTAGCACAAACATTCCTCCTCCTGACGACTTAATCCAAAATCATTATATATATCCACACCATGACACCAACACCAACACCAACACCAACACCAACATAATTCACTCCCATCTCTTGATTTTCCAAAACCATGGTCACATGCCTTCTCTTCTTCCCCGTCTTCCTCATCCTTTTACAAATCCTTCCGACACTAATCTTCTGTCATAAGAAGAACAATAATCCCGGCGGCGGCCCCAAAACTTACCCCCTCATCGGATGCTTCGTAGACTTCTACAAGAACCGCGACAGACTTCTGGACTGGTACACCGACCTCCTCGCGTCATCTCCCACGCAGACTGTCGTGGTCCACCGGCTAGGCGCCCGGCGAACCGTGCTCACCGCCGACCCGGCCTGCGTCGAGCACATCCTCCGCTCCAACTTCGCCAACTACCCCAAGGGAAAGCCCTTCACCGAGATCCTCGGCGACCTTCTCGGCCGCGGCATCTTCAACGCCGACGGCCAGCTCTGGCACGCCCAGCGCAAGCTCGCCAGTCGCGAATTCACCACGCGGTCGATGCGCGAGGGCCTTATTACCGAGCTCGAGTCCGAGACCAGCGTCCGACTGCTGCCTCGGCTTCGGGACGCCAGCGTCACCGGACGCCACGTAGACGTGCAGGACCTGCTCCGGCGGTTCGCCTTCGACGTCATCTGCCAAGTCTCACTCGGGATGGACCCCAGGTGCCTCGAAGGCGACCCGAGGTTTGTACGCATTACCCAATTTGGAGGTTACGTATTTATTTCATTTCTAATTTGGAAATCAATAATTGATCTGATAAATTAAGTAAGTATAAAAAAACATTTATACTATTTTAATAAATATTTATTATTGCAGAAACGCCTTGTTGCCGGAGTCGGAACTAGCGCGGGCTTTCGAGGTGGCATCGGCAATCAGCGCTCGACGCGGTGCGGCACCGGTGGCCATGATTTGGAAGCTAAAGCGGGCATTAGGGATCGGAACGGAGCGGAAGCTCCGCGAGGCGGTGAGCCTGATCCACTCCCAAATCATGGAGCTGATCCGGGCGAGGAAAGCGGAGATGGAGAAGGGCGTGGTGGAACGTAGCAACGACGACTTCTTGACGAGGTTGATTTCCAGCGGCCAGAATGACGAGTACGCTCGCGACATGGTGATCAGCTTCCTAATGGCCGGGCGGGACACCACCTCCGCCGCGCTCACCTGGTTCTTCTGGCTCATCCCGCGCCACCCGGACGCGGAACGCGAGATCGTGGACGAATTGGAGCGACTCGGAGGGCGATTGGACTACCATTCGATCAAGGAAATGAGGGTTTTGGAGGCGTGCCTGTGCGAGAGCATGCGGCTTTTTCCCCCGGTGGCGTGGGATTCCAAGCACGCCGCGGCGGCCGACGTGCTCCCGGACGGGACGAGGGTGGAGGCGGGGGACCGAGTGACGTACTTTCCTTACGGGATGGGGCGAATGGAGAAGATTTGGGGGGAAGGATGCGGGGGGTTCGACCACAGGAGGTGGCTGGAGGCGGACGGGAGCGGAGGGTCGGTAGCGGCCAGAGCGTCGCCGTACAAATTCCCAGTGTTCCAGGCGGGGCCGAGGGCGTGCCTTGGGAAGGAGATGGCGATGGTGCAGATGAAGTATGTGGCAGCGGCAATGCTCTGGGATTACGAGCTGAGGATGGCGGAGGAGCAAACGCCGGTACTGGTGCCGCTGCTGACGGCGCACATGGCCGGCGGGCTGCCGATGGTGGTGAAGAGGAGGAATAGAAGTGGCGATGCATCCTCCCAAATTTAAAAATAATATTTATCTATTTATTTATCTTAATTTCATTGCTGATTATTAGGTCACGCCTAGTTACCTGGGTGATCAGATAGAATAGAAAGGGAGTGGGTAAGGAAGACACTCTTTTTCTTTATCATTTGAATTCGTCTGGAGTAAGAGGGATTACAGACGAGCTATCATTTATCGGTTGGGTCTACAATGCTTTGTCTAATTGATACCTCTAACCCTACGTTGTGACAGTTCACCTCTCTGTTTTTTTTATAACTAAGATGTCTATCTTTTATGATCCAACTATTAGTATAGTTTATTATTATTATTATTAATTAATTAATTTATTTTAAGATAGACTAGATTTTTGTTATTATTATTGTTATATAATACAATTTGCTAGTCTCTTCTCCTTGTGTTATATTTTGTATTCTATTTTGTATTCTTTGTTTTATTCACATGGTATCTGAGTAAATCTATGCCGTCGTATAACAAGAAAGAAAGGAATTTTATTTTCAAAATTTTTTGAGACTGCGGTAGAAGACTTATATTTTTTTGAGTTTCAACTGTTGAATCGTCTTGAAACTTTGAACAAATGTTCCTCACGTACAGGGCTACATTTTGAATGGTAGAGATCGAATTTTGAGTCTTTTAAATCCACCTGACGATAAAAAAATATGACCGTTGATTTTGGTACGTATATTACTTTATGTATTTATTATTATTAGGTATCCATCTCTTTAAATCGACTAATTCTAGGGTGATCGACCCTGCCACATGAAAGTTTTCCATCGATCATCAAGATAAATCGAGAAACGTTCATGGAGGCTCATTCAAATGGCCAACATTCTTAGGTTTCCTTTTCACTCGAGGGAAAAATCTCATGCACTGCGTTGTATGATCGTAGAAGTCAAGAGGGGGGGGGGGTAAATTTTGATCGTTTTAAAAATCTTTTCTTTTGTTCTCTCATTTCGTAAAACTGAATCAAAGTAAATAGTAGCTGAATAAAAAGAGAGACAAAGATTTTGTTAAATATAAGTGAATGGAGAAGAAATGGTAGAGGAGAGATGCTCCATTGTGAATGAGACTTTAGTCCCATATTGAAAGTTTCAAGGTATTTTTATTGGTTTATATTGATTTACATACATTGAGGATGTGAACAAATGCATGGGGAGAAGCTCTCTCTCACGTGTGGGTGCGCAGTGGGGGTGCAAATCCATGGCCCGGATTGCACTGAACCAAGTTGACTCGTGTGCGAGCGTGACCTGCGCACATGAATGCCGGACTGGTCGGGGCAAAAATTTTGCCCAAGTAGAACAACCAATATTTTGCCAAGTAATAATGAGTGAAGCGGTGGCCGTTTCGCTGCTAGCCATTGATCCGAGCTCCTCCGATCACAACAAGCAAAGACTCTCCATTTTTCTTTCTCCTGCTCGGCGGAGTGCCCGTGGTAGCATTCGGGTACCACTCAGCTCGTCGTCGGATTCACGGTCGGCCGTTGTATCCTGGCAAACAAATGGCCCTTGTAAGCCTCGAAGTACACCCGGAGGTGGGCGAATCTGTTTCAAGGAAACTGCGACTCGCAGGACTCGGTCAGCTTGCCCAGTCGGTCTCTTTATCCAACCGACAGACTTCTCTGCCCGCTCGAGATCTTCGCCCGGTTGGCTAGTCAAAGACTAGACAACCCGACCTGCCTGTCTGCTCGGCCGGTCTGTCTTTCACCAGACCTGTCTGTCCGTTCGACACCAGATTGGCCGGCCTGCTTCTCAACAGGCCTGTCTGCCCGCTCGGTCAGCCTTTCTGCCAACCCTTACTAGCAGCCTGAGATTATCAACTCAGGTCATCTCAACTGTAAGTTGAATTTAATTCGAGTATTTAAATTCGGCTAATACCTTGTATATCTCCGGCAACAGATTGTTTGTGTCCAACAGACTTAGTCGGTTTTACTTGGTTCGTAGTCCAGTAACTATTACTTCAGGATCTACGATCGTTAATCGCTTGAATTTGCACAAGCAGAAGTAGAAGGAATAGGATGAAACAAATGAGTGAATTGATAATTGACTCAGACTCCGAGGCCTTCTTTTATAGCCACCATTAGGACAACTGAAAATCTATTTCGTCGACTGAACATTCTATCCGTCGATCAATCAACGCAACCTTCCCTGTTTGCTTTGATCTAATCTGATTGATCTCGTAAATTACATTGTTCAATCGACTGCTCACTTTATCCATCAATAGAACCCAAAGAATTTCCTTTCTTATGCGATCCGATCAAATCCTTTATCTCTTACCAAATTTGGTTTCAATCAACTGATCACCCATATTTATCAATCGACTGAACCATGTTTCATTCTTTGATAGATCTCGAATCTTGCCTGTGCTTATTCCTTTGGATCTGTTGACTGAACCTTTCTTCTTGTTTAGTTGACTGACCCTTTTTCTGCAAAATAAAGTTAGCACAGAAACAATATAAATAATGATCTTACAAAATAGACTTAAACAATAGACAATAGAGATGCATGAATATGATAGTTAGGATTATCTTGATCTTAATTTAGAAACCCCTGTTAGTTTTTTCAGTCGAATCAATACTTAAGGTTTGTCCCAACTAGGACACGACCTTACCACTCCACTTTAGGAGCTCACCTCAACTTACCTGCTAAACATCTGGCCCTCCAAACCTATTTGGACTTTATTTGGTCTTTTTTAGTGTCTGATTAGCCTGATCAATTAAGACTTTCTTGCAACACTAAGTTAGTATAATAGATATAAAATAGTAAATTAAAGCAGTGTTAGCAACATTCAAGATTCATTGGTTCGGTCGATTATGCACGATAGACCGAAAATGTTCGGTCACACTTGCTTATAGTTCACTTCTCCAAGACTTCTCACTATCTAGGGTTCACTCTTCTAGGGTCTTTCCATGATTAGAGTTCACTCCTATAAGACTTCTCATTACTTAAGAATAGAATTTTTCCTTTCTTAGAGTTCACTTCTTTAAGAGGGATTATAGACGAGCTATCATTTATCTTTTGGATATACAATGCATTGTCTAATTGATACCTTTAACCCTACCTTGTGATAGTTCATCTCTCTGTTTTTTTAATCATTTTTTTAAACTAAGATGTCCAACTTTTATTATCCAACTGTTAGTATAGTTTATTATTATTACTTATGGGCAGATTAATTATTTTTATTATTATTGTTATCTATTTATATCTCTCTTTTAATTTAAACCCTAACACTTAATAAAATTTGTTTAGTCTCTTTTACGATTATCTCTTTCTCTCCTTCTCTTTGTGTTATCTTTTATATTCTATTAGCATTCTTTGTTTTATTCACATGATATCCGAGCAAATCCATCTCATTGTATAATAAGAAAGAAAAGAATTTTATTTTCAAAATTCTTTGAGACAACTGCAAAAGAATTATATTTTCTTGAGTTTCAATAGTTGAATCACCTTGAAACTTTGAGCGAATGTTTCTCACATTCAGGACTACATTTTGAATGGTGGATATAATGACCATTGATTCTGGTACGTATATTGCTTTATTTATTATTATTATTATTATTATTATTATTAGGTAATCCAAGTATCCATCTCTTTAAACCGACTAATCCTAGAGGTGATCGACCCTACTACACGAAAATTTTCCATCGGTCGTTAGGATAAATTGGGAAGTGTTCATGGAGGCAACATCCATAAATGCTTTGTCCTAGAACAAAAATTTTCATGTCTTTTAAGGTGTGCTTCATCCATAATAGTTGTGCAACACATTCTCCTATTGCTATATATGCTGTCTCAGTGGTAGATAAAGCGACACAGTGTTATTTTCTACTAAACCAGTTGGCAAGTGGTGAGCCAAGTAGTTGACAACCATCACTTATACTTTTTCTGTCTAATTTACAGTTGGCATAATCTGAGTCAGAGAACCCTATGAGTTCAAAGTTGGTCATTTTAGGGTACCACATACCTACGTTGAATGTTTCTTTTAAGTATCTAAAAATTCTTTTAACATGAGCCAAATGTGATTCCTTGGCACATGTTTGGTACCGTGCACACATACTAATTGCAAATAGAATGTCAGGTTGACCGACAGTTAGGTATAGTAGGCTTCCTATAACGCTTCTGTAATATTTGAGGTTTATAGGTTTTCCATTTGGGTCACTGTCTAGGATTATATTGGTGGCTATTGGAGTTTTAATTTCCTTTGAGTGTTCCATACCAAATTTCTTAAGTAATTCAAGTGTATATTTTGTTGATAAACGTAATTTTCTTCATTTGTTTGTTTGATTTGTAGACCTAGGAAAAATGTTAGTTGTTCTACTAGACTCATTTTGAATTTTTGTTCCATCAATGTTATGAATTATTGTAGGAGTTTTAAATTAGTTAATCCAAATATTATATCATCTACGTAGATTTGGGATATAAAGAAATCTTGATTTACTATTTTGACAAATAGGGTTGGGTCTACTTGACCTTGTTTGAAGCTTTTTGAGATTAAGTGTGTGGTCAATCTTTTATACCAAGCTCTAGGGGTTTGTTTTAGGCCATAAATGGCTTTCTTTAGTTTAAAGACATAGTTAGGGTGTTCTAGGTTTTCAAACCCTGGGGGTTGACCTATATATACTTCTTCCTTAATTAGTCCATTTAGAAAGGCTAACTTAACGCCCATTTGATATAATTTGAATCCCTTATGGGCTGCATAGCTTAATAACATTCTAATTGATTCAAGTCTAGTGACAGGAGTATAAGATTCATCGTAATCAAGTCCCTCAACCTGACTAAAGTTTTTTGCTACTAATTTGGCCTTGTTTTTAACAACTTTTCCTTTTCATTTAGTTTGTTTCTAAAGACCCATTTGGTTTCTATTATCCTTTTATTTTATAGTAATGGAACTAAATCCCATACTTCATTTCTTTCAAATTGGGCTAGTTCCTCTTGTATGTCTAAGATCTAATCTGGATCCTTAATGATTCTTTTATTATTTTGGGTTTGATGTTAGAGATTAAAGTTATTTGACTTAAGTTTCTTAAGGTTGATCTAATTTAGACTCTCATGTCACCAATTACTTGGTCAAGTGGATGGTTTGGGTTAATGTAACAATCCAAATTTCCTCATTGCAAGTCTTAATAGTGCTTAAAAATATTTAGAAATGCTCTAGAAATATTCTAGAGATTTTTAGGAATTTTTAGAGTATTTTTATGTAATTTTCAGAGTTTTTTTGGTATTTTTACCAAAAGAAAGAAGTTTTAAAAAATAAAGAGGTTCGGCCGAGGTTCGAACCCACGACCTCCGACCCAACCCGAGTCTTAAGCGAAGCGTGATGACCAAGAACCCAGCAGGGCCGTGCTGATCAAATAGAGGTCGGAAATATATTTATGTAGTAATGGTTAACAGAACGGTATTAAAAGGAGAGTTTGAGTTGTTTGCTCGTGACCTAATCCCTTCTCCTCTTCTGCGTGCGATGGCGGAGCTCGGGCGGAAAATAAAGGGAAGTTAGGGCTCGTCTCCGACGACCGACCAAGGGTCCAATCCGAGAGTTCTTATCACCTCCTCGCGGTCCTCTCGTCGAGGAGAGTCCGTAGGCACAAAAAAAGGGGTTGAAATCTTGAGTTCTCCGAAACCCTAGAAGTCGTTTTGCTGGGTAGTAAGTCCAAGAACGCAAGGTAAGTGCTTTCTCACCTGTGGTAGGAGTAGTTTTGAATTCATGTTAGTTTCTTGTTTTTCCGAAGCTTGTTGTAAGGAGCAGTGGTTTAATTGAAGTTTCTGCCGTGAGTTTGAAAAAAAAAACATGAAAAGTTAAGTATGTGGAGCATTACGTTTCTTTTGGTTTCCTGCCGTAGCACTGAACAGGAGGAATGGATGGTGGTTTCGGTTGTTTTTGAAGCATGCTTGAAGAATTCTGTTGCCATATGAAAAACCTAAGATCTGTTGCTATAAGAACGGGTGTTTCATTAAATTCTTTAGGTGTTTAAGAGGAGTTCAAGAAATTCCTTCTGCTTTGAATTTCTGCTGCAGCATGTTTTTCTTTAAAATTTTCTGTTGCTTTATGAAAGTTTCTGTTGCCTTATATGGGTTTTAAATTTCAGCAGGTTTCAAATTTATTTGTGCTACGTATGAGATAGAAACAGCCTCATTTGGAGCTTAGAACAACCCATTCCTTTTTGTGTTTCCACGGGCAAGAACAACCCTGTTGTCATTAATCCTTTAACCAGCAGAATTTTGTTTGTATAGTATGCAGAATTTTGCTTGCTTAGTATGCAGAATTTTGATTAGCATAATATGCAGATTTTTGTTGAGCTAGTATGCAGATTTTTGTTTAAGCATTACAATGTTAGAAGTTGTTTAAACATTTCAGTTTTAAAGAAGCATTATTTTATTAGAAGTATTAACAAGTATAAGTATTTTACTTGAGAAGGCTAGTACCCGACTTCTGAGGTTGTCGTTAAACAAATCCAGGTGACCGTTTCCGAGGTCTCGACCTTAGTAAGACCAAGGTCTTTACCCTCGTAGGACTGGTGGCTCGCTACCCCAGTTGCTATTAGGGAGCGCGCAATGGTACTAAGCCTGGGCCCAAAAGATTATTATTTTAAAGTATAAAAGTATAAGATTTTAAACAAGTTAAATAAGCTTCACATGAGTTTAAAGTTCAGCAAGTTTAGTTTCTGATATGCTAGCATGTTGTTTAGATTTTCATACTGTTGTTAGATGAGCATGAGCAACTTTACATGT
The DNA here is from genome assembly GCF_018446385.1 of Zingiber officinale. Taxonomy (NCBI): domain Eukaryota; kingdom Viridiplantae; phylum Streptophyta; class Magnoliopsida; order Zingiberales; family Zingiberaceae; genus Zingiber; species Zingiber officinale. The sequence continues at coordinate 114,734,598 of NC_055989.1, forward strand.
TTAGCATTTCAGTATGTTTGATTCCTCTATTATCAGATGAGCATGTATAGTATTTCCTTTAAAGCATTCAGTTTTAGATTTATTTTTATTCACATGCATATTCGAGTTTTGTGAGTTAGATAGTGCTTACTAAGTAATTTTGCTTATAGTTGCATTTCCTCTTATTGCAGATAAAGGAAAGGAAAAGCTATAGCGAAGAAAGGTGACAAGGAGGTGCGGATGGATGTGTGATGTTTGGACTATGGAAGTGTGATGTTTGGACTATGGAAGTCTTGGGAATTAGCTTAAAATTCATTAAGATTTTGTATTGAATATTTTATGTTTTAGAACTTTTCCTTTTAATTGCTATGAACATTAGTTCCATTAATAGAGTTGTATTATTGTTGCATGCATGATCATATTAATATATGTTTTGTTTCTTTTGCTATTAGATAAGCCTGTGCAGTATGTATAGATGAGTTATTTATGTTTTCCGCTGTTACATATTGTATGTTTCTCATTTTTGAGAATTTTAAGTGTAGATATTTTCATGTGAGCAACATTAGTTAAGCATAGTTAGTAGTCCAGTGGCGCTCCACCCTCACAAACTAGTAGTGAGAAGGGTGAGGTGTTACAGTTAACCCTTATGGTTCTAGTTTGTTGTTCTTGTGGTTGATGCTCTTCTTCGTCAGTTACTCCCCCTAGATTAGTGCTACCTCTAATAAAGTCAATTGGTAGTATATGAGTTTGTTCTAGGTTCAGATTGGATTCTTCAAATTTTAGATTTGTGGTATCTTCGATTCTTAGTGTATTCTTGTTATATAGTTTGTACCCCCTACTATTTAGTGAGTAACTTACAAAAATTTCATTTTCTACTTTTGAGGTAACTTTTCCTAAGTGATCTCTTGCATTTAATATATAAACTGGGCATCCGAATACTTTAAAATATTTAATATTAGGTTGTTTATTATAATAGAGTTCAAATGAGGTCTTATTATAAGTTTTATTTATTGTGGTTCTATTTTGTACATAGCAGGTTGTGCTAACAGCTTCTGCCCAAAAATATTTTGGAAGTTTATACTCATTTAACATTGTCTTGGAGGCTTCAAGTAGGGTTCTATTCTTTTTTTCTACTACTCCATTTTATTGGGGTGTTTTAAGACATGAAAATTCGTGATGATAACTATTTTCAAGGCAAAATTGATTAAAGTTATGATTCCTAAATTCATCTCCGTTATCACTTCTGATTCTTTTGATTTTTTTAATCTTTTTCATTTTCAGTTTGTTTGCAAAAATTACTGAATACTTCAAATGGTTCATCTTTATTTTTTAAGAATTTTACTCATGTAAATCTCGAGTAACCATCTATTATTACTAGGCAGTAGAGACTCCCATTTATGGATTTGATTCCATGAGAGTCAAACAAGTCCAGGTGCAATAATTATAGTATTGAATTAGTTTGAATTTGATTAGTTGATTTATGGGTTGATTTGGTTTGCTTTCCTTGTTGACAAGCATTACAGATTGTTAAATCTAAGTTACCATTTAATTTTGTTAAGTTTCTAAAGTTTGTGTGAGATATTCTTCTATGTCATAACTAGGTTTCTTCTTTTTGTGTCAAGTGATACTTAAGTGAAGAGACAGTTAGATTGATTGCATAGATGTTGTTCTTCCTGAACCCTTTTAGGTTTATGTTAGGGTTATCTAAGTGCTTGATTAAGCATTTAGAAAATAGGAACCTGATCTTATATCCATAATCATACAGTTGACTAATGCTAAGTAGATTATATTTGAAGTTATCAACCAATAACACCTTTTTAATAATAAAGTCAGTTTTAAGTTCGATATTACCTATCTCAATTACCTTGAGTTTACTATTGTTTCCAAAGACAACTGTTCTTAAGCTTTTGTATGTTAGATGAGTGAACTTGGTGTGATCTCCAATCATATGTCTGGAACAACTACTATCCAATATCCACTTGGTTTCTTACAAAAGGTAGGAGTCACTTATTAACTAAATCGAAGATTAAGTTTGTTTGAATTTGAGTTTAATTTAATTTAATTTAATTTAAAGTTAAATTTTAATTTAATTTAATTTATTTTATTTTAAATTTTATTTTATTTTATTTGAAGTTAATTTAATTTTATTGATTTTGAATTAAATCCTTAGTCATCTCACCTGATCTATATTTTCAATCACGGGTTCCTATAATTTTATAAGATGAGTTTAGATGGAATTTTTATGATTGGGTTTAACTTTGTGTTAGATTCAAATTTAGCTTTTGGTTTAACAAATAGACATTCTTCGGATAAACTTCTAAGCTATGGTGAGTCACCTAGACATCATTAGAGTAACCATACCTTCGAGATTTTCCAAATAGTCCTATCTACTGAACTTAATAACAAAACTCTAGTCCAACCAGTTAGGATTTGTAAGGTTAGCTTCAGTTAGTTCCACTAAGCTAAATGTACTAGGTCAGAGTCATATCTTCCTAGACATGCATAGATAGAATTTTCCTAACCTACTATCATTCAAAACTTCACTAGTACCATTGATCAAGTTAAACTTTTGTCCCTTTTTGACTAATCCTAATTACCTAGTCAGGTAAACTTTTATTTTAGATGTGCCAGCTAATTTAGAGTATCCCCCCTAAATTATTAATCTTTTTAGATTTTGAGTTTATGTCGATTACTTTTATAATTATAGTGGACTTGATGGTAATTTAAGTTATTTGATTTGAATTTATTTTATCTGTTTGAGTTTGACTTTATTTTACCTTTTAGATTTAGGTTTGATTTATTTAATTTTATTTTGGAATTTAACTTTTTATTTTGGTTTGGTTTTGAATTATTTTTTAGGTTCGGTTTTAAATTTATAATTTTAGTTGGATTTGGTTTTAGATAGTGATTTTATTTTTAGGTACATAAAATTGATTGAGTCCTACTTGCGTGGTTAGATACGCTTTCGGAACCCAAGTTTTAGTTAGTTTCTTATTTTGATCCATAAGTGATATAAAAGTTTTGTTAGTCGAATTGAATTTGTATCCGAGATCGAACTTGTTGTATACAGCTCTTTATGATCCAAGTATCATGTCAAAGTACTTGGATTTAGTTGTAAATTTTTTCTAGTAGTTCTTTTAGTTGAAGTATTTTTTCCTTTCAATATAGAATTATCCTCCTCAAGTTTTACAACTTGAGTCGGGGTTCATGTTGAAATGGCTTAACTATTGAGTTTGAGTTCAGTTGCTCGTTAAGTAATTTATATTATAGATTTAGTTCATTTATTTTATTTTCAAACATAGTTAATTTTTTATTTAAACTTGCTATTATTTTAAAAAACTTCTTACTTAAAGTAAATTGTACCTCATCAGAAAACGAGTGTGAACTTGTGGTTTGATTCAGGTTCGGACCCGTCGTCTGAGTCACTTTCCGATTCTGGGTCATAAGCTATCAGCACGAGGTAGTTAGTGTGCTTCGGTTCGTCACCATCTGATTCCTCTATGGATGATTAGTCCCAAGCTGCCTTGAGGTCTTTCTTTTTCTTTAGATTCGGTCTGTTGTTCTTGTAGTGTCCCTTTCTATTGCATCTAAAGTATGTGACGTTTGTCTTATTGTTGCTGGAGTTTTAGGTTGAGTTGATCTTCTGCAGGTCCCTTTTTGTGAAATTCTTATTTCTCTTGGTGAACATCTTCCTTCTAGGTTCACTAGGTATTCTTCATCATCTGAGTTTTAGTCAAACTCAACTTCAGGTTCCGGTTTGGTTATGGTATTTTCTTTTGATGTTCCTGTAATAAAAGCAATACTTTTCTCGGGTTTGGCATTAGTCTATTCGTGTAGCTCCAATTTATAAAAAAGTTCATCTAACTTTAACTTGGATAAGTTTCTCAAAATTTTATAGGCATCTACGATGGATGCCCATAGTGCATTTCAAGGAAATGCGTTTAGTGCATACCTTATAAGATCCTGGTTCTCCATCTGGTGGTCGATCGTGTGAAGTTCGTTGAGAATATCTTTTATCCTCGCGTGTAGCTGACTAGCAATCTCACATTCCTACATTTTTATAGATCTCTTTTCGTTACATTTGTGTCGTTGGTTCCCTCGTATAGTTCTATGAGCTTGTCCCATAGCTCCTTAGCATTTTCATGTGGACCGACGCGGTTCAGCTCCTCCTTTGTTAACCCGCACTGGATGTGTTGAGGGCCTTGAAATCAATCTGGGCTTTCTTCATTTCCGGATTCCAATTTTCTGGGTCTATTGGAATTCCAACATTGTCATCTGGTGTCTTGTACCCTTTGGTGACGCCGAACCATTGGTCGAAGTTAGTTTTCAGGTACACCTCCATCGATTTCTTCGAGTATGAGAAATCATCCTCGTTGAAGAGTGGGGGATGACTGGTGTTGTACCCTTCGTTTTGGGTCATTTAGAACTGTAGATAGAAAAATGAAGAAAGGTACCAAGACTTGGTCTTGGATTAGCAAAGTTTGAGAAGAAGAATAAAATTTTGAGGAACTCAAGTGGTGTTGCACCAACTTCGAGTTAAAAATTAAACAAAAAATCATTATTTGAAAGAGTAAGTTCTACCAATTCAAATTGAATATGAAAAACTAAAATTTGAAAAGAAAATAAAAATAATTCCTCTTGGCTTGATTGGTGGTTGCATCAATTCAAAGCAGGACCTGCTCTGATACCACTTGTTGGATCGAATCACATGTGAGATGGGGGGGGGGGGGGGGGGGAATCACGTGGTTTTGAAAATCTCATTTCTTTTTGAAATTGAAAAATAAGTACGCAGCGGAAATTAAGTAAAAAAAGAAACCAGAAAACACCATTGGTTTTACTTGGTTTGGAGCCTTTGACGACTCCTACTCCAAGACCCAGGTTCCGCGGACTCATCGATGGTTAATCCACTAAAATGCCTCTTCCAGTACCTCCGGAAGAGAGAATCGAGTACAAAGAATTTAGGCGAAGTATAACACGCTACACTTCCCTTTTACAATAATTAAGTACAAAAAATTTGTTACCAACACTTAAGGATCGATGTGAGAGTGCTCTTGTGTCAGTGTTGGTCTATCGACCGTGATCAGAGGTCCTCGAAGCAGTCGTCGGATGTAGCAGCTTTACAGCAGAGTCGTAGCAGGAAGTCGGAGCAGTCAGAATCTTGAATTGACACGTAGTAGCTCGTATAATAGTTGTTGTATGAAGGTTGGTCGAGACTGCCTTAAATAGGGCATGGAATGCGCCTTCCATAGGCATTGAAGGTGCCTCTAATGGGTCAAATATGATCCCGAAGTCACTACGCCTTATCTGTGACGAGGTCCAAATTTTATCCCTTGGAAGGTGCCTTCAAGCCATTGAAGGTGCCTTCCATGAACAGTGTGAATGTGCCTTCCACTGCTTGAAGGTGCCTTTAAATAGTATTCATCTAAAGGCTTTTTGCTCCTTTTGTCCTGCAAGTTGTGTTAGTCCAAAACTAAAATATCTAACCTGCAAAACAAGATTAGCACGGTAAAAATAAGTAGTAATTAGCTCGTATCCTCCTATGACCAGGAATTAGTCAATGCCTTAGATTAGGGATCCAAAATGGACCTAACCTGGACCGATGCCTACTGTCCCTCAATCGGGACGCGTTCTCACAAAGTTACTCTCCTCCAGTGATTTACCTTTACTTACCAACTTGCAATCAATTGACTAGTCTTATGACCCACCATGTCTTCATGCTAGTTGTCCAGTCTATAGACTTAACTAGACTTCTGCCGGTTGTCCGATCCCACGGACCCAACCGGACTTCCTGCCAGATATCGGTCAGTCCGTTGACCTATCTGGACTTTGTACCATCTATCCGGTCCTGTGGACCTAGTTGGATTTTAGTCTGGTGTTCGGTCTTTTAGACTTATCAATTCCTGCACAGTTGGTAACACAATTAGATCATAAAACACCTAACTTAACTTACTTATCATTTATTAAAACCTGAGTTAGATTGTTAGTGCAAACTGCACCAACACCCTCATGCAGTTCGATTAGTTTCTCCTATAAGTCTTTTACGCTTGAGAATGGGCTGACTCAATTCAACTCTTCTTTGGTCATGTTGCATTAGAGAATATTAGTCACTTTTGCATCATCCTCGATCTTTTTCTTTGTTGGTGCATCTCACTTATCGCAAGGAATGAGAACTCCGTCTTCAGTGGGAAATGTGAATCTGATTTGGATTATGATCCATATTCTCACTTGGATCTTGAGATGGTATTCCATACGGCCCTTCTAGGAACTAAAGTCCTTGTGTGAGAAAAGATGCGGACAAGAGGACTGTAGCCTTCTTGGTGGGCTATTGAGAGAAAACCTTGCACAAAAAAAAAACAGTGAATGTTCCAAGACTGAGTCTTGGATTAGTAGTGCGTGATAAAAAGAAAACTAAGAACTTGACTGATGTTATACCAACTTCGAGAAATGAAAAACTCGATTGTAAAAAACTGATTGGAAAGGGTGATAGAATCAATTCCGATCGACTCCGAAAATTTCAAAAAATACCATAAAAAAAATGCTTGAACCGTGGTTTCACTAATTCAAAGCAATCCTGCTTTGATACCAATTGTATGATCGAAAGCGTTAGTGGGGGGGGGGGGTGTGAATAGCGTTCATGACTTTTACATTCATTTAAAACACGATTGAGTAAAACACAACAGAATATAAGAAGATGGAAAATAAAGCAATGCTAAAAAGCGAAGATTTACTTGGTTTGAAGCATATGGCGACTCCTACTCCAAGGTCCGCACGTGAGAGTGCTTTTGTTGGCCAATCATTAATCAATCAAAGAAAACAAGTATAATTTCAAATGATTACAAGTAATTTGAACAATAAAAAATACCAATGACTTTAGAGAAAGAAATCTTTAGCGTAGTTGTCATTAGAGCAACTTTCAGGCATCGTAGAGAATTTTTTGGAGCAGCGTGCAAAAATAGAAGATGTTTGGAATGATGTGTTTAAGTTGTTGGTCAAAGCCTCCTTTTATAGCCCCGTCTGGGTGCCTGGATCTCCTCCTGGGCGTCTGGACTATGCTAACGTGGCAGGCTTTTGTCGAAAGTTCATCCTCGAAGTTTATCCGCGTCCAGACGCCTGGACCACTGATGAGGGTCAGCCAGTCATCACGCTCCAGCTCAGCGTGTTGATGAGTTTTTGGCTGCCCACCTAGTGCAACTCCGAGCACCTGGACCGCTCGGGTACCTGGCCAGGCACCCTCCCAGGGCTCTCCCTCAATGAAACTTTCCCAGGCACCCAGATCCCTTCCGGGCACTCGAACTAACTTTTTTTAACCTCTTCTTCCTATAAAATAAAGTTAGTTCAGACAATAATATATGAAACATAATAAGTTTTGACAGCTTTTGGACTATCCGATCTTGAATTTGAGTTTCTCTAAAGCTTTAGGTCAAACCAACACCTATTGTTCTCTATTCGGGGAACACTTCCTCACATACTTCTCTCAGGAGCGATTGCCTTTTACCAGACCAGTCCTCTAGACCGTTTGGACTTTTGTTAAGCGTCTGAGACATCAGGATTTCATGCTGGACGTCCGATCCCTGACCCGTCCAATCTTCCGTCCGGTGTCTGCGACCCCCAGGACTTTCACATAGCATCCTCATATTTCGTCCAATATCCTCGATCCGCCAAGACTTTGCCTAGCCCCTTGAACCAAGATTTAGTTGCCTAATCGTAGCTATGACTTTCCACCTTTTTAGCCTCAACTAGGACTTTCCTGTGCCTAAGATCACTTAGGACTTTTCTGCACACTTAGTTCAACTTGTTAGATAACAAGAAACATTAGCTTTGAACCCTTTACCATAATCAAAACTTAGGTTCAATCATTTGGTGCTTCCTGCACCAACATCTTGTACTTAAACTCTGGATCAAAATAGTGTTGCTAAAATAAAATATAGACATATTGTTGAATCTGTACATTCTTTCCTATTATTTGCATATGTTCCTAGCAAATTTTAGGGGAAGCTATTCTTACTGCATTCCATTCTATCAATATAATTCCATCTTTTAACACATCAAGTTTGTCCCCTTTTGAAAAACTATATGGTTATGTTCCTGATTATTTTATCTTAAGTGTTTTTGGATCCATATGTTTTGTCCTACGTCCTCATTTTTAGTATAGTAAGCTTAGTTCTCGATTCGCTTTTTGTGTTTTCTTGACTATGAAGAGGGTCAAATAGGATACAGATGTTATGATCTAGTTAGTTAAAAATTTTATGTCTTGTGTCATGTTGTTTTTTTAAACACACTCCATTCTATTCCATTCCCTCTTACATATCTAATCTTTAAAAATATGATCTCACTCGTATTGATCCCTTTTGCATTGACTCTGATGATATGCTATCGGATGTTTCCCCATAATTAGACACCCTAACACCTCTTTCTTTTAATGATGCTACTTGTAGGATTCACACTCATAGAGATTTTAGTCATCAGATTACCGATGATCCCCCTGCTCTTATTGCTCCCCATGATGCTCTTGGGATAGTGGATCCTCCTCCTTGTTACCCTCAATGATCTTATAAGCCCACTCAATTATATAATTTTGTGTATTCTACTTATTCGGGCTTTTTCTCTTCTTTTTTGGTTTCTATTCACCAATTGTCTGAGCCCTCCTCGTATTGAGAGGTTGCTCTTGATTCTCTTTGGTAGCAGACTATGGTGAAAGAACTTTTTGCTTGTATTAAATAGGTACTTGGGATCTTGTTCCTCTTCCTTTAGGGAAGCATGCGATCAATTCTTGTTAAATGTATAAAATCAAAACAAAATTTGATGGATCAGTTAAATGGTATAAAGCTTGTTTGGTTGCTAAAGAATTTTCCCAACATTATGTTATGGATTACAAGGAAACTTTTACTCTTGTTTCCAAGCTTGTTGTTGGTGCAGCGGAGACCGGCAAGAGGGGGGTGAATTGCTCCTGAAAAAATAAATATACCCTCCTCGTACTTTCAACTCAATTAGTGCAATAGTAAAATAAAACAGTAAAAGAAAGACACAGAAGAATTAACCTGGTTACAACCAAGGAGGTTGTTAATCCAGGGCAATAGAAAAAGCGCAGTAAAAAAAAAAATCTCCTTTGCTGAAGGCGGAGAAGCCTTTTACACTTTCAAAAGCTCAGAACTATTGCTAGGAAACACTACAAATTGAATGCTTGAGTTGTTCTTGAATTCCTAGCTCCAGGGGCCTTTATATAGCTCCTGGAAAGTCTATCCCGAGGGTCCAAGGCGCCTCCAGCTCGGTCATCGGATAAAACATTATCCGCAACGCAAACGGTCAAATCTGACCTGTTGAAGGCGCCTTCAACAGGTTTGAAGGCGCCTTCAACAGGCTTGAAGGCGCCTTCAAGTTTGTTTAAGGCGCCTTCAAGCTACAGTAACTTCTGCTACAGTAACTTCCAGCCTCTTTTGACTCCTTTTCTTCTTCGCTTTGGCTTCCGAAGCTCCGTTCTTTTGGGTGATTGCGGCCAACCGGAATAGGGCTCACCCGAAATCAATTCCCGGCCTTCTCCTCGAGCAGCCTTCTGTCCGACTTAACGTTCCTCGAACGCCGCGCACGCTCTTCACGCTCACCGGAGTACTCTTCCGCAGCTCTCTCGTCCTTCGAACGCACCGAGCCCGTCGGCTCCCTTCCCGTGCCGTCCTTCTCGCTAGCTGCGTCTTCCGCTCGACTTCCTGTGCTCCTAAGCTCCTGCACACTCAGACACAGGGATCAAACACAGCAGGACTTAATCAACTTGGTTGATCACATCAAAACTACCACGGGGTCCAATACTTGTTTCTATTCATACTCTCATTGCAGTTGCATCAGTTCATCAACGGTCCATTTTCTAAATGGATGTTAAAAATACTTTTTAAAATGAAGATCTTCAAGAAGAAGTTTACTTGGTGCCTCCACCAGGTGTCACTCACAACCCTGGTGAAGTTTGCAGACTAAAGAAGGCTCTTTACGACCTTAAAGCAGACTGAAGAAGGCTCTTTACAGCCTTAAACAAGCTCTTCGAGCTTGGTTTGACAAGTTCTCTATTGTGATTGCATCTCTTGGCTTTCTTCCTAGCCAACATAACTTTGCTCTTTTTGTTCATTGCACTTTGTTAGGTCACATGTTACTCTCTTTTTATGTTGATGACATGATTATCATAGGGGATGATATAAATGGAATAGCAAAGTTGAAACTATATTTAACTCATGAGTTTGAGATGAAAGATTTGGGTCTTCTGTGTTATATTTTGGTAATTAAAGTAGCTTATTCTCCTTGTGGCTATCTTCTCTCTCAATCCATATTGGTGACATTTTGGAACAAGATCATCTATTTGACACTCGCATTGTTGATACTCTGCTTGAGGTTTATGCATGGCACTCTTCTACTAATGGTGTTCTCTTACCAAATTCTTCTTTATATCGCACTTTAGTTGGTAGTCTAGTGTATCTCACCATCACTAGACCTGACATTGCTTATGCTATCTACATTGTCAATCAGTTTGTTGCTTCTCCTACTTCAGTACATTGGGGAGTTGTGCTTCGCATCCTTTGATATTTTCGAGGTATGTTGTTTCATAGTCTTCTTTATTCTTCCACCTCTACCTTAAAGTTGTGTGCCTACTCAGATGCAAATTGGGACGGTGATTCTATAGATCATAAATCTACCATCGGATTATATATTTTCTTATGAGACTCTCTTATCTCTTGCAAGAGTAAAATGTAAAATGTTGTTTCTCGTTCTTCTACGGAAGCATAATATATTACTATAGCCTTTACAACTATTGAAATTGTTTGGTAGCATTGGTTATTTACTAATATGAGTATTTTTCTCTTGGACCCTGCCTCTATATATTGTGACAATTCCAGTGCAATTCAAATTACTCACAATTTTATCTTTCATGAGCGCATCAAGCATATCAAGATTATTGATTGTTGTCTCACTCACCATCACGATCAGAATGACACTATCACCTTACTATTTGTCTTATCTTCCATGTAAATTATAGACTTGCTCACCAAGATGCATTCCACTACATGTTTTTAGTTTTTGGTTAACAAACTCTCTATGCTTTTTGCTAGTGCAGTGAGTTTAAGGGGGAATGTTAGTATAACTTATTATTATTATCTAAGGGTGGACTATTCTTTTTGTTATTGCTTTTGTTGTCTATTTACATCCCTCTTTTCTTTATAAACCCTAAGATTTAATAATACAATTTACTAATCTCCTTTTATGGTTAACTTTTTCTCTCCTTCTCTATGTGTTATTTTTTGCATTGTATTTGTAATTTTTGCTTTATTCACATCAACTAATCTTGAAGATGACTATTCGACCACATAGAAGTTTTTCACCGGTTTTAAAAGATACATCACGAAAGTGCTATAGTAAATCATCGACAGGTGACCCTACAATCTTCTATGTTCAATGATTGGATTTTATGATAAAAAAAGATATGTTGTATTTCTTAAATAATTTCAATTTTGAATTACGGATGAAATTGAGATGTCATGTCAAAAATCATCGTGCTTATTAAATTTAGGGCAAAAATAAAATGGGCATCCATCATTTGCATTTTCATTAGATAAGCACCCCATTTTTTATTAAAGTTAAATGAGCACCTCTCTACGCCCCTTTTAAAGTGACATGCCTAGAATACATTTACATTATATGATCATTCGGTTGTGAAAAAGATAGCAGCTAGCTTCTACAATTGTTGAAGCTAACATCGGTTGTAGCAACTAATTTCTACAATATATTATCTGATCATTAAACCATGTAAAAGTGGGTTGCTAGCTTCTACAACGTATAGAAGCTAACAACTAGCTTCTACAACATGTAGAAGTTAACATATATCTTCTACAATTGTAATTGAAGAAGTTAGATGTTAGTTTCTACAACGGTGATTTTGTATCATTTTGATTTTGATTTTCTAAGTAATAACCTGATTAAAATAATATTTTAATAAGTAAACCAAATGATGGAGACTCCATGATACTCATTGTATTTCAAATTATTATTATTTAATCATGATCAAATATGTAAAAGCTAGTCAGTAGCTTCAATATCAACGTTAAATCTAAGGGTATTTTTAAGATAATGATCGCTCAATTTTTTAAAAAGACTACTCATTTGACTTTGTTGGAAAAAGGAGTGTCAATGTGATATTTTTGTTAATTTGGGACTGCCCTTTTATGTTTTTGATCTTAAATTTATTTAATGGATTGAATATGGAATTTGATTGTTTATTTTAAAATTTATTAGATTATAAAATCAGATTACATAATATAAAAATTAATTAAATTTTAAAATTTTGATACACAATATATAAAAATAAGATAAGATTGCGTACAATGAATCCTTCCCCGGGACCCCGCATAGTGAGAGCTTCGTGCACCAGACTACCTTTTTTTTTAATATACAAAAAAAAAAATAGTTCATCTTTCCTCAATTAACGTGCACCTTGATCTCAATCAATACCATCTATCGGGTCTTTTAACTGAAATGCACCAATCCGTAATATTAGTACCTGCTCTACAATCTCAGTGGTTAATGATGCACGTAAGTATGATGTTATTAAGCTATGTCTCTCTTTTATGTGGATCATTATTCTCAATGGCTCTTCTAGTCATTACATTTCGAAAAAACATCAATATTTTTTGTAATGGTAAAGTAAAAAATTTCTTAATTAAGAAAGAAAAGATGATTACGCTTACTTAGATATTTTTCATAGTTTGTTTCCAAATTAAGATGATTATGCTCACCCAGATGTCTTTCAAAATCCGTTTCCAAATTATATGAAGATAAATTACAGTTCTAACTTATAATCAACACCATCTATTAATGTTACTTTATTGTATCTAACAATTACCCAAGTGTCCTTTTCAATAGTGGTGTAAATAAAATGACATTATTCATCTGAAGCGATCCAATATCCTTAGCCCCATGACTAGATACAGATAAGTAAATAACGAAAGATATTTTATTCTAATGCAACGATCCTTTTTATATGGGAAAGATTGGACTTCCAATGAAATATTTTATACCCACTAAAAGTTTATCTAAAAATCTATTACATACCCTTTTCAATAGTTATGTAAAAAATAGATGAAATCCATCTAGCATCCTCCCATGACTATCTCATACCATTACAAAAGAGTAAATTAGAAAACTAAAATTAGCCATCACATACAAAAAGATAATTCTTTAATTTGCATAGGGTTCAACCCTTTAGTTTTACAAATATATTAGGTCATAACCAACTCAGTTAATACCCTTTTCATTAGTGCTTTGCCCTTCAAGAGTCCCAGCATGCTCATTACAAATAAAGAATCGTACATTTCCATCTTATCCATCAGATCATCACCAGCAGGGAGTTTCCATCGGGATCCTAGTTTTTTGGGCAAAAATTAAACGAGCTTCTATTGACTTAAAAATACTATTTCATTGAACTACGTTGGAATATATTTGGACCGGAACCAATCGATCGAGTCTGCCATGTGTACGTGGCAGTCTAAAGCCTCCACCGAAATCACCCCTGGAACCATCAACAGGAACCGATCGACGGAGTTTGTTATGCGTATGTGACAGTCTAAACCGCCATGTGTAAGTGGTAGTCTAAAGTAACCACTAAAGTGTCGTCTATCAGGATATCAACATGTAGGCTCCTATCATCCATCTGTCCATGCTCTCCTCCACCGATGTCGATGTACAACATAGCGTTGATCTTTGTACTGACCTCTACGACGATAAATATTGTGTAGGTAGGAGTCAACCCATAGTATCTGCAAACCATCCCCGAACTGTCAGACCGCTGATCCCACAATCTGCTGCATCTCATGTAAATGTATCATACAATATCCTACAAACCGTTGATCTCCTCCTCAAACCATAGCAATTGATACAAGTAATATGTCATATTCTGAAGGTATACTTGTCTATAGAATCAGACAATATTCTCTAATGATAATATAAGAAATAATCGATATCAAATTAATTAAAGTCAATATAAACACTAATACAATATAAAATCACTAAATTTCTAAAAACTAATGCAGGTATGTATGTATATATGAATATACCAAATTAAATAAGATAAAAGTTATACAGAACTTAAAGATTCAATAAGAAAAGAAAATCATAAATAGAGATAGTAGAAAAGAAACCAAAAACTCCAAAAGAAAATCTAAACACGAGTGGAACCGACAACTAGGACCTCTGAACGACATAATATATCTTCTACATGCTAACCTAAAAGTCAGGAAAAAAACAATGAGTAGTAAGTACAAAGACTTAGTGGATATAAGAAGAATAGTACATGAACTACATAGTATAAGGAGATTAAAGGAAATAGTCTTAGGTAATGTTACTTCCTAACATAAATAAGAGCACCGATATAAACATCTATTGATAAAAGAAAAAGTAATAATGTAGCAGTCTACTAACTTGATCAACTAGATATGTCAAATAACACGATCTCAGGTTATCTTACCTACTATCCGATATCAAGTGTGTCAATATATCCATCCATTAACATGATCCATCAAGTATAATAATAACAACAGGGACGGAACTAGAAATTTTATATCGAGTGGTAAAAGGCATGTGTTTATATTGAGGGGAGGCGGACATGTCGTTGCCTCTCATTCGTCTCTCCTTCACCCCCTTTGGCTCCGTCCCTTACAACAATAATAACCACACAACCAATACAAATCCTACACATTACAGGTCCTAACTGCGGGCAATAACATGCTACTACGAATGAGTATTGTGGGTAGTCATGGTGTGTACATAGTTATCTACCTGCTGACTGTGGACAACAACATACTACCATGAATAGTTCTCATGAGCAATCAGATGTACATGTTGCCACTGTCTATGCGCAATAACATGTTACCAAGAATAAGTCTTATGGTCAGACAGAGTGAGGTAGCTATCTAGCTATTGATTGCACGCAACAACATGCTACCATAACTGTATCTCGTGGACAACCAAAGTATAAGTGAAACTACTATTTACACGTAATAACATGCTACTATGAATGCCTCATGGGCAAATAGAGTGTACATATAATAATGAGCATAATAACAAACAACCTAAGTAAGTGCAGGAATAATCACATTTAAGAGTGAAGCTTTACAAGCTACACTTTGGTATAACTAACATACAAACACAGGTATAAATAACAATAAATATTATGGATAGCAAGAAGATTGTATGAATATCAAATAGATTAAAATAAGGACAAATAACTAAGTATCAACTCAAGAAACAAATAGAGTGGAGTCAGTTAAGTAAGAAAATACTACCTAATAAATATAAATGAAAGGTCATGCACTAAGATCAAATATTTAAAGATATCAAAGAAAAAATTATCCAACTATTTTATAGATTGCTCTAGTTGTCTGCCTCAAGCTCGAATTCTACAAGTATAGAATACGACGAAAAATTAAGTACTACAAATAATCCTAATAACCATAAATAGTATACTCACTTATTTTCCCCCTTTATTAATCGTCCAGATTTCTTATTCGTATTATAGAAAGATCTATCTACCAATCAAGTTGTTGAACTATGATTTAATGAGCCAATAATTAAATCAGTAAATTAATCACTATAAATTAATTAATCCAGAAACTAATACAATTTATTTATCTATCATTACATTATACAATTAATTGTTCTAGCATTCCATTAATTAGTACAATCAAAACTATGAAAATAATTAATTACCCAAACTTAATTAATCAATCAGGTACTAATTTATCAATTAATTAACCAATTAGTTGATCTATTATCCTATTATTAAATGCTAATACAGTTTATTACACTTTAATCAATTTTAAAAAAATAACTATGCAAACTCTAAAATAATTATCTAATTAAATCATTAATCAAGATTTACTCAATTAAGTACAACTAATCAACTAATAAATTAAATTCTAATTAAACTGTCACCCTGTCTTCTTTTTCTTCTTTAATAGCACGCCGGCGGTGGACACTGGACCGGTATCAACGACCGGTGAAGATGGCATCAGCGACAGTTGAATGCAGCAATGACACGTATGGCCGCGTCGGTGGCTTGAACGCGGAGTTGCTTGGATAGCAAAGGCAGGCGATGTCCGGCGACGGCGCCGAATGGAAAGAAATTTGTCCAAAACAAGCGCACGCGACGTCGCCAGCACACAGTGTGACTCGTAGTTGTGGGGCTCACGAGACGGGGAGTGGACAGGGCTACGACCAGCGATCAGGGAGAGGCGGCCAGTGCAGTGTTGACGCAGGGCATGGGACAAAGGATCAGGGATATCGCGGATTTGAGTCCGAAGGAAAAATATGAAATAGGGACAGAAATCCTTGATTTATTCATTCAAGGATGGAAACATATTCAGAAATTTATTTTAGGGATGGGGCAGATTAAGAGTGGGCATGGGGATATTGTTCTCATCTTAAATCCGTCCCGAAAATAATAATAATAATAATAATATTATTATTATTATTAAAAATATTAATAATAAAATTAATATTAATATTGATAGTAAAATAATAATAATAATATAAAATTAATTTTGGAATGAGAGTGAGGATGAGGGTGGGGATGAGAGTTTGATCCTATTTGTTCGGGTTCAAGGATTTCCCGAAAAAATAGAAATAAAGGCGGAGATAGAATTTGGAGATGGAGATGAGATGATAAATCTGGCCCCGCCCCACCCATTATCATCCCTACAAAGGAGGCAGTGGTCGAGCGTACAACATCGCGAATGCATATGAGAGAGGCTAGGAAATGAAAAGAGAAAGTATAAATAAAACCTAGCATTTAATAATTACAGCCTAAGTTTAAATACAATCAGAGGATAACTAGTTTTTCTCAAACCCCAACAATATTATCCAAAATATTTATATATTTTTTATAATTCTGAAAAATCTAATAAAACTCTATATATTCTTAAAAATTTATTTCATTCTTTATTGTTAATTATTTTATTATTATTTACATTCTCCCTATTAATAAAAATTTGATCTCTAAATTTTCTATTTAAATTATAATACTAAAGTATCCTCATCTGAGGGGTAACACTAGACAATATGTTATACTATGTTAATTGGGGTTGTAAATGAATCAAATATTCGTGAACAAGCTTGGTGTTTAGCTTGATAACAATTTATTTATGCTCGTTCAATATACATAAAATTAATTAAACAAACAAGGTTGAACAGCTTGTTAAGATAAATAAACTAGCTTGAACACATGTGTTTAACTCGTTAACGTTCGTGAACAATGTTTGTGAACAACGTTCATGAACAATGTTCACGAACAATGTTCACGAACCATATTCATTAATAAAATTCTTTTTGATATGTTAAATAAACAATAAAATAAAATAAATAAATTTAAATTATCAAGCTCAATAACTAATCAAACAACTAAAAGTTTCAAACAATCAAACAATCTTGAATTGAGAGCTTGATAATATCTAAACGAACCAAACTCGGACCAAGCTTAAGCCAAGCTCAAGCTACACTCGAACCAATCTCAAGCAAAGCTTGAATTAAGAGTTTGATAACATCTAAACGAACCAAGTTCAAGCTAAGTTTCAAACAAGCTCAAGCTCATAAAAAATAAACCAAGATAAGCTTGAACACTCATTTTAAAAGCTTGATTCATTTTAAGCTCGGTTCATTTTAAGCTCGGCTCGACTTGGTTACCTTATCAAACAAGCTTGAACATCCCAAAGCTCGCATTGTTTACATCCCTAATGTTAATCCATTATAGTATTTTGAAAAATCCCTAAATATTAGGGATCAAGCTTCTCTTATAACACTTGTCACGCCCCGGAGGAGTCCCTGTCCGAAGAAATTTCGACAGCATCTCCCCTGTACGGCGAACAATCTGAAACTTTCTACATATCCATATACCTCAGCCACATGCGGCTGGAATAATAACAGTAAATAAGCAATCACCCATGCAGTTTAATAGTAGACAAACAGAGCAGTAATAAGATGACTCGAAAACAACCCTACTCCACTACACCCATAAAGCTCAAATCCGATTTTTTTCCTACTCCACTACACTTATAAAACACAAATCCGACAAACTCACCTCTTCTGTCATCCAGGCAGGTATGTAGTAAAACATATCGAATAAAAATCCATCGACAAATACAATCCATACATTATCCAAGTATCAAAATAAACCAATTTTAAACATAGTCAAATAAGAAGAAAAACTAAAAGGTCAATAAATCCTCGTGGTCTACAGGGGACCAACAACTGAAACTCTTTGCTGACAGCATTAACCTGAAAAATAACAACAATGGAGGCGGGGTGAGTCCAACACTCAGCAGGTACAACTGATATGCAAAGTAGGGAAATAACATCTAGCACTAATCATGCGTACAGTCTCCTGATATAAAAGGATGAAATGCAACTGAAGTAAACAGGAGAAAAACTGTACTAACCAGGACTTGGGTATAAGGACAAACAGTCCGAGTGGCATAGAAATCCTGTATGCATGTCAAGCATAGGCGTCCAAACAATATACAGCATATAAATGCAGCAAGCACAAACACAAGCAATAAATGCATCATGCATATGATGCCAATGATGCGTCCTGGTCACCCCTGACTCCAGTCGATCATCTCACACACAATAGTGAGGCCGAGTGGGTAGGGCTGTGACAACCGTGCACTCTGTCGTCACTACTCCTGATGAGTGACCGAGTGGACGGGATGCTGTCGGAGTACACTTATCCTCCTACCCCAAATCATAAATGGGGGAGCGCAATGCTCTCAACTCCCGGTACACGATGACGGGGAGGAATCCCTGTCGGCTAACACATTGCATCACGCTAACCATGAGCAGACCAACGGAGCCAAACAAAGTCCCTGCTGCAACACACACTGCCTGAATCGACCACTAACACATGAGTGGTGGTGTGTGCAGATCCATATAACTGGCGATGTGCTCAACAATAATGAAGCGGACTATCGCACAACATGCAATCATGCAAATGGTGCATGACACTAACCACAAAATATCCTGAGCTAATCCATATATATATAAAAGTGCACCAGGTCAACGAATCAAATCAAAGGTACACAGAAGGTATAAAACCTAGGTCCTGAACATGGTGAAGCATGGTATATCACTACCCCTATAACATGTATCAACAGGTAAGGAATATATGAGATGCAAAACAAGCAATCAACCAATCATGTAACAGGTATCAGGTAGTGATTAACCGAAACAAATAAGAGAACATAATTATTGCTACTTGTTAAATTCACTACTATGCATATCAAAGATATAAAGTCAAAAGTACCCGCCTCCAATCGAAATGGTCCAATCCGACAATCGAGATACTCGTCTCGAATCAAAGTCCTGCAAATCACATGATTATAATTTAGCTAAATTACATTTGCAACAATTAGCTAAATCTCAACTCAACCTAATTAGGGAAAACCCTAATCAAATCATCCATGAATCCTTTAATCTTTCCAAGACACTCCACATTTTATAATCAATCCAACCATGATCTACATCTAAGATCAAAACTTACATTTAACCATTCAATCACACTAATCATGAATCCACTAGTGATATCCTAACCATCTAGTAATCCATATCATCTCCAATTCAATCCTTACCTAATTCATCAACAATACAAACCAATTTCCCTACTTCTTACCTTAATCCATAGCCCAGCAAATCCATAGCAAAGACAACTTGCTGTCGGGACAGAGATAGCCGTTGGAAATCAAGAAACACCCTGCAATGCACTGTCTGGATCAAAATGAAGCTCAAGAAATCGACATCCAAACAATAACCAAATTTCCAGAACAACCTGAGCACCTTACCTCTTCCTCTAATTGCCTGCGATGACCAAGAACCCGATGAAGTTGCTGCTGGAAACCCTAATACCAGAGACTCAGGCCTATACAAAGGTGGCTGCTGGCACTGGACGGCTGGCAGATCGGTGCTAGGGCACAGCGTATCAAGACTCAGTGTCGGCACGTCAGCAACAACGAAATCGAAGAAGCAGCGGCGCTGAGTGAAGCTAGGGCAGAGGAAGGGTGGTCGACGCCCTATGGCTGGCGATGGATCTGAGCTCAGGGGGCTTCCTCCTCAGGCGACGTCGAAGATAGCCGAAGGTCTGTCGGCTTCAACTCGTCCGCGAGAGAACAGAGAGAAGAGGAAGGAGAGTTCGGGAAAGGAGAGGCGTCGGCTGTGGCGCGAGCGCAGGGGTGAGGGAGTTGGTCAGCTCTCTGTTCCCCGGCGTCGTCGGCGGTGACGTCGGGCAGAGAAGACGAAGAGGGCGTCGGCGTCAGCCAAGCACAGTGGTGGTCGGCTAGGGCAAAAAGAGAAATCGACCGACGCTCGTGTGGTGTGGTCGGAAAAGAATGGAAATCGGCGCGCGGCTCGGCGAGGTGGCGGAGCAAGGTGGCGTCGTCGGGTGGAGGATGAAGAGCTCGGGAGGATGGAGGAGGAAATCGGCAGAGGCATCTGCGGTTTGCGGCTCGGTGAGGACGGTTAGGGCAAATGGCGTCGGCGCGCGGGGAGGAAGAAATGACGAAGAGGGAAATAAAGAAGAAAGAAAAATAAAGAAAAAGGAAATATAAAATAAACATTTCCTCTCTTAAATAGGTAGCCTAAACAGGCTTTTCCCGGGCCCCGTTCTTATCCCCGTTAACTCGCCCGTACGAGCTATGAAAAATTCCCAAAAATTTTTCAAAAATTTCGAAAAATTCCCTTATTAATATTGGCCTATTTTCGGTATTTTACAACACTACATGATGATTTATTTTTAAAATAGATAATCATTACTCCATGGGTTATGAGTATACTGTACTTCCACTAGATATTGCTATCTAGTTAATTACTGTCACCAAAATTCACAAGATCTAAATGGTCTTTTAACTCCCATGTAGTTTCTTCATCACTGTAGAATTGCCATCCGACTTCCACAAGTTGGACTATCTTGTTTCGCAGCTAACGTTACTTGTGATCCAATATTCGCAATGGAATCCTATTGTAGGATGCATCTAGCTATAGTGAGACTGAGACATCCTTTATAATATGAGTAGGAGGTGGTATAAACTTTCTCAACTTGGATACATGAAAAACATAATACACTCTTGTGACGCTTCGGAGGTAGTCAAATGGTACACTACTACACCTATCAATTTCAATATCTGAAAGGTCATGTAGCTAGGGCTAACTTCTCTTTCATGTGGAATCTCTTGACTACTTTGATGGGTGAAACACATATGAACATGTGATCACCCATTGTAAAGTCTACGTATGCGGTCTGCATACTCTTTTGTCAATCTTGAGTCTTCCACTATCTGTATTGGATGATTCATACTAATTTTATGTATTGATGGATATCTTGTGGGTTATGAGCTCACAAGTTGCCACTCTCTAACCTCCTTCCATAAAGTAGGGAATTTATAGGTCCTACCATGCAGGGCTTCAAAAGGTGTCATTTTGAATACTAAGTGATAGCTATTGTTATCTGTTATTGTAGACGAACTCTCCTAGACATAGATGATCTTTCTTAGCTACCTCCAAAGTTCATCACGCATGTTCTATGTAAGTCCTCTAGTATTTATATGGTACACTCAGTCTGTCCATCCGTTCGAAATGCTGCACTAAAATGAAGTTTTGTACACATGGCTCATTGGAAACTTTGTCAAACGATCCAAAAGTCATTCTTACATATCTGTAAGAAATGGAAAGATTTAGTTAATCAATTAATGATAACAAATATAGTCATGCCCTCTCCGTGTTTGGGTAACCCCTCCACAAAATTCATAGTGAGGTGTTTTAATTTCCATTCAAGTAAAACATCTTCTAAAGTAACTCTATTGGTTTTTGGCATTCTTCCTTTACTTGTTGACACACTAATCATCGAGCTGCAAGGTCCACAATATTCTTCTTCATACCATTCCACCAATAGGAGCCCTTTAAATCTTGACACATGTGGGTATCTCCCAGACGAACCGTGATGTAACGATCACCCTTCTCACTACTATACTACTCTCTAAGGGTGACCGTTACTTAACTACTAACTCTACTTAACCGGTATGATCGAAACCACGAGGAGTCTCTACCGAAAAATTTCGGCAACATCTCCCCTGTACCGGTGACCATATACTGAAATACATACATAGTATACATCAGCCACAGGCGGCTGGAACATACATCAAACACCCACGCAGTTAAATAAGTGTTAAAACCAAAAAATACATACCTTCTAAACTGAGTTTATCTTAGCATGCAATCTAACACAAAAATAATCTCAAACGACATAGATCTTAAAGTACAACTTTAAATGCTTCTTATACACTAAAATGCGGAAAACTCAATAACATCCCAAGTCTCTCCCATAGTCTTGGCATCACACATCATCGAATACCTCATTGTCGCCTTCCTTTGCTAAATCTATTCTTTTCCTGTATCTGCAGTAAGAGGAAATGCAATCTATAAGCAAAATGCTTAGTAAGCGCTATCTAACTCACAAAAATCTTGATATGCATGTACATATATCTATAACATGAACTAACTGAATGCTTACTGAAGACTACTCATGGTCATCCAATAGTAAAGGAATCAAACAGGCTGAAATGCTAAACATGTAAAGCTACTCATGCTCTTCTAATAGCAAAGAACAGTAAGTTAATCTAATTAACATGCTAGCATAAAAGAAAACTAAACTTGCTGATTTAAAACAAAATGAAACTTATTTCATTTGTTCTAAACTTATTCTTTTATTCCACTTGTTTACAACTTATACTTTAATACTTTTATATTTATGTGAAACTTATTTTACTTGTTCAAAAGCTTATACTTATAATATTTCAAAATAGTAATCAACTTCTCTTGAGCCCAGGCGTAGTACCATCTTATGCGCATTCCCTAATTAATTGGGGTAGCGAGCCACAAATCCTAAAAGAGCAGACCTTGGTCTACCAGGGCCAAGACCTTGGGATTGGACATCTGGATTTGTTTAACGACAACCTTGAAAGTCGGGTACTAGCCTCTTCAAAGTAAAATATCTTATTATCTTAATTACTTCTTCTTTAAATGCCTTGGCATTTTAATAAGTATATTGTGTGCCAAAATCCCTAAAGTCTTGACTTTGGGATCTACTTAAGGCCTTGACCTTTTTTTTTCTTTTCTTTATCTTTCTTATACTTGTTAATACTTCTAAAAGAATGCTTCTTTTAAAAAAAACTAAAATGTTTAAGCAAATTCCAACACTGAAACGCTTAAACAAAAATCTATACCATCTCGTGTTCATTGCCTAATGGTCAAGAATGACCAGTTTGCACGGCAAACCCCAACTCAAGCTAAAAACCTACTGGGATCTTCAAACTTTCACTAGTCATTTCCTAACAAGTTAAATTCTGAGTATAAATAACCAAATAATCAAGTAACTAAAAGCTAGAGATCAGGTATAGCTTTAAATATACCCTATAAGTTAAGAACATGAATCTTGTCAGCCTCTCCAATCTCAAACTAGCAATCTCTCTAAATGAATCCTTCAATGTGTAATGAACTTCATAGGCATCTCACCTTTATCAGTTATTGTCATCGGCAACATTCACAAATTCACTATTCCTCTCAGTGACATTTTAAATTTTAGGTGCCTTATCTTGCTTCTTTAATGATGAAAACATAATTTGCTTTTTAATTTCTACAGAGAAGCACAGTTCTTCCATGATACTCAATCTTGTAACCACGTCAATTCTTTCCCATGTATAATATTTGCTACATATGGGCTTCAAGGAAGTAAACTAAATAATAACAAAGGGGCCATCAAATCCTCTTTAAGCATGCTACAACAGAACTTAAAGCAGCAAGCAAATCTAGGAGCTAATCTTAAACCTCTAGCAACCCCATTAATCTGTACAACATGTTCCGAAAGCAAGGAAAGAACTAAAATCCCTAGCTATTCCAGTTCTGTACAAACCAACCAAACACCTCAAGGAAAGGATGATACTGCTATCAAAGAGTTGATACATGATATACTAGAACCAGAACTTAATGGGTCTACACATTCTAAATTCTTTCCAACTAAGGAAAGCATAAAGAGAAGTTGTTGCTGTTAAACGTGATTCACTAGGACAGAACTTGGGAGATCTACTTATTCTCAATTTATTCCAACCAAGCAAAGCATAAAGGACAGAATTGCTACTGCTATCACAAGTTGAAACGTGATATGAATCACTTCCAACATAACAAGCATAAGGAAAGAATTTGCTACTGCTAAATGTGATTTACTAAGAAATCTGTAACTAAAATACTATACTACGAAATCAATGAATCTAAAACCCATATAACACCTATTTTCATTGTCTAGCAGTGAAAATCCGAAACCCATAAACTCCATATGAACTGATCATGCCCATTAAGATCACCACAGATAAATCTAACTCAAAATCGGAATCATGCTTAAACTGAACTAATCCTTCTCTTCTTTCTTTAGGGTTCACGGCAGCTAGCAAAACCAAAAATCTTCACGGCAAAACTTGAAAAAAAAAAAGGAAACACCAAAGCAAATTCGGAACTACTCTTACCACAGGTGAGTAGCAACTTACCTTTGCTTCTGGGACTTACAACCGGAAGAGGAAGGTTCTAGGATTCGGAGAAGCTTCAAATCTCGGTGGCTTCTTTGTGTTTCCGAGCTCCCCTCGTCGAGGTGGTCATGCACGGGTGAAGACCGGCCGGAAAAAGCCTTTCGCCGGCACCGGAGAAACCTTTGCTTGCTGCTGCCATTTCGTCCGAGACGAGAAGGCGCCGTCGGGAGAGAAAGGTGAGGTAAGGGAGTTAGGGTTCAGGAATAATTAACTCTCTTTTGTAACTAGGGTTTTTATTATCAACTATTGCTTAAGAATATTTCACGCCCTACTCTTTCATGAAATATTTGCAGAACAGTTGGCTAGCTGCGTTTCTGTTGACACCCCTGGTCGCGAGTTCAAATCCTCAGCCGAGCCTTTTTATTCTCCTTTTATTTTAAATGTTCCTAACTACTGCTTAAATGTAATTCATCCTCTATTTGATCAGTAATGACCGCTGGACCACTTGGTTAGCCGGATTCGTTTAAGAGTTGGCTTGGCCGGAGGTCACGAGTTCGAATCTCGGCTTGGACATTTTTTGTCGAAACTTTTTTCGTTTAGTAAAAGTACCAAATGACCTCAAAAAATTACATAAAAATACTCTAAAAATTTCTAAAAATCTCTAGAATATTCCTATAACATTTCTAAGTATTTTTAAATTACTTTTAGGACTTGAAATGAAGAAATTTGGGTTGTTACACGTGAATTGTGACCATACACTTCTCAGTGTGGTTTTCTTTAATCAGGCGTGTCTTGAGACACAAGGTCTTCCTTGAAACGGATAGTCTCATCTTCTCCGTGTGAAAAAAAAAATATATTTGCAGTCTTGAATCTCATCCCTAGTTCATTATAGAATTTGAGGTGTTGATCACCAACTTATACTCCCTTGATCCATTCGATTAAGGACAACTAAGCCACCAAGGGCAACAATAAATACTCTAACTTCCCAGCTAGTAATAGTTTCTACCTCCTGAGAATTTATGGAAATATCTTTGCTAGAGACCATATGACCGAGAAATCCATGGGGGATAGCTAAAAAATACACATTTACTGAACTTCATGTATCAATGTTCTCTTCATAACATCTCTAAAACTACATGAATATTGCTTGTGCTCCTCCTCTAATCTTGAATATATCAGGGTATCACCAATGGAAATGATGACAAATCGATCCAACTACTCTAGGATCACCTGATTCATCAAATCCATAACAGCGGCAAGAGTATCAGTAAGTCTAAATGACATCACCAAGAACTCATAATGACCTTACTGTGTGTGTAATGCTATCTTTTTCATGTCTACATCCTATACCCTAAGTTGATAATAACTCGATCTTAGAGCACACACAAGTATCCTTTAGTGATCGAACAGATCTCTATTAGCAATAAGAGGTACTTGTTCTTGATGGTCACCCCATTTAGTTTCCTATAGTCGATACACAATCTTAGCGATCCATCATTCTTTTAATAAAAAGGACGGGAGCTCCCCCATGGGGAAACACTAGGACATATGCTAGGACATATAAACCCCTTGTCTAAGATTAATATTTTATAGTTTTAGCTTCAATTCTTCAAGTTCCCTAGGTGTCATGTGATCCATGTCTTGGACATTGGAGCCATCCTCGGAAATACCTTAATCTCTAACTCCAATTGCCTTCGGGGTGGCAAAATAAGAAGTTTATTTGAAAATGTGTTAGGGTATTCTCGTACGATGCAAACATTTGAGAGGAGTGATGTAATATCCTTATAGATCATATCAATGGTAGTAGGGACCCCTAACATCTACAGAATAATAATTGCTTGGCTTATAGTGTCGAAACAACCAAATTATTCCTTCATCGTTAGTCCCAACAAATTTTCAAAATGGTTGGTCCGGAGGTTGAAAGTTACTACTTTGGCTCGACAGTTGACGATCGCATGATAAGTTACTGACTAGTCCATGCCTAGACTGATGTCAAACTCCACCATTCCTAATGCTTGTAGATCTATAACTAGGGTATGAGTACCAAAGCCCAAGAGCAACCCTTTACTTCTTGACTAAAAATCAATACTTCCCTTGATGATATTGTTATAGCTAATCCACATGATTGTGTTATTGAACTCTCTTAATCTTACCCATAAATGCTCGATCTATTGCGTCTTTGACAAGTACTGACAAAGGATCCAAACATTCTGATATGAATGTAGCCTTCAAGTCCTTCGATGAATAGAACATATAGTCAAGGTCATAAGCTAGTAGGTGGGGGACAATGTTCCACAAGTGGCTAAACTCCTCCTTGTAAATGATTACGCTATGGTTGCCTCACTTAAGGTTCAAGAACTCTTAATGACGAACTACACAAAAGTAGAGAAACACCATCTTTGAACAATCTTCTGAAATAACTATCAATTGATACTTTGCTCCTCGAAGATCGTCTTCTATAATTTTCACCACATACCAAATGGCTCTTGTAAGTGTTAAGAAGCTATCTCCACCTTCTTTATATCACTGTGGGTTATATATCCAAATATATCTTTGAGATTATCTAACTAGTCTCCCGTAGAATAGAGAATATCAATCCTCTATTAACAAAGCCAGTATTGGTATGAACGCCTTGTCCATTTCACAATTGATAGTGGCGAGGGCGAATATTGTTATTGATGTTTCTTGAGATTGTGTTCCATGATCTCCAATAGGTTGTTTACAAGACTGACCCCTGCTTTCCAACTTGTATCAGTCGGCACAGAGAATAATCTACAATCTCTACATTAGGTTTGAGTCCCAAAGTGTCAAATGGTCGCTTCCGTAGTCGACCCCAATCACAACTGTGAATAAGGTTGACGCACTAAGTGTAATCCTATTAAACCAAGTAAGTTAGTACCTAATAGAAATGTATAGAAACAACTAAAGACGCACCAATTTCCTATAGCTCAAAGATGTTCTTTAGCTTGCCTGACGTCCCAAGCTCCAAAAACCATAAATCAAAACTAGATGGAAATCCCAAAAGCACAAAACTCATCATTCGAACTTACCATGCTCTAATACTAATAAAATTATCACGCCCTGAGGGTATACTTATTCATAGGACCGGACAATACCCCTCAGTGATAATATAGGAAATAATTGATATCAAACCAATTAAATCCAACACAAACACCAATACAATATAAAATCACTAAGTTTCTAAATGATAATGAATGTATACACATGTACATATGAACATATTAACAAAACAAGATAAAAGTTATACATAATTCAAAGATTCAATGAGAAAAGAAAATCATAAATAGAGATGGTGGAAAAGAAACAAAAAACTTTAAAAGAGAATCTAAACACAAGTGTAACTGATAATCAGGACCTTTGAGCGACACAATATATCATCTACTTGCTAACCTGAAAAGAAAAAAAGCAAGGGATAGTGAGTACAACAACTCAGCGGGTATAAGAATGATAATGCATGAACTACATAGTATAAGGATATCTAAGGAAGCACTGATGTGCGTAAATTATATGTTTTTAGGCATTATTTGATGTACATCTACTTTATTTTATGTATATAATCTATGTTTGTTGCACCCTATTTTATTATATTATCATACTTCTATTCCTTTTGGTCGGGATCTTCTCTTTGCTAATTTTGATTTATAGGATGTATTTTGAGGCAAAATGGAGTAAAAATGGAGCGAATTGGGTGACAGAGCAAATTAGCAACCCAAGTCGTGTGCCTCCACCAGAGTCGCCCTCAGAAGTCCACATGGGTAGGCCGTACCTCGCTCCAACCAAGACCCACAGTTCGACCGTGTCTCTCTTCCCAATGTGACACACCGCCCGACCGTGCCTCATTTTTCTAGCAAGTGTCATAGCTTGGTCATGCCTTGAGGCATGGTCGTGCCTGCCCTGGGTCACGACACACACCCCACGACCATGTCTTGAAACACGACCGTATGACGGAGAAAATGAGGGGGTCGTGCCCCTACTATAAAAGGGGATTTTGCTCCGTTTTTCACTCTATATTTGGTTTAGGACTCCACCCCTCTCCTTGGGCCCCTCTTGGGGAAGGATTTTCCCCTGGATCCTATAGGCTTTATCTTCGCCAATCCACCTGATCTGTTCTCCTCCAAAGCAAGAAAACACTTTGAAGACATTGATAATGCATCGGTAAGCATCTCTTCTTCTTTATTCTTAGACTTTGGTAGTAAAAATATTTTATTTTGTGTCTTTGGTTTGCCTTTTCTTTGCTATGGAGTAGACCTCTAGATTCTAGAAGTAAGGAGTAATTATTATGTGATATTAGTGTATGAACTATAATTTACTTATTTCTTTCTTCAATAAAGTGTTTATGTCATGTTCTATACATGTTGTGCTTTGTAAGTGTTTGATAAAATGTGTGAATGATGTAAACATGTAGATGTGAGGGATTAGTCACCATGTAGAGGAGGTACTTTGGATAGTATGACTGGGGGACCGAGTGATAGGGGATATCCCTTTAATCATACTTTTCGAATTATCACCTTGAATTGGGGGATAACCTTCCACAAGAGATTAGCTAACTAAGAGATTAATGGGTTTACACTAATTTAATATTAGGAAGTGACTTGTGTAATATAGCGATTGTATGACCAGGGGCTCCTCGTGTATCCCTTTAACCAAACTTTCTATCTTGCGTCTCCTACATAGTAACATTAAATGATAATGATGTAGATACTCTGGTGTAGCCTTTAATCATCGTTAGGAAGTAACTTAGATAACTCTAGGGATTATATGACCGGAGGACCCTTAGTGATAGAGGGTCCCCCTTTAACCGGACTTTCAGGAGTTACTTCTTTACTAAATGATGTTGGAATTATGATATCTTACTTATAATTAGGTAAGAATCCCTATATGATTATAAACATTAAGGGTAAGAAAGTGACCATGTACTAGGGACATTAACTAGCATCATAATGAAATTGAAATCCTAGAATCATTCCCTCAACCAACTCTTCTTCTTCTTCTTCTTTTTTTTTTCTCTCTCTCTCCCCCCTTCTCTCCCTCTCTTTCTCTAGCATTCGTGACCAACTCGACCTCCAATCGTCTAGATAATTCGCTTTGTGAAATCAACTAGTGCTTAATCAATTGTGTCTATGGTTCGATATCTTTTTATTACTGATGACGTGGTCGTGCACTTGCGGCTTTGTAACACAGTCTCAGTTAATGTTACTTCTTAACATAAATAAGAGCATCAATATAAACATCTACTAACAAAAACAAAAGCAACAACGTAATTGTCTACAACCTTGATCAACCAAGTATGTCAAATAACACGATCTCAAGTTATCTAACCTATTGTCTGATATCAAGTGTGTCAATATAACCAGTCATTAACTTGATCCATCAAGTATAATAATAACAATAATAATCATACAACCAATACAAATCCTACACATAACAGGTCCTGATTGCAGGCGATAATATGCTACCACGAATGAATCTAATGGACAACCAGGATGTGTACATAGCTATCTAGCTAGTTACTGACTGTGGGAAATAATATGCTACCACAAATGATTTTCATGTGCAGTTAGATATAAACGTGGCTATTGGCTTCTCACAATAACATGCTACCACGAATGAGTCTCAAGGGCTGACAGGGTGAGGAAACTATCTAGCTACTGACTGCATGCAACAACATACTATCACGAATGGATCTCGTGGCAGTCAAAGTATAAGGAAGACCACTATTTCCACGCAATAATATGCTACCATGAATAAATCTTGTGGGCAAATAGGGTGTACATATTATATGAGTATAAGAACAAACAATCTAGGTGCAGTAATAATCACATTTAAGAGTAAAGTTCTACAAGCTATACTATGATATAACTAACATATAAACATATGTATAAATAATAATAAATAGCATGGACAGCAACGAGACTGCATGAATATTAAATAGATTAAAATAAGGATAAGCAACTCAGCATCAATTCAAGAAACAAATAGAGTGGAGTTCGGGTAAACAAGTAAATGCTACCTAATCAATATAAATGAAAGAAGATCATGCATTAAGATCAAATATCTAAAGAGATCAAAGAAGAAATTACACACCTGTATTGTAGGTCGTTCTAACTGTTTTCAAGTCAAAGGTTTTTCTCATACTCGAATAATACAACTATAAGATATGAAAAAAAACTAAGTACTAAAATAATCCAAATAACCATAAATAGTATACTCATCTATTTTCCCCCTTTAGTAATCGTCTAGATTTCTTATTTGCATTATAGAAATTTCTTCATTGAATGAAGATCTATCTATCAATCAATTTTTTGAACTATGATTTAATGATTCAATAATTAAATCAGTAAATTAATCACTTAAATCAATTTGTTGAACTATGATTGGGACAAAGCACTTAGGTGATGATTCAATTAAGAAACCTATTCAGAGTTATAAGTCGAGATCAAACAAGTACACTGTGAGAATAAATCATGCATACATATAATTGTTTCTAACTTTATTTTGTAGGATTACTATTAGTGAGGATGTGTTCCAATTGGGACAAAGCACTTGGGCAATGATTCAAGTAAGAAACCTTCTTGGAGTTGTAAGTTGAGATTACACAATCACACTGTCAAAATAAATCATACATGCATATAATTGTTTCCAACTTAATTTTATATGATTATTATTTTTTTTATTATGGTAACTTTATTTTGTAAAAAAATAAAGTTTCCTGTGACTAAAGGGTCGAATGATCTTGAGAGAATAAGCACAGATTAGATCCGAACTCAGAAAGAAACAAAGGTTTGATTGACCAATAACAAGGATTAGTTGGCTGAACACATGCATATGGAAACCAACGATCGAATGTGATCAGATCAGAGAGCAAAAGAAGCTTTGGGATTCAATCGATCAATCAGGAGGATAGGTCAGACGATCAAGTAGATTGCACAAGATTGGATCTGATTAAATCGAACTAATAAGGAAAGAAATAAGATTCAATCTACTAATAAGATGGTCAGTCGATTGAAAATCAAGGGCGAACACGATGGTATCTAATTGAATTCAGCAGATAGAACTATGTGATCAATTAATCGAATAAAATATATAAAATAAGTTTCGAGTTTCGAGACTTAGTATTAGAAATTTATCTTTCTTCAACTCAGTCACGTTCATTGCTGTTCTAATATGTGAATCAAAAGGTTTGCTTGTTCTAATTTGGCAAGTCAACGAGTGTCTGGCACACGATCATTTTTTACGACACCTCCGGATTCCCAATTTGAATGAGTCGGGAAATCATATTTTAGTTCCCTAATTCAAACAACGATGGCATTTAACAATTCAACCTTGGCATAATCGATCGGACTTTTTCTCCCGTCCAAATAAAGATATGAAAACGCGGTCAAATTTTGGTAGTCCACACAGTTTGTAATTAAATTGGAAAGGTCTGGGCCATCCGGAGCGTCCAATCCGGCGGTCTCCGAATCGGAGCCGCTGGTTGATTGAGTCCCGGAGACCCAGTCGTGCACGACAACGTGTTCTTGCACTCGCCACGAACGCGCACGTCTCTCCGTGTTCTCGCCATAAATATCTTTCCGTCCTGCGTCGCCCCCATTGTCATCCAGGCATTTCATCGAACGCCTTCCTCCTCTTCTGAAGTGACGATGGGTCCTCTGGTGCTGGTTTCTCAGCTGGCGACCGGGCTGGGAGTTCTGGTCGGTGCCGCCATGGTGAAGTCGGCAATGGAGAGCGGACGGCCGATGGCCGGGGGATGGCCGCGGTGCGAGACGTGCAACGGCACCGGTCGCGTGACGTGCCTGTGCTCGCGGTGGTCCGACGGGGACGTGGGGTGCCGCTCCTGCTCCGGCTCGGGGAAGATGGTCTGCAGGAGCTGCGGTGGGTCGGGAACCGCGCGGCCGCTCCAGATTCGGGTTCCGACGAGGACAGGCCGCGCTCCCTGATGTACACGAGACGGCGAGTTGTATATATGACAGACAGATACAGTAGTTGGCTGCCGGCGCCTAGAATTTTGGATGGAAAGGGATTTAACCGTTAGATTTGATGGATAATTGGCTCAATTTATGAGCAAGATATATGTTTCTTCTTCCTTCATAAAAATAAATATATACATTTTTATGAAATGAATATTCACATCTTAGAATATAAAATCCACGTTCTTGAAAAATAATGATTCTTTAATTTAGTTTACTACAGGATGGAATATTTGTATTTGGTTCCTTTTAAAATAATATATCAAATTGGTTAGATTGGTTTGAATGTGTCGTAGCTTGTCTACTCTAGCAAGGCAAGTCGAGCGAGAAAGTAAATTTGGCTATGCGAGCCAAATGAGTTAGTTTAATTTAATTAGCAGCTATCTACACAATTAATAAACGAGTGGAAGAGCAAAATCGTTGATTGGCAACCGGTTACGAGGGAAAACAAACAAAAATACGGTCCTTCAGTTCTTGAAGGCTTATGGACTGTATTCAATGAACACGGTAGATGAGCCTGTAATTTTTGACTTGGTTTGGCAGCACATTAGTAGACAATTTCAATATGAAGTTGCCTATCGACTCAAAACTTGTCAATGCTTTCGGCACGCAAAATACACTCGGTTTTGTTTTTTAGTGTTTCAGTAATCGAATGAGATACGTTGATGGCTAAGGGAAGATCCAAGAAATGCACTATGTTGCATTTTACAAGATTTTTTTTTTTTTACGTTCTTTTTGGGAGACGTGTAAATGATATCTGGTGTTGCGTTCACTGGATCACATTGGCTGTGGTGTTACTTGAGCCACCTTGCTCGTTTGTATGCCTTATAATTTATACGTCTCAGAATCACGGCTGAGCAAATATCTGGTCTGAAGCATTTCGTTAAAAAATAGAATCCAAAACGTGAAAAAAAATTATCGAGCATGCGGTCCTAGCTAGGTTCACGCATCGCTTTACTAGTAGGAAACGGAAACATCTGAATCCACAAAAATCAGGGACGGTACGTCATCTCTGAGATCTTCGAACAGCAAGAAACCAGCCTGCAGAGACTTTGACTCTTATGTCATCTTATCACACCCTAAGCCCTGTTTATTAAAGGAGACAGAAACTTAATGACTTAGCTTGGCAAATATAAAGCGAAGGGAAGAATATACAGATGGGATCGGAATATGTTTATTTGAAAATATAGAAGAGTTTGTTAGAAAAATGTCAATGGAAAAATGATGAAAATAATGAGACTTAAATCCAATTATATAGGTGTGAGACTATAGTTCACCTCTCAGTACATCTGACGCTGGGCAAGATAGTGATTATTCTACGAGCTACCAAGAAAGGAAGATTGAAGAGAAAATAAAAAGAGGATCTTCCTAAAATAAAAAGAAATACGCCGTTCTTTGAGTTTTACTACAATAAGAAATTTTATTATAAATAAAGGGTAATTCTTTAATATCTAAACAAGACTCTTATATAGACCACAATCTAACACTCAAATAAAGTAAAGAAATTACACTTAACATATCTTAATTCCAATATTGTAAAGAAAGAAAATAGATCTTTTATTCGAAAAGAAAAATATATAACTGAATGATCTTAAGTCAAAATAGGATAACTGAATGATCTTAAGTCAAATAGGACACGGATCAAGATAAATCCTCTCCTATAAATACTAAGAATATCAAAATTATCCTAAATATTCTAAAAATAAAATTATCAAAAATAACAAAAAAGTTCTGAAAAGGGTTTAAATGGTGGAAGAAAAATATATAACTGAATGATCTTAAGTCAAAATAGGACTACTGAATGATCTTAAGTCGAATAGGACACGGATCAAGATAAATCCTTTCCTATAAATACTAAGAATATCAAAATTATCCTAAATATTCTAAAAATAAAAATTATCAAAAATAACAAAAAGGTTCTAAAAAGGGTTTAAATGGTGGAATTTGGAGCCAAAACTGGGTGGTTACGGTTTCACTCATAATAAATGTAGGTTTTCGAATTCTGCACAGGTGGTCATCCACATAACCTGATTCTGAGTCCCGAGTCAAAAATTATCCCCTTTTGAAGTTTGAAGGGTCATATTAGGCTTCATCATGAGTTGAGCTTGCATCAGTCTCCCCAAGTTTAAAAGAACTCGTCCTCGAGTTCATTAGCTTTATCAATATCAATTGAGTAAGGAGTTAAGTGTTGGGACCGATGTGCCCGCTAGAGGGGGGGGTGAATAGCACCTCGTCGCGCTTACGTCGGTTTGCTTCTTGTGATGATGTGCAGCGGAAAATACAAGAAACAACACACTACAACGCTAACACGTAGATTTACTTGGTATCCACCTCAAGAAGAGGTGACTAGTCCAATGATCCACACACTCACACACTCTCCACTATGAAAACCCTCTTTTATGGTAACTACCGAAGGCGGAGAAGCCTTACAAGCTCACAATACAACAATAAGCAAAAAGGAAGCCAAATACAAACAACTCTTACAAGATTTTATACAATAAAACTCTAGCTTCTTCTTCTTCTTGTCTAACTTGCCTCTTGACTTGGATGTGCCTCTAAGAATCTTCAAGACTGGCGGGGAGAGCTGTGGAGAAGCTGTGGAAATCGCCCTTGCAAGCTCGTGTAGAAAAAGAATCAAGTTCTGCCGAAGAAATCGCACGCCAATGCCTTTATCTGCGCTAACGGTCGAATCCCAATCAATTGGATTGTTCCCAATCGATTGGGGAGGCTTTGGATCGATCGGTCGATCGATCCAGAGCGCCTCTGTGCTCTCTGGAAATCCCCTGAGTCGATTGCCCAATCGATTCATTGTGTTTCATGCGATTTCCAGAGATATCACACGAAAATCCAACCTCCCAATCGATCAGTCGATTGATTAGAGGCTCCCAATCGATCGGCCGATCGATTGGGAGGCTTTCTGTGCGATCAGCAAAGGCTCCTAATTGATCCATGGGTCGATTGGGAGAACCCTTTGTCGCGCGTGCTCTCCCAATCGATCAACCGATCGATTGGGAATGAGCCAATCGATCGGTTGATCGATCCAGCTCCTGTGGACTTGCCCAATCAAGTCCAAAGCTCCATAAAACCAACATCCAGTCAATCCATGACCTGTTGGTACATCATGTCTAGCATCCAGCCATACCCGACCAACCTCGAACTAGCCTTCTAGCCTCCTCCATCAGCCTTGAGTCCCTCAGATATCTCTCATCCTTCATGCCTTGCCTTCAGGAGCTTCTTTCGGCCTCATCCTAGTTGTCGAATTATACCACCACACTCGACCAACCTCGAACTAGCCTTCTAGCCTCCTCCATCAGCCTTGCGTCCCTCATATATCTCCCCATCCTTCACGTCTTGCCTTCAAGAACTTCCTTCGGCCTCATCCTAGTTATCGAATTCTCCTTGCCAAGTCACACTAGGACTTACCTTGCCAAGCTCACATGCTTCGACTTACAACCTTTGCCAAGATCACACTTGGACTTCCCGTTGCCTGGCTCCTCACCAGGACTTCCCAATTGCCTGGCTCCTCACCAGGACTTTCCACTTGCCTAGTTCCTCACCAGGACTTTCTCCTGCCTAGCTCATCACCAGGACTTTCCATTACCTGGCTCCTCACCAGGACTTTCTCCTACCTAGCTCCTCACTAGGACTTTTCTAATGCCTAACATCTAGTTAGGACTTTCTCAGTCAAGTCTCCTGTCAACCTTGACCTACTTGACTTGTATTCATATCAACTTGGTCAATCCTTTGACCATCTCCATAACCGGACAATTGCTCTAGCATTCTCCTTATATTGTCAAACATCAAAACTCAAATCTCGACTCAAACTTGACTCAACTCAAGCTTAGTCAAACTGATCAAACTTGACCTAGGGAAATTGCCCCAACAATCTCCCCCTTTTTGATGTTTGACAATACCTCTAAGTTAGGCTAAATCTCATAGCCTTAACCTCTTCTTTATACCAAGGTTAAATCTCATAACCTTAACATCTTCTTTATACCAAGGCTAAATCCCATAGCCTTAACCTCTTCATGACAAGGCATGAATGAAGGTTTCCTTCATTCTCTCCCTTTCCTAGAAGGCAAACTCCCCCTGTTTGGGATGAAGACCTCACTTAACCTTCCATTCTCCTCCTTTGTCACACATCAAAAACTGAAAACAAACGCTCATCCTAGAGCATGCATCAACTTCTCAATGAAACTCTCATTCATTGTATTCAATGCTCCCCCTTGAGCAGTAATCATTTTCTCAATGCTCATCCAAGAGTATTTTTCACTTTACCAATGAAGGTCCGATCTCCTTCATTAACCCAATGCTCTCTCTTGAGCAATAATCTTCTTTTCAATGCTCATCCAAGAGCATTTTTACTTTACCAATGAAGGTCTGATCCCCTTCATTAACTCAATGCTCCCCCTTGAGCAATAATCTACTCCACAATGTTCATCCGAGAGCATTTATTATCCTAACAACGAAGATAACCAATCTTCCATTGCTCCCCAATACTCGACCCTGAGTATTATCCATCATGAAGGTTTAACCCCCTTCCAAGGTTCTTGAAATTAAATTTTTATGCATTCAAGGAGTAGCTCCCCCTAAAAACATGGTCAAACTTCTATCATGCATTCAATGACTTGGAAACCCTAAACATATAGGAACCCCAAATTGAGAAGTTTGGAGGTTCAAAGATTCAAAATTGGAACTAAACCTCAACCTAAACCTCTACTTAGTCTTCCTTAACCAATCCATCCTTGTTTTCATCATGAAAACTCCCCCTAAATGTATATAAAGGTGTTTCAAGGGGTTAGGAATGGTTTTATAGACTAAAGTTGGTTTAAAATGGTGAAAACAACCTTTTTCAGTCAAAACCTGCACTTCAATCGATCAATGGATCGATTAAAGCAGTGTGGATCGATCAGTGGATCGATCTACTGCGTTTCTGTTCGCGTAAAACACCTTCTCAATTGATCGCCCGATCGATTGAGGCAGCTCAATCGATCGGGTGATCGATTGAATGCCTGATATGTCTGAAAGTTGACTTCAGCCAACTTCAAAAATTTTCCAAAAATTCTACAAAATTCCAAAAATGGTGAAATTTCCTGTAGATATTACTTAGGATATATGCTATCAAGGGAAAATAGTTTTATATGAAAATACTTCTTATTTTCAAAGATTGACACAAATTTAAAAAATTATAAAAACTTTAGTGTTTTCTTCAAGTTTGTGTCTAACTATTTAATGATGATCACTATCAAAAGATAGTCTTCACCAAGGTTTTCCAAAAGCATTTTAAAATCATTTTCAAAATCAATATCCAACTATATTCCTTGGGCTCAATGCACATGACTTGTACATTAGCTTTCCCAATGATTGGAAAACGCATAACTATGTGTTTTGATGAACTTAAAA
Source organism: Zingiber officinale (assembly GCF_018446385.1). NCBI lineage: Eukaryota > Viridiplantae > Streptophyta > Magnoliopsida > Zingiberales > Zingiberaceae > Zingiber > Zingiber officinale. The sequence continues at coordinate 114,772,549 of NC_055989.1, forward strand.
CTCAACAAGATGCACTAAATCAACATCTTGAGTTTTGTTCACCATCCTAACATCTCACTTGTATCTAACGTGTATTAAAACACATACAAGTCACCTTATAGTTCTTTGTGAGATGTATATTTGATCTTGTCCTAAACTAAGGGATCATGCATCTCTATCTAGGCATTGTAAAAATCATGATCATCCATCTAGGATGTCACTTGATATGATCCCTCTTGTTGGGACACTTCCATACATAATAAAGGACTTCATCCATAGACAATATCAAAAGGGCTTAATTCACCCTACACGAGGAATAGTGGCTAGGTCTAGAACCTCTAAGTGATTTCATCCATAGACAATATCAAAAGGACTTAATCCTATGGTCTTGTTTCTTGATTTTTTTTTTAGGTAAACTCTACTTAAAGTAATGTTAAGTCCCACTACTTTGATTTAGTTCCTATGAGGCATCTCAAAAGATTGCCCAAACTTTGATTCACCACCTTGGTTTGTCCATCTGTTTAAGGGTGGTAAACATTGCTAAAGTTTAATTGCGTACCCAATTTTCCCATAAGCTCTTCTAGAAGTGACTAATGAACTTAGTATCTCGATATGAAGTCATGAACGGAGGAACACTATGTAAAGCACGATCTCCTTCAGGTAAAGATGAGCAATTCGGGAAGCATTTATAGTCTTCCTACAAGCTATGAAATGAACTTGAGGGTTGGGTGTGAAGCATCTGTTAACCACAACAATAACTGAATCTAATGTTCATTGGGTGTGGAGTAATCCCAATACAAATTCATGCTGACATATAACCAAGGAGCTTTAGGAATAGGTAGGGGAGTGTACAAGCTTGCATTTGTGAGGATCCCCTTGACTGTTGGCATACAAAACATTGGTCAACAAAGTGAGCCACATCGCTGGTCAACTTGAGCCAATAGAAATTGATAGAGATGAGGGTCAACGTCGTATTACATCTGAAGTACCCTTTATTATAAAGATCACTCATAATTTTATGCCTTAGAGAGAAGTTTGGAATGCACAACTATAATCCACGAAACAGATAACCATTATGCAAAATAAAATCATGTTGGTGATCGTCATGTACCTCCTAGAATATCCTTCTGAATGATAGATCAGTTGCATATATATCTAGAAAAATCTCAAAACCTGCAACATTGGTACTCATGGTGGTGAGTAATGAAGAACACCGACTCAGGGCATCTGTGACATGGTTCAAACTTCCAGCTTGGTGCCTTAGAGTAAAGTGAACTCTTGTAACTAAGCCACCCACTTGCCATGCCTCATGCTCAACTTGTGTTGACCATTGATGTACTTTAATGCTTCATGATTAGTAAACAGGATGAACTCCTTCTGTACTAGGTAGTGTCGCCAATGCTTCAAGGAATGCACAATGGCATAGAACTCTAAGTAGTAGGTAGAATAAGTTTTCTTGGACCTAGAGAGCTTCTCACTAAAGAACACCTCCTATACCTATGTCAGATGCACCATAGTTGACCTCGAATAATTTGTCAAAATTAGGAAGGGCTAGAACTATTGATGCAGTTGGCACCAGTTATCAAGCTTGAGTATTGATAAATGATAAATGGAATAAATTTAGATGTGTTGTTGATCTAACCTTATTACCGAGTGTGCAGAGTTGACTAACTTGATGGGTCAAGAGGACCAAACACCGGGCAGAAATTCCAGATGTGAGATTCTACCAGGAGGTCGGGATGTTTGATTCCCAATGGGTTGAAGTCTGGACGTGCAATTTTGGTAGGAGGTCGGGATGCTCGATTCAGGATTAGTGAAGTTCGGATGTGCGATTCTGGCAGAAAGACCTAGTGGGTCAGATTGACGTCAAGGAGATAACTTGGCACTTGGTAAGTGAAGATTGTTGGAACCCCATGGCTATTTTTAGTGTGATCAACCAAGTTTATGTTAGGTCCTGTTTTGGTTTGATCCCTGTGTCTAAGTGTGCAAGATCTTAAGAACACAGGAAGTCGAGCGGAAGACGCGGCTAGCGAGAAGGACGGTACGGGAGAGAGCCGACGGGCTCAGTGCGTCCGAGGGATGAGATGCTGCGGAAGAGTACACCGATAGACGAGAAGGGCGTGCACGATGTTCAAGGGATGAGAAGCCGGAGTAGAAGCCTGCTTGAGGAGAAGGTCGGAAATTGGGTTCGAGTGAGCTCTATTTCAATTGATCGAAATCATCCAGGCGATCGAAGCAACGGAAGAACTAAAGTGAAGCTATGGAGCTGCTAGAGACGCCTTCAACAGGAGTTGAAGGCGCCTCCGCGACCTTCAGGCAGAAGACGCCTTCAATGGCTGAAGGCGCCTTCAACAAGCCATTGAAGGTGCCTTCAACCAGCCATGGAAGGCAGCTTCCATGGCCATGGAAGGCGTCTTCGACTAGGCAATTCTGGTCGTTGCGAAAAAGGATAAAATTTTATCCTTGGCCTCGCTGGAGGCGCCTCCCAACTCTATGTATGGCGCCTTCAGCCTGTGGATAAGACTTTCCAAGGGCTATAAAAAGACCCCTGGACCTAGGAAAAATGTAATAACATTTGTATTCACTTTCCTAGTCTTTTCTGAACTTTCATTGTATGTAAAAGGCTTCTCTGCCTTCAGCGAAGGAGATTCTTAGTGAGCTTTTATCTGCCTTGGATTAACAACCATCTAAGTTGTAACAAAGTAATTTTTGGTCTTTTACTTATTTCCTTTAAGTTGTTATTTCTATTTTAATTGCTTTACTAATCTAAGTCGAAAGATGAGAAAGGAGTTTTTTAGTGTCTCAGGCAACTCAACCCTCTCCAGCTGGCCTACCCGGACCAACAAAGGTAAGTCACTCGTGGAGAGTGACTCAATGAGGATGTGTCTTGGTTGAAGGGACAGTAAGCGTCAGTCCAATTTAGGTCCATTTTAGAAACCTAAATTGAGAATATGACTAGATCCTGATCTTGGGTAGACAGAATCTAATTACTAAACTACTTATTTTTATTGTGCTAACTTTGTCTTGCAGGATATATTTTGTTTGTATTTGACTAACACATTTTGCAAGGTAAAAGAGTAAAAAATGTCTCGGGTGAACAGTACTCAAGGCACCTTCAAGCCATTGGAAGGCACCTTGAGTACTTTTCATGGAAGGCACCTTCGAGAGCTTGAAAGGCGCCTTCAGTCAGATAACGCTGAAGACTTCGGCGATGATAAGAAGCTGAAATTGTGGGGATAAACTTTTGAGGTTGAAGGCGCCTTCAGTGCTATGGAAGGCGCCTTCAACACTCAATAAAAGAGCATCTGACCAGCATCTCAAACACAATTCTTCTACCAACTTCTACGCATCCGTTTGACGTTCTAACTACCTTAGTTTCGTGCTACTGTTATGTTATGGCATTAGTGCACCCAACTATTACTTAGGAGCCATCCAACATCGAGTCTGATCTGATCATCTTCGAATGTGTTGGATAACGAAGTTCTTTTCTTAGTTAATTTCTACAAAGAAGGAAAGTGTAGCGTGTTACACTTGTTCTAATTTTTTATTGTATTTGATCCCCTCGTCCGATGGTTCTGAAAGAGATTATTAATAGATTACTCATTGATAGATCCAGGGATCAGAGTCTTGGAGTAGGAGTCGCCAAAAACTTCGAACCAAGTAAAATCGACCAAGTTTAAGTTTTTTTGCTTTGTTTTCGTGTTTAATTTTTTTGCTACGAACTTTGTCTTCAAAACTAAAAAAATAAAGTTTTCTAAAACCACATGATTCACTCCGTTTCACATGTATCTCGATCCAACATGACCGGTGCTTCGGTCATTCTTTGTTTGACTAGTTGAAAGTTAGCCTCTGCTTCTTCAGACCAATTGAAATTCCTTCCCTTGAGACACTTGGTGATAGGAGCAATCAGAGTACTGTAATTTCTGATGGAAACTTCTGACATCATGCAAGGTCCTCGGTTGAGGTCACTCCAAGACTACATCTATGTTTGTTTGATCTGTGTGTACATCATTAGTAGGCACAGTAAAGTAGAGGAAAGTTATCAATGTAGTAAAGAAATAACACTTCTTCTTGTTTACAAATAAGCACTACATTTTTAGCTTTTCGAATATAGCACGGAGATGATTAAAGTGTGATGCCTATGTTGGACTGTAAATGAGGATGTCATCAAAACATACCACCACAAGCTTCCCATATAAGTCCACAAGATCTTATGCATAAACCTCATGAAGGTGTTGTGTGCATTAGATAGTCCAAAATGTATGAATATCCACTCATATAGCTCATACTGCATCTTGAATGTCATCTTCCATTCATCACCAGACTTTATTTTGATCTAGTGATATTCTCTTTTAAAGTCAATTTTTTAGAAGACCTTAGAATCAGATAGCTGATCCAACATATCATCCAAGTGAGGAATTGAAAACTAGTACTTTACTATAATCCTGTTGATAGCTCTACTATCAACACACATACGCTACGAGTCGTCATTCTTTGGCACTAGTAAGGTAGGAACTGCACAGGGGCTCATGCTCTCTTGGATGTCTCATTTTTGTAGAAACTGCACCACTTGATATTATAATTCTTTAGCTTCCTTAGGGCTAAGGCGATAAGTTAGCCGATTAGGCAAACTTGATCCCGGAATAAGGTCAATCTGATGCGGGATATCTCCCAAAGGCGATAGCCCAGAAGGAAGATCCTCTGGCATCAGCTCATCAGAATTCGCTCTACTTCATTGATCCAGTCAATGAAGTCCTCTGCTCGCAATGAACTAGAAACTTCGGGTAGGTCCTAAAATCTGAAGTCTCTAGCAGGACATTCCTGAGGCGCATCCCGTCTATGATATGGTCTTGAAAGAAGACTTAGATCCATGATCATCGAGATCCTGCGACACTAGACACTGGGTTAACTCTGCAACTTGTCTCTGTAAATCCCCAATCGTCATTTTGTCATGGATGTTACGACCATGGTGCTTTGCTTCCTCCATCAAAGTTTGCCTGTTGTTGCAACCGCGACTACCACCACAATGACCCGCCATTGGAACTGGTGATGACCTTCACATTGGTTTCATACCAACTGACTGTTAGGACCTTGATGCACGCAAGAGGGGGGGTGAATAGCGTTTCGTCGCGCTTGTCGGTTGCTTCGTCTTGATAATGTGCAGCGGAAATAAACACAAGACACACACAACGCTAACACTATGAATTTACTTGGTATCCACCTCAAGAAAAGGTGACTAATCCAAGGATCCACATGACACGCTCAATCCACTAATGAAAACCTCCTTCTCGGTCGCAACCGGAGGCGGAGAAGCCTCGTACAATACTCACACACAAACACAAACATGAACACAAGAAGAAGAAACAAAAATACAATGTAATACACCCTTCTTCTTGCTTACTTGTGATTGTCATCGCCTCTAAACCTTGGAGAAACTCCCCAAGTGCCTTCAAGAACTGGTGTGAGTAGATCGAAGAAAGCTCATGAAGAATCGCTGAAAATCGTAGAATACAGATCGCAAAAATCTGCAAAGAAAATGCTCCGCCCAGGCTTTAAACAGTGCTCCCAATCGATCCAATTCATCCCCAATAGATTGTCACGTCAGCACCGCTTCATCTCAGCCGTCCATCACCTGTATCCTGCCCAACAGTCGAATCTCAATCGATCGACCGATCGATTGGGAACATCTGAATCGATCGGTGGATCGATTCAGAAGCGTTCTGTGTTCTCGCGATCGCGCGAGAACTCCCCTTCCTAATCGATCGACCAATCGATTGGGAAGCTCCCAATCAATCGCCCGATCGATTGGGAAAGCTTATGTTCTCACGATTTTACATTCCAATCAATCGACTAATTGATTGGGCCTTCCCACAATCGCAGCACACTCCAATCGATCCACTGATCGATTGGACTCTGGCTCAATCGATTGTCCGATCGATTGACCAGCCTGAACTTGACTCAAACTCAAGTCCAAATTCCCAAACCCAACTCCCGGTCAACCATGACCTATTGGGTCTCCATGCCTAGCACTTGGCCACACCCGACCAACCTTGAACTAGCCTTCTAGCCTCCTCCATCAGCCTTGCGTCTCTCGGATACCTCTCATCCTTCACGCCTTGCTTTCAGGAGCTTCTTTCGGCCTCATCCTAGTTGTCGGATTATACCACCACACTCGACCAACCTCGAACTAGCCTTCTAGCCTCCTCCATCAGCCTTGCTTCCCTCGGATATCTCCCCATCCTTCACGCCTTGCCTTCAAGAGCTTCCATCGGCCTCATCCTAATTATCGAGTTCTCCTCGCCAAGTCACACTAGGACTTACCTTGCCGAGACCACATGCTTGGACTTACAACCTGTGCCAAGATCACACATGGACTTTTCAATTGCCTAGCTCTTTACCAGGACTTTCTCACTTGCCAAGATCACACTTGGACTTTCCAATTGCCTTGCTCCTTACGAGAACTATCTTACTTGCCAAGATCACACTTGGACTTTCCAATTGTCTGGCTCCTCACCAGAACTTTCTCACTTTCCAAGATCACACTTGGACTTTTCACTTGTCTGGCTCCTCACCAGGACTTTCTCCTTTGCCAAGATCACACTTGGACTTTCCCAGTCAAGTCTCCTGTCAACCTTGACCTACTTGACTTCTCTCTTGTCTAATCTCTAGTTAGGACTTTCCCAAATGCCTAAACTCCAGTTAGGACTTTCCCATTGCCTAAACTCTAGTTAGGACTTACCCGGTCAAGTCTCCTGTCAACACTGACCCACTTGACTTATCTTCTCATCAACCTGGTCAATCCCTTGACCATCTCCACAATCGGATGATTGCTCCAGCAATCTCTATATATTGTCAAACGCCTTATATTGTCAAACATCAAAACTCAAATTCCGACTCAAGCTTGACTCAACTCAAGCTTAGTCAAACTGGTCAAACTTGACCTAGGGAAATTGCCCCATCAATCTCTCCCTTTTTGATGTTTGACAATTCCTCTAAGTTAGGTTAAATCTCATAGCCTTAATCTCTTCTTTATACCAAGGCTAAATCTCATAACTTTAACCTTTTCTTTATACCAAGGCTAAATCTCATAGCCTTAATCCTCTCATGACAAAGCATGAATGAAAGTTTCCTTCATTCTCTCCCTTTCCTAGAGGGCAAACTCCCCCTGCTTGGGATGAAGATCTAACTTAACCTTCCATTCTCCCCCTTTGTCACACATCAAAAACTGAAAACAAACTCTTCTTCATAAGAGTTAACTCTTCGTTGTTTACAACCTCACATGTTGTTAACAACCCCACAATGAAGATCTCATACTCTTCATTTCCGTAAAAGCTCCCCCTTGAGCTCTACTTCACTTCACAATGCTCATCCAGAGCATGCATCAACTTCCCAATGAAACTCTCATTCATTGTATTCAATGCTCCCCCTTGAGCAGCAATCTTCTTCTCAATGCTCATCCAAGAGCATTTTTCACTTTTCCAATGATGGTCCGATCCCCTTCATTAACCCAATGCTCCCCCTTGAGCAGTAATGTACTCTACAATGCTCATCCGAAAGCATTTATCATCCTAGCAATGAAGATAACCAATCTTCCATTGCTCCCGAATACTCGACCCTGAGCATTAATTCATCACGAAGATTTAACCCACCTTCCAAGGTCTTTGAAAAGATTTTTATGTTTTCAAAGAGTAACTCCCCCAAAAACATGGTCAAACTTCTATCATTGCACCAACAATGACTTGAGGTTCCTAAATAATTAGGAAAACCAAAACTCAAAGTTTTGAGGTTCATAATTCAATAATGAAACCAAACCTCAACCTAAACTTCACCTAAGTCTGTCTTAACCAATCCATACTTGTTTTCATCTTGAAAACTCCTCCTAAGTGTATACAAATGTATTTCAAAGGGTTAGGAAAGGTTAATGACCCTTGAAAATCAAAACTTGAAGTTTTAAGGTTCCACAATTCAGAATTGAAACTAAACTTTATCCTAAACTTCACTTTGGTTTCTCTTAACCAATCCATACTTGTTTTCATCATGAAAAACTCCCCCAAACGTATACAAATGTATTCCAAGGGGTTTGGAGTGGTTAACAGGACTCGAAGTGACTTGAAGTGCTGAAAATAGGCTTTTCAGGCCAAAATCAGACTTCTCAATCAATTGAAGTTGGGACTCAATCGATTGAAATCACTTCAATCGATCTATTGTCCAATTCCGCAAGCTACTGCTCGTAGAAATTCCCTCTGAATCGATCCAGCCTGGGTCAATCGATCGGCTGATTGATTCACTGACCTTCTGTTTACGGTGATTGACTTTCCAATCGATCGGCTGATCGATCGAACCCGTCCCAATCGATCGGCTGATTAATTGGGTTTCTGATTTCTCTGAAATCCAATTTCAGCGAAATTCAGAAACTCCCAAAAAATTCTACAAAACTCTAAAAATCATGAAAATTTATGTAGACATTATTTAGGGTATACTTTATCAAGGAAAAATAATTTTCTATGAAAATACTTCTTATTTTCAAAGATTGACAAAAATTTGAAAACTTGTAAAAAAACTTTAGTGTTTTCTTCAAGTTTGTGTCTAACTATTCAATGATGATCACTATCAAAAGATAGTCTTCACCAAGGTTTTCCAAAAATATTTTAACATCATTTTCAAAACCAATATCCAACCATGTTCTTTGGGCTCAATGCACATGACTTGTACATTAGCTTTCCCAATGATTGAAAAACACATAACTATGTGTTTTGATGAACCTAAAACTCAACGAGATGCACTGAATCAACATCTTAAGTTTTGTTCACCATCCTAACATCTCACTTGTATCTAATGTGTATTAAAATATATACAAGTCACCTTATAATTCTTTGTGAGATGTATATTTGGTTTTACTCTAACTAAGGGATCATGCATATCTATCTAGGCATTATGAGACTTATGATCATCGACCTTGGATGTCATTTGGTGGAATCCCACTTGTTGGGATATTTACCATTCTTAATAAATGTCTTTTGTCCTTAATTACAAGGAAATTAACATAATGCATGATGTTACATGGCATACATCAAAAAGAAATAATTTTCAAAACAAAATTTCCTATAACTACATGATGTATGTATGACATGACATGACATGATATTTTTATGTTTTTCATAATAAAAATGAATGCTACACATGATGTCATGACATGTGATAAGCAAGCAATCATGAAATTTTAACATAAATAAAATATACCTAGATAATCTATCTAAGTATCCTTAAACCTTAGCTAAAACCTTAAAATTAATCCTAGATTGCTCATCTCTTGAAGGAAAGACAAAACCCAACTTGACATTTCTTTTACCCCTTTTCTATTTGTGCCAATTGAAATTAAAGATTCAATCCTCAAATATTTTTTTAACACATATTACTCTCTTTAAGGATCAAACATTTGGATTGAGACTTAATTTTGCTCTTAATCTCTTAAGAACATACTAATATCTCAACTAGACATTTCTTACCCTTTCTCCAAGTGTGCCAACTTACCTTTGATGTGATTCCTCAAGGTTTGGCACAACTTACTCTTTCAAAGAGCAATTAATTTGATTAAAGTTTAAATTTTCCCTTAATCCCTCAATAGAATACCAAATTTTCAACTTGGTATTTCTTTTTGCATTTGTGCCAAATTAAATTTTAGTTCAATTCCTCAAAACTTGGCACATTTTACTCTTTCAAAGAGTAAATGAAATCAAATTAAGGCTTAGATTCGCCTTTATCCTTCTAAGAAAATGTCAAACCCCCAAGTTGATATTTCTTATCCTCTTCTAAATGTGTCCATTTAACTTAAGTTCAAATCCTCAAAGTTTGACACATTTTTGCTCTTCAAGGCTTAATCACATTTGATTAAAGCATGAGTTTTCTCTTAATTCCTTAAGAAAGTATCAAAATTCTAATTTGATTTTTCTTATACTTTTTTTAAGTGTGTCAATTTAGATTAAATTCAACTCTTCAAATTTTGGCACATATATTACTCTTTCAAAGAGTAACCCTACAATCCTTTTTCATTTTCAAAGGTTGACAATAATCTTGAAAATACTCTCAAGTGTCAACTTTAACAAGGTTGGGTTAACTACCCTTCCAATTGGAGTTGACATTCTCTAAACCCATCTAGGGTGTAGAGAATATGTTCCTAGGAACCCAATACCTATTGGTGCTTCTTGAATGCTCTAGATACTCACTAGGGATAACTTCCCTAGATACCTTCCTAAGGACCTTTCTAGGCTTCTTAGAAGCCTTGGTCACTTCTACTAGGTCACTTCTAGGGCTAACTCCCCTTGTAACCTTATTTGTGACTTTGTTTGGCCTTTTTGGAGCCTTTGTCACATTTACTAGGTCAACTCTAGGGATGACCTCCCTTGTGACCTTCTTTGTGACTTTGTTAGACTTCTTAAAAGTCTTAGTCACATTGGTCTTACCAAAAGAACCTTTAGGGATTCCTTCCCTAGTATCTTTGTCTTGACCTCTAAACCTAGGGTTGGTCCCATAGCTATATGGAACTCTATGAAAGGAAGTCACATCCTTCATGACTTTAGGTTTGTATCCCAAACCTCTATAGTCATTGGATGACTCTTGTCTAGACTTTCCTAGGTTAAACTCATTTTGACCCTTAAGCATATTTTCCATTTTTGCTAAGGTTCTCTCTAAGTTATCAAGTCTTGACCTTAAGACTTGATTTTCCCTTACTAAATCCATAGATTTGGATTTTTGTTGATTCCTATGAGCATTGTTAGCCTTAGGCTCATATCTAAAGTCCTTAGAATTGTTGCCTAAGTAGTTATCTACCTTCCTAACCTTAGGTATGGTAGATCTAGCATGAGGAGGTATATATTTGTCCTTAGGTTTATCATGCATTCTATTTTCATGATAAATAGCATTATAACGATTTAAATTTAAACTAGCATGTTTTTTATCATTTATAAGAGAATTTGCATTAATAAAATTTACCTTGGGTTTGCTCTTACAAGCTCCCCCTAGATTTGTGCTTCCTCTAATCACCTTGGTTGGCTTCTTCCCTTTAGGACATTGACTTTGGTAATGTCCTCTCTGATTGCAAGAGAAACACACAATGTGCTCCTTGCTCTTGCGTTTCGTGGGACCAATCTCCTTGGGCTTCTCCTTACCCTTGGGTACTACTTGACCCTTCTTCTTGGCCAATTTGGGACACTTACTCTTGTAGTGTCCATGCTTCCTACACTCAAAGCAAATGATATGATTTTTATCTTTAATAATTGAAATCTTTATACCTTTGCTTGTAGGGTTGATGCTTGATTCTCCATTTGATTTTTCTTGCAATGTAAAGATGACATCATCTTCTATTTCTTCCTCTTCACTTGAGGATATGGACTCTTCCACTTCTTCATCTCTTGAGGATGTGGAAGATCTCTCCTCTTCCACCTCTTCCTTTTCCTCCTCGAATGTTGATCTCTCGTCAACATCGGATTGCATCTTTTCTTCCTCTTCTTCTTCGGATGTTGACCTTGTGTCAACATCGGATTGGTCCTTCTCTTCTTGAACCAATGAGCCCTTCTCCTTGGGCTCTTCCACTCCTTGTGTTGGGGTTGCAAGGTTGCAAACATAGTCCCATATTGAAAACACATGGAAAAGATCATGGGTTTATAAGAAAAAGATATCTCCATTGGCATGAGGCCTTTTGGGTAGAGTCCAAGAGCAAAACCATGAGGGCTTAGGCCCAAAGTGGACAATATCATGTCATTGTGGAGATATCTAAATTCTTTTCGATCCTACAATTGGTATCAGAGCCCGGACTGCCAGAAGGTTTAACCGCCGACTGTGCACAAGAGCTATGGTCTGATTGAACCATGTGAGTACAATATTGACCTCGAACAAAGAAAGTGGGGCTCCTATGTTCGGATCAAGAGGACCAGACACCAGGCAGGAAGTCCTAGTAGGTCGGGTGGACTGAGGGGCAGGAAGTCCTAGTTGCGGCTAGGCAAGGAAGTCCTAGTAGGTCGGGTAGACCGAGGGGCAGGAAGACCTGGTGGGTCGAGGATCGGACGTGGGAAGCCCATGGTCCTTTGTTTGAGGGGGGGATTGTTGGGGTTGCAAGGTTGCAAACATAGTCCCATATTGAAAACACATGGAAAAGATCATGGGTTTATAAGAAAAAGATATCTCCATTGGCATGAGGCCTTTTGGGTAGAGCCCAAGAGCAAAACTATGAGGGCTTAGGCCCAAAGTGGACAATATCATGTCATTGTGGAGATATCTAAATTCTTTTCGATCCTACACCTTGGACTTGTGTAGGGTCTTCATGATAGGCAATGATCTTTTTCCAACGATCACTTGCATTTGTGGTTTCACCTACACTCAACAAAATATTAGAAGGTAGTAAATTATTCAAAATTCTCGTTACCTTCTTGTCCGCCTCCAATTGCTCTCATTGCTCTTCGGTCCAATGCCGAGGTCGGAGGCGTTTACCCTTCTTGTCCGTTGGAGCTTCAAATGGGTCCTCTAAGACCATCCATTGGTTCCAATCCATTTGGAACCAAGTCTCCAATCGATTCCTCTAAATATTAAAGTCCTCTTTGTCGTATGAAGGTGGAATCCGGATGTTCCATCAGAGTGGTCCTCCCAAATTCATCTTCTTCTTCCTCTAGCTTCTTGATCATTTGGCGATTAGTCGGTAAAAAAGCGGTCTCGCTCTGATACCAATTGTTAGGACCGTGATGCCCGCTAGAGGGGGTGAATAGCGTTTCGTCGCGCTTGTCAGTTGCTTCGTCTTGATAATGTGCAGCGGAAATAAACACAAGACACACACAACGCTAACGCTACGGATTTACTTGGTATCCACCTCAAGAAGAGGTGACTAATCCAAGGATCCACACGACACGCTCACTCCACTAATGAAAACCTCCTTCTCGGTCGCAGCCGGAGGTGGAGAAGCCTCGTACAGTACACACACACAAACAAAAACACGAACACAAGAAGAAGAAACAAAAATACAATGTAATACACCCTTCTTCTTACTTACTTGTGCTTGTCATCGCCTCTTGAACCTTGGAGAAACTCCCCAAGTGCCTTCAAGAACTGGCGTGAGTAGATCGGAGAAAGCTCGTGAAGAATCGTTGAAAATCGCAGAACACAGATCGCAAAAATCTGCAGAGAAAACGCTCCGCCCAGGCTTTAAACAGTGCTCCCAATCGATCCAATTCATCCCCAATTGATTGCCACGTCAGCACCGCTCCATCTCAGCCGTCCATCACCTGTATCCTGCCCAACGGTCGAATCTCAATCGATCGACCAATCGATTGGGAACATCTGAATCGATCGGTGGATCGATTTAGAAGCGTTCTGTGTTCTCGCGATCGCGCGAGAACTCCCCTTCCCAATCGATCCACCAATTGATTGGGAAGCTCCCAATCGATCGCTCGATCGATTGGGAAAGCTTCTGTGCTCGCGATTTTACATCCCAATCGATCGACCGATCGATTGGGCCTTCCCATAATCGCAGCACACTCCAATCGATCCACTGATCGATTGGACACTGGTTCAATCGATTGCTCGATCGATTGACCAGCGTGAACTTGACTCAAACTCAAGTCCAAATTCCCAAACTCAACTCCCGGTCAACCATGACCTATTGGGTCTCCATGCCTAGCACTTGGTCACACCCGACCAACCTCGAACTAGCCTTCTAGCCTCCTCCATCAGCCTTGCGTCTCTCGGATACCTCTCATCCTTCACGCCTTGCCTTCAGGAGCTTCTTTCGGCCTCATCCTAGTTGTCGGATTATACCACCACACTCGACCAACCTCGAACTAGCCTTCTAGCCTCCTCCATCCATCAGCCTTGTGTCCCTCGGATATCTCCCCATCTTTCACGCCTTGCCTTCAAAAGCTTCCATCGGCCTCATCCTAGTTATCGAGTTCTCCTCACCAAGTCACACTAGGACTTACCTTGTCGAGACCACATGCTTGGACTTACAACCTGTGCCAAGATCACACTTGGACTTTCCAATTGCCTAGCTCCTTACCAGGACTTTCTCACTTGCCAAGATCACACTTGGACTTTCCAATTGCCTGGCTCCTTACCAGGACTTTCTTACTTGCCAAGATCACACTTGGACTTTCCAATTGTCTGGCTCCTCACCAGGACTTTCTCACTTGCCAAGATCACACTTGGACTTTTCACTTGCCTGGCTCCTCACCAGGACTTTCTCCTTTGCCAAGATCACACTTGGACTTTCCCAGTCAAATCTCCTGTCAACCTTGACCTACTTGACTTCTCTCTTGCCTAATCTCCAGTTAGGACTTTCCCAAATGCCTAAACTCCACTTAGGACATTTCCATTGCCTAAACTCCAGTTAGGACTTACCCGGTCAAGTCTCCGGTCAACACTGACCCACTTGACTTGTCTTCTCGTCAACCTGGTCAATCCCTTGACCATCTCCACAATCGGACGATTGCTCCAGCAATCTCCATATATTGTCAAATGCCTTATATTGTCAAACATCAAAACTCAAATCCCGATTTAAACTTGACTCAACTTAAGCTTAGTCAAACTGGTCAAACTTGACCTAGGAAAATTGCCCCCAACACTGATGCCGCGTAGGATAGTGGTTATCCTATGGGTTACCGAGAAAGGAAGATTAGGAGAAAACAAGAAGAGGATCCTTCTAAAATGAAGAGAAATACACTGTTATTTGAGTTTTGCCACAATAAGAAATTTTATTATGAATAAAGGATAATTCCTTAACATTTAAATATGACTCTAATATAGACCATAACCTAAGACCTAAATAAAGAAAAAAATTACAATTAATAAATTTTAATTCCAATCTAGTAAAGAAAGAAAATAGATCTTTTACCCAAAAAAAAGTACATAACTACACGATTTTAACTCAAAATAGGATGCAGATTAAGACAAATCTTCTCCTATAAATACCAGAAATATCAAAATTATCCCTTATACCCTAAAAATAAAAATTATTAAAAATAGTAAAAAAGACTCTGAAAAGGATTAAAAGGTAAATTTTTAAACGTAAATTTTTAAACTTTGAAAACGCTTTTATCCATAACAAACGTAAATTTTTAAATTCTACACATGTCAACATCGACAAAGTCTAATTCCCAATCTTGAATCAAAAGTACACCCTTTTGAAGTTAGAAGGGTCATATTGGGTTTCATCATAGGTTGGATCTGCATCAACATCCCACAATCTCTAACAATTGCATCGTGCACTTATATGCTAGATACTAGGTTAAGGTTCATCTCCTATTCTATCCCAAAGAAATCCATATATTAAACTTTAATCATGCAAATAATATACGAATACGTGAAGCAAACTAAAATTGAATAAAGTATCTAACAAATCATAGATAAAAGTCCTAACTCACACGTAATCTTTTGTAACTCAACAGCGGATTACTTCCTAATCTTAGAATTAAGGGGACTACTCCATCACGATGGAGATACATACCATAGACATCAAAAGGAACATTGTATAATGAAAATAAAGAGAGAAGTGCAAAGAAAGCTTGGTTGTAGATGTTGATGATACCTCTAGAAGATCTCCACATTCTCCTTTGGTGGACGATATCTCTAGGCTCCTTGGATTTTTTGGAAGACGGCTCTCTCCTAGGGTTTTCTGTTATGAAAACACCCTTCCTCCCACAAATTGGTGCCCCTTTTACATTTATAGCATCTAAAGTTTCCAAAATATAACAAACTTTCCTAAATTTTTGAGAGGCATCACCATCAAAACCTAACAATCCATGGTCGTGGCAAGCACTATGGACTTGCCGTAGATCATTCTTGAAAGTCCTAATCAAAAGTCTCGGATAGAACATAGCCATGGCAACCACCACAGGTTGGTTGTGTTCCTTGCTAGAATTTTCTTGTTGATGCTCCAATGTCAATTCTATCTTTGAGGATGGTCGGGTGAAAGGTTCTGGGGTTGAAAGGTCCAGGGATCGATCCTCGGGGTGTCACTGTCTGAGGTTAACGTCTCCGCCATATACTTTCCACCTGTGTACCTACATTTACCTCCCTCTATATCCGTGGAACCGGCTCTAGGGGGCCCGCTGATGTGACGATTCTATATTTTTATAAATCACAAAGAATAGTCATTTGAACTAAAAGATAAAAATTAATACAAAAGCTAGAAGTTAACCTAAATAGTGCTCATTTAATACAATAAATGATTCACACACATTAATTTTCGTACAGTTATTGCTCTCGAGCATTATACAAAATCTTGTTGGTGTTTTTCCTTTGCGGCCCTATTGAACTTCCTCATTTGTCAACTTTTATTGAAATTCTTTGTTCACAATTATTTAGTCTACATTTGACCTACTTTGACATCTACATGTGCTAAGTTTTATTGGACTTTTTTATATACTAATTTTCATTAGGCTTCTCCATCGGTAAGGTATTTAGTTAATCTTGATGAAAAAAACTCTTCTAATCATTACACCACTATAAAAAAAAGGTATTTTAAAAAGCATTTTATTAGGAGAAATTTTAACACTACTCTTAAAAATCTTACAACATAATCGATTTAGACTAAATCGTTTATATTGCCTTACCTTTTCAAAACAGTTTGGCAATCGCTCTTGTTGAATAACGTTAGCACTGATTTGAATAAACCACTTTTATAAACCGATCTTAATGATACAATTATTAGAAGTAATCTTGAAACTATTGATATTGGATACTTTTAGCAGCAGTTTTATGTCAAACGCTTCTACTAACTATTTCTATTACTCTAACTTCTAAGAACAGTTAACAAACTTTTTCGACTAATTACTTTTAATATTGTTTTGTTTAACATGATGCCATAAACCACTTCTATTGTTCTAATATTTTAGAATTAATTTTTAAATTGCACCTATTACATAGTTTTAATGCTGATTTACATAAATTATTATTGTAAACCGTTCTTAATAATATAACATTACAAGTAATTTTGAAACGGTTGATATTGAGTACTTTTAGTAGTAGTTCTATGTCAAACACTGCTACTAACCGTTTCTATTACTCTAACTTCCATGAGCAATTTTCAAATTGCTATTGAATATTTTTATCACCGTGTTGTGTAAATTGCTGTTATAAACCACTTTTATTCTTCTATTATTTTAGGATTGGCTTTGAAACTGCACCTATCGTGTAGTTTTAACGTTGATTTATATAAACTGCTCTTATAAACTGGCCCTATTAATATAACTATTAGGAATAAACTTGAAAATGATCATACTAGATAATTTTAGTGGTGGTTCTGTGTAAAATGTTGTTGTAAAATATTTTTATTGCTCTAACTTCTAGGAGCAATTTATAAATGACTTCTATTGAATACTTTTAATAATGATTCACTACAACATTTTTCATCAATGGCAACGTCCAAAAAATGTGGCCTAAAGTATAAAAACCGTTGCCTTTTCTTTAGACAACGGTTTTTAAACCGTGGTATAGTCAGCCGTTGCCTTTTGTTTAGGCAACGGTTTTACTAATAATTCGCAACACTATAAAAAAACCGTAGCCTTTGATGAATATTAGCCAACGGTTTTTTAATCATTCTATGGCAACGGTTTATGACCGTTATCTATGATAGCAACAGAAAAAACCGCTGCCTTTGATTGCAACACAGGAAAAATCGTTGCCTTTGATTGCAACACAGGAAAACCGGTGTTATTGATAACAACAGAGGAAAACTGTTATTGTTGATAGCAACAGAAAAAATTAATACTGAAAATATACCAATTGAAGAAAATTATACCAATTAAAGAAAAACATGCTCAAAATATATTAATCATCCACATACATATTGAAGAAAATTAATTACATTATTATCCAAAACAAAATATTATAATACTCAAACAAATATACTAATTAATAAAGTATGCATCATCTTCATCTACATTTGTCTTAATATTTCTCTACCTTAAACTTAAATCTTTGCACACAAAATATAAAATCATTTGTCATCTATTATTACTGATCAAAACATTTGATCTGCATCCACATTTGACCTTCATCCACTATCAGTACTTGTACTAAAAAATCAAGCTATATAACATCATCTTCTTCCGCTTCTATGTCCAACATTTGATCTTCATCCACATGATCACCATCCATATTAGGATCCTGTATATAAAAGTTAAAATATTAATACCTCACCAATCATCATAAATAATAATTGAAAAATCATAGCTACTAGATGTTAGGACCAAAAGTAGCTAGAAGGGGGGAGTAAGTCGCTCGCTCGTTGCTCGACGTTGCTTGTTTCTTCTAAGATGTGCAGCGGAAAATACAGAAACAAATCACACAACGCTAACACGGTTGGTTTACTTGGTATCCACCTCACATGAGGTGACTAGTCCAAGGATCCACACCACGCACGCACCCTCCACTATGATAACACTCCTTTTCGGTAACTACCGAGGGCGGAGAAGCCCTACAAGACTCTCAGTACAAGAAGAAAGGAAAGGGAAACAAAATACAAGCGCAAAGCTTACAATGAGTACAGAAAACCCTAACCCTAGCTTCTCTTCTTGCCTTTGATCCGCCTCTTGACTTGGAAAGCTTCCAAGATCCTTCAAGAACTGGCGATCTGATCTTTGAGAGCGCTATGGAGGAGTTGGCGAGAGATCTGGAGTGAATCGGTGAAGAGATGCCGAAGGAAATGAACGCCTGCGGCTTAAATCGACGCTAACGGTCGAATCCCGATCGATTGGAATGCTCCCAATCGATCGGGGAGGCTTTGGATCGATCCACGGATCGATCCAGAGCGCCTCTGTGCTCTGGAAAAACTTTTGGATCGATCCACGGATCGATCCAGCGCTTATCGCGCGAAGCAGCAGCGTCCCAATCGATCCACTGATCGATTGGGACCTCTGGATCGATCCACGGATCGATCCAAAGGGGTTCTGTTCTCGGGGACTCACCGGATCGATCGGTGGATCGATCCAGATCTTCTGGATCAATCCACGGATCGATCCAAACCTGCTGGATCAATCCACGGATCAATCCAAACCTGCTGGATCAATCCACGGATCAATCCAAACCTGCTGGATCAATCGGCTGATCAATCCAGATCTTGGTTTTTGCCCAAAACCAAGCCCAAAGCCCCCTAAACCAACATCTAGTCAATCATGACTTGTTGGTACATAAGACCTAGCATCCGGTCACCCTTGACCAGCTAGGACTCTCTCACCAAGTGTCTGGTCAATCCCTTTGACCCACTTGGACTTTTCTCTTCTTGCCAAGTATCCGGTCACTCCCTAAGACCTACTTGGACTTTTCTTCCTCGTGCCAAGTATCCGGTCAATCCCTTTGACCTACTTGGACTCTCACCAGATGTCTGGTCAACCTTGACCCATCTGGATTTCTCTTGCCTGACTTCACTCACCAGGACTTTCCCAATTGCCTAGCTTCACTCACTAGGTCTTTCACCTAGCTTCACTCACCAGGATTTTTCTCCTGCCTAGCTTCACTCACTAGACTTCCAAATTGCCTAGCTTCACTCACTAGGTCTTTCACCTGGCTTCACTCGCCAGGATTTTCCTCCTGCCTAACATCCCAGTTAGGACTTCCCAGTCAAGTATCCGGTCATCCTTGACCTACTTGACTCTTCTTCAATCAACCTTGCATTGTCAAACATCGAAATCCAAACCAAGACTCAAGCTTGGTCAACCAGGTCAACCTTGACCTGAGGAATGTTGCACCAACAATCTCCCCCTTTTTGATGTTTGACAATACCAACACTATCACTTACAATACCACATGTAAGTTAGGCTAATCCCATAGCCTAAACCTTCTTCATGCCACTAGGTAATGAATACATAAGTTAAGCCCTTCATTCTCCCCCTAAGAGGGCAAACTCCCTCTAGGTGATAAAAGCCTAACTTACTCCCTTTCATTCTCCCCCTATTGGCACACATCAAACCATGCCCCATTTTTGGGCACACATCAACAGATTCATTTGTTGAAAACTCTCCCCCTGAAGAGTTGCTCATCGTCGTTCACAACTTCACTCGTTGTGATCAGCACGATAATGAAGGTCCCATACCCTTCATTAACCTTAACCCTACATTCTCCCCCAATGTAGGCAAATGCACATCCTTGAGCATTATCCACTTGAAACCACTTGAACAATGAGGATATCCACTCCCCATTAAAGTTCAAACGCTCAACCTTGAGCATGTTCTTAACGGAAGGTTAACCACCTTCCAAGGTTCATGAAAAATAATTTTTCATGTCTTTAAAGAGTCCCTCCCCCTAAAGACATGGTGGTAACTTCTGTCATTGCACGAACAATGACTTGGAATCCCTAAACCTTTAGGAAACCCAAATTTAGAAGTTTTGAGGTTCAAATACTCAAAATTTGAAACAAACCTCAACCTAAACTTCAATGAAGCCTTCCTTAACCAATCCATCCTTGTTTTCACATGAAAACACCATTTGTATGTATACAAATATATTTTAGGGGTTTGGAATGGTTACCTAGACTCAAAGAGGTTCAAAGATGCTGAAATCAGGCCTTCCCAGCCAAAATCAGCAACTTGGATCGATTGGAGTTGGGTTCCAGTCGATTGAACCTTTCTGAATCGATCCACTGATCGATTCAGACACCCTGGATCGATCGGCTGATCGATCCAGCGAGCTTCTGCTCGCGGGAAATGCCTTCTGAATCGATCCATGGATCGATTCAGGCACTCCAATCGATCCATGGATCGATCGGAGCTCTGATAGTTGCTGAAATTCCATTTCAGTCAACTTCAGAAACCCCTAGAAAATTCTACAAAAATTCAAAAATCATGAAATTTCGTGTAGACATTATTTAGGGCATACTTAATCATGGAAAAATAGCTTTCTATGAAAATACATCATATTTTCAAAGATTGACACAAACTTGAAAACTTGCAAAAACTTTAGTGTTTTCTTCAAGTTTGTGTCTAACTATTCAATGGTGATTACTATCAAAAGATAGCCTTCACCAAGGTTTTCCAAAAACATTTTAAAAACATTTTCAAAACCAATATCCCATCATGTTCCTTGGGCATAATGCACATGACTTGTACATTAGCTTTCCCAATGATGGGAAAACACATAACTATGTGTTTTGATGAACCTAAAACTCAAAAGAATGCACTAAATCAACATCTTGAGTTTTGTTCATCTTCCTAACATCTCACTTGTATCTAATGTGCACTAAAGCACATACAAGTCACCTTATAGTCTTTGTGAGATGTAGATTTTGGTTTTGCCCTAATCTAGGGATCATGCATATCTATCTAGGCATTTTAAAGATATTAGACATCCACCTAGGATGTCACTTGTTAATAAGTGTTGTTAAATGCCATTTGTCCTTAATTACAAGGAATTAAACTAATGCATGATAATGTTATGACATACATCAAAATCAAATAACTTTCAAAAGAAAGATTCCTATAACTACATGATGTATGAATGTCATGACATGGTATTTTTGAATTTTGCATAATAAAACATGAATGCAAAAATAGACATGATGTCATGGCATATGATGGGCAAACAATCATGGCAAGATTTAGCATAAATAAAGTATACCTAGATTAACTATCTAAGTATCCTTAAAATCTTAGCTAAACTTACAACTTAAACCTAGATTGCCCTAAAGTGCTTCAAGAAAATGCCAAAGCCTAAATTGGCATTTCTAATTCCCTTGATTAATGTATGCCAATTGAAAGTAAGCATATCCTCAAATGTTGGCATATTTCATTTTTCCACAAGAGTAGCACTTTTAAATTAAGGCCCGGATTGCCTTAAATTTCCTAAGAACATACCAAAATCCCAACTTGGTAGTTCTTATGAATTTCCCAATATGTGCCATTTAAGATTAAAATCAATTCTTCCACCATTAGGCACATTTTACTCTTTCAAGGAGTAAATAATAATTCCATTTCATTTTCAAAGGTTAACAAAACCTTGAAAATGCTCCTTGAGTGTCAATTTCCTCAAAGTTGGGTTAACTACCCTTCTAATTGGAGTTGACACTCTCTAACCCATTTATGGGGTAGAGAAAATGCTCCTAGGAACCCAACACCTATTGGTGCTCCTTGGATGCTCTAGGTACTCACTAGGGATAACTTCCCTAGATACCTTCCTAGTGACCTTGTTGGGCTTCTTAGAAGCCTTGGTCACATTTTCTAGGTCAACTCTAGGGATAGCCTCCCTTGTGACCTTGTTTGTGACTTTCTTAGACTTCTTAGAAGCCTTAGTCACATTTATTGCAAAAACACTCTTAGGGATGACCTCCTTAGTATTTTTGACTTGCCCACTAGACCTAGGGTTTGTTCCATAACTATATGGAACCCTATGATAACTAGGCACATCCTTCTTAGCCTTTGGTTTGTATCCCAAACCTCTATTGCTATTGGATGGCTTTGATTTTCCTAACCCTAAGTTATGCTCATTTTGCCCTAATAGGATATTTTTCATCCTTTTTAGGGTCTTTTCCATTTTATCAAGTCTTGACCTCAAGACTTGATTTTCTATCATTAAGTCCTTAGGTCTTGGTCCATGAGCATTTTTGTTTCTAGGCTTGTATCTAAAATCCTTAGAATTATTGCCTAGATTTTTACCTACATCCCTAACCTTAGGTGTAGTAGTTTTGGCATGTAGGGCCACATGCTTTTCCTTAAAGCCCTCATGCTTCCTATTCTTATGGTAAATTGCATTAAAATGATAAAACTTAGAACTATCATGCTTTTTACCATAATGTAAAGGGGTAGGCTCAATAAAAGATACCTTCTTCTTTACCTTGGAGGCTCCCCCTTGACTAGTGCCTCCTTGAGCCTTGACCACCTTCTTCCCCTTGGGGCATTGACTTCGGTAATGCCCCTTTTGATTGCAAGAGAAGCATATAATATGCTCCTTGCTCTTCTTTGTGTTAGGGGTGATCTCCTTGGGCTTCACCTTGCCTCTTTGTGCCACTTGGCCCTTCTTCTTGGCCAATTTAGGGCACTTGCTCTTGTAGTGCCCATGTTCCCTACACTCAAAGCATATAATATGATTTTTATTATTAATTGAAATATTTATACCTTTGCTTGTAGGGGTGGCATCTTTTCCTTTGGATCCGGAGGTAGAAGCTTCCTCTTGATCGAACCTTGATTCTCCTCCATTTGATTTTTCTTGACTTGTGGAGGTAGAATCTTCTTCCTCCTCTTCGTCTCTTGACCCGGATGTAGAAGCTTCTCCTTCTTCTTGATCCGGCGTCACCAAGGATTGCTCCCCCTCAATCCTAGAGGTGGAGGCTTCATCATCTTGAATATGAAACAAGGAGTATGCTCCCTCCTTGTTCCCTTCATTGCATTCCCTTGAGGATGAAGCTTCTAGGATTTCCTCTTCTTCGAAGGTTGAGCATCTCTCAACCTCGGAGTCCTCCTCTTGGTCTTGCTCCAAAGAGTCACCCTCTCTGGATTCTTCATGATCTTGTACAGTGGAGGGGATCTCTTCATGAAGCTTGTCCAATTTGCTCCATAATTCCTTTGCATCTTCAAATTCTCCAATTTTGCAAAGGATGGTGCTTGGCAATAAATTGACCAAAAGCTTGGTCACTTTGTCATTGGCCTCGCACCTTTGGACTTGCTCTTGGCTCCACTTGCTCCTCTTGAGAACTTTGCCCTTTGAATTTCTTGGAGCCTTGAAGCCTTCCATTAGAGCAAACCATTGCTCTATCTCCATCATAAGAAAATTTTCGATTCTTGATTTCCAAGAATCGAAGCTTGTGGATGTGTACAGTGGAGCCACCCTTGTGTCAAATCCAAGTCCATCTTGGAATTGCATCTTGAAGTTGAGCTTGATAAAGTCTTGAACTTGAAGAATTTGCTCCAACTTCTTCACCCTCTAGCTTTTCTTGTTATGCTTGACCCTTCCGGCGATGATTTCGGTGAAGAGCGACCTCGCTCTGATAGCACTTGTTAGGACCAAAAGTAGCTAGAAGGGGGGGTGAATAGCTCGTCGCTCGCTCGTTGCTCGACGTTGCTTGTTTCTTCTAAGATGTGCAGCGGAAAATACAGAAACAAATCACACAACGCTAACACGGTTGGTTTACTTGGTATCCACCTCACAAGAGGTGACTAGTCCAAGGATCCACACCACGCACGCACCCTCCACTATGATAACACTCCTTTTCGGTAACTACCGAGGGCGGAGAAGCCCTACAAGACTCTCAGTACAAGAAGAAAGGAAAGGGAAACAAAATACAAGCGCAAAGCTTACAATGAGTACAGAAAACCCTAACCCTAGCTTCTCTTCTTGCCTTTGATCCGCCTCTTGACTTGGAAAGCTTCCAAGATCCTTCAAGAACTGGCGATCTGATCTTTGAGAGCGCTGTGGAGGAGTTGGCGAGAGATCTGGAGTGAATCGGTGAAGAGATGCCGAAGGAAATGAACGCCTGCGGCTTAAATCGACGCTAACGGTCGAATCCCGATCGATTGGAATGCTCCCAATCGATCGGGGAGGCTTTGGATCGATCCACGGATCGATCCAGAGCGCCTCTGTGCTCTGAAAAAACTTTTGGATCGATCCACGGATCGATCCAGCGCTTATCGCGCGAAGCAGGAGCGTCCCAATCGATCCACTGATCGATTGGGACCTCTGGATCGATCCACGGATCGATCCAAAGGGGTTCTGTTCTCGGGGACTCACCGGATCGATCGGTGGATCGATCCAGATCTTCTGGATCAATCCACGGATCGATCCAAACCTGCTGGATCAATCCATGGATCAATCCAAACCTGCTGGATCAATCCACGGATCAATCCAAACCTGCTGGATCAATCGGCTGATCAATCCAGATCTTGGTTTTTGTCCAAAACCAAGCCCAAAGCCCCCTAAACCAACATCTAGTCAACCATGACTTGTTGGTACATAAGACCTAGCATCCGGTCACCCTTGACCAGCTAGGACTCTCTCACCAAGTGTCTGGTCAATCCCTTTGACCCACTTGGACTTTTCTCTTCTTGCCAAGTATCCGGTCACTCCCTAAGACCTACTTGGACTTTTCTTCCTCGTGCCAAGTATCCGGTCAATTCCTTTGACCTACTTGGACTCTCACCAGATGTCTGGTCAACCTTGACCCATCTGGATTTCTCTTGCCTGGCTTCACTCACCAGGACTTTCCCAATTGCCTAGCTTCACTCACTAGGTCTTTCACCTAGCTTCACTCACCAGGATTTTTCTCCTGCCTAGCTTCACTCACTAGACTTCCAAATTGCCTAGCTTCACTCACTAGGTCTTTCACCTGGCTTCACTCACCAGGATTTTTCTCCTGCCTAACATCCCAGTTAGGACTTCCCAGTCAAGTATCCGGTCATCCTTGACCTACTTGACTCTTCTTCAATCAACCTTGCATTGTCAAACATCGAAATCCAAACCAAGACTCAAGCTTGGTCAACCAGGTCAACCTTGACCTGAGGAATGTTGCACCAACACTAGAGAGTTATAAATGTTGAATAAATTATTAGATAAATGTTGACTCATGGTGATGGCGTGACTCATGTTGAATGACATAAATTTACAGTACCAAGGACAAGATATGAAGATCTAACTAATAACTAAATTTGGAGTCTATTGAAGGATGCAATAAGTCAAGAGGTTACGTGCAATAAGTCAAGTTAACAGGTATACCAAGGATGCAATAAGTCTATTGAAAAAGGGAATTACCACAAGTTATGCCTTGAGTGCATAAATATTTGAACAAATTCCAAAAATATTTATTTAATATGAACTTCATTTTTTCCTTGGGATTATTTGGAGCATGAGTTGATGTGGATGAACATAGACCACTATTAGCATCACATGGAGATAACAAAGCTGCCAAAGACTCCATGTCTACTCTTGAGTCATTTTGATTTAACATGGTCCTTAGAAGAAGTTGAAATTTTTGCTCCATTACCGCCATCTCTTTACTATGTTTCACCTCCATCTCTTCATGTTTCGCTTCTATCTCGTGCA
Source organism: Zingiber officinale (assembly GCF_018446385.1). Lineage (NCBI taxonomy): Eukaryota > Viridiplantae > Streptophyta > Magnoliopsida > Zingiberales > Zingiberaceae > Zingiber > Zingiber officinale. Next base: position 114,798,529 of record NC_055989.1, read on the forward strand.
CCTTATCAGTTAAATGTTTGACTTCATTAGCATGCCTTTTCTCAATTTCTGCTATTTCTTCATTTCTTTTTAAGAGTGTAGGTGTTGTAGTTCTTCCATAGCATCGCACTCTTCCTGGCTTCTCTTTGCCAAATACAGTCTTAAAAGCCTCAGTAGAAGGTACACTAGAATTTTCAATCAAGTCTCGAAGTTTTGTCTAGCAATTGTATAAGTAATGTTAATTGTGATAGTGAATAATTACATTTGACATGTAAAGCGTAGAGAAACACTTACAATTGCATTATTTGTTTCTTGATCTAGTTGTTTTCCTTTCTTTCTCTGTCGAGTTTCAATGAACATTTCAGCTTGAGTTGGAGACTCTTTATCCTCATTGCTTGCACTCTGCAAGAAGAAAACAATGATTTAAGCACTAAATTTAGGCCAATTTAAATGTATGCTTATAACAAATAGAATAGAATACCAATCTCTCCTTTATACAAGCAAAACTTATAGGTCCTACATGGTGTCTCCATTTTTGCTAAGCAATATTTTTAGCATTTTGATCACTTATTTCCTAAATTCATCAATAAAAAATGAATTTTATCAAACATTAAAAATATAATATAAAATATTACTTAATTATAAAAATATGTATCTTACTTGAATGGTTTCAAGTCTCCAATAATCCATCAACACTCTAAAGTGTGCTTCTGGTATGTCTTGAGGACAATTTTTCAACCGCTCGTGCATGGTTGTATACTCGGTGAAATGATTTTTCTTAATCCAACATGTATATCGCCTCCAAGCATCATTTATAATACCATACACAGCCTTCTCCCCTTTTTCTGGAATGATGTATTTTTGCTGCCAAGAAAAGTAATGCAGTTATAAAGATCTAATTTATAAAAATACAAAAACACACATGTAGTAGAAACACAAAAGTAAAAAAGTTGATACATTGATATAATTCCATATGTGTTGTTTGTTTGGTATAGCTTTCCAATTTGTGTAAGTAAGAGGACACAAATCTGCACTTCTTGCTATTGTTCCCAAGAAACTACTAAGTTGAGAAACTGTCTTCTGGTCTGGTCCAACGGGTTCTCCTTCTTTATTCAAGATGATTTCTTGTCTATCATTTATTGATCGTTCATGAACTTTTTTACACAATGTCTTTCCTCGTTTTCTCTTCGATGTTGCCCCTAATTAACATTACGAATAAATAAGAAATTTCATATTTTCATAATGTCTAAAATAAGCAAAGACACTTAAAACACAAATGAGTTAAAATCAAAAGTTGATATCCCCTTAAACTAGAAAAAATGTTACCTTCGGTTGTATTGTCATTAGTATCCTCATCTTCTTCATTTTCAAAGTTGATATCCCCTTCAACTTCTTGTTCTATGTCATTTTCTTCACTCTCTTCATCTTCTAATTCCTCTTCTTCAAGTTGATCCCTATGGTTATTAATATATTTTCCAAGTGATATAGCAGGACACTTTGAAGTAGCCTTTGGCTTCTTAGAGGCTGGTTGTTTTTCCGTAGATCCTTGACCATGATCTCCTATTGTATTTCTCAATTGTCTCTTCAAATTATTTGGACAAAATCTGTCATTTTGGTCATCAATCTTCTTAGATGATTCAGGTTGGACTAAAAATGCATGGTTATCAAGGTCTTTTTGACTTGGAATGTAAGTAGATCCTCCAACTTCGACTTCACTTCCAGTGGCTAAGGATTGCCTCATCTGGTCTTGCTTTTTGTGGTGTGTTTGAGTAGATCTTCCTACTTGGACTGCACTTCCAATGGCAAATAGCTTCTTCCTCTGTTCTTGCTTTCCATGTTGCATCAAAGTAGATCTTACTTCTAACTTTTCTTGCTGCATTCTAACTTCTTGAACTGCACTTGTAGTGCTTAATGGCTGCTTGCTTTGGTCTTTCTTTTGATGTTGTATTTGAGTATTTCTAGCTTCTTGGACTACACTTGCAACAGTAGAATTTTTCCTTGGCTCTTGATTTGAAGTAGATTCTTTGTTTTTCTTCATATTTTTGGCACCTTCTTGAATTGCACTTGTAGTGGTCAATGGCTGCTTCCTTTGGTCTTTCTTTTGATGTTGTATTTGAGTATTTCTAGCTTCTTGGGCTGCACTTCCAGCTGTAGAATTTTTCCTTGGCTCTTGCTTTGAAGTAGATTCTTTATTTTTCTTCATATTCTTGGCACCTTCTACTTTTACTTTATACAGTTTGAGCAATTCAGCACTGGACTTAACTTGAAATTGATGAGGTTCAATATCAATTATCCTGTTCATTTTTCTAAAAAAGGAAAAAAAAACCAAAAGCACATAAAATGATTAAAACAATAACATAACAAGTGAGACAATGTATGAAACTGGATCGGTCGGCAGAGAGGGCTCGACCCGGACTGAGTCAAGAAACTGGATCGGTCGGCAGACCGATCCAGTGAAACCTTGGACACCTGATCGGTCTGCAGACCGATCAGAAATCGATCAGTAGCCTACTGTGATTTTACTGATCGGTCTGGAGACCGATCAGGAGGCTGTAAGCGCAATGGAAGAGCGACATCTGATCGGTCTCGGGACCGATCAGATTAGTGCCTGATTGGTCTCGGGACCGATCAGATTAGTGCCTGATCGGTCCGCAGACCGATCAGAAGCTGCGCGTATTTGGAAAGAGCGACATCTGATCGGTCCATCTAAGATCCCAACATTTAGGATGGGAGCTTGCTAGATAGGTGAAACTACTTAATCATCTGGCCAATCAAAATGCAATCTGGAAAAAAAAATCTTGGTTTGCAAAAAATAAACACACTCACCTGCTTGAATAATGTCACGAGGTCACCACCAACACAATACTCTAGAACCAGCCAAGTTGAATAGTAGATATTAGAAATTTAGAACAAATAAAGTAAAGAAATTATTTGAATAGCAGATAAGCAAATATTAACAATTTGGAACAAATAAAAGATACTCATTGTGTTTAAATGTCTGGCGCAAAAAGTGACAAAATCAGTACAGATAGACTAATTAGTTACTATTGAATTAACAAAATAAAATCAGTACAGATAGACTAATCCATGGATTCCGACAAAGTGGCATCAAAATTTAATTGATCTTCGGATTCCACCATATTTGACTTAAGAAATGGATTTTCAATAACCGTCGCCGGCATATCATCCCTGACCAACTCGACTTCATAATTGGAATCAACTATAGCTAGATTTACAGCATGATCTGACGGCTCGCTTTGATATAACTCCTGGGCATTTGAATTTATATCATCTTTCATATTAAAAAAGTCTCGTGGAACGATCTTCATAACATATTTTCTGTTAGCATCAAAAGGATCTTCAATATAGAAGCATTGGTGGACCTGAGAAGCCAACACAAAAGGATCATCTACATAACATCTCTTATTGAAGTAAACACAAGTCAACCCATACTTGTCGTTCTCAACTTCATACCAATCACATCGAAATAACACAAATTTAGAACTACCATAGTAGTCCAGTTCAATTATTTCAATAATTGATCCATAGTATGCTATTGGTTTTGTTGTTGGATTTTCATCTTTAGTGCTAGCAAAGCTTTTGGGTCACTGACACCACCAAAACACCACTATTTTGTGTCTTACGTTTTGCATCACGTTGCTTTGTATGAAACCGGTAACCATTAATGACATAGCTAGAAAAACAACTTGCAATTGTATTTGGTCCTCTAGATAGCTCCTTAAGGTGCTCAGGTACATCATCCATCAAAGCACGATTTTTGAACCACTCAACGAAATCTTGTCCTTGACTCTTTGCTTTGCTCCACTTCTTTCTTTTTTTAACATTTGTAATTACGTTTTCATGCTCCCTACAATTGAAATTGCATTGTTAAAATGAATGTTAAATACTTTTAACATAATTAAAGCCAACAACCAATAGATTTACTTACCTAATGAATTCTTGAACTTCATCATGATTAAACAAGATGTAACGGTGGGCTTGACTCCTTAACTTATATTCCAGAGAAATTACTTTTGCACTTCCAATAGAATGACCAATGCTAACTTCATAAGGATCACATCTATCACTATTCCTTGTCATTCTATTAAGCCTTGTTTCTACACCACCATGCAAATATCGTGAGCATAATGTTAAGCATTCCTCAACCAAGTATCCCTCAGCAATAGAACCTTCTGGTCGACTCTTGTTACGAACATAACTCTTCAATTTACCTAAATATCTTTCTGGAAAGTACATCCATCGAAATTGTACTGGCCCTCCTAATTTTATCTCATCCACTAGATGTATAGGCAAATGAACCATTATATCAAAAAAACTAGGAGGAAAAATTGTCTCCAACTGGCAAAGTGTTTCAGTAATCTCTGATTGCAAGATATTAAGATCCCCCACGTCAATTACTTTTTGGCATAAGCAACGAAAAAATGAACAAAGACGAATTAAAGGGTGGGAAACCTTGTTGGACATTGTGCTTCTCACAGCTACTTGTAGCAAGTAATGTAGAATGAAATGTGCATCGTGACTTTTGTAACCATAAATTTTCTTCTCAGCAACATGAACACATCTTGAGATGTTTGACGCACAACCATCTGGTATTTTTGCTTTCTTTAAAACACCACAGAAAATAGTCTTCTCATTCGGAGTCATGGAGAAACATGCTTTTGAGAACATTATATTTTTACCTTCATTTGTCTCTTTGGGATGAAGTTTCTTTCTAATGCCCATGTCTTGTAAGTCAAAACGAGCTTTTTCATGATCTTTTGTCTTCCCTGGGATATCCAACAAAGTCCCAATTATATTATCAAATATATTTTTCTCTATATGCATCACATCAAGGTTATGGCGCAAGCTATTGTGCTTCCAATATGACAACTCAAAAAAAATTGATTTTTTCTTCCAAGGACCATTGGTAAGTTTTTTTTTGCATCTTTCCAAAGACATTATTGAAGTTTTCTAATAATTCTAAGGTATCTTTCCCTTTCAACAAAGTTGGTGGAGGCCTAGATTCTTTTCTCCCATTAAAAGCCCTTGTATTTGATCTATATTCATGATCCATAGGCAAAAAAACACGATGATCCATATAACACATCTTTCGACTATACCTCAAATAAGTTGAATTAGTGTTATAATTGCAACAAGGACATGCTAATTTCCCTTTTGTACTCCACCCACTCAACATAGCATACCCAGGAAAATCACTGATAGTCCACAATAGAGCTGCTCGCATTTGAAAAGTTTGATTTAGTGAAGAATCATATGTTTCTACTCCTGAATCCCACAATAACTTCAACTCCTCAATCAATGGTTGGAGGTACACATCAATGTTATTCCCTGGTGATTGCGGGCCAGGGATTAATAAAGATAGCATAGCATACTCAGCCTTCATACACCACCAAGGTGGAAAGTTATATGGTATCAAAACCACAGGCCAAGTACTGTGAGACACATTCATGGATCTAAAAGGATTAAATCCATCACTGGTCAATCCAAGCCTTATGTTTCGTGAATCACTGGCAAAGTTAGGATGGCATTTATCGAAGTCTTTCCACGCCTCTCCATCCGCGGGATGCCTTAACTTTCCATCCTTTGAACGCTCCTCTTCATGCCACCTTAATGAGCCAGCTGCCTTTGAACACAAAAATAACCTTTGAAGCCTAGGAATCAAGGGGAAGTGTCTCAAAACTTTACCGGAAATTTTGTAAGCTTTCTTATTTTCCTCAAGTTGGCGATCTCCTTCAACATTCTCAATCCATCGTGGAGCTCCACAAACATGGCAAGAGGTGTCATTCTCATGATCTTTCCAATATAGCATGCAGTCATTAGGGCAAGCATCAATCTTTTTATAATCAAGCCCCAAATCCCTTATCATGCCTCTAGTTTTGTTTAATGAATCGGGAATATTCAATTGAGGCATAGATTCTCTCAACAAGACTAATAAAGCATTGAAAGATGCATTACTCCAACCATGAAGGCACTTCAACAAATACAGTCGAATAGTGAATGACAATTTAGTGAAGTTTTTGCAACCCGGGTACAACTCTTGCTTTGCATCTTCAAGTAGATTATAGAACTTTTTAGCATCTTCATTAGGGCCTTCACCAACTCCATTTTCTTCTTGTGCCACATCTCTAAATTGTTCATACAATAGTCCATCAATATCATCAATTGCATCCTCTCTATCATCCATATCACCATTGAGATCCATCAGGTTTATTAGCCCCTCACCATGACGAACCCAAACATCATATCCTTTTTCAAATCCGTATCCAATTAAATGATCAAGCACCACTGCCCTTGTCCTCCAAAAAGCATTGTGGCATTTAGCACAAGGGCACAAAATCTCTACTCCTTGGGGGTTTCCTTTTGTGTACGCATAATTTAGAAAAACTTCAACACCATTAATGTATTCTGGGCTATATCTTGGTAATTTCATCCACGCCTTGTCCATCGGCTTCCTTAGGATAACATCAAATAAAAAAGGATAAGGAATATTTACTTGTATGCCAATATGTAATGAAAAGCTATGACATTCTTAAATGCCATGAATATGATGTTGAGTTATATTTACTTTTCCAAATCATTTTTTGTCATGGCACCTTACTTGTTCCCTAGTCAAATGTGCTGTTGCAGTTAAAACCTAGAAAAACATCTATTATAACAAACATCTAAATTTAATGTGAAAGGGTTATATACTGTTCACTATGAGACTGGTGGTTAGACTAACATAAAAAAGAATAGTAGTGCATCCTGTACACAATAAAAGACCATATTCTATAACACTAAGCATAAGGAAAGAGGTTCAAGAATGCCTGCATTCTCAAATATAGGTAAGGTTATCAGACAGATTTTTCTTAAAAAGTTTATTTGAAGTATGCATCATATTGTTTTGGCAATGTATGACCAATATAAAGAGTAATGTATTACATGTTACAGAGAACATTACATGTTATAGAGAACAATATAAACACTACAACTGAGCTCAAAGGCGATTTTTAACAATCTTATTAAAGAATAAATCATCATACCTATCTTCACCATCAAGTTGTGTTTGTCCTAACTATTTGGGTTGGCTAGATGAATCTTATCACTAATAAACTATCAATTGTTTATCTCAATTGAGCTCTTTGCAAAACTATATCACTACAAATACTCAAGTCAAGTAAGTCCCTTTGTATTATGTCGACTATTGTTTTTCTTTGGCATATCTATCTCTTAGGTCTTCCACTCTAATTCAACCTATAGAATCAATTGGTGAACTAACCAATACAAAGGTGCTATACTATCTCTTTGGTTCTTGTTATTTTACTGGGAAGAAAAAAAAGGAAACAAAAAAGAAGGATGCAAAATTAACAAATAAAATATGACATAAAAATCAAGTTATTTGCAGCTGGCAAACTTAAAGGTACATGATTGAAAAATAGAACCACAGAGTGTTGGATCTAATCAGGTGGCTTAAGACCTTTTAAACCAAAGCTACAGGCTCATGAAGGGCTCAGGCCAAGTTACTAAGTTCTGATATTCTAGAATCTAGATATGATATGAACTCATAAAGAAATCATGGTTCAATATAGAATGGATTGTAGTTGTGCTTTTGTCACTTGGTGAATTACAATTTTTACAGGTAAAAATAAAATATATATATAAATCTGAGTCTTATTTTGGAAATGTTAACAGAGTTTATCTTATTTAGTAATATAGTTGCAAAAAGTTCAGCGGAAGGATACAATACATGTTGTTACACCCATGTAGTTGGGATCAACATGGTTGGTGACGTTGACGATAATAAAGTTGACTTGGTTATTATTCAATTGAAGATCATCTTGCTGTTTTATAAAAATAAACATGATGGTTCCAGGAAACTTATCATGTTACAAGGTTGTAACATGTATAAGGAGTATTTAGTAAAAAGTAATTTGTCATGATAGATTCGGCTAAAGTCATGATTGGATTAGATGTCTACATAAAAGGGCGATACATATCAAAACCTTCAAGTTCCAATTGCTTTGTCCAAGTTGATATTTAGGGGATGACGAGAAGGCACTTCCCTCAATATCACAAACATACTCAATAATACTTTCTTATATCAGGGAAGCTTTCTTATAGCAGGGAAGGGAATCTACCTTCCCCCTTTTACTTGAAAAGAAAAATTAATGCAAACAGTGAATAAAAAACATCTCCTAAGCATTATATCAAACAATTATTGTGCACATTACTACAACGAAGGATCTGGTGATAATGAAGTAGTGATAATCAAGCAGAGACTGAAATTATAGTTGGATCAAGGGCGCAAGATTTCCACAGCATTTGCAATCAACAAATAGTAAAATTGAAACAACCTACGGACCTCGCACCTGCTTCAAGGCCACCCGTTGCCTTCTCAATCGGAACTCAAGCCGAAATCTATCTGCTCTTCGTCCTCTCCCTCGTAAGGGATGCGATCAGGTCTCAGGACTGGTGCAAGCGGCCGACTTGCTGTTTGTTAACCAGCTACTCCAAGCGAACCCATATAAACATGGACTGGTGTAACCGGGGGAGACGACGCTTGTGCCGGCGGGGTAGACAGCAATTTTTGGAGGGTGCGTGGGAAACTTTATGCCGGTTGGGGGAAATTTTTGACGACGCCGGTTGGGGGAAATGCGCGCGCGGGTAGCGAAACTTTAGGAGGGAAAAGAAAAAAAAAAGTAGGGAAAATAAAAGGTCGGCCAAAAAAATAGTAGGGAAATGCGCGCACGGGTAGCACCCTTACGGTGCTAAATATATTTATATATAATCAATAATATATAAACTTCTAGCAAATTTTAATATAATTAATTTATTTTCATTGTCTTAGTGTAAACGCTTCTTTGACTAATTTCAAAGTCAGTTTCTTGATACATGGGATTACTCTGCTTAGATCAAAAGCCGGGTGACTTTACAGACACGGGAGTTAATCCAGGCACCGGAGCGGGTAGAAGGTTTTTTTTTTTATTTTTTATTTATATTTTTAAGATATATTATATGTATTTAATTTTTAAGATTTTAAAATTTATGTGTTCGATTAAGGTTTTTTTTATTTATATTTTTAAGATATATTATATGTATTTAACTTTTAAGATTTTAAAATTTATGAGTTGGATTATAATGTATTTGAGTTAATAATTTTTTTTTAATAGTTTCTGATTTTAAAATTTAAGGGTTAAATTATAATAAGTTTAAATCATTAAAAAAATAGAAATTTTAGAAAAGGAAAATAAAAATAGGAATTTTATTTTAGAGAACATTTATTAGTCGTTGGAGAAAATTTTTAAAAAAAATCGTTGCCTAATGTATTTTAAGAGAACGGTTTTTAATCGTTGCAAAAAAATTAAAATAAATCATTGCCTAATGTATTTTAAGAGAACGGTTTTTAATCGTTGCAAAAAAATTAAAAAAAAACTGTTGCCTAATGTATTTTAAAAGAACGACAGTTGCAATGAGAGGCGTTGCAAAAAATAAAGAATATTGTAGTTTAAACCGTTGCCTAATGTAGCGCAACAATATTTTAAAAAAATATTAAAAACCGTTGCCTAATGTAGCGCAACAATATTTTAAAAAAATATTAAAAACCGTTGCCTAATCTATTTAGTATAATTTTTTTTTAATAAATGTATTTTAGAGAACGGTTTTTAATCGTTGCATATTAAAAAAATTTATTAAACCAACACTATTAAAAACCGTTGCCTAATGTACTTTAAGAGAACGGTTTTTAAGCCGTTGCAATCAGAGGCGTTGCCAAAAATAAAAAATGTTGTAGTGATTTGGGTAAACTGCTACCATAAACTGAATCTATTATTCTATTTTTTTAGATTGATTTTTAAACTACATTTATTGCATAGTTTTAACATCAATTTATATAAATTGTGACTATAAGTCGTTCCTCGTAATATAACTATTAGGAGTAATTCTAAGACTACTTATATTGAATATTTTTAACAGGAACTTTGTGTGTGTGTGTGTGTGTATATATATATCATAGAGATAAAATAATGTTATATGGTTGGTTTTTTATATCCCAAAATACATCTATTTCTTATAACAATATCCTAAAATACTCATTTCTTTATCCAATATATTCACTTTAATCATGTGCTCATTGCTAACTCAAGATCTTTATCTCTGGGATAAAAAAATATAAATTTAAATATTTTTTTAAAAAAACTTATTAAAAATAAGAAAATTTTAAATTTTATTATTATTTTTTTAATAGAGTACTTATATAAAGAAAAATGACTATATACGCATACAATGCTTGCATAGGAGCATTAGTATTTATTTAAGTTAAACTTTTATTTGTGAAGCCTTTTTTTTTAAAAATTACATAAATACATTTATAACTACCACCACTTTCACTCTCCTTAATTTTTTTTTTTCTCATCAGCATATCTCTATAAACAATATAAATTATTTAATACTTAACATAGTTATAGATATTTCTATATTTATATTATTTTTCTTTCATTCAAATTAAATTAATCATATATTACTAAAAATTATAATAAAAATATTATTTTATATATGCAAATATTATATTGTGCAATCTTGTGTTCTTAATATTAAAGAAAAAACATACCTCCCTTCGAGTCATTTACCTAATTTAGATTAATTGAGTTTTTCGGCCATCACAAATATAATTATAAATAAGTGAACCATAGTAATAATAACCACCAATCGATTGATACTAATTTTTAAATTTTTATTATTTATTGATCCAATTTTTTAAAAATAATAATTAAAACTATAATATTTTTGGATTTTTATTAACTTAAAATTCTAAATTTGTTATTTAAATATTCCATTAAAATAAAATTAATTTTATTTACTGTTGTTTCACTTTTTTAAATAAAATTTGGGTACAAAGCAAACAAAAGAGGGAGGGCTTTTTTTGTTTAAATTTTAAGAATACAATGTTGTATATGATCATTTATTTTTCATAGGGGTTTATTTTCTCTTTTTTATTTTCACATGGATGAAAAATGATATTTTCCTATGCATGGGTTTTATATACACTTAAATAAAATGAATTATTCACGCTTAATATATACTGAATAACGTGAAGAATATGAATTTATTCTAGTTTCACAAGTTCAAATAGTTTATTATGTCCATTAAAAAGAGGACTGGTGTTGTATCCTTCATCACACCCCAAGAGATACGTACAATATGGATAATATAGATGATACAATATTGCATTTCATTGATAATAATTTTTCTAATGTAGGCTATTAGATGATATAAATAATGGAATAGATATTGAGTTAACTAGAACTGATGTGGAGGGTTCAATAATTAATGGTATGACTGTTGTGAACAATGAAATTGATGATGAAAATTTTTGTTGAATTTTGTGTGTGTGTGTGTGTGTGTGTGTTTTTTTCTCATTTTGGTGAAACCATATCTCGAGAAGGCATGTCATGAATTTAACCTTCTTTATAAATGCTAAGGAAGCTGACACGTTGTACTTACCCAATTACTTGTTTCTTTGAATCATTCTCACAATGCCTAGTTCTCTCTGGTAGGTAGGAGAATTATTCAGGTACTTCTATGACTTTGTATCTGTACGTGGTTCTCTGTTGTTATTGGAGCTGATTGACATATGGGCTGATTCTTGCTTTGAGATAAAGTTAAGCTGCTTCCAAGGTAAGCCGTTGGTTTCATTAACAACAATGTCAATGTCCATAGAGGTAGGATTTTTTGGATCATTTTTTTTTTATGATACAGGAGATGTGTCATTTGTATTTATGGTTGGATCATGGTTGTGATCCGATCGTAAATGATTACGATTCCTTTTTGGGTTCATCGTCCCTACCAGATTATAGTTTTTATTCTAAGTGAGCGGTCGGAGGTCGCCCAGAGGACATCCTCGCTCGACGTCTAGTAACCTGGCCATTTATCCACCACCGGAAGCCTTCGGGCGGTCGCCCGCTCCGAACAAAAACTATAATTTGATGGGGACGATGAACTCAAGAAAGGATCACAACTATTTACGATCGGATTACGACCATGATCCGATAGCAAATACGAGTAGCACATTCTCTGGACCAAAAAAAATGATCCAAGAGACCTGTGCTCCCATGATCAGATCAGAGATTTCCAAGTCTTGACATGATCAGATCAGAGAATAATCTGATTGCTCTCATTCTCAACTTCGCAAGGTACGAACCATCATTGTCGACGCAACAAATGTGGAGTAAGTTGACAGTACTGCTGTGGTTGATGGCGCATATTTGAAAGAGAGCTTTTTTTTTGGAGTAGTACGTAAAGGATCCAATGGAGGATTTGGGAGGGAGCACGTTTTGCTTGATTGGAAAGAGAGCAACAAAGCATGACAAGTTTCTTTGGGATCTAAATTCTCCCCGTTTCTACGATAAACAATGTTAAATAGAATAGCTAAACGTGGATCTTCATTATTCACTGCATTAATAATATTATTATTACTTTCAAAATAATTATTTTCAAAGACTAACTTATCACCATTTTCATTCCCTTCAATCTCATTCACATTTTAGCTTATTAATTAGTAATTCTAAATACACAATAACATATTATTATTAGATAATGACATATTAGGGGGCATTTGGTTTAGGAGAATAGGAGTGGGGAATGAGAATGAAAATCATTGATTGCCATTATTAATATTTGGATTATAGGAATATGAATACAAATAAGGGAATGAATCAAACGCCCCCTTAATACTTTGTCTTATCCGAACTCTCATTCTCATTCCATAATATAATGATTCTCATTCCGATTTCTATTCCTTGGAAATAACCAAACACTCCCTTAATACTTTGTCTTACCCGAACTCCTCCAAATTGGTTACATTATCATGTATTCAGGGGGTGTTTGGTTCTTTCCTAGGAATAGAATCGGAATGGGAATCATTGTATTGTGGAATGGGAATGGGTATGAGCATGGATATCACTCTTAAAAGCAATGTTTGGTTAGTTGTATATTTTCTATCGGAATAAATCAAAGTTTCCTTTTTTACCCTTAAAGGAAAATAAGAGAAAAAATTAGATGTGTGAGAAAGATGAATGTGAGAGAAAAATATGATGAAAGAGAATTATGAGAGAGAAAGTGTGATAAGAAAGAATGAAGAGAGAGAAAGTATTATGAGAGAGAAAGTATGATAAGAAAGAATGAAGAGAGAGAAAGTGTGATGAGAGAAATGAAAAAAAGAGTGTGATTGGAGAGAGCATGATGAGAGACAATATGATGTGAGAGAAAGTATGATAGGAGAGGATGAAGAGAGAGAAAATATAGTGAGAAAAAATGAGGAGAGAGAGTGTGATGAGAGAGATTGAGGAGAGAGAAAGTATGGTGAGAGAAAAAAGAACAGTGAATATGATGGGAGATATTGAGGAGAGAGAAAGTATGATGAGAGAGAAAGTGTGTTGAGGAAAAAAGGAGTAAGTGTGATAAGAGAGATTGAGGAGAGAGAAAGTATGATAAGAGAGAAAGTGTGTTGAGGAAAAAAGGAGGAAGTGTGATAAGAGAGATTGAGGAGAGAGAAAGTGTGATGAGAAAAAAGAGTGTGATGGGAGAGATTGAGGAGAGAGAAAGTGTGATGAGAGAGAAAGTGTGATGAGGAACAAAAGAAGGAAGAAAGTGCGATGGAAGAGATTGAGAAGAGAGAAAGTATGATGAGAGAGAAAATATAATGAGAAAAAAAGAGGAAAGAGAGTGTGATAGGAGAGATTAAAGAGAGAGAAAGTGTGTGATAAAATGATGAGAGAGAAACTACGCTGAGAGAGAAAATATAATGAGAGAGAATAAGGAGAGATAAGTGATATGAAAGAAAAAATAAATAAATATATTTTGATATTTGATATTAATGGAGAAAATTTTAGTTTTAAGTCAAGGGTATTTTTGGAATAAGAGAATATTTTGATTGATGTAAATAGGGTAATGACTCATTGAAGGGGAGGTACATGGGTATGAGTCATTACCCAATTTCAAGGATTCATTCCCTTATTTGTATTCCTATTCCTATAATCCAAACATTAACAATGGGAATCAATGATTCTTATTCCCATTCCCCACTCCTATTACCCTAAACCAAACGCCCCCTCACTTGTTCATTCTCGTATTGTGATAAAAACTATCAAACCCCCTGAAAGCAACCTTATCACCCCTAACATATCTGATTAGACCATTTTTTATATTTGTTGGATTTGATATATAACTCAATCCCAATCTGAGTCAGAATGAAAAAGATTGGATATATCAAGCCCGATCCATTAACCATCATGACATACAATGTATAAGCTTCTAAAATAATTTACGAGATCTTTCATAAAATTAATATTTACTAGATATATGAGCTTTTATAAAACAAAGTATGTTTAAACTTAATTTTTGAAATATAAAATAAGCCAAATTTAATATTAAATAACAATTAGTAATATATAAATTTATTATTTAAACTATTACAATATAATGATGTTTTAAATCTTTTTTATTTCACCATAAAAATTTAAAGAGTAAGTAATATAACAATTATTACTAATTAACGTTTTTATGGTTTTTCGATACTTAATTCTTTAAATCTATTAAATGTAATTCTTAAATAGGACAAAATTAAAGCCTAACTAATACTCAGAATTGAATTCCACAAAATAACAAAATATAAATCATATGTAAATATAAAGAATTACTTAAAATGGGAAAATTATCAATTACTTACATTATATTAATTAAATCTATACAAATCATTCATAAACAATTAACAATATATAAATTTAAACTATTTGTTAATATTCATTCTAAATTTTTAATCTACTTTATGGAATTATATTTAATTATAATTCATGCTAATTATTTAATATTGCAAATAATTTTGGCGGTGGTTGAATGAGATATACCACCCAAATATACTTTTAATAATTAATCCACGCCAAATCTTCAATTAAAAAAATCTTATCTTCCATTTCAACTTTTTTTCATTTGACAACCTTCCATTTAAAATTTATAAATAATTTGAGTAATCATCTGGCTGGTGATAAAGACGGGGGACTCTTATTGGCGGAAGGTTAACGACACGTGGAGGTCAAAAGTCAAGAGATTCAACCCTGAGACCCGACCGACCGGACTGAGAGGGTCGACCGGTCACCCAATCGATCGGAATGAGATGACCGATCGGCCAGGTATCCCCCGAGCTGAATAAAAGACAACCCGACTATGGGGTCGGGTTTCCGATGTTCAAGGTAAAAAAGTTTCATGGCCGAGCGGGTTGTCCATTCGGCCGGGGCACAAGGCAACAAAGTCAGGCGGGAGCAATCTTATCCGAGCATACGACTGAGGCAGAAGTGGTATGCCCGTCGAGCGACCTAACCGCTCGGCCCTGGAACAGACAGGAAGCGCAAGAGGACAAAGGAGACGGGATAACATCATCCTCGAGACGTCTGCCGCCGACAGGCAGCAAGGTTGGCGGCCGAGCCGTACACAGGATCATACGGTGGAAGCTTTCACCGTCACATCCGGGATATGCTCGGACGATTGCGGAATGACGCCAGAGGTACTTTTCTGACAGGGACTCGTTAAGGTAAGTTTGGGGAAGCGTACACGCATAGAGAAGCATGCCCGTGCCTCCCCGGGGTCCTATATAAGGACCCCCAGATGTCGAAGAAGGTATGCGCGATCCCTTACTGTAGCCACAGTTACACTGCCTTTCTCATTTCTCATTGTCTGACTTGAGCATCGGAGGGCCGTCGCCGGGAAACTCCTCCTAGCTCGGCTTTTTTTCAGGTCCGTCGGAGATCTATACCAATAGTCGGAGACAGTGGAGCGTGTCACGTCTCCGACATCCGTCGATTCAGCGCTAAGACAGAATAAAATAATTAACAATATATATTAATTCCTAAATTTTACCACGGTTCAAATAAAAACTAATAATTCATGCACCGGCACAATAAATATATATATCCACCGCGATTGATAAATTGTTGAAACTATTTATTAAACTAATAATTCATCCACCGCCCCAATTATATATATAAACTATTTTGTAATCTTAAATTCAACCAAAAATTTTTATTTAATATTGGCAAATATTTAGGCGGTGATTGAATTAGATGTCTCATCCCCCAAACTTTCAACAATTCATTCATCCACCGCCAAATCTAAGATAAAAAAAAAAAATCTTATCTTCCATTTAAATTTTTTTTTGGCAACCTTCCATTTAAAATTTTAAAGTGACGGTATTCTTTAAATTTTGTTTATTAGAAACCCCTCCATTTAAAGCGACGGAATTCCCACGTTTTTTTCTCCATTCATCTCCCTTTCACACGTGCATTCATTCCTTCATCCCACGTGGCTTATGTTTTTGATTTTTGGAGGTATTTTTGTTCATTCTTAGAATTTTTTTTTCTATTATTTTTAGGGTCCGTTTACTTGAGAAAGTGGAAACTAAAGTTAAGGAAAAATTTTGATAGTGAAAAAAATTTCGTCGTTTACTTCATTAAAATTTTTATATGGAAGAGAAACACAATCCATTAATGAATGATTTTGAAGCCAAAATCGATCATCTCAAAATCAGACAGAAAGTAGCGGATGGGAAAAAAAATGACGCATGTATCCTTTTTCATTCATAAAATTATACCATATACAAAAAAAAATACGACGCATGTATCCTTTTTAACTAATAAAATTATATCATATATCTAAAAAATGACGCATATAACTTTTTTTATCTACAAAATTACGTTACATGAATCTATCTTCTTTTATCAAGAGAAATAAACATGCAAAGGAAATGATTTCTTCACCTTTCTTTTCTTTTCCTCTAAAGATAATTTTTCATTATAGATTTCTTTTCCTTCTCCATTCATGCTTCAGAGTAAACAGAGCATTAAACTACATGATGGTAAATAGTCAAGATTCATCCTATTGCAATGGACTATAATTATTTCATATGTTAAATTATAGTATTTAATTATTCACCAAAGAGGTAACATGCTTGCTTTTATAATTTATATCTATAGTCAACTTGTTTTATGCTGTATCCTAAGTTTGTACAAGTATGTTAATTAATTGTAGTATTTGATTATTGACTACATGATAACTGTGCTATTCTTTTAATTTATAGTTGGTTGTGTGTTTATATTCTTAGTTTGGTAAACACTTTTTAATAAAAAGATTATTACTTTTGTTATGTACACTTGATATTTATTTTCTATGATTCTGTATGATTATGAGAAATAAAAGAATGTGAAAGTTGATTCGAAATATAAGAGGATGATCTGGAAGAGATTAATCAAGTAATAAAGGACCTGGAAATGAACTTAAATCATAAAACACATAATCAAATCAACTATTGGAAATACAAAATGATGACCTAGAATCATGACAGGAGGAGCATAATGAGAAAAGTTAACCATATTATTTTGGTTTGAATTGTTGGTTATGTTTATAACTTGAAATAAAAATTAAGTTGCACATTTTTTAGGTCAAAATGAGATCATGCCTTCGGCCCAGGGTCAACAAAAGAAACGTGAAAAAAATATTATGAAAGATATTCATACCTTACAAATCGGTGATCGTCGAATAATAAAATTTAATGAAAGTGGTCAACCAAGTTGAGAAATGAAACCAACGCTAGCCAATTTTGTCGGCACCAATATTGGTCAAGATGGAAATGTATTGCCACTTGGTTTTGTGGATTGGAGAAGAATGACCATGAGTTGTTTGGATGATGCATGGAGACATGTAAGTTGATAAATGCCATATTTCAAAATTGAATTTAAAACATTATTATCATAATTTATTTAATGTTAATAGACACATTTTGATATCCCTGATCAACATAGAGTTAGGGTGATGCAAATGATGGGAGGTTCATGGAGGCGGTGTAAGGCTAAAATTAAGGTTATTTTTTATGATCCAAATATCCCATTAAATGAACTTATTTGTATCCATCTCATTCCCCATGATCTCATGTGATGTTTGTGAAATTTTATGCCGTTATTGGATGTCTAATGAGGCAGTTCTTATATTGATTAATGTGTATATATTGATATGCATAAATTTGATGTAATTTGTTTTTTTTTCTTCCAGATGGCATCAAAAATAAATCGAGAAAATGGGATAAAAAATAAAGGATTCATGCACATGGACGGACAAATATTCCCTGATTGGAAGATAAATTTGTACACTTTAGATCATGATTTATGATAACAAATAATTTCATATTATGGATTATTGTACACGTGTTCCTTTTTAGAATATATATAAGGGATTGATTGTTACACATAGTTTTGTCAAGAAATTTGTCTTGTTTAATATTTGAAAATGTCATCAAATTTTAATTTTTATGTTGATATCAATGCATATAGGCAAGCGTTGAGCTATTATTACTTGCATATTCAATCTAAAAGCAATTTTTTCTATGTTTAGATTCAAGAAAATGGTAGAAAGCCAACTCATATTGAAATATTTCATCTAAGTTTGGCAAAATAAAAAGAAAAGAGGTGCTATGAAGTAATACAAGATGAGTTAATAATTGTTTTGACTTAATAACTTTTCAATAATCTATTTATTTTATTGACAAAAATTTTTTCTTAGGAAAAATTAAGTTGTGCAACATCATATCCAAGATAAGTCTAAGGGAACACAAACAACATGAGTGCATGAGGATGCGTTTAATTCGGTATCCATTTATAATTTGATTTTTATTAAAATTTTTATATATTGTATAATATTAATTATATATTTTTTATTCAGTGATGTATTTGCGTCAGAGCATTTTGATCGAATTTGATATCTAGGAGCTGGTGATTACCTAAGCAAGTTTTTCCAAAGCAGTATAATCAAAGAATAATTTTTAAATAGGATAATCTTCCTACTTCTGATGTTACTGTGAAGTTGTGAGAAATGAAAGTAAAAAATGAAAGATATGGAAGAGGCAAATAGAAATGGAGCGAATGAAGCGGATGCATGAATTTTAGATCCAAAATTTTACCTGCGTCATCTAAATTATACTTATTGAATACTAATAAAAAATATTTATATAGAAGTATGATATATTAAATTAAATTTATTTTCTAGATAACAACTATCTTGGCAGATATTATGTGGTAGCATACAAGTTCTCCATCAAATGAATATAAAAGTGATCACTTTCATTTGATGTTAGTACTTCTAGTTATCTATTGTATTTGAAATATTTTCACTTATTTTAGATTAGCAAGTGGAGTATTCTTGTTAGTGTTTCGGAGGATAATTGTTTGTTAATGTTATATATTGATTTTGTGGATTGAAATATTAAATATGAAAGTTTTTATTATTTAATCATTGAGTATTTATTTAAACTTCAGAAGTAAAATAAATTTTAAATGAGATGTATAATGGAAAGTTATTGGACCATATGATATTTCGATAGAGATATGGAAGTGCCTAGGGAAATAAGGTATTGAATGACTTACAAAATTATTTAACATGATATTGAAAATGAAAAAAATGTTTGATCAATAGAGGATAAGTACTCTAGTTCCCTTATATAAGAATAAGGAGACGTACAAAATTGTGCAAACTATAGGGGTATTAAACTAATGAGTCATTCTATGAAACTTTGAGAAAAAAGATTAAGGAAGGAGTCCACAGTGACCGAAAATCGATTTGGGTTCATGCCTGGAAGGTCGACAATAGAAGTTATACATCTTAGACAATTAATTAAAAAATATCGGGAATAAAAACAAGATCTACACATGGTATTCATTGACTTAGAAAAAACTTATAATAGAGTCTCAAGAGAAATTATATGGAGAATTTAGAAAAGAAAGGTGTTAGTATAACATATATTGAACTAATTAAGGATATGCACGAGGATATAACGACCAAAGTAAAGACTTCAGGCGAGTAACTAAAGCATTTCTAATAAAGATAGAGTTACATCAAGGATCAGCTCTAAGTCCCTATCTTTTTACATTTATTCTGGACAAACTCACAGCGCACATTCAAAATACAGAACCGTGGTGCATGTTGTTTGCAGATATATTATTTTGGTAGATGAAACATGTGAAGGAGTAAATGATAAACTAGAATTTTGGCGGGAACCACTAGAAGGGAAATGTTTTAAGCTTAGTAGATTAAAGACAGAATATATGGAATTTATGTTTAGCAATATTAGAAATAATGCGACAATTGTTAAGATAGGAGAGGACGAGTTGCCTAGAATCGAGAGATTTAAATATTTAGGATCATTTTTATAAAATGATGGAGGGATTGAGAAAGATGTCTTACATAGAATACAAACAGGATGGTTGAAATGAAGGAGAGCGTCGAGTGTTTAATGTGACCGTAAATTATCACTTAAACTTAAAGGTAAGTTCTATAAAACCGCAGTTATACCTGCTATGTTATATATATGAAGCTGAATGTTAAGTTATAACTCGAGCACATGAGCAGAAGATGAGTGTTGCAGAGATGAGGATGTTAAGGTGGATGTGTGGACATACGAGGATGGACAAAATAAGAAATGAGAGCATTAGAGAGAAAGTCGGAGTTGCATCTATTGAGGAAAAACTCCGAGAGACACGTTTAAGATGGTATGGATATATACGTAGACGACCAATAAATATACCAGTTAGATGATGTGAAACTATGATAAACATGAATATCAAACGAGTAAGAGGAAGATCAAAAAAGACTTGGTTAGCAACAATAAAATAAGATAAAATTTATTTAAATATAGATGATGATATAGTAGGAGATAGAGGTCAATGGCGTAAAAGGATTCATATATATAGCCGACCACACCTAGTGGGAAATGTTTGGTTGTTATTGTTGTTATTGTTGATGGATAAATTACATTAAAATAATGTATATTAGTTTGAGAAAATAAATAAATAACTAAATTAGCTTTATGAACCATTTTAAAATGCTCCTTAATCTATAATTCTAAATTTGATGTAAATCGCTCTAAATCCATGACTCAAAATATATTTCTATATTTATTGTTTTACAAATGGTTTAAAATGATTTTATAGTTATGACTCGAAGAACGATCATAAATAACTCCAAATTTAAAGTTTCACCAACGTTTCAAAACGCTTCTAAAACCATTACTTTGAACAAGGGTTGGGAATTAATCCAATATGCTTGGCATCAAGATTAATTTGAAATTGTTCTGATACCCAATGACTTCAAGAGTGGTTCACAACTACTCTTAAATTCCTAGTTTCAAAAGTGGTTTGCAAGTTGCAACCACTTAAATATCCACGACATGTGGGAGCGGTCGAAAACTGTTCTTATACCCAATGAATTCTAGAGCAGCTTGAAATATTTTTAAATTTCTAGCTTAGCTTCAACAACGTTTTGAAGTACTCCTATACCTATGATATTTAGGAGTGGTTTGAAATCGTTCCTAAATTTCTAGTATCAATATCGTTTCAAAATCACTCTTATATTCATGATGTGTAGGAGCAATTTAAAATTGTTCTTACACCTAACAGGTTTTATAACAATTTGAACAATTCTTAAATTTCTAATTTTAATAGTTTTGATATGCTCCTATACCCATGACATTTAGGAGTGGTTTGAAACCACTCAATTTCTATCATCAATAGTATTTCAAAATCGTTCTTATATCTATGACATGTAGAAGCGGTTTAAAAGCATTCTAACATCTAAAGAGTTTCAAAGTGGGTTGAACTACTATTGAATTTATAGTTATAAAAATAGTTTGAAATTGTTGTTATAGATACAATGTGTAGAATTAGTTTTAAACCATAACTATAAAGAATAATAAGAGTGAATTTTTAATTTTTACCAACGGTTACAAAAACTATTTCTATAGAATATAGGGACGACAATAAAAATAGCAATTTTATAACTGATGGTAAAAATAAAAAAGTAGTTGAAAACTACTCTTAAAATTAAAAAAATCGTTCATGCATGGGTGTTTTGTCAGTGCACCTATAGTTATATATCAAGATTTTTTAGACTTGTACACTGGACAAAACTCATCAGTGTGTACATCATTAACCTGACTAAAATCTTTTATCATGCATATTTAAACAACCTTTGCTCGGTGTCCTTTTGACCGCTCTTACCAATCTCTATCACTAATGGTCTTTCTCCAATTTTTATATTTCATCAATCAACTACTATCGTACACCATCCAACTTTATCCCAATCGACTAGCCCATCAACAAAAATATTTTATTAGCTGGAAATCAGCCTAAGTCTAATGCATATTTAACTCAACCATCTATCTATTTAATTCCAACCTTTAGTTGACTAAATCACCGACTTTGACTAACTCAAAGGTAGAGTCTTTGCCTAAGTCAAGTATATCAAAAGTCCAAATTAAGCATATGTTAGTCATATACTCTTGTGTCATTTAGACTTCCCTACGAGGCAACGCCTATAAGACTTCCTTGTCTTTCTAAGAAATCTTGCCTCTGAGACTTCATCATCGGCTTGATAACACCAAATTAATTTTAACTTCCACTTACTAAGCATCTAATTAAGCTTGATATGTCAAAATTTTATTCACTACCATGTATCTAGTTGACTTTAACCTATAAAAACTTTCTTCATTATGTCATCCTTAATTTGGTTAGATTTTCTCTATTATTAAACATCCAGTTAAGCTTGACCATTGTAGATTTCTTCACTCGTAAATATCTAATTAATACTCACAAAATTTACCATTCATATCTAAAAAATTTTCAATAATAAATAGTGGATCTTATTTAAATGATTAATCAAAGTCGATGATTTGCCATTTTTCAGAAATTAAATTTTCAAGGCTAACCAATTAGCCACAATTTTTGTTATCAAAAAGCTATTTTTAAAAAATAAAAAATAAAATGTATGTAAGGTTACAAGAACATTGCAGTATTCAAGGCAAGTAGGCAATTGAGTTCCTCCATGAATGCCCATTGGTTCCAATTAAATCCATCCTAATTACATACACAAGCATTAATGATCATCATATATCTGCCTCTGCGCTTGCTCATTTTGGAGTGAAGGCCTACAAACAAAATCCAATTAAATCATTAGCCAAAGTGAATATATATAATTGATGAACCATTTGATAGTTAGATAGTTACGGCAAAAACGGTGGCATGGCCGGGGTCAGCTAGGTGGGCGAAGAGGTTATCAATGGGTCCGGTGCCGGTGTAGATTTGCTGGAACCAGGCGCCCATGACGGCCAGCATGGCGAGGCGGCCGTTCTTGATCTCCTTGGTCCGTAGCTCCTTGATCTTCTCCGGGTCTCCAGTCCCCCAGCCGAGGGGATCGAACCATAACCCGCCAGGGTAGCCCACGTCGGTGCCGGTGAGCTTGTTGCTGGGGAATATGGGGTCGGTGTTGACGCTCCCAGGCTTGAGGATGTCGGCCCACCGCCGCCCCTCCGCCCACCCGATCATGATGATCTCTATCACGAACAGGGTGGTGGTGTCGGTGAAGTACTCCAGCTGCCCCGCCTGGTACCACGACGGCGTGTTCAGGACGCCGATCTTTGTCAAAAGCTCCGGGATGAAGATGCCGGCCGCCCCCAGCATTGCCCACCGGCAGTGCACCAGCTCCGCCTGCTGATTCCACCGCAGGCTCTCCGGATCCGACCCTGTCAGTTCCAAACAGTTCCAATTGACCACGCCAAATTACCGGCTGATGTTATATTTATATAGATAGTTAATTACCGAGGCCGAGGGGATCGAAGCCGAAGTCGCCGGGAAGGCTGCCGTCGAGCCATGGAGGAGGAGTGCTACCGGGGAACCAGATGGGTCTGTCGGGGTTGGGCGTGGCCGTGGCGGCGACAGAGAAGGCTTGGCGGGGGGTCTGCACGGCCGGCCGACTTACTCTGTGCCTCAGACTCCTGCCCCGGAGGAAGGAAGCGCCGGTGGCGGCTGCAAGAGCAGAGGATGAGGCACAGAGTGAGGCCATCTATGGTGGTGGTGGGTGTGGGGGTGGTGGTGAGATGATGATGAGGAGGAGGAGGAGGAGGAGGAGGGGGAAGAGGACGGTGGTTTTTAAAGCCACGGAAGGGAAGGAGCCGGATTATCTCGAAGAGATAGGATGGTGTCGTCTTGGTGGTATTGGGGTTCGCCACGTGGAACAGGGAATCCAAATCTTGACCCCAAATCTTTGTGTAGGGACAAAAATATCTGGGAATTTAGTGGTGGCCAAGAATTTGATCCACCCTCGTCGTTAGATCACACGAAAAAGCGTGTGAAGTCCATGCATACCTTCACTTTATCCACCACTAGTGAGTTGCAGTTGTAGATACGCAGATCTTGTGAATAAGGCATAAATGAATCCAGTCTCCATGAACAAGTTTAATATTTAATTTGATAAAAATTTATTTATATTCATTTAATATATATAAAATTAAATAAATAAATAAATTTGAACAACTCGTTAAGATAAATAAATAAATTTAAATATATATGTATTTAATTCGTTAATAATATTCATGAATAACGTTCATGAATAATATTTATAAAACATATCCATTAATAAAATTCTTTTAATATATTAAATAAATAATAAAATAAAATAAATTTAAATTATCAAATTCAATAATCAATCAAATAATTAAAAGTTTCAAACAATTAAATAAAATTGAATTGAGAGTTTGAGAATATCTAAACGAGCCAAGCTTGAACCAAACTTGAATTGAGAGTTCGATAACATTTAAATGAACCAAGCTCAAGACAAACTTCAAATAAGCCCAAACTCATAAAAAATAAATTAAGTCAAACTTGAATAATAATTTAAAAGCTTGACTCATTTTAAGCTCGTCTTGATTGGTTCGATTACCTTATCAAATAAAACTTGAACATCCTAAAGTTCAACTCGATTTGATTTATTTACAACTCTACCTATGAAACAAATTCCCAAATTATGATGCATTATTTCGTTAGGTGGAAACCACATGTATTAAATTGTACCAAATATAAATTACTTAATTTCACCTTCATTGGCTTATTTGTTAAACATGTTTTATTTATAAAGGACTTTTAAAGAAAAAAATTCATTTATATTCTTTAAATTTGATTTCTAAAATATTAAAAATTACTTTTTGGGTTGCATATCTCCCCAGGGTTACCCGAACTAGTCATGTAGATATATAAAAATATACAAGAGTCGATTCTGATGAAATTGATATGAAAAATATCCTCTCACATGATAGTTTATCTCATTCATCTTTTCTGATTTACCTTTTTATAGAGTCCTTTGGCACGTCCGGAGTTACACGACCTTTTGAAGAAAAACGAAGACAACTTTTTTAAAATCAGCATATACAACCTGCTAACTGACCAATCAGATTACGAAGAAAGAGAAATTGTAAATGAGAGCTTAATACAGACTCACAGACAGATACAAGCCTTATTACCTGACATAACCAGATTTTTAATCTATTAGAACTACTGATCAAGGATCAAGTTCTCACTTAACTAGACAGTGGCAGCAGGACATGGCTGGACTTGACTTAATAATGCAGATGAACAACCTAGACAGATCAGGCCACATTTGAATGACAGAAGTCTAACAACAAAAATCTCAGAGCATCAACAATCTCAGCAGCAACTAACCACCTCACCTACCATAACTCCAGAAAAGCCCCAAAGAATGCTGCAAACATACCAATAGTACCCATAAAGCCAGGCAAAGGCAATGCAGCAAGAAAGGCAACACACAAGTTGCAAATGGCCACTAACTAGGGTATATGACACAGCTGCTGTCTGAAACTAGAAATCTGAGCCAGTGTTCAACTGAGATGGGGAATTAGCACACTACATCCTGCAGCAAGGAAAACCTAGACCATACACATAAACAACAGCTACTTCCCACACAGAAAGACAGCTCAACCCAAACAGAACTACCCTTGGGGTGGACAGAACAATGGGCAGGCATGAAGACGAGGAATGGGGCCTTGGGAGAATAGAAACTAGGTCAAAGACAAACAAGGGAAGGGCTCCAACAGTAACTACTGAGATACAGCAGGACTACCAAAGGACAGGACTCTCTAAGCCACTCATCACTTGTCTCCATCTCCAAATTGGTATTAAGACAGGTACAAGGATTCAAATAAAGCAAAATAAAGGAAAAAGAAGCAACTGAAATATCAAATGGTGCAGCACAAGTCTCAGTGCAAGAAACAGATCCAAAAATTGGAATAGTACAGGCAGAAAATGGACAGAACCAGGTGGCTACAAGGAAGAAGGGAAAACTAAAAAGCCCATCAATAGACGACAATTGACGCCTAAACCAACATAAACATTGGTGCTTTGAACATACGAGGCCTCAATAAAGGCCTCAAACGTGGCAAACCTCCTCCTGAATAAAAGTTGAATGTGTTGTACATCATGGAAGCCAAGCTAACTATTCAATGCTATCAGAAACTGAAAACCATCGGATTTCAGCAATGAAATACAGAACGACAACTAGTTAGTTCAACCAGAAGCAGGATGTTACTAATATGGAACACTAAAATTATCACTCTAGACATTCAATAATGGGAAGAGCAGTTTATCCAAACTCAAATTAAGTGCAATATCTCCGGACTCACATATGCAATAACATTTGTGTATGACTAGTTTTCCATCACCAATCGAAATTCTATGTGGGCAAGCCTTCAACAAATAGGTGAAACAAGGGACTTACCATGGCTTGTCATACGAGATTTCAACTCCCCACTTTCTCAGTAGATAAACAAAGGTGCATTAGATGTCACAACCTATAGCATGACTGACTTTCAAGAGTTTTCCCTCATGGTAGGAGTGGAATACCTTCATTCTACTGGTTGCCAATTCACCTAGACCAATAGGCACATAGTTTACAAACTCGACCATGCCATGGTTAATAGATTATGGTTCGAGAAGAATAGGAGTAGTTTTGCATAATTCAGAACCCAGAAGTTTACTCTGATCATGCTACATGTGTAGTCTCCCTATTAGAAAACTAAAGACACAAAATCAAACCATTCAAGTTCTACAACAAGTGGATGACCCATACGAGCTTTATCCGACTAGCTAGTGCAAGATAATTGGGACCAAGCAAGCACATGAATTACAATTGGCATAGCTCAATACAAACTCAAACATAAGTTCACTATGCTAAAGAAGGGGTTTAGGCAACTTAATCATCAAAACTACCAACACAATCAAGAAAGATCAAAAAGGGCAAAACAACACCAGGAGGATATCCAACAAAGAGGCCTCAATGAAGGAAGGATGGATGAGGAATACAAAGAAGCAAAAAGATGAATACCTTTTCTATTTACAGCGTGCCAAGCACAAATGTTTCAAGGAAGTAGACATAAACAGCCTTTCTTCCACTCATTGGTGAAGAGAAATAACAAGCGAAGGGAGATTGTGGCAGTAGAAAAAGGAAACGGGGAAACTACCATAGATTTTTATGAAGTGGTACAGGAATTAACTAGGCACTTCCAACAACAACTTGGGGCACAGATGGGTAGAACACCCTTCCAACCGGCATGTATGAAACATGGGCAGTTGCTCTCAGTTGATCAAATAGACACAACTCACTAGAACCTAACAGAAGAAGAAATCAAGAGCACCCTATTTGTTATTGGAGACCTAAAGTCACCAAGACCTGATGGGCACAACTCAATTTTTCAAGCAGGCATGAGATACAATTAAGCATGATTTCACCTCAGCTATTCTTGAATTCTTCTCAAATGGCAAGTTTTCAAATCATGGAATCGCACACTCATCACTCTAGCCCCAAAGTCAGCCCATGCAAGCAAAGTACAAGATTATAGACTCATTTTCTGCTGTATAGCATTTTCTTATATGTTTCTATCAATCTCCTGATCAGGTCTCAAATATTTAATATAACTTTTGCATAGTTAAATTAATTAGATCAACTTTATAAACCTTATGACTTAGCGATAAAAAGTTAGAGTTTGAAAATGTTAAAATCATTTTGAAATCTAAAAATTACTGATCTAAATTTATTCGGTGAAATTCATGTTTGAGGCTATTAATGTGATCAGGAGATCAATACGAATACATAGGTGTAAGTCCTTTGCGCCCGGTAAGAAGGAGGTGAATTGTCCTACACAAAATAAAACAACAAACACCTTTCTCAAACAATCAAGCTTAACACAATTACACACTTAATTAAAATATAATATAATTAAAATGAGTACGAGACATACAAAGTTTTACTTGGTTTGCAATCAAAGGATTGCTATTTTAAGGAAAGTCAACTCAGCAAGAAGATCTCCTTCTCGAACAAAACATTGGACATGAAGAAGCCTCGTACACAAAAATAATGCTTGGAAATGAAAGACAGAAAGAAACTTGAAGTACAAAGTGTGTTGTTCGAAAAGGAGAAGACCAGAGATCTATTTATAGTCCACTGGTCGAAACTGACCATTTGTTGACATGGCATGGTCCGGGTGTCCAACGTGGCAAATCTTATCTTCTCACAAACGGCTATGCAACAGCAAAAGGATAAAATTTATCCAGCTTCAGGCACCCGAACCTGCTTCGGGCACCCGGACTTGCTCCAGGCACCCAAACCGTTGCCTAGTTGGACCCAACGATGATCCACTCGACGAGGCACGAGGCACCCTATACCAAAGTGGTTCGGGTGCTCGGACACTAGTCAACTCAGAGTTGACTTTTTGTCTCGGTATTCTACTCTAGTTTCGCTCGCTTGGGTGATCTCGGTCATCTGGAATAGGATTGACCCAAACTTATTTTCCGACTTTCTCCTCGACCAGGCTTTCACTCTGTCTTCTCGTCGCATGGAAAACGCAGCGCACTCCCCTCTCGTCCGCTAGCATACTGATCTTGTCCGAAAGTCGATAAGATGGAAAGCTGGGGATGTGGCGCTCCCGCTGACCGTCTGTCGACTCCGCTCCGACCTGCAACACAGATTACGTTAGTGCCGAGCTGGGGAAGGGGTCCCCGGCGTTGGCCCTCCGACGCTCAAGTCAGTCACCAACGATAAAGTAGAAGGCAGAGCAACAACAAGAATGAACAGTAGCGCGAATAGTGTTTACTGCATACCTCCGTCGATGCTTTGACCCCCTTTATATAGAGCTCCTATAGCACGCGTGCATGCTCCCCAAGGAGAGCACGCTTCCCTAAGTTTCCTCTGAAAAGACTTATCAGTAAAGTGTCCTTGACACAGTACCTTAACAGACCGAGCATATCTCTGAATTGACAGTGGAAGCTTCCTCCGTACGATCTTTTGGTTGTCCATGCCCGGTGTCAGTGACACTAACTCCCAAAAGGATGTTGATGGATAACAACGGGAGTATGCTGCTAGGCCGAGCGGGTTGGCCGCTCGGCCGGAGATTCGCTCCTCTTGTGTCCCGTACACTCGGCCGTAACTTCGTTGTTCTTGTGTCTCGTCCTCTCGGCTGTAACTCCCCTGTGCTTGTGTCACGTTCGCTCGGCCGAAGTTTCGCTCTGCCAATATCGAGTCTTGCTGCCTGGCCGAGCGGGGTAGCCGCTCAGCCCGGCTTGTGCACATCGTCTCCTCCTCCGTCCGACGTCCAATACTCCATTGAGCGTCGGTCATTTGACACCTTCCCGTGTCGAAGGCGGGATCAGACCGAGACATTCTCCCCTGGTCGGGGCATGATCGCCTGATCGGTCGATGATATCTGAATGTTGACCTGATCGCCTTGACTTTGACGTCTACCATAACAACTATTCTCTGCGGGGTGGGGCCCCTCCTTACCACCGCATCACGTACTCTTCCACAGCACCTCGTCCCTCAAATGCACCGAGCCC
This sequence comes from Zingiber officinale, assembly GCF_018446385.1. NCBI lineage: Eukaryota > Viridiplantae > Streptophyta > Magnoliopsida > Zingiberales > Zingiberaceae > Zingiber > Zingiber officinale. The sequence goes on from NC_055989.1 coordinate 114,828,267, forward strand.
GTCGACTCCTTCCCGTATCATCATTCTCGATAGCTACATCTTTCGCTAGACTTTTTGTGCTCTTAAGTTTTTATACACTTAGACACAAGGATCAAAATACAATCAGACATAACTTGACTTAGTTAATCACATCAAAACTACCATGGGGTACTTACAATCTCTCCCTTTTTGATATGAGCAATCAAAGTTAAGTTAGAGTAAACCAAAAATAAATAACAGTAAAATAATAAGTAGATAATTTGCAATTAATAACATTTAATGTAAAATCAAAAAATGTACCCTCCCCCTAGACTTAATTTCAAATTCTCCCCTTTAATCACATTAAAAATAAGAAAAATATTGGAAAATAACTTTGTAATTAATCTAAAATAATCTCTAAAGGAAAAATATACTAATATTTAGAAAAATTATGAACGGTAAATTTTGAAAATTTGAACTTTTGCAATTTATAAAGCACTTTTGGAAAAAAAATAATTTAAATTTTTTTTTAATTGTTCAAAAATTCTGAAAATGTTATAACAGTTAAACAGACATATCCAAAGTAGAGATAAAATTTTCACAAAAAATTAAAATTAATTTAAGTAATAATAATTTTTTTTCTATAAAAAGATGCATCTTAATAAAAAAATACTTAAAAATAGTTTCTAATCTCAAAAAATCTTGAATTTTTTTTTGAGAATGTAATAGAGCAAGTATTTTTGTAAAAAATTAAATTTTCAAAAATGAAACCTTTGAGAAATTTGAATATTAAAAAATAGTATTTTTATAAAAAATTCAGAGAAAATTCAATAACGGTAACAACTTTAAAAATAATTTATTGGATAGAGAACATGATAAATTTTCACAGAAAAAATAAGTTTGCAAAATTAACTTTACAAAATATTTTTAAATTGAAAAATATAAATTTTGTAAAAAATCATAAAAATAATGCAGTAGTCAAAAAAAATTTGAAATTTTTTCAACGGATAAGTAATGAAATCCTATTTCTCATAAAAATTAATATCAAATTAATTTTGAACAGAAATTATACTAAACAAAATATGTTAGACAATTTTAAGTAAGAAAAATATTAAATTAAAAAAATAAAGCTTGCATAATGATTTTTGATCTAAGCATGATTTTGAAACCTAATATAGGTTCTATCTACGGGATTAATTAGAATTTTTTTCAGAACATATTTTGGTGATTATTTTATAATTTGGCCTTTATTATATCTAAAATGTCAATTAAGTTCTTGATAATTTATAAAAGTAGTAAAATTTGAAAATAAAAAATTCTTCAAATTTTCTATTTGTTCTTTTAGTTTTTCATTTTCTATTCTTATTGTGTTGAAGTCTTCTAGTCGATAAGATTTTGCTAAAGTTCCTTTTAGCTATTAGTTTTCTTTTAAGAATTTTTTATTTTTATTTTCTAATTAATAAGAATTTCTTGATAACATTTTAATAAATTTATATAACTGGTCAGGAGGTAGAGACCGTACTTGACTTATCTTGTTGATCTTATTATCTGAAGCTCCCCTGTAGTGCTGCTTCCTTCTGACATTACTCCCCCTTCATCGATGCTCATCTTGAATGTGCTTGATTCATCATCTTCTTCGTGACTTGCCATCATCACAAGTCCGGCGTAGGTTTCAATCTCTAATTCTGATGACATTTCATCGCATGTTGCTTATTAGGGTTGAGCATTCGGTTAAAACCGAACCGACCGAACCGAATAAACCGAAAATTGAATAAACCGAATTTTTTTAAACAAACCGAATCGACCGATTTCCAAAATAAAACCCGAGAAAAGAACCGAAAAAAAATTAGGTTATTCGATTTTTACCGAATAAACCAATCTAGCCGAATTTTTCCAGCATGAATAGAGTATTAAAACAAGTTGAAAAATTATTCCAAATTCTAACTTTCCCTTTTTGCCTTCAATCTTTTTACCTTCAATTTCCTCCATCTAGCAAGTAGATATCACAATATGCAATCATAATTCAGAAATTATACGTGAGCCAGGATAAGCAAATACAAAGCATGCAAGTATCAATTTCCTCCATCTCAGCAACAGCAACTAGCAGGTATCACAATCTTCAAAAATCATACATGAGCTGGGATAAGCAAATAGAAAGAACTAGGAAAGCAAGGTTCACATGCCATTTCTAAAATCTGAACAACTCATTAATCATATAAAAAGTGAAGCAAACAAGTCACATACTCACATGAATGAAACCAACACATATCCTCATTCAGTTCAGATGAAATCAAACATACATTTCACTCAATCACATAATAGAATTGTCACAAAAGAGAACTCTAAAGAAACTGTCAACAAGAAAACACCACAAAAACAGCAAAGTCTACTTGTTTGAGACATACAAGAAACTTCACACAATTGTTTGGTTACATCAAGATAAAAATTCATAATTTGGATGGCAGCTTTCACGTATACAGTAGAGAGCAACTGATTCTGAACAGAAAGCAGCAAGGTCAATCCCAAAATAGTTGTGTCCTTAGCAATCCTTTCCAAATAAACCTGCATTATAAGAACAAGGTCACATGTTTATTGAACAAGGTAACAATATAACTTCTAGTTAATTGCATTGTTCATGAAGATCTTGTAAGAATGTTATAGAAAATAAAACAACTCCACCAAAAGTTAATTTTTGGAAAGACCAAGTAATAAATGGACAAAGAAAACTATTTCACAAGACTCCTAGTTAGAGTTTGAAATGGATGAGGGGAGAAACTTATGGTAACAAATGTAGCCAACAAAGCCTCACAAGTTCAAGAACCGATAGCCTTTCAAACATTAATGAAGGCCATTAAATGTTGCAGCTGATGCCAATCCAAGAAATTGGAGGTAAGCAAGTTATGTAGAGTTTCTAACCACTAACTTATATTTCTCAATTTTTGGACTACTTCATGGTGGATTATGTTAACAGATTCCATTTTTTTCCTGCTAGAAACTTACGAGTTCAATCAACAACATAGAAAGAATTTATATTTTACTAGAAAAGTTTGAGATGCTAGAATTTTTTAAACAGAGTAACTAGTTCCATGACAAAAAACATAGTCAAAATTACCATAAAGTTGTCAACATTAATTGATCAAATCCTATTGAGCTAGATTGCTAGCTTGGATGGCAAGGTTGCCAGCAATGAATGACACAAATGAGGTACTAGGGCTTTTGATAGGGATTTGACTGTGTTTTTTTTTTTTTTTAAATTTGACATACCTTTTTCTTTCCGCAAGTGATTCTATATAGCTGCAAACACCACAAAAATTGAGGAATAACAACATCACAGAAAGTGAGCAAATTAGAAAGTGAGCAAATTAGAAACAACAACACTTATATCATCATATAGCTTCATGTTCTTAGTATCGAGGTCAATTTAAACAAAATACAATATTTAAACATACCATTGATCATTATGTCACCGGTGTTGTTGAAGAAGACGAGTCCATTATGATTTTTGAGAAATCTGGTAAAAACATGCAAGTTAAGTAAATACAGTTTATAATTAAAAATAAAAATTTAATTATATTTTTTTTTAAAAAAAAGAAAAACTTACCATTTTCAAGTTTTTCCATATCCTCTAAAATTTCTTCAACGTTGAGTGATTGCAAACTTAACCGAAGCCAATCTTGAGTATAAATAAGACTTTCTGCCACTTTAGGAGTCAATGAACTCCTAAAACAATCAAGTACCTGAAGCAACTGTCGATATTGGAATAGCTAATACATCATGAGCAATTTGAGAAAGGATAGGAAATCTGTGATAATTTTGCTTCCACCATCCCAAAATGTCAAAAGTATCACAATATTCTTCAACTATTTCATTAAGATACTTGTCTAATTCTGACATATTGCCATCACCAAAAACTTGTGCCTTTTGTATCTTATACTTCGCTATGATTGATTGTCTTTTCAAATCACTCATATTTGTTGAAGTATTATCATTGTCAACTGATTCTGGAATAGATGAAACTATTGAAGTACCACATTGAGGCTCCATTTTTTCCTTATAATTCTTGTACAAAGCAAATAAAGTGTCCTTTATTATCTTTCCTACTTTTGCACCCTTCTCATCTCCATATAATTCAATCAACAAAAATTCTACGAAATCTAATTTATGCCTTGGATCAAGCACCATCGCAATATAAAGCAACTTATTCATTTTCTCGGGATCTCCCCAATACTTATCAAATTTGTTTTTCATTCTAATTCCCATTGAATACACATCAATATCATCACTTTGTTGCCACTCCTTCAAGATGGTATGGATATAACTAATCTCGTGTGCAAAAGTATTGGATGTGACATACAAAGATCCTGAAACTTTTAATGTTAGTTCATAAAAAACTTGCAGTAGAGATGCAAAAAGTCTAACATTATTCCAATCTGCACTTGTTGGTTTCCCATCAAAAGTCTTCAATTCTCTTTTAGGTTTACCATCTGATTCAAGTATCATCTCTTTATTCTCATTCAAAATAACATGACATTCTGTATATTGAAGATCTAATTTAAAACATGGATCTTGTTCATCAAACCTATCAAAAGCTATTTCAAATTTTTGAGCTATATTTAACATCAAGAAAGTTGAGTTCTATCTGGTTGGTACATCTAAACATAATGAGTTCTTGCTTTCAATTTTTTTCAATCTCTACACATTCTTTGAACTTGCTTAATCTAGAGGGGGATTGCTTAACATATTTGATTGCATTATTGACCTTCATCACAAATTGATTTATATCTTTTAAGCCATCAGTAACAATCAAATTTATTATATGAGCTACGCATCTTATATGGACATATTCTCCCTTTAAAATAGTAGAATCCTAATTAGTCATCTTTTTTCTGAAACTATTAATTATTGGTGCAACATCCCTCAGGTCAAGGTTGACCTGGTTGACCAAGCTTGAGTCTTGGTTTGGGTTTCGATGTTTGACAATGCAAGGTTGATTGAAGAAAGTCAAGTAGGTCAAGATTGACTGGATACTTGACTGAAAGTCCTAGTGAGTGAAGCTAGGCAGAAGGAAGTCCTGGTGAGTGAAGTCAGGCAGAAGGAAGTCCTAGTGAGTGAAGCTAGGCAGGAAGAAAATCCTGGTGAGTGAAGTCAGGTGAAAGACCTAGTGAGTGAAGCTAGGCAATTGGGAAAGTCCTGGTGAGTGAAGCCAAGCATGAGAAATCCAGATGGGTCAAGGTTGACCAGACATCTGGTGAGAGTCCAAGTAGGTCAAAGGGATTGACCGGATACTTGGCACGTGGAAGAAAAGTCCAAGTAGGTCAGAGGGATTGACCGGATACTTGGCAAGAAGAGAAAAGTCCAAGTGGGTCAAAGTGATTGACCAGACACTTGGTGAGAGAGTCCTAGCTTGTCAAGGGTGACCGGATGCTAGGTCTTATGTACCAACAAGTCATGGTTGACTAGATGTTGGTTTAGGGGGCTTTGGACTTGGTTTTGGGCAAAAACCAAGATCTGGATTGATCAGCCGATTGATCCAGCAGGTTTGGATTGATCCGTGGATTGATCCAGCAGGTTTGGATCGATCCGTGGATCGATCCAGCAGATCTGGATCGATCGGCCGATCGATCCAGTGAGTCCCAGCGAACAGAACCCCTCTGGATCGATCGGTGGATCGATCCAGAGGTCCCAATCGATCAGTGGATCGATTGGGACGCTGCTGCTTTGCGCGATAAGCGCTGGATCGATCCGTGGATCGATCCAGAAGTTTTTCCAGAGCACAGAGGCGCTCTGGATCGATCCGTGGATCGATCCAAAGCCTCCCCGATCGATTGGGAGCATTCCAATCGATCGAGATTTGACCGTTAGCGTCGATTTAAGCCGCAGGCGTTCATTTCCTTCCTTCACCGATTCATTCCAGATTCATCACAGCTCCTCCCCAGCACTCTCTAAGCTCCTCACCGCCAGTTCTTGAAGGTTCTTGGAGGTTCATCCAAGTCAAGAGGCGAGTTGCAACGAGAAGAAGAAGAAGCTAGGGTTTTTACTGCATCTCTTGTAAGCTTTTGCTTATTCTTTACTACCCTTTCTTCTACTTGTATTGAGAGTCTTGTAGGGCTTCTCCGCCTTCGGTAGTTACCGAAAAGGAGTGTTTATTAGTGGAGGTGTGTGTGTGTAGATCCTTGGACTAGTCACCTCTTATGAGGTGGATACCAAGTAAAATCCTATTGTTAGCATTGTTGTAGTTTGTTTCTTTGTATTCCGCTGCGCATCACTTTGAAGAAACAAGCAACGAAGCACGACGAGCACACGCGAAGCTATTCACCCCCCCCTCTAGCTACTTTTCGGTCCTAACAAGTGGTATCAGAGCAAGGTTGTTCTTCACCGGAATCACCGCCGGAAGGGGCAAACATAACAAGCAAAGCTAGAGGGTGAAGAAGTTGGAGCAAATTCATCAAAGTCAAAGAATTCAAGAAGCTCAACTTCAAGATGCAATTCCAAGATAGACTTGGATTTGATACAAGGGTGGCTCCACCATACACATCCACAAGCTTCGATTCTTGGAGATCAAGAATTGAAAATTTCTTGATGATGGAGATAGAGCAATGGTTTGCTCTAATGGAAGGTTTTAAGACTCCAAGGAATTCAAAGGGCAAAGTTCTCAAAAGGAGCAAATGGAGCCAAGAACAAATCCAAAGATGTGAGGTCAATGACAAAGTGACCAAGCTTTTGGTCAATCTATTGCCGAGCAACATCTTGGAGAAAATTGGAGAAGTTGAAGATGCCAAAGAGCTATGGAACAAATTGGAAAAGGCTCATGAGATCTCCTCCACTGTACCTAACCAAGAAGAATCCAAAGAGGGTGACTCATTGGAGCAAGATCAAGAGGAGGACTCCGAAGTTGAGAGATGCTCAACTTCCGAAGAAGAGGAAATCCAAGAAGCTTCATTCTCAAGGGAGTGTAATCAAAAGAGCAAGGAAGGAGCATATTCCTTGTTTCATGTACAAGAGGATGAAGAAGAAGGTGAAGCCTCCACCTCTAGGATTGAGGGGGAGCAACTCTTGGTGACACCGGATCAAGAAGAAGGAGAATCCTCCACATCCGGGTCAAGAGAAGAAGAGGATGAAGAAGCTTCCACCTCCACAAGTCAAGATAAATCAATTGGAGGGAAATCGATTTCGGATCAAGAGGAAGCCTCTACATTCATATCAAATGGAGGAGCAAGTGCCACCCCTACACAAGAAGGTATAAATAGTTCAATTAATAATAAGAATCATATTATATGTTTTGAATGTAGGGAACATGAGCACTACAAAAGCAAGTGCCCTAAATTGGCCAAGAAGAAGGGCCAAGTGGCACCTAAGGGCAAGGAGAAGCCAAAGGAGACCATCCCCGGAACAAAGAAGAGCAAGGAGCACATTGTGTGCTTCTCTTGCAATCAAAAGGGGCATTACCGGAGTCAATGCCCTAAGGGGAAGAAGATGGTCAAGGCTTAAGGAGGAAGCTCAAGTCAAGGGGGAGCCTCTAAGGTAAAAAGGAATGTAACTTTTATTGAGCCTATCCCTTTACATTATGGTAAAAAGCATGCTAGTTCTAACTTATATCATTTTAATGCTATTTACCATAAGAATAGAGAGCATGGTAAAATTAAGGAAAATAATGTAGCTTACCATGCTAAAACTACCACACATAGGATTAGGAAGGTAGATAAAAATCTAGGCAATCACACTAAGGACCTTAGCTACAAGCCTAGAAATAAAAATGCTCATAAATTTAATGGAAAACCAAAAACTAAGGACTTAGTGATAGAAAATCAAGTCTTGAGGTCAAGGCTTGATAAAATGGAAAAGACCCTAAAAAGGATGGAAAATATCCTAAAAGGGCAAAATGAGCATAGCCTAGGTCTAGGAGCACAAAGGTCATCTAATGGCCATAGGGGTTTGGGATACAAACCAAAGGCTAAGAAGGATGTAATCTCTTACCATAGGGTTCCATATAGTTATGGAACCAACCCTAGGTCTAGTGGTCAAGCCAAAAATACAAGGGAAGTTATCCCTAAGAGTATTTTTGCAACAAATGTGACTAAGACTTCTAAGAAGTCTAAGAAAGTCACAAAGAAGGTTACAAGGGAAGCAATCTCTAGAGTTGACCTAGAAAAAGTGACCAAGACTTCTAAGAAACCAAACAAGGTCACTAGGAAGGTATCTAGGGAAGTTATCCCTAGTGAATACCTAGAGCATCCAAGGAGCACCAATAGATTTTGGGTTCCTAGGAGCATTTTCTCTATCCCATAGATGGGTTAGAGAGTGTCAACTCTGAGAAGAAGGGTAGTTAACCCAACTTTGAAGAAATTGACACTCAAGGAGCATTTTCAAGGTTTTTGTTAACCTTTGAAAATGAAATGGATTTATTGTTAATCTTGGAAAGAGTAAAATGTGCTATAAAGGAAGAAATTTGAGATGACTTTAAATGGCACAAGAAATCAAGTGTTAAGAAATACCAAATTGGGACTTTGGTATTGTCTTAGGAATTTAAGGCAAATCTAAGCCTTAATTTAAAGTGATTACTCTTATGGGAAAATGAAATATGCCAATATTTGAGGAATGTTTTAAATTTTTAATTGGCATAATTAATTCAAGAGATTAAAGAAATGTCAAGTTGGGTTTTGGCATTTTCCTAAGGAAATTGGGCAATCTAGGGTTTATGCTTTAGGATTAGCTAAGGGTTAAGGATACTTAGATAGATAATCTAGGTATATTTTAATTATGCAAAATCTTGCCATGTTTGGTTGCCCATTATATGCCATGACATCATGTTTTATTTGTGCATTCATGACTTATTATGAAAAACTCAAAAATACCATGTCATGACATACATACATCATGTAGTTATAGGAAATTTTCTTCTGAAAATTATTTCTTTTTGATGTATGCCATAACATTATCATGCATTATGTTATTTCCTTAAAATTAAGGACAAATGGCAGTTATCATCAAGTGGCATACCAAATGACATCCTAGGTGGATGATCAATATCCACAAGATGCCTAGATAAATATACATGAACCCTAGGTTAGAGCAAAACCAAAATTAACATCTCACAAAGACCTATAAGATGACTTGTATGTGTTTTATGCACAATAGATACAAGTGAGATGTTAGGAAGACGAACAAAACTCAACATGCTGAGTTAGTGCATTTCCTTGAGTTTTAAGTTCATCAAAACACATAGTTATGTGTTTTCCCATCATTGGGAAAGCTAATGTACAAGTCATGTGCATTAAGCCCAAGGAACATGGTGGGATATTGGTTTTGAAAATGTTTTTAAAATGATTTTGGAAAACCTTGGTGAAGGCTATCTTTTGATAGTAATCACCATTGAATAGTTAGACACAAACTTGAAGAAAACACTAAAGTTTTTGCAAGTTCTCAAGTTTGTGTCAATCTTTGAAAATATGATGTATTTTCATAGAAAACTATTTTTTCATGATAAATTATACCCTAAATAATGTCTACACAAATTTTTACGATTTTTGGAATTTTGTAAAATTTTCTAGGGGTTTCTGAAATTGGCTGAAATTGAATTTCAGCAATTTCAGGCCTCCAATCGATCAGTGGATTGATTGGAGTGCCTCAATCGATCAGCCGATCGATTGAGAAGGCATTTCTCGCGAGCAGAAGCTCGCTGGATCGATCAGCCGATCGATCCAAGAAGATTGAATCGATCAGTGGATCGATTCAGCAGGGTTCAATCGATTGGAACCCAACTCCAATAAATTGAAGATGCTGATTTTGGCTGGGAAAGCTTATTTTCAGCATTTTGAACCTATTTTAGTCTAGGTAACCATTCCAAACCCCTGAAAATACATCTGTATATATAAAAAAGGGTGTTTTCGTGTGGAAAACAAGGATGGATTGGTTAAGGAAGGCTAAGTTGAAGTTTAGGCTGAGGTTTGTTTCAAATTTTGAATATTTGAACCTCAAAACTTCTAAAATTGGGTTTCCTAAAGTTTTGGGGATTCCAAGTCATTGTTGGTGCAATGACAGAAGTTACCACCATGTCTTTAGGGGGAGGGACTCTTTAAAGACATGAAAATTATTTTTTTCATGAACCTTGGAAGGTGGTTAACCTTCCGTTAAGAACATGCTCAAAGTTGAGCGTTTGAACCTTAATGGGGAGTGAATATCCTCATTGTTCAAGTGGTTTCAACTGGATAATGCTCAAGGATGGGCATTTGCCTACATTGGGGGAGAATGCAGGGTTTAGGATAATGAAGGGTATGAGACCTTCCTTATCGTGTTGATCACAACGAGTGAAGTTGTGAACAACGATGAGCAACTCTTCAGGGGGAGAGTTTTCAACAAGTGAATTTGTTGATGTGTGCCCAAAAATGGGGCATGGTTTGATGTGTGTCAATAGGGGGAGAATGAAAGGGAGTAAGTTAGGCTTTTATTACCTAGAGGGAGTTTGCCCTCTTAGGGGGAGAATGAAGGGCTTAACTTATGTATTCATTACCTAGTGGCATGAAGAAGGTTTAGGCTATGGGATTAGCCTAACTTACATGTGGTATTGTAAGTGATAGTATTGGTATTGTCAAACATCAAAAAGGGGGAGATTGTTGGTGCAACATCCCTCAGGTCAAGGTTGACCTGGTTGACCAAGCTTGAGTCTTGGTTTGGGTTTCGATGTTTGACAATGCAAGGTTGATTGAAGAAACTCAAGTAGGTCAAGATTGACTGGATACTTGACTGAAAGTCCTGGTGAGTGAAGCCAGGCAGAAGGAAGTCCTGGTGAGTGAAGCCAGGCAGAAGGAAGTCCTAGTGAGTGAAGCTAGGCAGGAAGAAAATCCTGGTGAGTGAAGCCATGTGAAAGACCTAGTGAGTGAAGCTAGGCAATTGGGAAAGTCCTGGTGAGTGAAGCCAAGCATGAGAAATCCAGATGGGTCAAGGTTGACCAGACATCTGGTGAGAGTCCAAGTAGGTCAAAGGGATTGACCGGATACTTGGCACGTGGAAGAAAAGTCCAAGTAGGTCAGAGGGATTGACCGGATACTTGGCAAGAATAGAAAAGTCCAAGTGGGTCAAAGAGATTGACCAGACACTTGGTGAGAGAGTCCTAGCTAGTCAAGGGTGACCGGATGCTAGGTCTTATGTACCAACAAGTCATGGTTGACTAGATGTTGGTTTAGGGGGCTTTGGACTTGGTTTTGGGCAAAAACCAAGATCTGGATTGATCAGCCGATTGATCCAGCAGGTTTGGATTGATCCGTGGATTGATCCAGCAGGTTTGGATTGATCTGTGGATCGATCAGTGGATCGATCGGCCGATCGATCCGGTGAGTCCCCACGAACAGAACCCCTCTGGATCGATCGGTGGATCGATCCAGAGGTCCCAATCGATCAGTGGATCGATTGGGACGCTGCTGCTTCGCGCGATAAGCGCTGGATCGATCCGTGAATCGATCCAGAAGTTTTTCCAGAGCACAGAGGTGCTCTGGATCGATCCGTGGATCGATCCAAAGCCTCCCCGATCGATTGGGAGCATTCCAATCGATCGAGATTTGACCGTTAGCGTCGATTTAAGCCGCAGGCGTTCATTTCCTTCGGCAGAACTTCACCGATTCATTCCAGATTCATCACAGCTCCTCCCCAGCACTCTCTAAGCTCCTCACCGCCAGTTCTTGAAGGTTCTTGGAGGTTCATCCAAGTCAAGAGGCGAGTTGCAACGAGAAGAAGAAGAAGCTAGGGTTTTTACTGCATCTCTTGTAAGCTTTTGCTTATTCTTTACTACCCTTTCTTCTACTTGTATTGAGAGTCTTGTAGGGCTTCTCCGCCTTCGGTAGTTACCGAAAAGGAGTGTTTATTAGTGGAGGTGTGTGTGTGTAGATCCTTGGACTAGTCACCTCTTATGAGGTGGATACCAAGTAAAATCCTATTGTTAGCATTGTTGTAGTTTGTTTCTTTGTATTCCGCTGCGCATCACTTTGAAGAAACAAGCAACGAAGCACGACGAGCACACGCGAAGCTATTCACCCCCCCTCTAGCTACTTTTCGGTCCTAACATTAATACCAACATCATTTGAACTTACATTATCAACTGTAATAGTAAAATTTTTGTTAATTCCCCAACCCCTCAAGCAATTTTCAATGGCTAAACTAATAGCCTCACCTTTATGACTTGTAATTGGACAAAAACTGATAATTCTTTTCTGTAAATTCCAATTTTTATTAATGAAATGGGATGTTAGACACATATAATTGATTTTCTGAATTGATGTCCATGTATCAGTAGTCAAACAAACTCTTTGTGCTGAATCATGCAACAATTTTTTCAATTTTTCCCTTTCAACTACATATAATTCAACACAATCACGTGCAACCACCCATCTTGAAGGAATTCGAAACTTTGGACATACCATAGCCATAAATGTTTTAAATCCTTCTCTTTCTACAAATTTGAAAGGGAGTTCATCCATTATGATCATTCTAGTTAATGCTTTTCTAGATGCATCTTGATCAAATTTCCAAGAAGTTAAACACACCTCACCCTCTTTTGAACTTTGTTGTAAACTTAGCTGTGCTTGAGTTGTTTCAACAATATGAGGGTGTTTTTTACATGAGGTAATATGAGATCTCAAGCTTGTTGTCCCATTTTTATATGGATCACAAAAAAATTCTTTATCACAATATTTGCATTTGGCTTTTATATTTGATGCATCATTAGTAAACTTTATAAAATAATCTCATACTTCACTTCTTGGTTTCATTGCTTTTCTCTTAGTTGCCTTTCCTTTATAATCTACCGTAGTTTTTGTTCCCACTGAAGGACCAATTTCAGATTCTTGTATTGAACAACTATTATTAACATCCATATTTGATAAATCTCCTTGCATTGATACCAAATATATACTGATCACAGTCTTCACAGATCACAAACACTGTTCAAAATTGTAAGTGTAATAACACTATTTAAAATATAATTAACTAAAACTAAAAGACAAATATGAAACTCAACTATAACTAAGCATGATAATACTTATCAGGATATCTAGACACTGTTAACTACTTGAGTTCAATAAAAATTCATATGTCAGTACAAGATCAATACAAAGATTGCTAACTAAAGTTGCGAAGACCCAAGATGTGACAATTAGGATAAACACAGTAAATCAGTAATCCATACACAAAACGAAAAGGGAAGAATTAAAACTAAAAATTTGCATATTCTGAAAATAAAAAGAAAAAATAGGAAGCCATAATCCATACACAGGAACGAAAGCCCTTAAAATGTAATAACTATCACAAACTAACTGCGACTTAATGAATTTCCTGCAAATACCTCTAATTTGAGGACAAGGAGACTCCCCTTGGGAGCAATGAGCACTCGAGTGGTGACTGGTGAGAGTGACGAGAGGAGGGAGGGTTGAACAAGGAGGATAGACGGAGATGCAGTAGCCTCGTAGCAGCCTCACAGGTGCTCGGCCACGGGAAGACCGACAGAGAGATACGAAGACACACACGACGGAAGTAGAGACGAGAGAGGGTTGAGCAAGGTGAGCGTCGCAGGTGATCAGCGGCAAGAATCAGAACTTCAGAAGGGATCGAGCATTCGGGAATCGGGATTTCGGGTGACGCGGTGGGGAAGGGGGGAGACGTGAGCGGTAGCGAGTGAATGAGAAATTTAGGGATTTAGGTTTAAAGCTTTAAAACCCTAGCCACCACTCACCAGGTCCAGGTCCAAGCCCAACCGTGACCAGGTTTTAAATTTGGTTTGGATTAAAAGCATTAAATAATTAGGTTTTATCGGTTTAACCGAATAGGTAACTTTAAACCTGAACCCGAACCGAAAAAATCAAATTATTTAACCGAATTGACCGAAATTTTGAAATTACCGAACCGAATTTAAAAAATCAGCCAATTCGGTCGGTTTATTCGGTTTGACCGAACTTTTGCTCACCCCTATTGCTTATAGATTTTTGTGTTTTTTCTAGATTGGTCTTTTGTCCTTGTCCTTGTCCTTGTTCTTCAGTTTTGGACAGTTATCTATGACGTGCCCTTCTTTATTACGGTGATAGCACCTCTCACCTTCCTTTTTCTTCTTTTGGACTGCACTTGATTGAACTTATTAGCTTTAAAAAATCTTTTAAAATTCCTTACCATAAATGTCATTTTGTTATCATCGAGAGATGTTTCGAAATCTTATTCGTCCATTGTTGCCTTTAAGGTAATATTCTGCTATGGCTCCTTCTTTAGTTCTATACATCTAGATTCATGAATTTCAAATGTAGAAAATAGCTCTTCTAAATTAATTACCTAATATGCATCTACTAGAGTTGACCATTTAGGTGTTCTAAGAAAAGCATTAAGCGCATATCTTAGCGAATCTCGGTTGGTTACTTTTTTTCTGAGATTTGTGAGTTCAGTGACTAGCTCCTTTAGCTTGGCATGTAGTTGAGGGACTGTTTCACCTTCCTTTAGTCGCATATTTGTCAATTGATTCTGAAGAAGATCTCTTCTTGCGAGCTTGGCTTCGGAGGATCCTTCGTGAAGCACTAGGAATTTTTCCCAAAGGTCTTTTGTAAACTTATAGACTCAGATTCTGTTTACCTCTTATGGTGACAGCGCACTTAGCAGATGGAATTCTACTTTCCCGTTGGCCACAAACTCGGCTTGTTCCTTCTTTGTCCAAATTTCTTCTTTCTTAACTCCCTGTTACCATCGGTAGATATTACAAAATCATTTTTCAAGATTAGAAAAATGTCAAAATCAGTTTTGAAATATACCTCCATTTTCGTCTTCCAATGTGCGAAGTCTTCCTCAAACTTAGGCAGGTGGATGCTTATTCTAGCCATCATCCTTTATGCTTCATTTAGTGGTTAGTCCTTCTGAAGCAGTTGGGTTTTGATACCAATTGTAGGACACTTGTGGCCGACAAAAGAGGGGTAAATTGCCCTGGACAAAATAAAACAACAAACACCTTTCTTAAATAAGTGGGTTTAACACAATTACACACTTAATCAAAATATAATAGAATTAAAATGAGTATGAGACATGCAAAGTTTTATTTGGTTTGCAATCAGAGGATTGCTACTCCAAGGAAAGTCGGCTCAGTAAGAAGATCTCCTTCTCAAACAAAACGTCGGAGGTGGAGAAGCCTCGTACACGAAAATGACGCTCGGAAATGAAAGACAGAAAGAAGCTTGAAGTACAAAGTGTGTTGTTTGAAAATGAGAAGACCAGGGCTCTATTTATAGTCCACTAGTCGAAACTGGTCGTTTGCTGACGTGGTACGATCCGGGCGCTCGAACCCTCTCCGAGTGCCCCCAGCATGGTAAATCTTATCTTCTCACAAACGACTATGCAACAACAAAAGGATAAAATTTTATCCTGCTCCCGACTCTCGGACCCACTTCAGATGCCTAGACTGTTGCCTAGGTGGACCCAACGGTGATCCACTCTACGAGGCGCGATGCCCCTGGACCAAAGTGGTCTAGGCAGCCAGAGTAGCTTCAGGCGCTCGGACACTAGTCAACTTAGAGTTGACTTTTTTTTTGGATATTCCGCTTCGACTTTACTCGCTTGGGTGATCTCGGTCATCTGGAATATTAGGGCTCACCCAAACTCATTTTTCCAACCTTCTCCTCGAGCAAGCTTCCACTCTGGCTTCTCAACCCTTGAAAAATGTCGCGCACTTTCTTCTCGTCCGCCAACATACTCTTCCGTAGCACCTCGTCCCTCGGACGCACCGAGCCTGTCGACTCCTTCCCGTGTCATCCTTCTCACTAGCTGCGTCTTTCGCTCGACTTCTTGTGCTCCTAAGTTCCTACACACTTAAACACAAGGATCAAAATATAATAGGATCTAACTTGACTTAGTTGATCATATCAAAACTACCACAGGGTATTTACAATAGGAACTTATTTCATGTCATTCCGAGCTCTCTAGGATCATCTTCCATTTTTAAAATTCATTTATTTTAATTTTTTAAAAAATAAATTTTGGGATGAATTTAGAAATTTGTCCAAAATTGGTGATGAATTTCTAAGTTTGTCGCCAATTTGGGACAAATTTCCAAATTTGTTCCAAAATTTAATTTTTAAAAAGCAAAATAAATACATTTTTAAAATGGAAGATAACTATAGAGAATTCAGAATAATATGAAATAAGTCTCTATGTGCTCGTATCGATCTCATGATTACAGTAATAAACTCAAATAACATGAGTTATTATAATTGTTGAATGAATTATTATAATTCTTCAAAGAAGTTGGAATTTCAAGTATACATATAAATAACAAGGATAAGCCAGATACTTCTGTCCTTTTGTATCAAGAGTAGTGTAGGATCTTTGAATGAATCTATCCTTGCTGATACGATCCGAGAAGAAGATAGATCTTTGATAATTATTGAATGATTTTTATGCTTCTTCAAGGAAAATGCTGCAAATTCATGTTTACTTCCAAGGTTTCTATATGATTAAACAATAGATTCACACGAGCATTAATGGCACAGCCAGTAGGTAAGTTAAGCTTCATGCAACTAGATTGTACATTTAAGTTGCTTGAATTTTAATACTTATTTTTACAGTATATCTCAAGAGTTACAACATTTCCTACTACACTAGTAGCAGACATGTTGAAGTAGGAATGTTTCTTGGTGGTACCACCTCGACCTCCAGACTTATTGCAATGACAACAGCTTTGGAGATTGCATATTCGAGCTGCAGGAGTCTAAAATGATGCTTTTCACTAAGGAAGTATCTTTTTCTTAATCTGTATTTTTTTTCCAGTCTTACAACTTGGTCTATAGAATGGGGTTGTTGTGATAGTTCTTGTAAAACCTAATCCGTATGAATTTTTGGCAATCGAAATAAGAATTCAATAGAAAAACAAGAACAAGAATCTAGTTTCATTCGTAAACTTGGCATAATAATTAATACAAAATACTGTAATTACAAAGAACCTGAATGCAGTGAAATTGCCAATGTTCTTCGTGTAGGGCTCATCGATCCAACAATCCTATGAAAGAAGAAAAAGGTTAGTCTTCTGGAAGAGTTAGGGTTGACAGTGACGAATTTTCTTTATCAATGGGGAATGAAGAGACTTATCAAAAGATACCCTAATCCTTTGGGGATCAACACATAATATAGTGCACATCCATTATCAGCCCATAAATGATAATCGATGTGAGTAATAGGTTCTACATATATGAGATCCACATCCAATAATATGAAAACTCAATAATTTTAAGTTATATCACTTAAACAGGTTCATTTCATATTAGCATATACAAATTACAATTAAGCCCACATAATAGAGATAAAATCCAACAATCTCCAACTTGAGCTATTTGTAATTTGCATAAGATATACGAGTAAACTTTAGTTAATATCAAACTTTATGGGTGCAGAATACCCCTTTAAATAATTTGGTCCATTAACTTCATTGGTATATCATTAAATAAGTCATATCTACTATATATTATTGTAACAAGATCCAACAGTAATCACAATACCAATGTCATTAACAACATAGATCAAGATGTGGATGTGTAGATAGATATTACATGAAATGTGATCAACACATATCAATTTCTAATTGGTCCTAAGTGATCCAAAAGGGTCCGATCATATTTACAAATATCGTATGCTAAATTATCTAAACCTCACTACAAAAATACCCGTAATTAACGACGGGCGTAGCGACGGAATTTATATTCCGTCGGTGTTTTCCGACAGAATTTAATTCTGTCGGTATATACCGACGGCATATATATCCGTCGGTAATTACCGACGAAATATAAATTCCGTCGGTAAATTACCGACGGAATTTATATTCCGTCGGTAATTGCCGACTGATATAAATAATCAGTCGGCAATTACCGACGGAATTTAATTCAGTCGGGAATACGAACGATAGGCAACAGATCTGGAAGATCCGGGTTAGCGGTTTTCGTAAATTACCGACGGACCTAGAATTCAGTCGGGAAACACCGACTGAATTATATTTCCGTCGGTGAGTTTTCGCCCGCATCCGCTAATTTTAAACCCTAAAAAATTCTATACTGATAAGCTTCACTGCTTACCGACGGAATTAATTATTCCGTCGGTAATTACCGACGGAATTAACTATTCCGTCGGTAATTACCGACGGAATTCAGTTGGCAGTTACCGACGGAATTATAATTCCGTCGGTATTTCAGTATTAGGGCACCAAATCGGCCGCTTTCCTATTCGCGCGATCTGCTTCCTCCTCCTCTCTCGGCGATTTCCGTCCACGATCGGCGATTTCCCAGCGCGTCCTCTCCTCCCGTTCACCGGCATCTGCAACCAGCAGTCAGGTATGCTCCGTGCCCCTCTCTCTCTCCGTTTTCACACAGCTGGCGGCCGTCGCGGCCTACACGCGGCGAGCGGGGCGCCGCGGCCTGCTCGCGGCGAGCGGGGCGTCGCGGCCTGCTCGCGGCGAGCGGGGCGCCGCGGCCTGCTCGCGGCGAGCGGGGCGCCGCGGCCTGCTCGCGGCGAGCGGCGCGCAGCGGCCGGCTCGGGGCCAGCGTGGCCTGATCGCGGGAAGAATAATGGTGGCCGGCGCGGCCTGATCGCGGCCAGCTGGCCGCCGCGGCCTGCTCGCGGCCAGCTGGCCGCCGCGGCCTGCTCGCGGCCAGCTGGCCGCCGCGGCTTGCTCGCGGCTAGCGCGGGCAGCTCGCGGCCAGCGCGTGTAAAATACCGGAAAATAGGCGAATATTAATAAGGGAATTTTCCGAAATTTTTAGAAATTTTTCGGGAATTTTTCGGAGCTCGTACGGACGAGTTAACGGGGATAAAAACGGGGTCCGGAAAAGCCTGTTTAGGCTACCCCGTTTATGTGAGGAAATGTTTATATTTACATTTCCTTTTCTTTATTTTCTTTTCCTTCCGCCGTTCTCTCTTCCTCTCCGAAACCACACGCGCCCAAAGCTTTCTTCCCTTGCCCTAAACGGTGCCGCCGCCGAGTTTGCTTTGCCGCCACTGACCCAGCGCTGCCGCCGGCCTTCCTCAGCCATAGAGCCATCTCCGATTTATGCCCTAGCCAGCACCGACGACACTGCCGACACTGGTTTTTCAGCGTCAGCTGCCGTCGCCGTGCCCTAGCACCGCCGCCGGCCACCTCCTCTGTACCGGCCACCAGATCTGACCCAGTGCCGTTGTCGCCTTTGCCCTAGCCTCTCCATCGTCGCCCCTCACCCTCGCAGTGGAGAGCCTTAAGATCCCAGCCGCCAACTAGCCGCGTGCCCTAGTTTTGGGTTCACAGCCGTTCACGCCGAAGACTCTCTTCTCCTCTCTTCTGTCGCTGCTATCTTCACCGGCCGACGAGAGCCAACCGAGGGTAGTCGTTTCTCTACACTGGTTCTCCTCTGATAACCTCTGTTCCAGCCACAGTACCGTGCCCTAGACTCAGTATTGGGGCAACCTTTTCCATTCACCAGTTGCCGGCAGGGGGAAAGAATAGCACAGGTTCAGGTAATTGCAGTAGGTTGGTTTATTGATCACAGTTCTAGGGCTGCAGATTTCAATGCCTCTGATCTGGGTGATGCCTTGTTGCAGTGACCTTTGCTGGAGCAAGTTTCAACCGCGACAAGCACTATTGACCACCAGGTTCTACAGTGCCACCATCCTGTTTTTCTTTTGGTTCTGATCGGGTTGCAGTTTGGGATTTCCTCAATTCCAGTCATCCCATTGCTGTTTGGGTCTGTTGCCATTACAGAACGACTGAAGAAGAATTGAGGTAAGGAGTAGGGATTTGATGCATGATGTAGAGGATTGTTAGTTTTGGTAAATACATTGAATTAGGTTGGAATTGGATTATTATGATGATGAATATGAAATAAGTTTATGTATTTTTGGAATTAGGGTTTTTGCCCTAATTTAGGGTTAAAGAATTTATTTAGCTATTTATAGGAATTTAGCTAAATAATTCGTATATGTTTGGTATTACAGGACTTTGACGCGAGACGAGTATCTCGGAGTCAGATTGGACCTTTCTATTTTTGGAGGCGGGTACTTTTGACTTATTGTCTTTGATATGCTTAGTAATTAAATTAACAAGATGCATTAATTGTGTTTCTTACTTGTTTCGGTTAATCACTGCCCAATACATGCTACCTGTTGATTGATTGTTTGTTTACATCTTGTATGGATATGTACCTGATTCCACATGCTCATGGGTAGTGATATAACCATATTTTACCATGTCAGGACCTAGATTTGATACCTTATATGATCAGATACCTTGATATGATTCATTCGCTTTGGTGCACATTATGATATGTCCAGAGATTGGTTTAGTATATTACCATGTTTAGTGACATGCACCATTCGCATGATTGCATGCTGAGTGATTGATTGCTCCTTTATTGTCGAGCACTTTGCCAGTTTCATCACTGTTCGGTGCTCCGTTGTGACGCTCATGGGTAGCACGTCAGTTTGGCTCTTCCGGTGCTCCGTTGGTCCGCTCATGGGTAGTGTGACGCAGCGTGTAGCACGTTAGAGATCCCTCCCCGTCACAGTGTACCGGGAGATGAGAGCATGGCGCTCCCCCATTTATGATTTGGGGTAGGAGTACGTATGTACTCCGACAGCATCCCGTCCACTCGGTCACTCATCAGGAGTAGTGATGCAGAGTGCACGGTCGTCACAGCCCTACCCACTCGGTCCCACTGTTGTTGTGAGTCGGCTGACTGGCGTCAGGGGTGACCATGACATTGGCATCATATGCATGATGTATTTATTGTTTGTGTTTGTGTTTGTTGCACTTATATGCTGCACATTGGTTGGATACCTTGATTGACATGCATACAGGTCTTCTATACCTTTCGGACTGTTTGTCCTTTTACCGGGTCCTGGTTAGTACAGTTTCTCTCCTGCTTACTTCAGTTTGGTATTTACCTTTATTCATCAGGAGACTGTACGCATGATTAGTGCTAGGTGTTATTTCTTTACTTTGCATATCAATTGTACCTGCTGAGTGTTGGACTCACCCCGCCTCCATTGTTGTTATTTTCAGGTTGATGCTGTCCGGAGGGAGTTCCAGTCGCTAGTCCCCACAGCACGTAGTGCTAGATCCCTGCAGACCTCCAGCTATTTGCTATCGTTTGTATTATTTTTGATTCTCACTTGACTATATTTGGATTTGGATATTGAATACTTAGATATTATATAAGTTGTCTCGTTGATGGATTTATTTTCGATTTGATACTACTACATGCCTGCCTGGACGGCAGAAGAGGTAAGAAAAATCGGATTTGGGCTTTACGAGTGTAGTTGAGTAGGGTTGATTTCGAGTCAGAGTATTACTATGTTGTTTATTTTATTAACTGCGTGGTTGTGACAGCCAGAGGCTGAATACTTATATAAACTGCGTGGTGATTGGTTTTATTTACTGTTATTATTCCAGCCGCATGTGGCTGAGGTATGGAGATATGTAGAAAGTTTCAGATTGTCCGCCGTACAGGGGAGATGCTGCCGAAATTTCTTCGGACGGGGACTCCTTTGGGGCGTGACAACGCGGGCAGCTCGCGGCCAGCGCGGGCAGCTCGTGGCCAGCGTGGGCAGCTCGCGGCCAGCTAGCCGGCGCGGGCAGCTCGCGACAAGCCACCCACCGCAGGCAGGTCCTCGCGGCAGCCAGTTGCGGCAGCCAGTTGCGGCAGCCCAGCTTCCCTTGTTTGCGGCATCCCAGCGGTCGCAGGCACCTGCTCGCTGTCTAATCGCGACCAGCCAAGTGAAGTTGATAAAGTTAGTGTTAACTGTTAAGCACTTTGTTCATTCTCCTCCATATCTAAATTATCCTGCTATTGAACAAACCAATTGAAATTGATGCAAACTTGATATGTACACGAAAGCTTGTATTCTCTTTTAATGTTATAATTAGAAAAAGTTGTCTTGTAGCAAATCTTCAGCTGCACTACGATATATCATTTGATTCTGTTTATGTAATGGATCATTGGATTATTAGCTCTCTTCCTTGGTACTAGTGTTTTATTGTAACCTGCCCTTATTTCTTTCTTTAGTTGTATAAAGTTCTAATGCTTGGAAAGAAATTGTTGCTTAAACTTTCACTTTGAATTCGGATATATGATATGTTAGTTGTTCAACAACAATAAGAAGTCCCTTCGTATTGGTTTTGAACGAAACGGGCATTACTTTATAGTTTGCATTTCGGAGATATATTAGTTTCATTTATTTGCTTTAGTGTAGAGGAGATTTATTGTAATATGATACGATGATTGTGAGATGAAATTGTGCGCATTTAAAATTATTTCAAGTGATATAAGTTTAATAATGTTTCAAATTATATTCTCTTTAGGTTATAACAATGTATATGAACAAAGCTTGGATGTACAATCGATTAGATAATGGTTTTATTAGAGAGGATTTTATTGCTGAAGTTGAGCAGTTTGTGACCTTTGCTAAAAGTCATCCAGAATGTATGAATGGTACCGAGTTACGATGCCCCTGCAATCATAAAAAATGTCAAAATAGAGCATTTCGTGATGAGGATACTGTAAAAATGCACATATGTAGAAATGGTTTTGTGCCAAATTACTACAATTGGTACTGTCACGGAGAGGCTTATTTATATGAACCAATTGGGCCTTCTGCTGGTTCATCTTCTGGGACTACTGTTACCGCTCCTGAAACATCAAATAATATTGATATTTCAATGCAATCAATGGTTCAAGATGCGATGAATGCAGTTGATTATTCAAATATAGATGAAATACCAACCCCTGAATATCAGCAACTATATGAAATGTTACAGGCTAGTGAAAGAGAAGTGTGGGAAGGTATTCCTTCTGGTCATTCTCAACTATCAGCTACTGCAAGGTTATTGAATATGAAAGCAGAACATCATTTCTCAGAAAGGTGTTACGATGACATTTGTCAATTGATGTCAGAGTTGCTCCCTGCTGATAACATAATGACTGATAGCTTCTATGATACAAAGAAATTGATCAGAGGTTTAGGTTTGCCTGTACAGAAGATTGATTGTTGTATAAACAACTGCATGATATTTTGGAATGAAGATAGTGATTTGAATGAATGTAAAATATGTACTCACCCACGTTTTAAGCATCGTACTCGCATACCAGGGAAGAAAAAGAAAAATATTGCTTGGAAGGTGATGTATTATTTTCCATTAACTGCTAGACTGCAACGCTTGTATGCATCTGTAGCTACAGCTGGCCACATGTTGTGACATCATGAGCATGAGCATGAGCACGATGGAGGTATAATGTGTCATCCCTGTGATTCTCCTGCATGGAAACATCTTGATACTGTGTTTCCCTCTTTTGCAATGGAACCACGTAATGTGAGATTGGGACTTTCTGCAGATGGATTTCAACCATTTGGCCAGTCGGGACAACAATATTCATCTTGGCCAGTTATATTAATACAGTACAACTTACCGCCATGGATGTGCATGAAAGATGAATTTATGTTCCTTACCGTGCTTATTCCGGGTCCAGCTAATCCAAAAGATAAGATAGATGTTTTCATGCAACCTCTAATTGCTGAGCTGAATGAATTATGGAATATAGGGTCGGTGACTTATGATATTGCAAGTAAAACTAATTTTACATTGCATGCTGCCTTATTATGGACGATCAGTGATTTTCCAGCATACACAATGTTGTCGGGATGGAGCACGGCGGGTAAATTAGCATGCCCACATTGCATGACAGAGTCCGATGCATTTTATTACCTTGCATTATGTTTGAAGGTATCGTTTGATAATCATCTTATGGTTTCTACTTTTAGGCGAAATAAGAAAAACTTTCTAAAGAATGTTGTAGTCAGAAAACCTCCTCTAGCAGTCCATGCTTCAGGTGAAGAAATCATTGAACAAATAGATAGTTATGGATTTCTCCCAGTATCTCAGCCTAATTCTGATGAGATAAATAAATATCTTGTTAGGATGTGCAAGTGTGGTTGGAAAAAAAGGAGCATATTCTGGGAGTTGCCTTATTGGAATTATCTACTCATTCGACACAATATAGATGTGATGCATGTTGAGAAAAATTTCTTTGATAATATCTTCAACACTGTGATGAATGTACCTGGAAGAACTAAGGACACTGCAAAATCACGTGAGGAATTAAAAGAACTAGTCAACAGACCAGAGTTACATCAGAATGAAACAACCAATAAGTTTCCCAAAGCGTGTTATACATTGGACAAAGATAGTAAACAAGCTTTATGTAGTTGGTTAAAAGAAATTAAATTTCCAGATGGATATGTTTCGAATATGGCTCGATGTGTTGATGTGAACAAGTTAAAAATGTTTGGAATGAAGAGTCATGACTGCCACGTGTTCATGCAAAGACTTATTCCAATAGCTTTTCATGATTTACTTCCCAATAATGTTTGGCAAGCACTTACGGAGTTAAGTTTGTTTTTCAGAGATTTGACAGCAAGGTGTATTATGATGACCGATATGCTTCGGCTAGAAACAAAAATTCCTCTCATACTTTGTAAGCTGGAGCGCATATTCCCACCTAGTTTTTTTGATTCAATGGAACATCTGCCAGTACATTTACCATATGAGGCACGAATAGCAGGTCCTGTTCAATACAGATGGATGTATCCATTTGAACGATTTTTGAGAAAATTAAAGAATAATGTCCGTAATAAAGCAAAAGTTAAAGGGTCAATAAGTAATGCTTATCTGGTTGAGGAAGCATCTTCCTCTGCTCCTATTATTTTGCTGATCATGTTAAAACCAGAAGGAACAAATGTCCTAGAAATTCCGATGATACTCAGAATATTGACCCATCGATGCTTTCTATTTTCAAATTTGCTGGTAAACCATTGGGTGCATCTGTTTCTAGATGGTTAACTCAACAAGAATATCATGCTGCAAGAACATACATACTCTTAAATTGTGATGAAGTCAAACCATACATCAAGTAAGTTAACTTACTCACTTAAACTTTAATCTTGCTGTATTTGTTTTCTTAATATCCGAAATGCCTCAAATTAACCATTGTTGTTCACAGCTTGTATGAACAACAATTATATCTACAAAATCCATCAATGAGTGCAAGTCAAGTTGCTGACAAGTTAGAGACTGAATTTGCATTATGGTTTCAAATTTATGTAAGTTAGAGAAATTTTCATAATTCTTCATAAAATTAAGATCGATCCTAGCTAATTTATATCATACATCTTTTGATAGGTGAAAGACAGCAGAATATCAAATGTGCAAGATGATAGAATATTGAATCTTGCATCAGGACCCCTTCGCCAAATAATGGTCTACTCTGGTTACTATGTTAATGGTCTAAAATTCCATGTGACACAACGAGATTCACGGAGATTAACTTATAATTCTGGTGTTTGTGTAAAGGGATCTATCGACACAAATAACACTGAGTTTGATTACTATGGTAGACTTGAGGAAATTATAGAGATTGAATATCCAGCATTACCTATAAAAAGGTGTGTGTTATTCAAATGTTCATGGTATGATCCGACCCCAAGAACAGGTACCAGAATACATCCAAATTATAATTTAGTTGAGGTTAATGCAAATAGAAGGTTCAATAAGTTTGAACCTTTCATTTTTGCAATACAAGCGGGTCAAGTTTTTTATCTTGAATATCCTACGAAGAGAAGAAGAGCTAGTGAATGGTTGTCTGTTTGTCGAATGAAGCCTCGTTCGATCATAGAAATGCCGAACACCACTACTGCTCAAAACCATGATGCATTTCAGAATGATGAAGTAGAGAGACATTCAGTTGATTCACAACTTCCTTCTACATCACAATTACTTGTAGATGTTAATGCCAGTGACGAGGAGCTAGATGATGTAGAGACATCTAGCAGTGAGGATTTTGCTCACATAACAGAGTCTAGCGACGACGACTTACAAACTGTTGATGTTGAGTAGAACTATTTCCAGAGACTGACATTGATTAAATTTTAGCATTATTGATCTTTAAGTAAGTTATGATTCAATCATGTTTTATTGTCTGATTACCATGTTTGTTCACTTTATTGTATGCTATTTTGTAGATACTCATGGCAGATCATCCAGCACCACCACTTCGTGGATCTACAGTTCTTAGGGTTGTTGGAGAGACGTAAGTATTTTTTATTTATTATTAATTCATTTTCTTTTTTTAAACATATAGCTTATGTTTTAAAATTGTTTATATGCAGATTTACTCCTGACGGCCATCGAGTATCCACATATATTACAAAAAAATTTAAAGAAAGAGTCTGCATTGCTGGTACTACATGGAGACATGTAGATAATGCGACTAAAGATTTTTATTTTAATGAATTTCTGGTAAGTAAGTTGAATATGTACAATATATTTAATCTTTAATATACTAAATTTTTAACTTCTATTTGCAGAAAAAATATACATGGGAGGAAGGACAGGAGGGAAAATTTGTAGGGACTTGGAATATTTACTGTGCCAAGTTATACAAGGACCTTTTATATTATATGAGAAAGGATGGCACTAGACCAGCTTATGTATCCGAGGAGATTTGGAGTGCATGGACGGCCACTTGGTCTGCAGAAAAATGGCAGTCAAAGGCTCTAAAAGCTCGAGAAAATAGGAATACAGAGTCATGTGGCCCGAGTACCGGATCTGCTCGCCATACATCAGGATCTCGATCTATTGTTGAGCACGCCATGGATCTGGTGAATTGAATTTAATATTTTGTAAATTATATTTTTATTTATTAACAAGCTTGTATATTTGTGAACCAACTTATTTGTGCATGCAGGAGCGTTCTTTAGAAAGACAACCCACTTGCCTGGAGGTCTTTCTTAAGACTCACAAGAGAAAGGATGGCACATACGTAGATCTTCGATCGAAGAACATTGGGGTTTGAATTTTTAACTTTATTATAATTAATCGTTATTCATTATTAAATAACTCTAGTAATTGTGTATAAGATATAATTTGTATATTTTTTCTACACAGGAGGAAATGACAAGCAGAGTTGCTCAGGCATCTCAGCCACCAGTAGAGGGAGGGGAGTCACAGGATCTATCCACCCAGCAAATAAATGAAATTTATTATGATGTTGTGGGTGGAAGGACAAAGAACTCCTCCTTCTACGGTCTTGGCTCCCAGTCCAAGGTGGTATTTGATCGTTTGAGGACTCCTAGGGGTCGTGCCTTCCTCTCCTTCTTCTTCTTCTGAGGTGGAGTCATTAAGAAAAGAAAATAAAGAATTGAAGACTCAGATGACTACCATGGATCAGAGGTGGGAAGAGAGATGGGCTGCTCAGGAGGAGACATTGTCCCAGATGCGAGCAGTCATTGCTAGATGGGACCGATCACAGCCGCCCCAGTCACAGGATCCCCAGTCAGAGCATGGTATTGAGTTACAGGAGACTCGAGACCCATTAGACCCTGCTGATGATTAGCTTCTTCTGAGGTATTCAATCAATTACAACTAAATTTTTTTCTTAGTGCAATCATTCTTGTTGTTATTAATTCAATATTAGTGTTGTTTGATTGTGAACCGAACATATGGTTTATTTTCCCCATCATAAAATTTCTCATAAACATTTAATAACCATTTGGATTAATTGTTTATATTTTTAAATCATAGTATTTTTTCTGTCATTTGTCTTATTCTAATGTTTATTTATTGTATTTTTAATTTTTCTTCTGATGTTCCACTAATGTGCAGTGTACAACTTAAGTTTCATTTTTAGTTAAAGCATAAGTTTAATTTATATCACTTTTAGTTTTGCATATTGTTGTAAAGGAAGGATTTGAAAATCCCATCACCTCTGACTAAAATATCTGTAAAGTTAAATTGCTCTTATTATAACACAACTATTAAAACTTATAGTAAGCTTATTCAATTGCTTTATGGTATATATAGTAGTTGCTAACAAAGCTATTATTACTCATTAATGATAGCACTATTGTATCAAGATACATACTTCCAAGTTTTTGCTATGTCTTGTGTATTTTCAAATTTTAAATACCAAATGCATGCTGAAAATAAATCTGACACTACCATGAGCATTTGCATACATCTTGCTTTCCACTAATTCTTGAATATGATTAATTGTTTCCTTATCTCTTATAAGATAGAGTAGTCATAACAATTTCATATTCTTATTAGGTTTTAGATTCTTAACAAATTTAGATATTTATCTTAAATTGTATTACATTTTGCAGGAGTTCGTATGGATACAATCACCACCGTACTATCATTGGATATCTACAATATAATCCAGGTATTTTATTACATGCAAAATTACTTATATATTACAATTCTTGAGGTATATATTACATTTATATCGATTCAGTCTGATTATAATCTTTTATATTTGACTTTTACAGGATTATATTTGGATATATATGTAGGTGATGTATCATTGTAAGTTTGGATATTTTGTATTTGATGTTAACTTGTTAGTACTTTTGGATATTTTTGATTGTCAATATGTTTTGGATATTTGGAATTTTGGAGATATGGGCACTTGTTACTATGTTTTGTATTGTTTTTGACAGTTTTATTATTTGTTTGTGAGCATATTGTATGTTGTGTATTGTATGGATTGTTATTATATATGATTTGAGTTTGTGTTACCATCGTTTGTGATGGTTTGTATTGTATAAAATTTGTATATATGATAATTGGAAAATGCAGAGCAGACATTTCAAAACTTACTGGATATTACCGACGGAATTCACCGACGGAAATATTCATTCCGTCGGCAATTTATCGAATCGTAACAGGTAGTTATGATACAATCACCGACGGAATTATGAATTCCGTCGGTGATCACCGACGGAATTCATTATTCCATCGGTAGACACCGACGGAAATTACTATTCCGTCGGAAAATATCGAATTTTGAATAGAACTTTTACGATACATCACCGACGGAATTATGAATTCCGTCGGCAATTTACCGACGGAGTTTGAGCTTCCGTCGGTGATTTCCGACGGTATAATAATCTGTCGGTAAACTCCGTTACCCGCCGTTGGCCCTTTTCTCCGACGGAAAACTTTTCTGTCGGTAATAATTACCGACGGAGTTTATAATTCCGACGGTAATTTCCGACCGAATATATTTTCCGTCGGTAAATTGACCACCGACCCAATTCTTTCCGATAGATAAATCTCCGTCGGTATTCCGTCGGAAAAGGCATTTACCGACGGAATACCGACGGAATATTCAGTCGTTATTTGCGACTATTTTTGTAGTGCCTTATGATTCCTAAATAGAATCTATATTATATTTACTAATACCAAATGCTAAATAGCAACAGTAAATCATGATATTGTATTTTAGAGTGTCCAACAAATAAATAAAATCCCATGAATATTTTGAACTTTAAGTACGTACAATAATTGAAATAAAATATTTATCTTTATTATCAAATATAGAGCAATAAATACAAACTCCCATTAGATAAGTTCTTCTTCCATAAGAAGGACTCCCATATTCATAACATGCGTATGAAACACCTTAGGCACCAAGTCTTTCGTAAGTGGATCTGTCAACATAATCTGTGCCGATGTGCTCTACCATGATCTGACAACTTTGAACTCTTTCTTTAATCGCTAAAAATTTGATGTAAATGTGCTTGGACTTCGATGAACTGTGATTGTTCTTGCCATAAAGTTCTACAGTTTTATTATCACAATAGATCCTCAGTGGCCTGTCAATGCCATCAATGATCTACAACACTGTGATAAAGTTTTGCAACCAAATTCCATGATTGGATGCTTCATAGCATGCTATCAACTCTGTCTCCATAGTAGAAGTAGCTATTAGCATCTGCTTGACGCTCTTCTAGAATATAGCTCCTCTAGCCAGCATGAAAACATAGCTTGAAGTGGACCTCATATTATCCAAGCATCTAGAAAAATAGGAGTCTGAATATCCAATCACCTCAAGATGATCTGATCTCCGATACGTGAGTATATGTCTTTTAGTTCTTTACAAATACCGCATCACTCTCTTAACCATTTTTCAGTGTGACGAACTTGGGTTACTAACATATCTGCCTAATATCCCCACTATAAATGTTATATCTAGTCGAGTACAAACTTGTACATATATGAGACTTCCCATTTCTGATGTATATGAGAATTATTTCATCTCCTTTATTTTAAGTTCAAGCCGTGGACACTGCTGTATACTAAACTTGTCATCTCTTGACACAGGTGTACCACCAAGTGTATAGTTCTACATACCATACCTTATAAGCACTTTTTCAATATAAGTCTGTTGTGAAAGTTTCAAGAATCCCTCTTCAACGATCACAACAGATCAATATGCCTAAAACAAAGGATGCTTCACTAAGATCTTTGATTTCAAAATTACTAGATAGAAATGACTTGGTTTCATACAGCAGATCCTTATTATTGCTTGCAAGTAATATATCGCCCATGTACAAACCAAGTATAATAAACTTTCTCTCACTGAACTTAACATATATGCACTCATCAATAGGGTTCTCCTTAAATCCAAATGAGGTAATCATTTGATCAAATTTCCAGAATACTGATGGGATGCCTGCTATAAATTATAAATGGGCATCTTTAATCTGCATACTAGGTGCTTTGAGTCCTTAAACTCAAAGTTCTCTGGTTGCACCATATATATAGACTCTTTTATGTCTCTATTGAGGAATGCAGTCTTTAGGTGCATTTGATATAGCTTCAAATTATAATGAGATACAAGTACCATGATTATCCTAAGGGAGTCTTTCATCGACATGGGTGAGAAAGTCTTATTATAATCAATGTCTTCTTTTTGAGTGAATCCCTTGGCAACAAAATAAGTCTTATACTTTTTAACATTGCCCCTTGAATCCCGCTTGATCTTAAATATCCATTTACAACCAATGAGCTTCTTATCTTCAGGTAATTTGACAAGTTCTCAAACGTCATTATTTGCCATAGACTTCAACTCTTCTTGCATGTTGTTAATCCACCTTTCAGGGTTATAATATTGTTTAACTTCTTGGAAAGATGTAGGATCACTTTCCAACCCTATATCAAAATTATACTTTTGGAGATAAACATAATCACGAGAATTAGTGGTTCTCTATTCCCTTGTGGATCACCTTAAGGATACTTGTATTTAAGGTGATTGAGGTTCTTGCTCATCAATATGAGATAATACTTTAATTTTAGTGGTAAACTCCTCCAATTGTATTAGATATGTCATGGAAATATCTTAGTTCACTATGCTCACTGGATATGTGATACCCATAATATGCAGTATGATAACTATACCTCTACTGCTTGCACTATTAGTAACCACAGGAGGAATTGTCAACACATTCCTCCAAAGATACTTTCCTGACCTTATTACTCCCACTATCCTCAATGAACTTGGTATTTCCCATTTTGAAGAGAGATCCATTAGAAGGATCATAAAATTTATACCCTCTTGACTTCTCAAAGTAACCTATAAAATTACAGCTAACCGTTCTTGAGTCCAATTTTCTTTCATTAGGCTTATAAGGCCTAACTTCAGCTGGACAACCCCAGATGTGTAAATGCCTAATGTTAGGCTTCCTACCCGTCCACATCTCAAATGGGGTTTTCGTTACTGCCTTATTAGGAACTCTATTAAGTAGGTAAACTGTAGTCTTGAGTGCTTCACCCTATAAAGACTCTAGTAGAGAAGTGAAAGTCATTATACTTCTTACCATGTCTTTTAGAGTGTGATTGCGACATTCAGCTACACCATTTTGATTGGGAGTACTAAGTATGGTATAATGAGGTATAATCCCACACTCAGCAAGGTAATTTACAAAAAGTCCTAGACGTTGTTCACCTGATCCATCATATCGACCATAGTGTTCACCTCCATGGTTAGATTAGATAGCTTTAATTTTCTTACCTAGTTGAAGTTCAACTTCAACTTTGAAAATTTTGAGCATGTCTAAATATTGCGACTTCTCATGAATATGGTATAGATAGCCAAATCTGGAATAGTTGTCTATGAAGCTAATAAAATATGTGTGTCTATTCTAAGATGCCTTAGAGAATGATCCACAAATGTCTGTATGTATTAGCTTTAAAATGCCATTACAACGACTGCCCCCTTTATTCCTTTTGTTAGCGGTCTTCCCCTTAATACACTCTATGCAGACATCAAAGTTTGATATGTCAAGGGAATTGAGAATTTCATGTGACATTAACTTTTATAGACGTTGTTTAGATATATATCCTAAACACCTATGTTAAAACATGGAAGAATTCTCATCGGACAATTTACGTTTCATACCTACACTATACATTATTATGTTGTCAATTGTAGGAGTAAAAGTGTTCAATTTATAAAGCTTATCAACCAAGGAACCATTGTCAACCAACACTGAATTAAAGAAAATACTGAAAATTTTATTTCTAAATGAATAAGAATAACATGATTTGTTCAAACAAGAAATTGAAATTAAATTTCATCGAAAAGAAAGTACAATAAATGTATTTTCTAAATCAAGAAAGATATTGGTTCTTAAATAAAGCTTAAAAACATCAATCGATTCAACTTTAGCCTTCTTTCCATTTCCTGTATAGATGTATCTTTCACCATTAAGCAGAAGTCAGCTCCTGAGATAACTTTTTATAGTGACACTTATGTGAGTAGTAGCACAGATATCTATCCACCAAGTGTTAGTGGGTACAATAGCTAAATTAACTTCCGAACTAACAAAGTTGAGAAGTTTATCCTTCTTTACACACCAGTTAGCGTACTTGAGGTAGTATTTCTTCATATAGGTTTTCTTCTTGCAAAAGAAACAAGTAGATTCCTTATCCTACTTCTTGTGATCCTTATAGCCATTGTCTCCAAAATCTGTAGTTTGTTTTCCTTTTCCTTTGTTATTGATTCTCTTTTATTTCTTGCTCGTACTTTGAGAATCAGATGCTAAGTGGGTGCTCTCAGATGTCTCAATCTTTAGTCTCCTCTCATCTTGCATGCATTGAGCAATGAGTTCATTCAATGCCCACTTTTTCTTTTGAGTATTGTACGATATCTTAAAAGGAGTGAACCATGCAGGCATAAACATCAAGATGAAATGCACTAACATACCCTCAGACATATCGAGTTTTAGTGCTTTCAAACTTATCATTATATTGGACATCTTCATAATATATTCACTTATGCTTCTTTTATCATTGTACTGCATGGTTACTAATTTTGTAAGAAGTTTAGTAGTTTCGACCTTTTCATTTGAGGTAAATCAGTCTGCCAATTGGTTCAGGAAACTTCTAGCATCTCCTCTCTTTGTTATTGAGCCTTTTATTGGTATCAATATGGAAAGTTTAATGATACTCAGACACATGAGATTTGATTTCTCCCACGGCTGAAATTCAACCCTCTGCTTTATAGTGCTAACACTGGTCAGAGGTGCGAGACGATCATTACTTAATGCATAGTCTAAGTCTATATAGCCTAAGACTATGATCACGTATTCTTTCCATTCAACAAAATTCAAACCAATTAATGTTGGGATGTTATTAATACTGATAATTATAGATTGCACTAAAATTTAAAGAGAAAAATTTATTTAATCTCACGATTTAATTAAATCCAAGAATGTATAAGTAACATAAAATTATGCAAATAAAATAAAATTTTAAATACATATAAATGAGCTCTTTATAAGATATCAAATACAATATAATGTGTCTTCCTTTGGCTGATATATTATTTGTGAGCGATACTCTTTGATATAACTCAAACTTTAATTGATCACATAATGTGTCTTCTTTTGGACCGACGCATTGCGCGCATAATATGATACTTTATATGAGTTATATGTTGGTCTATAGCTTACAACAACTTTAATTTTCCATGCAATATGTCTTTCTTTGGGCCGACATATTTTGTGCATGATCTGAATAAAATAATATTATGTTCTATAGTTGTAGGCTATCTTGAGCATATATCTGACATAAAAATAATCTTCCTTTTGGCTGATTACTCTTAGCATAGATATATGTCTACTAATACAAAATGCACTAAATCTACCTAAAGTGTCTTCTTTTGGGCCGACACAATAGTTCAACTTAGTAACACGTTGTGTAGATAGAATCAAGAAAATACTAGAAACTTTAACCAAACAGATTACTTAATCAAATTGATAACTCTAAATTAGACTTATCAATCGATTGATATCATATTACCGTCAATTAGTTTTATCCAATCAATTATCATAATCGATTTGAAAGTCTATTGTATACGACATGACAATATATAGAACTCTCTTAAGAAGCTAAAACTTCATTTAAATTCTATTATTAAATAATATTATTTAATACTATTTAATCCATTAATTATTCATATATTAAAAAAATTATTTAATGTAAACAGTATATATATATATTTTAAAAAAGGTTATAAAACACGGTTTCAATTGATGAAAATGTTTTTTTTCCATAAAACAGTCAAACACTATTTCACAGTTTTTTTAATCAATTCAAAGAAATAATCGGAAAAAAATCTCAATCAATTAAAAAAAAAAATTAATCTATTAAAATTGATAGTCACGAGTTTAAGGTTGCTAATCCATTGAACTTCAATCCTAATTGATTGAAGACACCAATCGATTAGTTAATCGATTCCGATTAAATTTCATTTTTGTTCAAAATTTTAAACTTGGCAATCGATTGTTCGATCAAAGCAATCGATTGAACCATCATAATTTTATCTAAAATTAGGTTAAACAACGATAATTTTCATCGTTCATCATATTCTTTGTAGAAATACAAAAAAAACTCGAAAAGTCTATCCTAATTTTCTCTTATATGATTTTCGATGATAAAAAAATTTGTATTAATTAGGAAAACTTATCTAGCATATAAATAATAAATCGACGAAAAACTTAAATTTTATTGCCAATGAAAACGATGAAAAAAAACCTGTGGCTTTAATACCAACTATAGTTATTGTAAAACCTAAGCCGCATGAATTCTAGACAATCAAATAAGAATTCAAATAGGAAAAATAAGAATAAGAATCCATTTTCATTCATAAACTTGGCATAATAGTTAAATACAAAATACTATAATTAAGAAGAACTTGAATATTGTGGAATTGTCATTGTTCTTTGTGTAGAATTCGTCGATCCAACAATTCTGCGAAAGAAGAAGAAGGAGAAGATTGGTCTTCTAGAGGAGTTAGGGTCGACAATGCCGAATCCTCTTCATCAATGGGGAACGAAGATACGTCTCAAAAGATGCTCTAATCCTCTAGGGACCAATCCATTATATAGTGCACATCCATTATCAATCCATAGAAGATCATGAATGCGGATAATAGATTTTACACATATGATATCCACATCTAATAATTCAAAAACTCAAAAACTTTAAGTTAGATCACTTAAACAGATTCAATTCATATTAACATATACAAATTACAATTAGACCCACATAATAGAGATAATCCACCATGTTGTTCTTATTATGCTTTCAAACAGAATTGCATTGAACGCTACATGCAAACTCATTCATTGTCAACAATGGATCCAACAGAATTTCTTCAAGGCTCCTCTTAAGATACAACTCAGGTGGCTCCGAGGATACAGAAGTTGTATGATTGAGCTTCAAGTAGTCTGTTGTGGCTAAAGTTATCAGCCTTCTTGAAGATGAAGGTATTTGGAATTTCTTTGTTAAATCATATCCCTGTTAAATAATTGATTCCCTGCAATCTTGAAAAATTAAATTCTATCAACATCTTAGTCCAATTTTCAAGTTAACTTTGCCTTTATGATGCCAGAACCTTAAAGTGATAATATTTAGTTTATGTTAACAAGCAAAACAATGAAAAAAAAAAAAGAAAGACTGTCTAGGTAGTAGCATTCCAAATAAATAGAATATTTCATTGTTTTCATTTCATAGTCAAGAGCAACATATTTGGCATGAGTAATCTTAGATTTAATTTTTCTAATGTATGACCAGACTCCGAGTAATATAGGCAATTCAGTCTATTTAGACGAGAGGTGATTTAAATTGAAAGAGTTGTGTAATTGTTTTATCCACTTGGTGGGATAATAGAACCGATTACCTAACTTAAGCTTACCAACATATGGATGTGAGACAACGGTATTGTTGGATATTGGGGTCTTAAATGGACCAAAACGATTTAGAGGAAGGAAGCCATCAATTGTTGAAAGTCGTAATTGACTTCAAAATTGAAATCTACGATTCGCGTAGATAGATTTAGACTATTAATTTGTTCAAAACCGATTAAGGGTGAATGAGAAATTAATGTTTAAAGTCAACCCAAAATAACATTTGTTATTCATTAATAAAGTGCATAGGAGAATAGTCCCACATCGGAAATTCTCGATGTGTATTCTCTACTTATTAATGAAGATGTGTTAATGGAGTTAACACAAAAAAATAAAGATGTGCTTTGTAGGCGCACTTTGCACTTTGCGGCATCCTCGTGGGCAAAGGGAGATGACTGCACAGTTGACTTAGGGAATGGATGACTACCGTTGATCAACGTTGATCAAATAGATATGATGGATCGCTTGTGATGCGATCTAGAGCGTTGGATCGCAAAGAGTAACGATCTGACGGCCTGGGATGAGACTTGATCTGAAGCATCGAATTAATGGATCCAGATCCGATGGCTGATGACAATAGGCGGGATCTGAGGGTCACAACTCCTCAGATCTGATGGATGAGATTGAAGTGGGCTTGGTGAAGGGTTACAACCCTTCAGAATAGATGATCTAGATCGATCCAGCCCAAGGAACACATCCACTCACCCAAAGGACACTCAACCTCTTCGTTCAGTATAAATAGAACCCTCCAGATGATATCTTCTCTTCTCTTCCTCAAGCATTCATCTGATCTTGTGCATTCAAGAGTCCAAGAAGTCTACTAAAAGGTTCGCTGGTCTCGGAAGTCGGAGTGCTACGATTCTGAGACGTTCGTCGTCGTTGTATCTTGGGAACGAATTGCAACAATCCGTTAAGCACCGTAGCGGAGCAATATCGTTTACGGAGATAGTGTCGAACACTAGCCTCGACGATCAGTTTGCATACTCCAGAAGCTACCCGGAGACAACAGTCGTAAACGATATTTCCTACAAACTGATATGGCTACCAACGACATTCCGACGGCCGTTCCGACCGTCGTTCCGACCGCCATTCCGACAACCATTCCGCACGGAGAAAAGCCGGAGAAATTCACCGGAACCGATTTCAAAAGATGGCAACAGAAGATGTTGTTTTATCTAACAACGCTAAACCTTGTACGGTTTTTGCACGAAGACACGCCAGCCGCTACGGAAGGAAGTAAGGCTGCTAGCGATGCGTGGTCTCATGGAGATTTTTTGTGCCGTAATTATATACTCAACGCCTTGGACAACACGTTATATAACGTATATTGTTCTCTGGAGACGGCAAAATCTTTGTGGGAATCCCTTGAGAAGAAATACAAGACCGAAAATGCTGGATTGAAGAAATTCATCGTCGGTCGATTTCTGGATTTCAAGATGGTGGACTCAAAAAGCGTCTCATCTCAAATCCAAGATATGCAATTAATAATGCATGATCTGGACGCCGAAGGCATGAAGCTGAACGAGACATTCGCAGTTGCTACGGTAATTGAGAAGCTCCCTCCGTCATGGAAGGATTTCAAGAATTACCTAAAGCACAAGCAAAAGGAAATAGGGCTGCAAGACCTGATCCTGAGGCTACGAATAGAAGAGGATAATCGAAAGTTATCCGACTCCAGAGGAACCAAGCGGACTATAGACGAAATGTCCAACCTGGTCGAGCCGAACGCCAAAAAGCCGAAGCAGTTCAAAAGGAAGGCTCAAGCAAAGAAGTTCAAAGGCTCCTGCTACAACTGTGGAAAGGCAGGACACCTATCCAAGGACTGCAGACGCCCAAAGAAGCCAACCAAGGGGCCAAAGGATGTTGCGAATCATGTCGCAACCTCTCTTGAGGACTTGGATCTCACTGCGGTTGTATTTGAAGCCAACTTGGTGGATACCAACCCGAAGCAGTGGTTCATTGATACTGGAGCAACTCGTCATATCTGTTCCGATAAAGCGATGTTCTCCAAGTATACTCCAATAAATGGCAGGAAGCTCTATATGGGTAATTCCACGACGTCGCCAATTGTTGGACTCGGAAAAGTTGTTCTGAAGATGACGTCCGGAAAGGAGCTAACACTCATTGATGTACTCCATGTTCCCGACATCAGTAAGAACCTAGTTTCTGGAGCGGCATTGGTCAAGGCCGGATTTAGGCTAGTGTTCCAGTCAGACAACTTTGTACTTACGAAGAATGGTGTCTTCGTAGGAAAGGGGTACCTAGAAAAGGGTCTATTCAAAATGGTTGTAATGCCCGTACTTCAAAATTTTGATGGTAATAAAATAAATGCTTCCAGCTATGTTGTTGAGTGTTTTAATTTATGGCATGATCGACTCGGACATGTGAATAATAATACTCTCAAACGTCTCGTTAAATTAAATTTATTACCAAACGTCAATGTTGACGGAACACTCAAATGTGAAGTGTGCGTGGAAGCGAAAATGACGAAACTACCTTTTCATTCGGTGGAAAGGACGACAACTCCTCTAGAGTTAATACATAGTGATCTATGTGACTTGAAATTTATGCAAACTAGAGGAGGTAAAAAATATTTTATTACTTTTATCGATGACTGCACAAAGTTCTGTTATGTCTTTCTTTTAAGAAAAAAAGACGAAGCCCTAGAGGCGTTCAGAACCTATAAAACAGAAGTTGAAAACCAACTTGACAAACGAATTAAAATAATTCGAAGCGATAGAGGTGGAGAATATGGTGCACCGTTTGATGAATTTTGTACAGAATCTGGCATTATCCATCAAACAACGGCACCTTACTCACCTCAATCAAACGATGTTGCCGAACGTAAAAATCGGACACTAAAAGAAATGATGAATGCTTTGTTGATAAATTCAGGCTTACCTCAAAACTTGTGGGGGGAAGTAATATTATCGGCAAATCACATTCTCAACAGAATCCCTCATAAGAAAAATGATAAAACTCCATATGAACTATGAAAAGGTCGTGAGCCATCGTACAAATACCTGAAAGTGTGGGGGTGCTTGGCAAAGGTCGAAGTACCTAAACCAAAGCAAGTAAAGATCGGACCTAAAACGTTCGATGCGATATTTGTCGGATATGCCCATAATAGTAGTGCATATCGCCTACAAGAAATCTTAAATTTGATATACATGTGAGAACAACCATACAATCTCGAAATGCGATATTCTTTGAAAACGTATTCCCAAATAAAAAGGGAAACGTTGAAAGTGATAACAACGGAAGTTCAAACAAAAATGACGTTACCGAACTTAGCTGTTATAAAAGGACTATTGACTATCAAAGTGAAGAGCCACGTCGTAGCAAACGGGCTAGAGTTGAGAAATCGTTCGGGCCAGATTTCATGACTTTCATGTCAGAAATGGAACCAAGAATATTAAATGAAGCTCTCTCTAGACCCGATGCTCCAATGTGGAAAGAAGCTGTCAATAGTGAAATTGAGTCTATCATGAATAATCATACTTGGGAATTAGTAGACCTTCCTTCTGGTAATAAACCATTAGGTTGTAAGTGGATACTAAAACGTAAGTATAAAGCTGATGGATCAATTGACAAGTATAAGGCCAGACTTGTAGCCAAGGGGTACAAGCAAGAGGAAGACCTTAATTACTTCGATACATACTCACCAGTGACAAGGATTACGTCCATACGAGTGCTAATAGCCATTGCAGCACTGTATGATCTTGAAATACATCAAATGGATGTTAAGACTGCATTCTTAAATGGTGAGTTGGAAGAAGAAATTTATATGGAGCAACCCGAAGGGTTCATGGCCCCTGGAAATGAGAAAAAGGTGTGTCGACTTGTTAAGTCGTTGTACGGACTTAAGCAAGCGCCTAAACAATGGCACGAAAAATTTGACAAAGTAATGCTGTCAAACGAATTCAGAATAAATGAATGTGACAAATGCATTTATGTCAAAAACACACCTGAAGACTATGTAATTGTCTGTCTATACGTAGACGACATGCTAATAATGGGCAGTAATCATGACTACAAAGAAAATGTTGACCAGAAATTTTGATATGAAAGATATGGGTCAAGCAGATGTTATATTGGGAATTAAAATTCTCAGGACATCAGAAGGGATAGTTTTAACACAATCCCATTATGTAGAATCTGTATTGAAAAAATTCAATGCGTACGATCTCTCTACAGTGAAAACACCTATGGATCTAAGTCAACACTTAGCAAAAAACCATGGTGAGACCATATCGCAGTTGGAATATTCTCGGATAATAGGCAGTTTGATGTATCTCACAAACTGCACACGTCCGGATATTGCCTGTACGGTCAACAAACTGAGTCATTTTACGAGTAATCCAAACGACACCCATTGGAAAACATTGATGCGAGTTCTCAGATATTTGAAATATACTATGAACTATGGATTACATTATGGAAAATATCCCACTGTATTGGAAGGATATTGTGATGCTAATTCGATATCAGATACAAAAGACTCCAAATCCACTAGTGGATATGTATTCATGATCGGTGGGGGAGCAGTATCTTGGAAATCCACTAAGCAGACTTGCATTGCTCGGTCAACTATGGAATCCGAGTTTATAGAACTAGACAAAGCAGCTGAGGAAGCTGAATGGCTGCGGAATTTCTTGAAAGATATTTCTAGCTGGTGAAACCTGTGCCTGCCGTACTAATCCATTGTGATAGTCAATCGGCGATTGGAAGGGCACAGAGTAATATGTATAATGGGAAGTCACGACATATACGTCGTAGACATAATACCATTAGGCAGTTGATCTCGAATGGAGTGATTGCAATCGACTATGTTAAGTCCAAAGATAATTTGGCAGATCCTCTAACGAAGGGGTTGAGTCGAGATCAAGTATACTGCTCATCAAGAGGAATGAGATTAAAAATCTACAACTAAAAATGACTGTAGCGGTAACCCAACCTTGTTGACTGGAGATCCCAAGATCTTGGTTCAATGGGACAACGAAGTTATAGAAGTTGTGGTCCAGCACATTAGATAGTTTATCTCTATCACAATCCTAGGATGAATTTGTGCTGTCCTACCTCATGTAGTGAGGTTAAGCTTATGCTTTTAGTGACTTCTATACCTGATAAGGTGGAGTATGGTAGGATACTCTTGATAGAAGTGTCACCTATGTGAGTGTGAAGACAGGCCGCTTCAATGAAACACTCATGAATCCAAGATGGTATCCATGGCCGAAACGGAACCAACCATGAGAACCTAAAGTAGGTGAGATAGATCTCTGTGTGGGTGTTATTGTCTAAGTATACACCAACAGCTGAGCAGTTCAAGACATCACGTTCACTGCGCAGCCTAGTATACTCGATAGCATTTCATTACGGAAGGTTCAAAGCCACAAGCTACCTCTCCCGATGCAGTGACTTATCGATTGGACTCTTGTAAAATGTCAGCATGCATACACGCATTGCATTAATTTCCATTCATGTGGGGGATTGTTGGATATTGGGGCCTTAAATGGACCAAAACGATTTAGAGGAAGGAAGCCATCAATTGTTGAAAGTCGTAATTGACTTCAAAATTGAAATCTACGATTCGCGTAGATAGATTTAGACTATTAATTTGCTCAAAACCGATTAAGGGTGAATGAGAAATTAATGTTTAAAGTCAACCCAAAATAACATTTGTTATTCATTAATAAAGTGCATAGGAGAATAGTCCCACATCGAAAATTCTCGATGTGTATTCTCTACTTATTAATGAAGATGTGTTAATGGAGTTAACACAAAAAAATAAAAGGACATGTGACCCCTTAGCCCAGGGCGAGCAAGTGCTCGCACCTGTGAGCCCGCCACCCGCCACGTGCGCAATGGGCGCTTTGTAGGCGCACTTTGCACTTCGCATTGAGGAGCTTAAATTTATGCTCCAGGTGACATTGCAGTGCCTGCGTGGCACTCGGGTGACGTGTCAGGCTCTTACCTGACGTGGCAGTGCCTATGCGGCATCCTCGTGGGCAAAGGGAGATGACTGGACAGTTGACTTAGGGAATGGATGGCTACCGTTGATCAACGTTGATCAAATAGATATGATGGATCGCTTGTGATACGATCTAGAGCGTTGGATCGCAAAGAGTAACGATCTGACGGCCTGGGATGAGACTTGATCTGAAGCATCGAATCAATGGATCCAGATCCGATGGCTGATGACAATAGGCGGGATCTGAGGGTCACAACTCCTCAGATCTGATGGATGAGATTGAAGTGGGCTTGGTGAAGGGTTACAACCCTTCAGAATAGATGATCTAGATCGATCCAGTCCAAGGAACACATCCACTCACCCAAAGGACACTCAACCTCTTCCGTTCAGTATAAATA
Organism: Zingiber officinale; assembly: GCF_018446385.1. NCBI lineage: Eukaryota > Viridiplantae > Streptophyta > Magnoliopsida > Zingiberales > Zingiberaceae > Zingiber > Zingiber officinale. The sequence goes on from NC_055989.1 coordinate 114,870,648, forward strand.
GAACCCTCAAGATGATGGAAAACTCACTCAATCTTCTCTTCTCTTCCTCAAGCATTCATCTGATCTTGTGCATTCAAGAGTCCAAGAAGTCTACTAAAAGGTTCGCTGGTCTCGGAAGTCGGAGTGCTACGATTCCGAGACGTTCGTCGTCGTTGTATCTTGGGAACGAATTGCAACAATCCGTTAAGCACCGTAGCGGAGCAATATCGTTTACGGAGATAGTATCGAACACTAGCCTCAACGATCAGTTTGCATACTCCAGAAGCTACCCGGAGACAACAGGTATCAGCCAACCTAAACTTATATAGATATCATAGGAATACTGTTTTTTTTTCTCATTGAATCACAACAATTGCAGATGATTTGAAAATGATTATGCATGATTTAAAAAGTTTATTATTCCTGAAAATTTTGTAGCTCCTAAAGTGGGAGCAAAAATTGATTAGCTCTCATTGCAAATGAGACTTCTATGCTTCCAACCTTGTTGTCTCTTTTTCCCCATTGTTCTCTTCCTTGGTTGCTGCCAATGCACCAAATCCCTCAAACTGTTAAAACAATTTGTCAACACCTGGGGATTATTCATAGACAAAGTATTAAAGCCTCCAAATCCATCACTCACATTAAGTCCACCAAGAAAGTCATTGTCGCCCTCAACTTCCTGAGATCAAATGGCTTTGAAGGTTCCCTCTTCAGTAGAGACTTGCTACTTCACAGTTCAAATGCCTCTTCAGTATTTGCATATTTGGGCTTGGTCGAGTCCAACATTGTTGAGATCATCTTGCCAAGTATCTTTATTTTGAGATGCAAAATCCAAGGCATTGTTCTTTTGAGGCTGCATATATATGAAAGTCTTATTGGGTCGAGAGGGATCTTCCCTGAGATTTTGAAGAGCAAACAATGGTTTACAATCTACAACGTCAAGAAGAGAGTGATTCCCATGCTCACAGCTTACGATTCTTAAGGGATGCGTGCAGAATTCCTTAAGCAAGGCTTTCTTTCACTGCGAGCAAAAACCAACATTGTGCAGCCTGTCTCCTTGGTAGGAAAAGGCAAACACACGAGAAAGACTAGAAACTAATCTTGTTCAACTTAAGTTTGTCTTATGGACAGAAAGAGTAAAATGAAAATTAAACAAATCAAGTGTCTTCTCAATTGACATCTCAATCCTCTCACAATATCAATCCGACCGTTCCAAGTCAGATTCCTCCAAGTGACGATAATGGTGGTGATGGTAGTGGTGATTCTTTGTGAATTTTTTTTTGTATGAATATTTGTTATTTGATTGAGTTATTTTTTATATAATTTTTTAATATTGCTAATATTTTTTAACAGTCCTCTGATAAATCTAGCTACATTGGAGTCAGTAAGTCTTTATCTATTAAGTTTTATATTAGGTTTATTTTTTCATTGTCATGTAATAGTTGCTTCTATATTTTTATTTCGCTTGATATTTTGCATATTATGCCATGTTTTGTATATTTTTGACTTGTCTACTACTAATCTATGCAAAGTTAGTTATATAGGTTTCGATATTTTTATTATGTCATAGAATATTTGAGACATGTATTTTTTTATTACATAATCTATACATCTTTTTTATTACGCTTAGTTACAAGTTTCATACATGTATATATTTCATGCAATTAAGGATGAATGACATCTTTTGTCATCTAAGATCTTGATATATTATGATAATGATTTAAGTTTTGCACACATATCATTAATTGTTAGACATATTTTTATTATAAATGATACTTATTATTTGTTTATAATTTGATGCAGGATAAGAAGAACAGAAAAAGATTCTGAGACATGACGATTTGTATTTTTTTTTTTTGTCAGTTAGATGATTTATTAGGTTTGTTGTTTATATTATGACTTGTTTGGATGTTGGTTTATTGTGTATGAATATGAAGTGTTTAATTTTGGATGATTTCTTTGATTATTAATAGAATGTGTTGTATCATGTTTAATTTTAGGGCATATTACATATGTTAATTGTAGGATGTGTATGTGTTGATGTGTTATATGATGTTGTATGTATGTAAATATGATAAAAGTATAAACAAGGGAGATGCTGGCAAAAAATTTTGAGTTTTACGACAAAAATATTTTCGTCTCAAACTTGTAATTTTGCGACGAATCCAGATTTGTCGTAGATCTGCGACGAATCTAGATTCATCGCAAATTTGTAATTTTTCGACGAATCTGGATTCGTTCCTAATCTGCGACGAATCCCTATTCATTGTAGATTTGGGACAAAAATATGTTTTCGTTGCAAATTTATGAGAAAACTAATTTTTTTGGCGTGTTTGTTCACAATATGTAATGTTTTTGGCAATGAATTTGGATTCGTTCCAAATTTGAGATGAATTCAGATTCATCCCAAATTTATCATGAATCTAGATTTTCATCCCAAATTTGGGACGAATTCATGCAACGAATCTGGATTCGTGGCAGATTTGCGATGAAGCCAGATTCTTTGTAGATTTGGGATAAAAATATGTTTTGTCGTAACTTTATGAGAAAAATATAAAATTTTTTGCATGGTTGTTCACAATATGAACGTTTTTGGTGAGTCCCAACTTTACGATAAATTTAAATTCGTCCCAAATTTGGGATGAAAATATGGATTAATCGTAAATTTACGAGAAAAAAGGGATTTCTTAGCCATGTTTTCTTTTCAAATATGTAACATTTTTCCGATAGAAAATAATTGGTCATCAATCTGTGTCGAAAATATATGTTTACCGTAAATTTGAGATTATGAAATTTGTAAAGAATTAATTTTTGTCGCAAATTTCCAATAAAATCTAAACGAATTTTAATACTCGTCCTAAAATTTTAAAAATTCGTCATAAAGTTTTGCAAGGGCAATTTGGTGATGATTTTTTTTTTTCATTGCCAATTTCGTAGTAAAATTTTTTACAACGTTTTTTTTTTTTAAATTCGTCCCAGAATCCTTTTTTGTTGTTATGTAAAGTTATACTTGTATGTTATGTACAAAATCACACAAGGATTGTATTTAATGGGTTTACATGCTATTTTGTAACACATGAGTTTTATGTTATTAGGAATAAACCCATCAAGTGATCTAATTTTCTCTATTAATAGACTGGTAATAAAATTGTGCCCATTACTATATATGAGGCAGGATCTCTAGTTAATTTCTACTGTAAATTTCAATATTATTAGATCTCGTCCACGATTCTTATTCGAGTTCATATATTTACTAGAACTTATTTTAGAATAAATGACTGAAAAACTTCTATCATCGTATGCGTATTTGAAAGAATTGAAATTGAAGACAAGAAGGCAATCAGGTGCGTCGGATAGGATCACGTGCGTCCATGCGATGCCATGCCATGCCGACTGAGTCAAGCAACATCCCCTGGCCTTGCCCGATCCCAACAACATCGCTGAACTAATTTTAACTGAGGTCGTGCAATGCAAGCGGTGGTGTGGTTGCTTGACACTTAAACAGAGGAATGTACTGTTATCAGTGCTCTTCGAATCCCGAGGCAACCTTTGCCTGCTCAATGAACTACCACGATCGTCCCACACGCAATCTGGGCACTTTGACAGGCTCGAATTGGAATGGTCGCTCGAGGTTGCGTCGCAGCCGGTCAACTGAGTTGACTTATGGTTCCGGTGGTCCCCACCTAGGCTCATCCCAGCCCAACATCCATCCCTGCAGTCCCACGTGTACGCACACGCGTGCCGGCAAGGAATAAGCCGTGGCGGCGCCGATGACAAGCGCGGTACGTTTCGGGTGTCGGGGTTCAACCGACACATCACACCGTATTGTATACGACGCCTGACATTAAAAATAAAAGTGATGATGCGTGTGAGATTTGGTTACCCTCCGCGTCAATGGATTGTGTTGCTAAAATACATTTTATTAATTTTTTTGATAATTGCAACGAGAACGGTAATTAAAATAAGAAATATTTACTAAAATCCTTTTCATAAAAGATGTAATAATCTAGAACAACTCGTATAATTAATTTTAAGAGACACTGAACCTCTGTTTACTCCAAGAGTTGGATTGAAAGTTTGATTGAAGAAAGAAAGTAATTCAAGTTAGAAAAACAATATAGATTCGTATAGAATTGCAAGCGAGGTCGCTTACGACTTTGTGGCCGGGAGTAAGGCTACCAGTCGGGTGAATAAAAATTTAATTAAACCGTTAATTGACTAAATTAAAAAATTAGTTTGGTTAATTTAATTTTTGATTTTTTTTAAAAAATAAATTCGATTTTCAACTAATTCGATTCAGTTTCAATTTTAAAATTCATAATTCTATTAAATCGAATAAATTGAATAAAAAATATTAATTTGATTATTTTTATTTAAAAAATATAAATAACATAGAATTGCAAACGAGGTTGGAGTAAGCCACCAGTCGGGGTGAATAAAAATTTAGTTAAACTGTTAATGGATTAAATTAAAAAATTGATTTGATTAATTTGATTTTTTTATTAAAAATTAGGTTTGATTTTTAGTTAATTCTGTTCGATTTCAGTTTTAAATTCGTAAATCGAATAAATTGAATAAAAATATTAATTTAATTATTTTTTATTTAAAAAATATAAATAATTAAATAAAATCTAAATTTGATTAATTTAATTTTAAAATTATAGTTAATTCAGTTATATTTTATCGGTACCGTTTGTTTAATTTTCATAAAAAAAATTAATTGATTTAATTTGTTCCATTTTTTTATTTGGTTAGTTTTAACAGGATGCTCAACCCTAGCACTAGTGGGAGGGATTCAAATGAACGAACACTTCATGAATTGTATAAAAGGTGGGACATTTGAAGTAGAGTTTAATGTTAAGAAAGTCGACTAATATAGTAGTCAAAATTAAGAAGGAGTCAATTTTTAGATTATATTAGTATCATGTTGAAATAGGTCCAGTGTCATCGTCGAGTGTTTTGGCCGACTAGACTAAACGACCAATCAAACATGACCGGTACATCGCCCGGTTGGACCGAACTCTATATTCAAGTATAACGGCCGAGTGTAAAATGAACTCCCGACATAAAGGCTGATTGGGCATATTGTCAGAGTAGATTCCGAATCCCCAACATAAACCTACTCAGCTCAAAGACCGATCGAACCTTAGGAGCTCAGCTTCACACTTCTCGAAATGCAAGACTTTTAATTTACATCCGCCCGACCCTAGTGCCAATGGGACTTACGGGGCTCAACTCTCCACTCATAGACATGACTCTCAATTTACATCCGCCCGACCCCAACATCGGCGGACAGCCGTGCCTAGTTCCCCACATGAGCATGACTCCTAGTCTATAGCCAGTCAGTCCAAAGCCAGTCACTCTTTCTGGGAGACAGCATTGTTAGAGAATTATAACAACCGGTCAGGAAATATGCTATTACTCTGGCATATGTAGACAATGGAGCATTCCTCCGCCTATAGGAGAGATGTACATATTCCACCACTCGACATACTCTGATATCAGATATTCTCTATTGCCTCATTAATTGAGGAGATTATGAGAGGCGGTATAAAAAAAGTCTTTTCCATTAGCTAGATATGTTGAGGTACACACACTTATGCATGCACATCCACACTTATTGTTCTACTGTTTATTATTTATTGTCTTCTCCATTTCGCATGACTACTTTTTTGATTTGAACATCGGAGGACCTGCGTCAGGGACCTCTTCGCTAATTTTCACTCTAATATTTTGTTAGTTTTGTCTGTGGTGTGCACAGGTCCATAACTCTTAGCTCTAGGATTGTTTAGCGCCGTCTCCTTCTCACTCAGAATCTTCTCTCAATTAACATACGAGCTATTTTGATGTACTCCTCGCCACCGCGTCATCTCCACTAGTTTGATATATCCACTGCTCTTTTATACATGAGAGAGAGAGACTACGTGTGGAGTTAGAGACGGCAATTATTTTTATGGAACTTAAATTACACTAATAAATACATAATAGAAAAGGTTAATATGCAACTAATAAAAAAAGAATAAGAAAAAGTCAATATGAAATATATCTTAAGTACTCTCTCCCAAGATGAAAAGTGAATGTAATAAAGTTCCAACTTGTTGCATAAATTCATAAATTGATTCTTTCCCAGGACATATATAAGTTGGCTTTGAGTGTGAAGGTATAAAAGAAGGTTTAATCATTCTAGTATGTATTTTTTCGATACTATATGGCAGTTTATTTCAATGTGTTTTCTATGTTCGTCATAATGTGCCAAACTGTTTGATTGTTGTATAAGAGTTGTTTGAGGGACCTTTAAGTCATCTGGTATATACAGCAATGGTTATCTATATCAGATCATAATTATAATTATAATATTATAGACTAATTTGTTTACATTTTAATTTAATATGGAATTAAAAGAAAATTAATATTAAAAATATTAATTTGTTTGATATTAAAGTCTAATTAAGTCAAAGTTGATCAAATACTAGTAAAATGAAAATTTAGTTAAGTCAAAGATGACCAGATGATTAGTAAAAGGAAAAGTCCAAGAAACTCAAGGATAACTTGATATTTGACAAGTGGCAAGTCCAAACAAGTAGATCAGATGCTTAGCAAGTGGAAAATCTATGCAAGTTGAGTAGACCAAATGCTTAGCAAATGGTAAGTCTAAGCGAGGAGATTGAATGCTTGGTAAAGGAAAAATTTTAGGAGTACACCTTAGAAGGTAAGAAGTTTTGGAGAAGTGAACTCTGAGCAAGAGGTAAGCCGAGTAAGTCAGGTACATTTACAAGATTAGGCGTATTTGTTTGTTTGTGTTTTGTATGACTATTTTGTAGTAACCTAGATCTGGAAATAAAATGGAAAGCAGAGAAATGCAACTAGACAAAGTAGGACCAAATCTGGAGTGAACGAGACTTGTCCTAGGTCAAACCGAACCTGAGCCGATCCGGTCGACTGGACAATCGATCTGGTTGATTGGACTATCAGTCTGGTTGACCAAACTACCAGTCTGGTTGACCGGACAAATCAAGTAAACCTGAGTTGGGTTCAGATCTTGGATCTCTTGAGTTGGGTGACCGAAAGGCTCAGTCCGATCGTGAGGGGCTCGGTGGTAGGGTTCAAGTTTGACCAAGTTTGATCAATTGAACTAGATTTATAGGTCGATTGGAAGGAGACTATAAAAGAACTCGAGATCAGATCTCAATGAATCAATCCTACTATTCAATTCTCCTATTCTATGCTCAAATAAAAGACATCAACATGTTGCTTGTGTGATCGGGGAAGTGCAAGGAGGAGTAGAAGACACTTAGGACTTCTACATCGATTACACTTGAGTTTGTTTGTATTTATTTACAAGATGTGCTTTATTGCTTATACTTTGTGCTTGATTCAATTTGTAAGAGGTTTCTCTAGTTTTGAAAAAGTTATGGAAAAGAGATAAGCAAGTGAACATAGATCTCCTGTACATAGGCCTTGAGTATTAATCCTGGGACAATTGAACCGGTGGTGTTTTAGTTATGACGTTATACCCTTTAACTGAGGTGTCAGGTTCGAGCACCTCCTACGCAGACTCTTATCAATTAAGTGGTACTGTTCATCCAAAAATCCCTTCGGGGGTTTCTGATAAGGGACCATTTCGACGGTAGTGTCGGTCACTATAAAAAGTTTACCCATACAATTTTTTCTACCTCATCCGTGTTGGTCTTGGGACGAGTTGATGAGACACTAGGGACAAACGTATTCACCTTTTACCATAATTGAGTACTAATCGTGGGGATTGGCAACCAAATAAAACCCTAAGTATCTTTTGTCTTGTTCTTGACTACTTATTTATATTCTTCTACAAGTACTAACTTTGATAGAAAGAATAAGAAAAAGACAAAAGCAAGATCTATCAATCTCCAGTGATCCTATAATTAGTATCAGAGTCAACTGTCTCTTGATTGGACTAATTGCTGAAGTAACAAACATGATAAAGATTGAGAGGGAGAGATTCAAAAGGTATGATGGTAAATTCAATTTTTAAATTCCATAGTATTTATTTTAAGTGTAAGGAGAAAGGACAATATAAAAATAAATACTTTACTCATAAGACTTGGATGACATAATCGACGGTAAAGGAGGAATTGATGTTAGAACTCTAGAAATAAAGAACACATTATGTACTTTTGTATACTTTAAGGTAAGAAATCCGATTATTATAAGAATCAATGCCAGATAAGAAGAAGAAAAGGTCCCTGGAATTAGCCAAAGCTATTTAGGTTGGTAAATTTAAGAATTACGTATATATCCTTTTTAAAATGCAGGTTAGTAGTAATTACTATTTAGATCAAGTTAAATTAGATAATTCATTTTATCAAAACCTAGATCTAATTAACCATGAGAATAATTCTAATTTGAATAATTCTAAATTAATTAATTTTAATAATTTAAATTTAATAAGTATGAATAATAAAATTAATTAACAATATGATCAAGTCAATCTAGATTTATATCAAATTAATTAAAATTTTGATAAGATATTTGATCTATATTTAATCAAGATATTGACCGAATCAACCTAAATGATTATTTAAACCTAGATCTAATTATTCAAAAGGAAAAAAAACAAATTTAATTGATAATCAAAATTTAATTTATAACGTAATTAATCAAGATATTTATAATTTGAATGAGTCAAATTTAATTAATTTAAATAATCTAAATTCAAATAAAAATGTAATTAATCAAGATAATTGTAATTTGAATGACTCAAATTTAATTAATAATCCAAATTTAAATAAAAACATTATTAATCATTATAAATGTAATTTGAATAACTCAAATTTAATTAATTTAAATAATCTGAATTTAAATAAAAATATAATTAATTAGTTAGGTCAAGGTTGACAAGATGATTAGTAAAGAGAAAATTTAGTAGGTTAAGGATGAACAAATAACTATCAAGGGAAAGTCGAGGCAGGTCAAGGATGACTTGATGTTTGACAAGTTGCAAATCCAGGCAAGTCAAGAAAACTAGATGCTTGACAAGTGGCAAGTCCAAGCAAGTCGAGAAGACCAAACGTTTGGCAAGTGGCAAGTCCAAGGAGACTAGATACTTGGCAAAGAAAAAAACCTAAGGGAGTTAACCTTAGGTGGTGAGAAGTTTTGGAGGAACGAACTCTGAGTGTACCGAACTTACCCGATCAAACTAAACTTGGATCGATCTAGCCGATCAGACAACTAATTGGATCGATCGGGTAAACCTGAGTCAGGTTCAGATCTTGGATCTCTTGAGTCAGGTGATCAAAAGGTTCGGTTGAGCAATAAGAGGTTCAATCAACCATAAAACTTGATAACGACGAGATCACATGGTTTGGTCCAAATCATTAAGGGCTCGATTGTGGGGATGGAATTTAACGAGGATCAGTTGATCGAGCTAGGTTTATAGGTCGATCGGAAGGAGTCTTTAAAAGAACCTCAAGATTAGAGTTCAATGAATGAATCCTCTTATTTAGTTCTCCTATTTTGTGTTCGAAGAAAAGACATCAACACGCTACTTGTGCGATCAAGGGAGTGCAAAGAGGAGGCCAAGACATTTAGGGCTTCCAGACCGACAACACTTGAGTTTGTTTGTAGTTATTTACAAGTTGTGCTTTATTTCATATACTTTATGATTGATTCAATTTGTTAAAGGTTTCTCCACCTCCGAAAAAATTTCAAAAATGAGATAAGCTAGTGGATAGGCATTTCCTATCCATAGTCCTTGGAGTACTAATCATAGGGGGTTGGGAATCAAGTAAAACTCCGTGGCATGTTTGATTGAAGGCTATTGTTGATAACTTTGATTATCTACCTAAGTTTATGTTATTTAATCCTGTTTTATTCAAGTAATGAGTGATTCCCATGTAATGGAACATGTCCGCAATGCTAGAAAATGGAGGATATAACCCATAATATGCCATAGTATGATTACGTTGGAAATGTGATGTTTTATGTGATTTTGGGGATAATAAAAAAAATCTTAAATTTTTTTCTTCCAAAATGAGTATTCTAAAGGTTGAAGCAAATAATAGTAGGTCATGTTTTATTTCCCATAACTTTAATTATATGATTATTTGATAATCACATAATCAAAGTTGTGTGATCATTTGAACCAAACGCATCCTGTGTGTATTTTGTCTTGTTCTTTATTACTTATTTATATTCCACTAGAAGTACTAACTTTGATAGAAAGAACACGAAAAAGGTGAAAGTGAGATGATCAATATTCACCCCCC